>NC_136814.1:72478466-73117840 GCF_951394365.1 Tetrao urogallus | reverse complement strand
TTTGAAATTGATTCCATGAGATTACCAATTCCTGGCTTTCAGATGTGTACCTAAAACTAAGGACATTTTTATAATGAGCTGTAAATTACTGAATATAAACTGTGTGATGGAGTTAAAACATCTTAAAAGCATCTTAAAACATTACCTATTTGGCCAGTATATGAAAAGACAAGCTTCGTGGCAAGCTGTATACCCATATCATATAGAGAGATTTTAGAGTCTCTTCAGCAGCTGTATCTACTTTGAAAGTCCAGTCTGACTGGTCTCAAGATTTTTCTGAGACATTGTGCTCTGGATAAAAAATGTGGTAGTTTGGAAGGATCAGAAGGAGTGATCTAGCATGTTTTCTCTGAGGAACTTTCAGATGAAGCTTAGGTTTTTACAGAAAGCTGGTATTCTTACTCTCTAGGATTTTATTGAGAAGCAAATATGAGAAAGGGAAAGATAAATCTTTGTATTTGATAATTATGAGTATGGTTGAATAAAATTTCTACCTGCAATATATAAACAAAGCCCTTAAATTTTGAAAAAGTATTAAGATATATTCATTTATACTCTCACTAAAGCCTACTATGGTTTAATTTATGCACAGTAATTGTTTAGTAAGGCTTAGATCACATCAAACCAAAGAACAGTAGTAACACTTTAAAAGAGGTTTTCCTTTGCTTGCATTTTTTAAAAATAGCATACTTTTTAGAGAAACAAAAACAGTTATCCTAATAGCATATCTCTGCATATTTGAACATACTACACAAGTATGCTTTCAGGAGAAAGTATGAAAAGCCTAGAGAAATCAATGGGATTTATTCATACATAAGTTGCTCTGAAAGTTATACCTCCTATTCATAACCATGTAAAATAAAAAAAATACAAAGAGGAAAATAACCCTATTTGATACATTCTCAGCTACAATAAAATTTTTTGTTTTTTCAACAGATTCTCCATCATAAATATGCGTTTTTGCCAGCAGTGAGGAAAAGTCCTCATGACATGCTCATAAAATCTGCACCAGCAGAAGTGACCCACAGTTTCACAGCTCTTAGGACAGTGATGTTGCCAAGAAAATGTTGGCCAAACTGCTATCAGTCCTGGTTATTGTATTGAAAAAAAAAATTTTCTTCTCTGGACTGAGTCTGGAAGTTCGAGCCTTCACCTTATTCAGTGCCTTCATATATCAATTGGAATTGATGATTTGTCCATATTCCAGGAAATTCAGAAGAATCATTTCTGTCTTAAAAGATACACTGTGCACATCACTTTACTGACTGAAGGCTGCAATTTGAACTCTTTCTTCCATGGGAAATTCACACATGTCTCTCCATGGACTGTTGTTTTGACTCTGGCTTGTAGAAGTGACACCATGTCTCATCATTGCTAGTGATATAGTGCAAGAAACTCTCCTGTTTTGTGTTTGATCAGTGTGTCTCAGCAAGCTTGCATATCATGTTCTTCCTGTTCAAAGAATCACAGAATCACAGAATGGCCAGGGTTGGAAGGGACCTCAAGGATCATGAATCTCCAACCTCCCTGCCACAGGAAGGGCCACCAACCTCCCCGTTTAATACTAGACCAGCCTGCCCAGGGCCCCATCCAATCTGGCTTTGAACAACTCTAGGGACAGGGCATGCACAACTTCTCTGGGCAGCCTTTTCCAGCACCTCACCACTCTCTCTGTAAAGAACTTCCCCCTGACATCCAACCTAAATCCCTCAACTTAAAATCGTTTCCCCTTGTCACCAGTACTGAAACCCACCACCCTCCACCTCACTGTGCTCAAATTCACTGTATGATCTTCATAAACAATTTAGCAATTGACTAAGAATATCACTGAGTACAATTTTTTTCTGTGTAAAGGAATTCAGTTACATATCTTTGCTTAGAGTACACTTCTATATTAGACATCATTTTGTCACTGTCCCTTTGCAGCCATCAATCCCACAGCAACAAAATTTAGCACAGTATTGGTGGGAAGGTTCAACATCTACTGCCATATCATCAACATTCACCTCTGACGTCATGGGCCAGTTGAATAAATTCAGAGGTATTACTTTTGGAAAATCCCTGGTATTTCAAAAGTGTTGGTGTTGTTTGTTTTTTTTGTTTGTTTGTTTTTGTTTTTTGTTTTTTTTGCTTTGTTTTGAGTTTTTTTAGGAAAGAGACAGATGTGTGTCTCTGTAACATGGCTGTTCTGAATGCCATTTTTCTTATTTCAGCTCAGGTAATATAAGCAGACTCAACACAAATACTACTTAGGCCTACTTAAGTCAATATCAACAATTCTGTTATATAAAGAATGGAAAACCTCTCTCCCAATTACATACTCAATCTCCATTTATTTTACATCCATGTTTTTACTTGCACCACAGTCTGTTCAACAAAATCATCCTTCTCAATGCCTGACTTTGAGCCATTAGAAGCAAATTCCATTTTTTAAATGAAAGATTTTACAGTGAGAATTTGAATGGAAAATTACAATTACTGTAATGAAAAAGAAATCAACATCAATACACTAACAGTGCTACTATGCACAAATGCACAAGAGGAAATATTTCACAGGAAACCATGAGTATCATTTTTATTTTTTTGAAATAGAATCATAGAATCATAGAATTGCTCAGGTTGGAAAAGACCTTAAAGATCACAAAGTCCAACTGCAACCTAACCATACCACCAAAAACATCTTTCTGATTTAAATGAAATCATGATCAGATCCTTAAATGTGTTTCTTTTTGTATCTCTTCTTTTGTTTATGTTAGGAACTAAAATCTTGTCTTTCTTCTTTAGGAATGAGATGTGTATATTTTCATGCTAGTTAAGTATATATACTGCAGATTTAAGATGTGTTTTGCTAAGCTGTCCTTGTCACTATTAGATTGATGTATTTATATGCACTTTCTCCTTCCAAATTCTGTTTAGATAGCTGTAGGGGTGAAAAATCTTTCTGTATTGGTACATGTTTTTTTATCCAGACATGATTTTACTGTTATCACAATTGCAAGATTGTTTTCTGAGAAAATAACTTTGTTAAAGTTATGATATGAGATAATGTTATGAGATATGTTATGAGATAATAACTTTTTAAAAGACTAATTGGACATTTAATATAGAAATGAAATATGAGATAACACAACATCTTGTGCAGCACTCCGCACATATTCGTTTGTAAAGATAGCTCAAACTATTAAGAATATGATCACAGAGATGAGTTTCTTGGATTAGTACAAAATGTGTCAAGGAAAATGAAAATCTTCCAGGGAAAAGTGCTAATATTTGGGTTTTTTCTACAAAATTCCACTATTTCTCATTCTCCCCTGGTGGCAAAAATAAATATAACAACCTGACAGCTACATTCCCATCTTCCCACTCTTCATACTCTCAGTGTTTTCCAACTGTGATGTGCGTTGTCTCACCTTTTTCCAGTATTCTACAGTTCCCTTTTGTAACATCGCAAACAGTGGAAAAAATTCCTTTTCAAATGATGAGGAATAGTCAACTATCATAAAAATATCCAACTCTACCATTAAGCTAAATGTCAGAGGACTGTGGCCTTGGTACTTCAGTTCACAGTTCAGAGTTTTGAAATACACTCGTTACTGTGAGTTTGAGCTTTCATGGGATGCTTTCTTATTATAATCCACTCCAAATCAGTGATTGAAAGTTTTCAAAAGTTTCAGACTGTTTTTGCTAGAGGAAGCAACATGCACTGGAATGAAAACGTATCATATTTGTCTTAGAAACTTCCTCATTAGCAAGGATTTCTGAAAGGATGCAGTAGAAGATTTCACTTGCTACTTTTACATCCTCTGGGGACCACAAAACCAAACTAGAAACTTTAATAAACTTTTTTTTATTTTTTTTTCCCTACATCTCTGTTGCATTCTTCTTTCTCCTCCTTCTCCTTCTCCATCTTGTCACCTGTCACTGGAACGGGTTGCCCAAGCAGGTTGTGAATGCCCCATCCCTGGAGCCATTCAAGTCCGGGCTGGATGTGGCTCTGAGCAGCCTAGTCTAGTGGTTGGCAACCCTGCACATAGCAGAAGAGTTGAAACTAGATGATCACTGTGGTTCTTTTCAACCCAGGCCATTCTATGATCCTCTTTTTAATAAGCAGAGAAGAAAGTTACCCAATGAATCATGAATACAATTCCATGGCTCTTCTCAGTCCTTAATCTCTTTGCCGCAGATGAGGTCAAATCAGATGTGAAAGCTGCCATAGATAATGGAAGAAAGCTGAAGATCTTATCTTTCTTCTGAACTATTTTTCAACATGCTTGAAATATCATTTTTTATTTATCTGTTCAGCAGTCAGTAAATTTTTTTCTCTGGCAAAAATTATTTCACTCTTCTTTTATCATTTTAAATTCTGATAGGTTCTGTCATAGATATTGTGAGATACTATATAGATGTATAAATAAATTCCTTTCCAGAAAGCAGTGCCTGGAAAATATTGTGTCTGCTGCTCAAGAAAGATACTTAACAAAAACCTTGCAGACAGTAACTCTTTCTGCTGCTGAGAAATGTGTAACACTTTCTTGTAACTGTCAAATAAATAAACTCTCTAAAAATATCCCTTGCTGTTCTTACAAGTTCTCATTATCACCTCTAGTGGTCCTTGAGGAAACTGCAATTCTGAAACGAGTTTTATTTTGACTTCTCTGTTACGTTATTCACACAAGAGCAACAAAAAGAATACTTCTTAGAATGTGCAGTAAATTTATCTGGTAAAATGAAAACACTATGGCACAAAAACAAGGAAATGTTAAAAGAAACATTCTCATATTTCTTCAAAAGCTATGTTGGCTTTTTTGGCAACGTGAAATTATTCATGCACTATTTATGGACTATTTGTTAGGTGACACTTACTGTTAAATACCACTCTGTTTGATGCATTGCTACAAAACAAACAAACAAACAAACAAACAAACAAAAACAGACTACCCCAAAATAAGGTCAAAGAAGATCCCTTCTTCTTCATTGTTTTTTGGTACTTGTTGCATATTCTGCAAAACTTTCAATGTTGTTCACCAGCTTGTTTTGTAATGTCACCTATATAATTCAAATGTTATGGACATTTTTCATGCAGTTAAAACTAGTATTCATTACAAGAGATACAGAATTTGGAAAGTATTAAATAATATCTTTTGAATACATGCCATAATTAATGGATTTCAGGAGATCAAGTATTTGATTTTGGATAATTCATCATTCTCAAATGTATAAACTGGTCAACACTATTTCATTTTTACTCTATAACTCAGCTCTAACATTGCAAAATATTTAACGGTGTGAATATTTCACATTTTTATTTTTACTATAAATTATGATTATACATTTTCAGAATTTCAGAAAAGTTCTATATTTAACTTATTTTGAATTTTTTTGGAGCAGTAATTTAAATTGCCTTTTCAGCCAACTAGGTGATAATTCAAAACTTTTCTGTCTGTCACCTAGTTTTTATTTGTGATTGAAGTCCCTTTTGTAGCACATATAGTTGTTGAACATTTGATAAACTAAAACTTTACTGTCTTTCAACTGGATTTGAATCGATCTCTCCCATGTTTCCTTCCTGGCTCAAACCTATCCTGAAATAAAACAAATATATTTTTCCTTGAGACTTTTGTGCGTCTTCCTGGAGTACTTCTTAACCTTGAATCCATGCTTTAAATCTCTATTTCTAGGCACCTGAAATCCATAATTCCTTGATATTTTAATGTTACTATTAGGTCCTTAGATCACAGAAATTCAGTGAGGTCTCTACATTTTCTGAATACTAATCGGACTTTACCCAAACCCATTGATGGAGACATCACCTGTAAGATAGGAAGCAACTAGTGAGATTCAGATCCAGATTCAGTCATCAGACACCATTTAGGGTTTTTAACATTTGATGACACTATATTATCAGCCTAAACTACAGCCTTGGTGATATCTCCAGGACATATAAATACGGACATAGATTTCTAGAATTCTAAAGCTTCTGCTCTACCTTGTTTGATTTTTACTGACCTTTGCAGAAATCCATGGGAGTTACCAGAGCATCTTACCTCATATCTGTTATATCTATATGGACAGCTTGGATGCTCTAGAGTGCATGTACAACTCAATAGTTTCAAGTTCTTATTGCCCTCTTTTTTACATTTTAAATATGTTTTAAATATGTAGAAATACTGTGGTCTTCCAATATTTGAAGGGAGTATGTATATCAGAGTGGGTATGACTGTTTATGAGGGTGGACTGTGATAGGACAAGGGGAAATGGTTTTAAGCTGAGACAGGGGAGGTTTAGGTTAGATATTAGGAGGAAGTTTTTCACACAGAGGGTGGTGACACACTGGAACTGGTTGCCCAAGGAGGTTGTGGATGCCCCATCCCTGGAGGCATTCAAGGTCAAGCTGGATATGTCTTTGGGCAGCCTGGTCAAGTGTTGGCAACCCTGCACATAGTAGGGGGGTTGAAATTAGATGATCATTATTGTCCTTTTCAACCTGGGCAACCCATTCCAATGTGTCACCACCCTGTGTGTGAAAAACTTATTCCTGACATCTAACCTAGATCTCTTCCATCTTACTGTCTCAGGAGGAAATCTTTCCTCTACTGTTTAAATGAATGATACATGGGCACTAAGTTGTCTTTTTTTCCTACTGTAGTTTAACACATTTATGTAATAGTAAAACAAAAATGATATAAAACCAGTCATATGTTTCCAGATCTGTGTTTGAACTGCATTTCTGTCTGCATTTCAGTTTCTACTATACTTCGTTTTCTTTTCTTTTTTGACATATTAACAGACAAAAAATGTAACATGATTTGGCAATGTTCACTTGCAGCCAAGAAACCCAATTGTATCCTGGGCCTCTTCAAAAACAGAACAGCTGGCAGATCAAGAGTATGATTTTCCCCTTCTGCTCTACTCTAATGAGACTTCTTGAAATCTGGGGATCATGGCATAAGAGTCTGTTTGGTCAGGTCCAGAGGAGGGTCACAAAGATGATCAGAGAGCTGGAACACCTCTCCTATGAAGACAGGCTGATGGAGTACCAATTGTTCTGTCTGTAAAAGACTTCAAGGAGATCCTACAGGAGTACTGAGAGGAGTCGCTTTATTAGGGAGTGTATCAACAGGACAAAGGATAAAGGTTTTAAACCGAGTGAATTGATTAGTCATTAGAAAGAGATTCTTTACTGTAACAGTACTAATATACTGGAAGAGTTTGAAGTCATGGTCTCTGCCCACAGCCTGGAAATGTTCGGGTCCAGAGTGGATGGAGCTTTGGGCAACCTGGTTCAATGGAAGATGTCCCTGTTCATTGCAGGAGGGTTGGAACTAGATGATCTTAATGTCTCTTTGAAAATTTAAAAAGATATCCTGTTATTCTCTGATGGTTAATGTTTTCTTGCAATAATGACAAAAGAGCTTTTAAATGAAGCTTCTTATTCAAAATAAGAAAGACTACTATGATTTGTTCTTGATACTGGTTTTGTGTTTTTTTTTTGAAGTGTCAGAAGTATTTGTAGAAGAGGTTCAGTTTTGGGGACTATTTAATAGGCAAGATACACAAGACATAAGAAAATATAAGATATCAGTTTATGTAATTTGTACTATATTACCATTGAATCTGATACGATTCTAAAAAAATAACTTTTTAAAGTAAATTACAATCAATATTGTAATTAGAATTTTTAGTTAGTTAGTTAGCTACTTAGTTTTTAGATATAAAAGCTATAACTATACCTATCTTTTGTATTCTACATTACTTTAGAGAGCAACTCTACACTATACTAGGAAACTATATTTGATTAACTATCAGCAAGTGTATCTCAGCTGTTCTCTAAATCAAACATGGATATGAATAAAAAGATAAAACTTAAAGGAGACTAGGTTTTATTTGATTGGATTGTGATTTTTAAAGTTTTTTTGTCGTCCCCCGTCCCCCCCCCCGCAAAAAAATACTGCCTTATATTCTTGATTTTGTCTCAGATTTGATATACCATTAAAATTATGCTTTAAATAGTTCTCTTCTTCTCATATCTGCGTATTGTACAAATACCAGAGGCAGATTTGCTATTTAAATGTAGTTAATGTATATTACTCAGTAATTCATGTATTGACAGTAAAAGTTAATCATTATGTCAAAAATTTGGAGTAGATTCTAGTGAATAATATTTTCACCCTCTTTGTTTTAAGGAATTTGAGGCACAGCGGGGAAAAGATTTTCTCCTACATCTCACAGCGAATCTATAACAGAGTGATAACAAGAATATAGGTTTCCTGATTCTTATCTCTCCTTAAACTAGATGACCCTGATGAACTGAGCAAGAATTTTTAAAAATACACTTTTTTTTTTTTTTTTTTTTTTTTTTTACTGGAAGCAGAATCTCTTGTGTAAAATTATATGATCAAAATGTAAGCAAGATACTAACAATTCCTTTTTTCTTTGATGGAGAAATTCATCATAAAAAAAGTAAAAGGAAGGGTAGGGAAAGAAATATCATCCTTTCAGAGTGTTTCCTTTCAATAATAACCATTCTGGAGGTCTAAAACAAAAGAGATCTCCTGTCTTTAACCTGTAACAAACAGCTGTGTTAGAATACATGATAAGTGCAGTCAAGTGAATGACTGTATGTATTGCAAGGTAAATTTATTTGGAGCTAAGCTAAGAACATTTAGAAGAATATATTTGATAGGGCTGGTGTATTATTTTTAAAATATTATATCCTCTCACTACCTCAAACCCCAAATAGCAATGAAATTATTGCTTGCTTCACTGGAGACTCATTCAAAAGAAATGTGGTGGCAGAAACATCTCTCGATTTTCCTTCAGAACTAGTCATCTGGGAGGCAGAATTAAGTACGTGAAATTTTATCTTTGGTTTACTTCCAGAATTTCCCATAGTTTTCCCCTGGAGACCAGATATTGACCCATTTTGAAAACAATATATATTTTTAATTAGCCTTCATTTTCTCTAAAACATTTTCTTCCACAAATATTTGCCAGTCTAAATACAAATGAAAATTTTCTAAGAAATGTTAACTTATTTGGAAGACTATGGAACAATAAAACAGAGTATTTTGTTTTTTGGAACAAATGGGCTGTGGTGCACCAGGAATGTTTCTACTGATTTTAGTGGCTTTTTAAAAGCATGTGCCTAAGCTTTATTACTGCACATCATTTTTGATACTGTTCTCGTTCTCTCTCATACTACTTTAGCACTGTCTATTCTCTTCTTAAAGCTTATTTGGACATTCACTTCACGGGGGTGAATTTCAATAACCATAGCCTTTGGTTTTTAAAATCCAAATTAAAAAGCTGATTTAAAAAAAATGCCTGAATATAAAATTTCAGAAGTAGAAACATATCTTTCTACTTTGCCATTTTTAATTAAGAATGTTCTGAGATTTTTGGTGATCAGTTATGGCAGTAATCCCATTTTTACAGGCTTCATACCTCAGTGCTACCAGTTTATCTTACACTTGGGTTTTTGCAATATTGGGAAAAATATAAAGTTATTTAAGATAACCAAAATGGGAAAATGAGAAAAATGTTTCTCTCATAAATGTACAGCAGCACTGAACTTCTGACACTGTGTCAGACTTAGCCTATAACTATACTTAATTAATCCATAATTAATAGTAAATAAAATCTCTGATATGAGAAAATATAACTGCAGTATCTTGTAATTTATGTAGAAGCCATTTAACTTCTTGTCTACATTTTCAAAAATTCCGAAATAAGACAGCAGAATATGGATATTTCCAGCTGGTGCTAGCCAAGGTTAAGAGGTGACCAGAGCCTACCAGCAGCTCCCATACATTGTCATCCCATATACATGCTGCTTGATGTAGGCTGCCACTTGCACCATCTGAAAATAAAATTTCAGAAGTGGCTGCTTTCCACATTCATCTTTAACAATTTTAAATGGAGTTTTAGGTGTTCGTTTGTTGATAAAGTTGAACTGACTCAAGTATGATGACTAACATTCTATAATTGAGTATAAGAATATATGAGGACATTACTTGAAAGTATATTTGGTTAACTTGGTGCAGAAGGCTGTACAGTTATCATTGTTTCAATTTCAACCTTAAAGTGTGGACCGAGTGGCTTTAATGTTCAAGAAATTTGACAGTATATGTAATTAAATTACATTAATGTATGAAGACAATGCATGCTGTTATACCAAGAGAGCATATATTTATCTAAAAACATTGATCAAATGTGCTGTTTAAAAAAAAAAAAAAAAAAAAAAAAAAGAGAGAGAACTTGTATCTGTAGAAGGCAACGGATTCTAGCCCAGAAAATAAGGAATTATTATTTGGAAGTTTTTTCTTGATTCTTGGGTAAGGTGACAAGAATCCCACCATACATATGCCTGAATTTAATAGATAATCCATCTTTTCTGTAGGCCTTCAAGAAGATTTAACTGAAAACATATGACACTTTTAAGAAAATACATATACTAAAAATCTAAATTTGAGATACAGGATGTTTGCATTGTGTGAATCAGTTCCCACTCCGAAAATTTATTTTTGTATTCTCATTTTAAAATGCCATCTGACATACTGATTACAAGTACAAGGGCTGCTCTGAAAGGTACGCATCCTATTTTATTACACTGACCTACAAAATAAGAGGCAGATATTGATGGTATGACAGTAGACACTGGGCCTTCCCATCAATAGTACATTAAATTTTTCTGCATTGTGACAGCAGAGTGCCAGCCTGACAAAATGGCGTCTGACATGGAAAAGTTTATGAAGGAAAAGTATGCAATTACATTTCTCCATGTGGAAAAAATTGCACCCATTGACGTTCATCAACAGTAGGAACATTTACAGAGACCAAAAAGTAGATATCAGCACAGTGAGGCAGGGGGTGATGTGTTTCAGCAGTGATGTGAAAGATGTTTCATTCCAGATGGCCACCCAGTTTTTTACAAATGTGACACGTGGGCACTTGTTCATCACTGGTGAAAATGCATAACTAATGGTGGTGATTATGTTGAAAAAATTGTTTTGTAGCTATAAGTGTAATAAGAGATTTTTAGAATATGGTTTAACAAAGTTTGTTTAATCTGGCAAAATGAAAGGCCTGGTGTACTAATATCATTGTTTATTAAAAAAAAAGACTGATAAACACTAAGAAAGACATACAACAGATCCAGATCAAATCTATCAGGAACTCAGATCCCTTTTTCAGGTAGATGTTTAGCAAGCCTACCCCTGGCATAGTATACAAATAGTTAGCTGACAGTAGTTTAAGATTTTTTTTTGAGGCTATATCTGGAATTTCCTTTTAACTTATCTATCCACAACTGACTAGGAATAAGTAAACAATGTCCAGGATTTATGAGAGATATCCCAGAACAGAGACTCATTTTCCAAGGACATTTTATTATTTTGGTGCAATATTAGGTGGCCCAAGACTCACTTGCCTGTTTTGATTGTGGACAGATATTTATCTTGCCAGACTTGGCCTTAGACTTCTTAGTTTGGACCACTAGTTGGAAAAAGCTGTACAGGTGCCAAGTCCACAAATTTGTTCCTTTCTAGTAGAAGGAATTGATGTAGAGTCAGTAATGTCCATTGCACTGACACTATTATACACAGGACTTGGTTACTCAGATAATACATCATTTGATGATATCATGAAAGCTTTGTTTTTCACATAGAAACAAACCCACACATAAAATAAAACTACTGCCTTTACCAGTTGCCTAATATTCAACTTCTGAGACAAAAAGCCAAAAGGGAAATCGTGTGACAATACAAAATTTGCTTCCCTGGGGACATTGCTGCTAACTTGTTTTAGTTTTGATCTTCTTCTGTGTAAAGTCACTGTAAAAATATTTTAAAAATAAGATTCCAGTTTTTAGTGTTATACAAAATATATTGAGTCAACCCTTGGATAGCCTCAAGTTCAGGGGCAAATCTCATCTTCTCTGGATGTTTCATTAGTGGGATCACAAAGAGTACCTAAGCAGTCCTCTACCCCCAGGGGAAAATGTACCTTTGGAGAAAGACTTTTCAAAAAAAGAATATTTTTATACATAAAACAATATAAACTTAATATTTTCATTGAGCAGCTCAAAAATGCAAGTTGATATCAAGTAAATGCAATTTCTGACTAATAAAAAAGATGAACTTATATTATGAATTGTGTTTTAGACAGTCCTTTGTCTCTAAAATTTCAGAAATCAAGTCAATTTTTAAAACTTTTCTCCAATGAGAAGTTTGCAGTGTTTTGTCAAGATGCTCAATTTATCCAATAGAATGAGAGTGCCTTCACAAAATCCATTATAAGTGCAAATAGGAGACCAACTGGGACTGGGGTTGCTAAGCTAGAGCACAACCGGGAGCTGAAATGTTTTGCAGAGAATTATAGTCTCTTATAGGAATATAATCTATGGAATTCATTTTGGTGTGATTCCTAAAGGTGGATTTACACTTGTTATAATGTAATAAGAAGAAAATGACTTGCCTTCCTTTTTCACAAGTTGTGTGTAATCCAGCAGTTTGATCTGAAATCCAATCAATCTTGATTAGATTTTTATCTGATGTCATCTCGCAATATAGTCACTTAGAAGTTTGTGAGAAATCTGTAATTTGTTAAACTCACTGAAAAGGTCTATTAATTAATTTTATTTTTAAAGGTACATTTTTGTACATTTTGAAGGTATTACTGCCTGTATAACTTTTCAGGGATCTGTTCACAAATCCTTTCATTACTCAAATGTTTTTTTTCTTCATAGCCAAAAAATCCCAAAGATGCTCTAAATCAGAAATGGGTTTTAACTGAAGTATCCTCTAAGGTCACGTTTCATGAAAGAAAATCCCGATAGCAAGAAATGTTACATTATGTTCCTGGAACAAGCGATCTTTTTCAGTCTCTAGAAAAATTCGGTTACTTGCTGAGAAGAATGGTAGCTATGCCACAGTTATTTAAAAGCTTGTCTTCACTCTGCTGCCCAGTAAATCAAGCAGTGGTAAGCAATCTAAACGGGAAAACAAACAGTTTGTCCCTGCAAACTGAAAGTGCAGTGTAAGCACTAAGCTGGTGAATTCTAGTATCATTAATCTTTTTGTTTTCTACAGTGCTCCATGTCACCACCTCTGAGTTGGTGACACATACTCATGTCTGCACTGAGAATGAAGAAATGAAATTATTGAAATTATTGAAATTATTTTGTCATACTTGAGGATCCTATGATTTTATTTTGCTTTGATTGAAATCTGATAGTTTCATGGTTGTGAATGTTCTCTTTCTTACTATAGTAAAATGAAAACAATTGAATGATAACATATCACACATTTAGTGATTACAAAGTTTCTCAACACTGCACCTCCCATTATACAATATTCGCTTTATTTCTAATTCCAGATAGATGCACTATGACTTAATACAAACTTACATTTCAATTTGGCAAGTCTTCAAGCAGGACTTCATGAAAATAAGGATGCATCTGTTTCATTCCCGTTTAATATATGGATACTCTGCTTCATTCCCTTTAAGTACCAAACCTTTATTGTTAATTACTATTGCCTAACAGTAATGCAAATAAAAGTTTTTAGGAAACAGCCAATAATGGTCTCTTTATTATCTGAAATACATTTATATTCAGCTATTATACTTCAATTATGAAACGTCAGTATCCTCAGTCCTTCACTAGACCATTACATTCTCCTCAAACATGACATATTTTTTTCACCCTAGTGAAGGGCATTCTGAAGGGTAATGTAGAGTAAATATCACAGCAAAAGCACCTGCTCAAAATGTGTTAAAATCCTAGAATGACTGTTATAAATACTAGCAATATAAAACAATTGGTGCATATGTCTACTAGCACAATTCTTTCTTGCTCTTCAGAGCAATGCATAACAGAAAGTAGGTCTTCATTAAAAATATCAGTGGTACATAATGCTAAATGGTGTTGAAAACTGTCTAAATTAATGAACATGAAAACTTACAGAAATTATGTTGATGTGGCTAGGCCGGATCTACTCTGAAGACTCCTAACATACAGGTATTTTATACAGTCCAGAAATTTGATTATAATATATACCACCTCAGAAGCCAGGGACGAAATTTTCACATAAACTCTATAGTAAATATTGTGATTTAAAATTTAAATATATTAATTTTATTGAAACGTACTTAAAAAGTGATTGCTATGCACTGTAATCTTCATTGCCTTATCATGGAAAAAGAGAGAGAATAAAATGCACTAAGTAGACCACAAACCACAGAATATATTGTTAGGGAACTAGGAATGCATCTATGGTGATATGGCAAGATATTATTTCAAAATGTCATTTTTATACAATGAAAGGTTGAAATACCTACACTAGAAAAATGTTTCAGTGAAGTGGGTAATAATGATTGATTATGCTTTTCGACAGCTTTTTGTAAAATATTATTCAAAAGAAAGAAAATGTTTAATTATTTTATTTGTTTTTTTCCTCAAATGAGATTTTAGGAAAGAATTTGAAATTAATGGCTTCAATAGTAATTTATATCCCACTGCTGGTGGAGCTTAGTACAAACACCAAAGTACCTGGCTTGAAATAATGCAGTTATATAGATAAGCAGGTGTGTTTTGACTTCATACTTGACTAGAAGCCAGATGTAAAGTCTGGTCGTATGTTCATCTATGCTTCAATTCTATTGTAGCTCTTGCCAAATTTGATTAATTTTTGTCAGGATTTAGATGAAAGGCTGCTTCACTGCTGAACTCCCCTACAACTGCAATATGTTCACAGTCACAAACCTTATTCAGAAATATCTATTCCCTTGAAACCTCAAAAAGATGGAGTATGACGCCTGTATCCGTTTATATATACATCTGTAAAGAATTTTTATTTTGTTACCTGTTTCTACTCTATATAACACTACTGAATTTCTGAACTGTGTGAGTAGTTCAAGTGTGTGCTTAGAGCTCTTAGCTGTATTAATGATGGAGACTGTGTCTAAATTAAAAAGAATTATAATCTAGCAACTAAAGAAAATATAGTGTTGCTGAATATTGAGTGTGTCCACTACATACATTTCAAGTGGGCTTACTTCACATTGAGTCCAGGCTGGTTCCACAGACTAGACCAGGCTCTTCAGTTTACCTTCCTCCCTAAAGAATCCAACCTATGCACTCCATACAGGAAATCAAATAATGGGCAGTGGGAATTTGCTTCAGAATTGTATCTCTAATTTGAAATACTGCATGAAATATTGTTTTTTTCAGCTTGATTTTTTGTCAAATTTAGTTAAAATGGGAAATGTCAAAATGTTTAATTTATATTCAATTTAAATATTTTTAGTCAGAACTGGCATTCAGCATAGCCTGGCCTTATGTAATCTCAGAGGTATTATAACTGTCATTCCACATTACTCTGTCCTATATGTACATATATATACAAACTATCTTATATGTATACCTTATTAACTGTATTCTCTGAGTAGTATGATCTTTTAATGATACAAGCTCCCACAGTTAGGTCACTCAAGATAGCAGCTCTGAAGTTCAGAAATAAATTGGTAATAAATGCAGACAAAAAAAAAAAATATATATATATATATATATCATTTTGACAAACCCAAATAGAATTTTAAATTCTTGCTGTTTCAAAAAAAAAAGTTACTTCCTGACTTTCTGGAAAAGTTAATATTTTTACACGGAAAGCATAGGTTTTGATAAAATGTTTTTAAAATAATGTGCATAATATAAAACACTCAGGATTGCATTTTTAATTGGGTTTGATTTACTTCTTATTGATTACATTTTATCATTTGAGGTGATAAATGGAAGTGAAAACTGCTTGCATCTTACTCTTTAAATACCTTTTAAGGATACTCTTTAAAACTCTTTTAAAAATAACAGTAAAAAGAGGTTGATAAGTGGTTTCTGTTGAGCACATTTAGGAAGCCACTGTGTCTTTTTTTCTTGCAATTTTAAACAAAATACTGCCTACTATTCTGTTTTCTTTAGAATACCAGGCTAACCCTAAAAGTTGTCATATACACTTTTTAACCAGCTGAGATAATGCATTTTGTTAGGAAAAGTTCCTCCATTAACTGACTGGCTGTTTTACTTCTGAACTCTTCTCCTTACCTATCCACTTTGTCATAGTCTCACATCATGTCACATTCCACTGCAAGCACACCACGCTATTTGAACTGTAGCACAAAGGCGCAACCTAATCTGATTGTAAAACAGCTTTCTTGCTCTTCTGTGTTATACCTGAGACCAATAAGTGATGTGTCGCATGCTGTGAGCTAGTAAGTACTGCAGTTATTATTAACTGTTGCACAACTTGAAACTGGCAATGAATCCCACCCACAGTGAGGATAAACCGGTTCTGATCCACAGAAGCAGTGTGTATGATTAAAAACTAATACCCAAACAAACAGGAGTATACAGAGGCATGGTAGCAGGTGGTCCCACCCCAACAGCTTACAGAAATAGACCCTTAACCTAGCTTCTCTTGACAAACAAAACTTATGAGATAACCAACATAGATTAGTGATTTTCATATGATAGATTTATAATGAGTAGAAAGCTTTCTAATCCCGAAGATACCAGAAAATTTGATATGTGTGAAGAAGCTAAGCAAATGAAAATGGAAATTATGCCATTTAGGATTGTAGCAGCATTGAAATGTTTATGCCAGACATTTGATCACATAGGACCTTGAATTCAAGCTTGTTCTATTTCAGTGATGAGCTACTGAACTCAATCTAGCACTACTTGTTGAAACCCTTTGCCCGGTACTAAATACTAAGTCAGTCTTGATAAAAGTAATTTTCCTGATTTAATACCTTGAGTCTAAACAGTTCAAATTAGTAAGACAGTAAAGTTCTTGGAAGCCTAGAAGATCTGATTCATATTTAGTCACAAGAATTTAAGATTTGTTTTTCTGTTATATTTCAGGGTAATGGAGGAGAGATGCCCCGAAAGTAATGACTCCTATTTTATTTTGTTGGCTCGTTATGTCATAGGCAGATGTTGATGGTATGGCAGTTGAAGTTGAGCCGTCCCACCAATATGTCATTAAGTTTTATTGCCCTGTGTCAGATGGCAGCAGAAAGGCAGTCTGATAAAATGGTGTTTGACATGGAAGCGTGTTGAAGAAAATATGTCACTGAATTCCTTCATATGGAAAACATGGAACCCACTGACATTCATCAATGCTTACTGAATTTATATGGAGAATTATAGTCAACTTAGCAATGATGTTTAAGCAAGCTCTAGTCTATTCACAATAGCAAAATAAAACTGTGTTATGATGTCAGGTAAGCATTAATTTTTTTTTAATCAACATCAATCCAAGTCGTGGCTGTGAAATAATTGCTTAAGGTAAAGCACTGTTCACAAATTGTCCACAGGGTAAAAGAGTAGCTTGCAGTCTTTATGCAATTAAATTTGGGCTCATGAAAGACAGATCATGCTTGACTATCTCCTTATCTTTATCTCCTTCTATGATTGAATCACCCATCTACTGGATGAGAGAAAGGCCATTGACAGTTTACCTAGACTTCAGCAAAGCCCTTGACTGTCTCCCACAATATTCTGTAATATTATGTAATTGGTAAGTCTGATCAGCCTTATGACGACTTTACACTGAGATTTGAAAAAACAGCTTATGGAAGCTACATCGTGACTTTAAGATTTCTTTCACTGTTCTTTACATCCTTTGCATGGTTGTCGTATATTAACTACACTATGAGTAGTTCAACAATTTTGTTAAGTAAAGGCCCAAATATTTAACATATTTAATGTTGGTTTTGAATTCTGTGGCATTTGCTTCTTCTCTTCTGTAATACTGTAGATTTTTCTGGCAAAGCTGCTGTCACATTAAAGGGCAACTTTCTAAGTGAAGCCCTATTTGGCGTAAGTCTGGTCACACTGAATATATGAACTGTCACCATTACACTATTACAGCCACAAAAATAATGCCCTACTCCATATCTATAGCAGCATTTCATGAGCTTATTCATGATCCTTTCTTTATTTTTTTCTAGCGGCGTGCAGTCAGGATTCACATGACCAATTACAGAATGTTTGATATATGACAATCTTTGATTGTAATCAATCCACAATCACAACTAATAGTGAATTGAGGTTCTAACTCAATTCAATTTTCAGTGTAAATTCAGAAGTTTCCTTCAAACTTTTCTTACTGAAATTCTTCCATTTACCTCACTATCTTACATTCATTTTTAACTCTCATCTATGTAAATTTTCTACCATTAGAGTGAATAGTCCACATTACTTTTGGCTGCTGTAAAATGATTTTTAGTTCCTTTGCAGGACATTGTACCCTAATTACTGACAGGCTGAGTGGCCTCATGGATTCAGATGCTCTGCAACTCTAATAATATGCATTTGTGTCCATTATGTAGGGCTCACTGACTTTATTCCTCTAGTCAATGGGTTACAAGGTTAATGTGAAAAGAAAAGGATACAAGTAGATTACCAGATCATATAGGCTTAATTTTCTTCGGTGAAAATGTTTACATTTGAGACAATTATACAGTTCAAGTTCTTCAAAAAATAAGTAGCAATTAATAGGCATATAATGAGAAATGTATTTATAAAAAGTGTTGAAATTTCATGTAAATGCCCAATCAAATCTTTCTTGGAAAATGTTCCAAAGGTTTTATGGATGTTATGAAATTTCTCACCCTTGTTAGTAATGTTTCACCTTCAGGTAGGTCATTAACTGTAGAGTGAGCAAGCATCCACCAGTACTCACTAGCACAGATTTGATATTACAGAAAGGTTGTTTCTTTCTAGTGTATTGCTCCAGAATTTTCTCTCTTGTTTTTAAAATCTTACAGCAATATTCCACATATTGTTGGCTGAAAATTGTACTATTGATATTAATTAGTTCCAGTCCATTCGAGCTTTGTGGGGACGAGACTGATAGCTAGGATGAAGTAGGGAGAGACCTACAGTCCTTGTTTTGAAGTGAGTAATTAATTAGGCTTTCATAATTCAAATGTAGATGTCTACAAAGTAAATTCAGAAAAAAACAGCTGTGCATCATAGTGTTATTCAGAAGATTACACAGGCATGTTAGCAGCATAATGAAATAAGCTTTTTTTCTTTATTTGTTTTAAATTCAATGCAGAAGAATCTACTTTTTTCCTTTTTTTTATTTTTCATTCAACCATCCTGGGAAAATCACAGACAGAAGGCTTTTCGTGTTTTAAATGGAAAGCATTTATTCCTACCCTTAGGATATTGCCTGTGAGTGTGTGTGTGTATTTATATAATTTCTTGGAAACTTGTTAAAATAGAGAAAAAAGCTTTCTAAAGTTTGTTTATTTCCTGACATTTACAAGTTACATTCTTTAATATTGCTTTTAAAGACCTATTAAAAGTACATAGTTATGAGAAATTTTAATAGAAATGGGAAAAGTGTCAGAGGAAATCACAATACAGAGTGAACTGCTAGAACAGTGCCAATCTGGTATAAGATCTCATTATTATTAAAAACAACTATCATAGTGCCTGTCGTGGTTATAAGGAAGCCGAACAAATCTTCTGCATGTTTTCAACATAAAAAACAACCTCAGAACCCACAACAGAATATATATAAATAAAAGAGCATGAATTAAATGAACACAATCTTTATGAAATTACCTCCAGAGTTCTCCTCCATATTCTTGGATTTTTTTCCTGATTTACCATCAAATAGCTCAAAAGTTAACTAGTTCAACAAAAGTGGAACTAACACTTGATGGCAGACCTGGTCAGATGTGACCTTGTTTACCTGAATATTGATAAACTCCAAAAATAGAGATTCTCTAACCTTTCTGGACAACCTATTCTAGTTCTGCATTCACATTGCTCCAAATAAAACTTTTCTAATACTGAGTCCAAGATTTTGTCTCTGTTCCTCCTAGCTATATTGTCAATTATGAAGTTTTTATTCAGATTTTTTTTTTTTGCTATTTTTTTCTGCTTTTTTTAAATTTTGCCTTTATTTTTTTCTGTAAAGCAAGTTATGTTCTCTATGTGCTTTTTTCTTTCTTTTTAGTTATTATTTTCCAATTTTTTTTATTGTATTATCAGATCAGATAGTGGAAAAAAAAGATCCTTTATCTTGAAACATTAAATGATCAGTGTATCATAGCTAAATCTATACTTACATACTATATGAGATATATTCTGTAGCTCTGAAGATAATAGCAAGGTCTAGTTACCTCCATTAAATAAAAATTTCTTAGTGAGTGGCCCCATGTAAAGATATACTGGGAAAGATACCTGGCCTGTGATCTCCTTGGGCTATGTCTTTGAGAGCTTGAAAACTGAAACCACTTCTTAGACTGATACTCCAAATTTCAGCACTTTGTCTTCAAAGGAGAGGGGGAAAAAAAGAAAAAAAAATACAAAAAACTTGTCCTAAAATTGCATTTGAGAGTCTGATTTAGTACTAGTTATTATCTTTTCAGAACAAGAAATTAACATAAGGAACAAGGGATTCTTTGCTTATTTCTCCATTTTGTCATTGACTCCATTCTTGGTTTTCCAACTTGTAAAATAAAGCTTTTCCTCCTATTTCGACCTGGTATAGGGAACCTGCTTTGGCAGGGGGGTTGGACTCGATGATCTCTGGAGGTCCCTTCCAACTCCTACAATTCTATGATTCTGTGATTTCCTGTTTTTCAATTTCAAGCTTTATGCAATTCTCACATCGCTGAATGAAAAATTCTCATACCGCTGAATGAAAAAGCTCTCAAAGACTTCAGTGAGGACACAAAAGTTGCTGAACATTAAGCATTTTTTAGATGACAACAACCAGCACCAAAAATCCCTAATTTTTGAAATAATTTAATATTCACTTTTATAGAAGTAAATAGAAACAATATTTTATGCAGTGACTACCAATGACTTTTGAAGTGGAATGTTGAATATGATAATGTCTCACTACCAAACGAAAGGAAAAAACTCTTCTTTAGAAAGTAAAAAAAAAATAAAAATGCATGTCAATGTAAGGACTTCATCAAAGGAAAATTAAACCCTTATCAAGAGAGGAAAGGTCAGCAGAAAACTTGCCAGTGCGGAAGGAAAGGATAGAAATGATTCCTTTCAAACAAAAAAAGGAATTGAGAGAGAAAATAAAAGATTACCACTTTACAATGACAAGAGTCTTGCCAAAGGATTTCAAGAAGATAGTGCTCAAAAATCATCCTCAATGGGTGCCTTTCCTACCATGGTTACCACTGTGTAGTACCAATGGAAATCAAACCCTGGGTCCAGGAGTTCCTTACAAACTACATGAAATATGCATGTTGCTAAGGCTTCTTGCATTGCTTTTGTGAAAAGTGACAGTAGCTCCCAAGATGTGTTTTGAATACTGTTCTTCTAGGAGGAAGCAGAAACGTTTTTATCTTTGTTTAACTTCTTTATCTTACTTTCATAGGATGAAGTTGAACATTAGCCAAATATCTAAGATTTTAAAAATCATTCTTCCTCTTAATTTGGCAGCAAATTCTGCAGCTTCAAATTTGCAGTCTCTTCGTTTTACTGGTAAGTGAAAATAATTCATTTTTCCTCCAATTTTATGGAAAAAACAAGCCATATTTCTCAGAGCTAATAGGGGCAATGGAAGTTCAGAATAACAAGGTACAACATTTTTAGAAATGATTTTATGCCTCTCAGGAAAGGCATAAAAAATGTGAATGTCAAGGAAATTATAAGCAGAAAAAAATAAAATAAAAAAGTGTGGAAAATAAACTTAAAATATATATAATAAGATACATGTAATCTCACCAATTAAAGCAGATTGAAGAGCAGAGATGAAAAGCATATGAAATGAAAGGCATATAAGCACAAATAATATTCATGTCTTTAGATATGAAAAAATGAAGGTTAACGTAATATAATTAGATGATAAGTCATACAAAAAAAAATCTAAAAAATGGAAAAAAATATAACAATATCATAAGTTGATTTTAAAGGTAAAAAGTGTTGCATGTTTCTATGTGAAAGGCTATCAAGGTCACTTGTGCGTTCCATGAGCACAAATAAATGCATATTTAAAAAAAATAGTGGCAGAAGATGACTAGAAAAATCTAGAATGGTTTTGTAACTGCTGATATTAAACAGGTAAAATGATTGTGAATTCAACAATACAACTGAAGTGAGTGAAGAATTGACATTCAGTGCAATGATAGGCATGGAAAGAAGACAAGTAAATCTTGCAGTCATGAGTTATCAGATGTGTAACAGACAAATGCAATAAACACACGATTTTGTCTGTAAGGTGAAAGATAACCATGAAAGCAAACGTATTTTCTATATTGTCAACATCAAAATTGAAATCATAGAAGATTAATAGTCTCGGAGATTATAGAGCCAACTAAGAAAGAAAATCCACAAATTCATTAGGGAATCCAAGTTAGATCTTGGAGGCCTGTACATTCCAACTATTGTGAAGGCTACAGAAGTGATAATGGAATAAAAAGGATGGAAGATACTCAAGTCTGGTGAGATGTACTTTCTTCAGAAAGAGTGTAAAGACCTTTAGTAATATACCCACTTCCCTCCTACTCATAAATTGAATGCACTCTGTGTATAGTTTCAGCACAGCCATACTTGATGAACCTTTTGGATTGCGCCAAACATCAAAACACTAATAATATAATGAACTTAGTTTTAATTTGGAAAGCAATGGGGATATGATTTAAGCCCCATGATGTTGTGCAATTTAAATACCTGCTTAAACATGTAGGATACAGGTGCATATCTAAGTCAGGACATACAAGAGGAAAGTGAAGGAAAATATGGAGTGAGAGAATGTGTGTGCATGCTCTGTTTTTAACTTTCTGCTCTGAGTTTTGACTTAGCTCTACAAGATATTTTGATTTGAATTTTTGAGGCAGGTATAATAGAATATAAAGTCTCCTAATTAATACAAAGCAGAAACTAGGTTATATGATGTCCTTTCAACCCTAGCACTGCTGGTTAAATCACTCTTGTCTTCTGAGGCTTTTTTCTTTTTAATAATTCAACCTGGAAATTAATTGTGTGTGCCACACAAACAAGCAGTAGAACAATTATTCAGAGATTTGTTATGTCATGCCCACAAAATAGGAAAATGAATTCTCTCGGCATTCTATTCACATGATTCTGTGAATCATGTCGTGGCAACATAATTTCTAGATCACTTTCATAGAAGAAATCTTGTGCCTCATCTTGAATATCTATTTATTATTTAAAAAAAAATTAGAAATAGTTCAAGTGAACATTTCGAGAACAGAAAATTAGCATCGCAGTCACACTAAATGTGTAAAGGATTAGACTGTGTGACTTATGTCATGATTTGTATGTCAATAAAATTAGTGCCAAGTTGATTTCTTGCTGATGTATGATGTGGTCTTCAAATGTACTGTCTGTTTGAAAGAAAATATCCTATTTTGAGCCATGACCCTTTACTCGTTTAGAACACATTAGCACATAATGAAGTGTGACAGCAGCTAATACACAACATGCAACCCTAGCAATACTGCTGTTGTTACTTGGCAACCAGCCAAACAAATAGAAACATCAGGTGAATAAATGCACGGTTTACCCTGTTTGAGACTGTAATTGATGTTGGCATAGATCTTCACCTGCAGCTAGAGAGTTGTTATCACAAGCCTGTGTTAGAGACACAATGAATGGGTAGTTTTAAGCATTGAGCAGATGGATATGAGTACATCCCACACACCCAAACATCTTTGATTTATAAACCTTTACACGGGCAAATATTTCAAAAACATTAAAATAAATCCAAGTGAAAGTTATAATTCACCCAAGGCCACACTGGATTTTGATTCTTTCTTGAAAACACCTAAGACATTGATCTTAAGGAAAGAGTATGATACAATCCTGACACTGTGTAGCATATTATCTGGTCATAGTTTTACTTAAAATTGGATTGCTGGTTTGTTGTTGCTTTATGTGAAAAGTATCAGAAATGCTTTGTGACATA
The DNA here is from genome assembly GCF_951394365.1 of Tetrao urogallus. Classification (NCBI taxonomy): domain Eukaryota; kingdom Metazoa; phylum Chordata; class Aves; order Galliformes; family Phasianidae; genus Tetrao; species Tetrao urogallus. Next base: position 73,093,871 of record NC_136814.1, on the reverse strand, counting down.
GCTGCTATTATTTTTTAACAGTAGAAAAGCAGGTACTGATTAAGAAAAAAATTCCACTGTCCAAATGCATCAGTTCATGATGTCACCCTCATTTCGTCCTCTCCTATGTGCTGGGAAAACAACACAATTAGCAAAAGCAGAAAACTCTTAATGTAGCAAACTGTTAAGAGAGTTCAGGTGCCCAGGATGAACTGTGCTCTACTGGAGATCATCTGACTTCTGTAATGCCAGTACTTATGGATGAAAAATCAATTAGTTTGAGTGGTCTCAATCTGATTTCAGGCTTTTTAAAGAGGCCTGCATTTCAACACCTAGCAATTTAAAAACATTGTCAATGGTATTCTGAAAGGCAGTCCTTAGTCTATAATCACAGTTTCAGAAGATAAGGAATAAAATTAAGGAAAATATTATCAGCCAGAAATGTTCCCACTACCTATTATTACACAAATTTTCAATGGAAATATGAGTATTTTTACAATGTTTTTACAGATCTTGGAGATCACAATGTATGTGGTGTGTTCTGTGTGTGTCAATTTGTGTTTATGTGTGAAAGCATGATTTCAGGCAGCTTACTGGAAATAAATACTTCACTGTTCATACGCTATAGGTTTGAAACACAAGGAACTGTTTTTTCCCTCTCCCTTCCTTTTCCTTTTCCTTTTCCTTTTCCTTTTCCTTTTCCTTTTCCTTTTCCTTTTCCTTTTCCTTTTCCTTTTCCTTTTCCTTTTCCTTTTCCTTTTCCTTTTCTTTTCATTTTTTCCTTTTTTTCTTTTTTTTCCTTCCTTCCTTCCTTCCTTCCTTCCTTCCTTCCTTCCTTCCTGCCTGCCTGCCTGCCTGCCTGCCTTCCTGCCTTCCCGCCTTCCCGCCTTGTGTAGTTATGCATTTTCCCAGACCCAGTCAGAATTTAAATGTGTATATGACAATGGAATATTTCTAACTGGAGTGATGAGAAGAGCAAATAAACTGTTTCGTAATTTCTTTCATGGATATTATTTTCACATGAAAATCTTTGTTTTTCAGAAGTCAACATTCACTAATGAAGACTTGAACTTTGGTGTTATTTCTTTATTTTCTTATTTACGTATTTATTTAGGCCAGATCTAATATTGTTGTATCACATTACAGCTACTGCTGTTGAAATGGTTGTGTTGCAGAACCTAAATGCATAGACTATATTAAACCCAGAAGTGTCATCAAGGTTTACACGAGAGTGATCTGGCATGCTGAAGCAATGAGGCATAAGTGGAAACAGATACTTCAGCTGCCTATATCACATCTCTGGAGTGTTGTGAGGCAAAGCACAGCTAAGCCATGCCTCTGACACCTCAGATCCCAGCAGCACATTACCTAATTATCTCACGGCAACCATCCCCTTAGGGCGTTCTTTCTACTATTAGGAAACACTTTGATGATGGGTGGAAAAAGATATTTTTGGAAGCAGATGAATATGTTGCTTGCAAGGAAGAATTACTGTAATCAGTGCAGTGTGTTCCATCCATTCTGGCTTCAGTAACTGTTAAAAAAAAATTATTTCGGACTTATAATTTCTTCACATTTCAGCAAAATTCAGATGAGAGCTTCTTGGAGAAGGCTAAAATTATTTAGGTGCCAAAAACAGAATAGTACAATCTGTTGTAAGGTAAATTCACAATGCAAGCTGTACGGTTTATTTAGACCTCACCAGCTTTTCCTACACTCTTATCCTTTATGACTGCAACGCAACTTAGCCTATTCTGAGTCTGACCCCTGAGGGGCACCATTTGTGACCAGCCTCCACCCTGACACAGAGCCATTGATCACAACCCTTTGGCTGCATCCAGCCAATTCCTAATCGATCGACCAGTCCATCCTTCAAATCCACACCTCTCCAATTTAGACGGAAGGGTGTGGTGAGGGACCATGTCAAAGACATTGCAGAAGTCCAGGTAGATGACGTCCATCGCCCTTCCCCCATCCATCAAAGCCATCACTGTATCATAGAAGGCCACCAAACTGGTCAGGCACGATCTGCCCTTGGTGAAGACATGCTGGCTGTCTCAAATCACTTCTTTATCTTGTATGTGCCTTAATATAGCTTCTAGAAGGATCTGCTCCATGATCTTTCCAGGCACAGAGATGATGTTCACCTGCCTGTAGTTCACAACAAGAATTGGACCTCATCCTCTCTTTAAACGTGAGGACAGGAAGAGAGTGGCTCACTGCTTCTGTAAGTCTTCTAAGCTATGCCACTATGAACTATTCAGGATTCACTATATAGGCATCTATAAAGGCACAGGCCCAATTTGAAGGCAGGGAGTTCCAGGAAGTTTATGGTGAGGTCTTGAAGGAGTGACATTGTTATACTTCTTCTCCTGCCACACGCAGAGTCACTGGAAGAGAAATATGCCCTCAGCTTAGATGCTTCAGCACAAGATCCAACACTCAGCCTAAAACAACTTCTATTGCCAGTTTGATAAGATGCGGACTTTCTATAAAGGTCAGCTGAAGTGTAGAGATTCTTTCTTTTGGGAGAGCTCTGCTCTAATGTGGTGGACAGGTAGAACATACAGTAACTTCTATCACTTTTAAAGATAACTTACTATAGCTCATGAGACACAGCTCTAAATTCTATAGCTAGGATAACTATGAAAGACCACTGAAATATTACAGTTTTTCACATTATCCACCTTTTTATTTTTTTCCTCTTATGCTAATGGTAATAAAACCTTGTTCCTAGAAGCTTCAAATTTAAATCTAGATTTAGCTCTATGTTTTCATGCTCCATTAATTTCCTTTTTTGCTGATATTCAGTAATAATGGATCTTCTTAATAAAATTTGATCATTGCTTTGGAGACAAAGTTTTGAAGTACACTATCTATTTCTCTATTCAAGATTGGCTAGATATACTATCATTGGCCACTTACTAAAGCAAACAAAAATCTGACAGGTTCTGAGCTTTAGAAAATCTTTAGTCAGCAAAGATTCAGACAGACCATTTCCTCATTAGCTTGACTATTCTTCTCTTTCTAAAGCCAGTTCAACCTTTGGGTTTTGGCTGAAAATTACATGCTGATGCAGCATCCTTAGTAACAGCCCAAGAGAGTTTCTGAATCTGAATAAATTTCTAAACTTCCTTTTCATGCAGCTATTGAAAATGCAATTTCCAGTTCCTGCTTAGATTAAAATCCCTGTTAGATTACGATGCCGCTTTGAGGAAGAATGCAGAAGGCCCCCCAATATCATGGAGCTAACTGTAACACATTTTACATAAAAACTCTTGACATTCCTTTTTATCATTTCGATGCTCAATAACATACGACAAAATTTAGACTGGTGCAAGTATATTGTCTGTCACAGGTCCTTCAAGATTTTATTTGGCTGTTAGTCAGCTCGCATTACTCCAGGCTGTTTGATACACAGAGTGCAAAGCAGCTTAGCTCTGTTAGTATCAATGTTCAAACCATAATAAAATCACTTCATTAAACAGCATATTACAGTTTAATTGTTTGATAATATTTTGATTAGATTGTTTAGTAGACAGTTGTTGCTGTAAAGCATTTTCTTACTGTAGAGTGATTCTTTGGGAAAAGGCAATACAAAAATGCTCAAGATAGTTTTATTTAAAAAGAGAATACAGTGAGAAAATTTTAAATATTCTTCTTCTTATTGTTGGTTACTTTCTTGCTATTGCAGTTTTGTTGTTAGTCTCCACAGTATTTATAAAATCTATGAAAATTTAGATGTTATTAGGAAAGTTCTATTTCAAGTCACAGTGAAAGAGGGAATCCCAGTTGTGTGTACAGACTGGGAAAAGAACTTGATAAGAGTTGAATTCCTTCTCTGGTTCTGGTAGATGAAAAACTTAACATAAACCAGTGGAGTGCTCTTACAGCCTAAAGGCCTAATTTAACCTGGGCTGCATCAAAAAGAGGGGGCCAGTAGGGAGTGAGAAGCAATTGTCCCCCTCTACTCTGCCCCTGTGAGGCCCCATCTGAAGTATCGTGTCCAGACCTGGGGCTGCCTGTACAAAAAATACATGGAGCTGTTGGAGTAGGTCCAGAAATGGTCCATGAAGATGATCAGAGGTCTGAAGCACCTGCCTTTCAAGAAAGGCTGAAGGAGATGGGTTTGTTTACCTTGGAGAAGAGAAGGCTCTGAAGAGACAAGCTTCCAATACTGAAAAGAAATTTATAAGCTGGAAGCATACTGACTTATTACATGTTCTGATAGTGATAGGACAATGGGGAATTATTTAAAACTAAAATAGGATTAGATGTTAGGAAGAAATTACTCAGAGGATGATGGGGCAAAGGAATATGCTGCTCAGAGAAGTTGTGGATGTCCCATTCCTGGAGGCATTCAGAACCAGGTTGGGTGCAACCTTGGGCAGCCTGATCTAGTAAGTGGCAACCCTGTACATGGCAGGAGGGTTGCAACTGTGAGAGATGCTCCAAAAGTAATGACTTCCACTTCATTATGTTGGCTCACAACATTAGAGGTGGATATTCATGGTATGGCAATAGTGGTTGAACTTTCCTGTCAATATTACATAGAATTTTGTGACAGATGGCAGCAGAGAGGCAATCTGACAAAATGACATCTGACATGGAAGAGGGTGTGAACCAGAGGTCTGTCATTGAATTCCTCCCTGTGGAAAAAATTGCACTTAGTGGCATTCATCAGTGCTTGCTAAACATTCATGTAAACCAAACTGTGGATGTGAGTACAGTGAAGCAGTGAGTGATGTGTTTCAGCATTGTTAGCAGCGATGTGAAAGAAATAACACACTCTAAACAGTTGCACACAGCTAGAATACCACAAAATAAAGAGCATCTCAATCAGGTCATCCACACAAACTGGTTAATTAACAGTCGGGAATTGTATACAGAGCTGAAAATCAGTTTCAGTGCATTGGAAATAGTGGTGATGACATTAAAATATTGCAAAGTTTGTGCCAAATGTTTTCCACAAATGCTCACACAGGAACAGAAAGAACGCCTTGTGCAACGTTATCAGTACCCATTGAATACATACGAGGTTGAAGCTGACAATTTTCTTGAGTGCATCATAAACAGTGACACGATGCAGTGTCACCACTATGAGCTGGAATCAAAACAGCAGTTAGTGGAAGAGCAGTGTGTGAATTCCTTACTGGAAAAAAAGTTCAGGATGCAGCTTTCAGCAGGTAAAGTGCTGTGCACTGTTTTTCGAGATAGGAAAGGGATGATCCCCTTGGATTTTCTGTGATCCAGAAAAACCATCAACTCTGACTGCTACATCACAATGCTGAGTAAGCTAGAGGCTCAAACTTTTAGAGTAAGGCCAGAGAAGATAACCCTTGTCATAGAAGATAACACAATAACACCAGGCCCCATACCAATTTGAAGACTGTGGATTATGTTTCCAGGCTTGGCTGGACTGTTCTACCTCACCCACTGGGACTGTCATCTTCTGACTTCCATCTGCTCAGATCAGTGAAAATGGACTGTATGGGCAATATTTTCCTAGCAACAATGCTGTCATAGCAGCTGTGAAAACCACTACTGTTGCAGAAATCTACAAGCATGGCAGAGGGCTCTTGTTTGTTGCTGGTGAAAGTGAAAGTGCATAGCTAATAGTGGTGGGTAGCTATATTGAAAAGGAGCATTTTGTAGCTGAGAATTTGTTCTACCAAATACTGTTATTGTGTTCTTTGTATCTGTTATAGTTTCCATGAAAATAAAGAGAATACATTACATTCAGAGTGACCTACTTTAAGGTACCTTTCAACCTACGCTATTCTGTGATTCTATGATAAGTACAAAGACTTCTTCAAAAACAAACAGGGGCTGAGGGGGGGGATACACTTTCCTCTTTGATTTTCTGTGGAAAGCAGTATATAAGCATCTTGTGTGAGAATCAGGAAAAAATTTCACCGGGTTCAGTGCTGCGTGAATTATCAAAAAATAACAACAAAGTGTAAGTTCACTCCAAAATGCATGTGTGCTTGTTATATCCAACCTGAACCTCCTCTGGCACAATTTGAAGCCATTCCCTCTAGTCTTATCACTTGTTGCGTGAGAGAAGAATTCCACCTCCCACCTCAGCACAACTCCCTTTTAGATAGTATTAGAGATCTATAACATCTCCTTCAGTCTCCTTTTCTCGAGACTAAATAATCCCAGTTCCCTCAGGCACTACAAGTAATAGTTGTGCTCCAGACCCCTCACCAGCTTCATTGACCTTCTCTGAACATGCACCAGGGTCTCAGTGCCTTTCTTGCAGTAAGGGACCCAAAACTGAACACAGTACTAAAGATGAGGCCTCACCAATGCTGAGTACAGAGATATCACTTTCCTGCTCTTGCTGGTGACACTATTTCCAATGCTAGCCAGGATACCATTGGCCCCTTGGCTATATGGGCACACTGCTGGCTCATGTGTATCAACCAATACCCTCTGGTCCATTTCTTTCACACAGTCTTCCTGCCACTCTACCTAAAGCCTGTAGAGTTTTCTGGGGTTGTTGTGGTCAAAATGCAGGACCCAACGCTTGTTATTTATGAATTTCATCTCATTGGTCTCAGCCCACTTATCCAACCTGTCTAGATCCTTCTGTAGGGCCTTCCTATCCTCAGGCAGATTGTCACTTCCTGCCAACTTGGTGTTATCTGCAAACTTATTGAGGGTGTTCTCAATTCCTTTTAAATAAATATTATAGAATTTTGCTAATTCAGATGCATGTTTGCAAGTTAGCATGCATCATATACAACTGCTAATGAGGACGGAAATTTGAGTTCACTTACAGGTGAATTGTTACAGTTTGTAATAAACTAAAATCACTTAGTTATTTTCTTATTGGCTTTATTAACAGTCACCCATTTAGACACCTGATTACTCACAGTAACCTTTGATTGATCAGTTCAATTTTAGACCTACTGCTGAAAATGATGATGAAATATTTATGATTTATTCTTTGCAGGTTTCAAACACATAGACTGGAAAATTATTAAATGTTTTTCACATGCTCAAAAAATATATCCCATTGGTTTAAATAACACAACTGGAATCTAGAATAAATAAACTTCTCCAGCTGATGTACAGAAATAATTTGACTGCAGATGTCCTTTCTGGACATCAGGAGTAGGATTCAAATTTTGTTTTTATTGGGATCTTTTGGTTTATTGGTTTGATTGGTTTGATTTTGTTTTGGGACAGGACAGGGAGGCTATGGGTGGCTTTTGTTTGTTGTGTTTTGCTTATTCACTCAGATTCTGTCTTCTTTCATTCTGGAAATCATCATTTTTAATCGTTTCGACTTGTAAAAAATACTAGAATTCATATGGGAGTTTTACTGACAATTTACTTGTCTTCAGCAAAAGTAAAGGACATTCTTACATAAAAATTCTGTGGAGATGTAGAGTACATTTGTTCTCACTTATTTGTGTGCCAGGAGTATTAAAATGCCCTTCCAGCAAAGTCTATTTATCTAAGTCAATTTCATATCTATGTCCTTGGAACAATAGTGGAGGTGCCTGGTCTGCATTTGGATGAACTGAGATTCTTGGCATGCTGTGTAAGCCTTGATCATGAAGGCTTTTTGAGTAATAACAAGCTTTCATACAAATAGAGCATTATAAATTTTTGTAGTAAATTACACAATGGCAAGAACATGGTTGGTATTGTTCTAGCAAATAGTGCTATATAGACAATGTAGTTTGCATTTCCATACAAAGGTTTTTTGACTGCAGTGTCAACATGTAAATAAGGATGCATGTCTATGTTAACAGTTGTCCATCTCCTGGGATCAAGTAAATGCAATATTTCATTAAGCTGTTCATTCTGGATGATCTTAAACAGTGTGAGAAAAAAAGACTAGTAGTCACAAATGAGTTATTAAACTAGGGGATGTAATTTTATCCTCCTCAGTTGCATATTCATAAACATACACATTCATGTCTATATGCAGTAACTTCTCTGTCAAAAATACAGTTCTAGTGTCTCCATAATCAGTGAGAAAACGGCCATTGAATGTTATATTGCTGCTTCCAAAATAAATAAAAACAAACAGATTAAAGGAAAGGCAAGTATAACAAAAGCAACATTTTTGTCTCTAGGGAAAATTCAGAAAATTCAGAAATGCGCTGATAACAAAACACTATTTTTTAGATCCCTTATTAGCAAGTTGTTCACTTCAGAATTCCCTGGAAGCTATTAGTTCATTCTGGGCACAGATCATGCTGTGAAATTATCTCAGAGATGAAGGACACAATTTTAGTCCTGCTCAAATGATGAAGAATGAACAGCCTACAGAGTGTTGTCGATTTTTAAGAGATTATGCAGAAAAAAACTCACGTAGTTTCAAATACCTTAAAAATTAAACTATTTATTTCCCCACCATAAGATCTTCTACTTCCTTCTTAAAATTTCATGCAATTCAAGTGTTATATATTTTGTCCATTGCACTTATTCAGGTAAAATATTTTTGGCAGCTAAGTAGGGAGACTGTAGTAAATTCAATATTGTACAGCTTTACTATTTCCCATTTTGATTTCCTCTTGACCCTCATTGTTCCACTGAATCTTGCTTACTCCTTTTGGTGTATTTTTAAAACATTTTTCTTCTCTTTATTAGAATTATCTAATTTGAATTTTACACCTCCTATAGTGGGAAGAGATTAGTCAGACAGACTAAATTTATCTTCGTATTTAACTCATAGTTTTTCTTCATTTATGCTTCAATAAGTGTTACCATTTTATTTTTGTGTGAACACAAGAACATTCATCTAATTACACCAAAAGTATTCTCGAAAGAGACTGACAGTGCACACAGATATTTGTAGAATAATAATATCAGCCTTTTAGCCTTTGATCTACAGAAGAAATAGCTGGTTTTTAAAACAGGTATTCTTACCACATGAAAGCTGTTCTGCTAGCATTCAATATACTGATCTTTGTTTTTGATCAATTGTACTTTTTTCCATTTCACTCTCCAAGAAAGAATATGTACATTGTACTTTCTCATCCTCTATATAATTATTTTTGCCACTACTTTTACTTGATTTGTTCCACTTTCTCACAGTGTGTTTCATTATTTATTCTAATCTAGTTCTATCACTATATGTAAATAAAAAAAAAAACAATTTTACATTTTTTATTGTGCACATCTACTTTAAAAAAAAAAAAAAAAAAAAAAAAGGACATTAATTTCCCAGAATGCCCCCAAAAAACTCCAAATCCTCTGATGATCACCAAGGATCTTACTTTTCTCTTTTGAGGAGCGAGCATCTCCTTTGTTAGTGTGTCAGATAGATTTGCATGCAAGGAGACATTCAGTAGCTTTCAGTCATGCAAAGCAAATTCAGACAGAACGTTGGTGCGATGAGGCACAGAGAACATTATGAAAAAAATCTCCTTAAGACTTGCACTTCCTTGTCTTGGAGCATGACAGCAATAAAATATAAATATTTGGCATTTCTGTTACCTCAATTTCGCAGTGCTTTCAGAATTTTCTTACCTAATGGCTGCAGAACACATCCTGGCAACCTGTCTTCCATTCTCATGGCAGAGTTCTGCTTATAGATGTGGTAGTGTTTGACTGGACCATCCTGTAATCCATACTTCCTCCTTTCTAGGTCAAAAGTGTGGTTTAGAGGAGATCTCAGACATCTCCATTTATTGTGTTCTGATTTGACTTCTGGAAAGGTCTCAAAGACATGAACTGTTTTCCTTCTGGGTGACGGTAAATGAGAAGATATATATCTGCAATGCCAGTAATGAGTACTTGGCTAATGAGACCAGGCAAAAACAAATCTGAAGTATGAAGTAAATACATAAATAAATAAAAATCACAAAATCCTGAAATGTGGATAGTACAATTTAGTACTAATAGTTATGTGTAGCAAATTTTTTCCTATTTTGCATATTGTGTCTTAGTCTTATTTTCACTGTATTTTCAATGCTGAATTTTCTGTACTGCTATATGAAGGTGCGTTTTACCGTGCAACAGCATTTTGTTCCATTAAGGTATTCCTTCAGTTTAATGTGGTGGTATCCAGGATGTAGCTGGCTGGAAAATAAGTCAACGCAAATAAAATATACTGAAGCTTTCTAGCATAAAAAAAGAAAACAGTGCCTTTTCTCTGGAATGGAAATTAGAGAATAGAATGGATACTATAAGATTTAAAAGATGAATAGCACTCTTCATAAAGGCAGATTTTCTGGAATGAATCGGATCACACTGAACATTCCCTTGTTCTAAAGAACAGCACAGCTTAAGGAAAGGCAGGTCTGAACATAAACACTTTTAAGATACACTTATTTCTTTATTATTATTATTATTATTATTATTATTATTATTATTATTTTAAGCTATATCACACTTTAAATAGCTCAATTCATGGCTATGAAGTGATTGTTACTGTACGGCAAATAATATGTGTTCCAAATAGAAAATAAACTTTGTGTGATCTTAGATGAAAGCAGAAGAAATAAAAAGAATTCTGCCTTAAGAGACATGTTAGCTTTAAGCACAAGACTTAAAAGACTGATCCTGAAAAGAATGTATGGAGAAAGCAAAGGACTAGAAAGTATGACAAACAAGATTTGTGATTGCCTTAAGCGATTTTTACAGGTAAAAGTTCTGAGGAAAAAATTTCAATCTTTCATCAAGGCACTGTAGTAAATATTAACAAATGAGACACACCTACCTGAAACCAACCTGTACTGTATCTTGCCCACAGGTAGTAACAACAGCAGGTTACATTAAGCACTCTTGAAGACAAAGACATTTAGGTTCAGGCATTTCTGTACCGTTTGATATCTTACACGACTGAACTTCATGCAGTATTAGTCAGAGAAATATCTGCACTCAGGTTTTACCTCATCACCTTCACTACTGAGGATTACAAACCCAGTTTAGATTTTTCAGATTTTCTAGTTAAACTTCGAGAAATATCCAGTCTTACACGTCTTCTACTTTATGGCTCCCACATTCAAAATGTATCCTTTGCCTTCTCTCTTTCTGACATAATGCCAAGAAGTCAGGTGCAGAAATGTCTGGGAACGTATCACTCACTGGGACTGATCCCACATAGTCAGGCACTTAGACAAAAGAAAGAATTATGACCTGAGTATTGAAAAAATGCTTTGTTTATGATAAACAAATGATTAACATTCCTTCCCTTTTATTTTCCCCTTTGATTTTTACATAATGACCTTAGTAGTGAAACAACATTAGTAGGTGCTTTTATTTCTGTATTAATGAATCTATAAACAGTTTTAGGTTATGTCTTGTCAGTTTAACTGAGGTTTTCACTGAGAAAAGACTGCAGATTTCCACCTGAATGAAATAGCTAAAAAAGAATTAACACGTTAAAGATTTTGGGAAGAAATCTAATAGAGACAATAGATCAATTGAATGTGGATTTTAATATCTTTTGGATTTAGGTCATTAATTCCCTTAAGCTGCTTCCAAAAATCCTACCTAGTCTTAGACATTTCAATGATCAGAGCCATAGTAAAATTTTTCTGCACTGTTTTGATTGCATTATACTTTAGATGACAAGTAGGCAAACTTGAAGAGAAGATAGTTGTGGCACTTCACCCTTCAGATTTGCTAAACTTATGTGGGATTTCAAATTTTTCTTTTCGATGGGAGATAATTTGATATTTCACCTAACTTAGTACTATTGAATTAATCTTGGTGAGGGTGACAGAGCACTGGAAAAGGCTGTCCAGGGAGGTTGTGGAGTCTTTCTCCGGAGATATTCAAGATACGCCTGGATGCCTGCTTGTGCAGCCTGCTGTAGGGAGCCTGTTTTGACAGAGGGGTTGGACTTGATCTATAGAGGCCCCTTCCAAACCCCAAAGTTCTGTGATTCTGTGGTCTAAGACACAATAAAATCAGCAAAAACATTCAACATCCTTTATGTATGTGTTTTGATGGTCAATCTGTAATAAAGAGAAGAATGTTATTATAAAAAAACAAAGAAATAAATTAATTAATAAGCGAGTGAATCAATAAATTCAATAAATACACAAAGCACAATAAATGATTCTCAGCAGATAAGACATTCAATAGACTGCTTAATAGGAAAATATTGATTATTTACTCACTGCAAGTGTTGTGGTATCTTACATATATTTTACACCAGTCAGATTTCATTTAGAAAGGTAGGCACTTGTGGAAGTATTTTTCCAAATTTCAACGCCTTTTTTTTTTTTTTTTTTTTTTCTGTTATTGTTGATGTTGTTTGTTTGCTTAAGGTATTTCTGTTTCTCATGGATTTTTTTCTTCCAAAAATTTCCCTTAATCTCTTCCCTTCTGCTTCAGAATATAACACATTCTGACTCTAGACTGAAGGTAAAATCATCTTCATATATCTTAAGAAAATGAAGGAATATAACAAGTTCATAACTTCTACATAGGATTTCTGTGGTACAACTATTGCAAAAGTGTTGCATAATGTATTAAATCCTGATGCCAGATCTGCAGAATGTAAGCTGTGTGGATAATTTTTTAAAGTGTCATTGATATATTCTACCTGCTTCACTATCTAAATAAATATTCTGCCAATTTCAGAGTCTTGTATAGAAATTACTTAAAATAGACACAAATATTGTTATCAGTTGTTTTTTAAATGATATAATTTACATCCATTAAGTATATACAATTTTTTTTTAATAGGAAATAAGTCTTACAGAGTTCACAACAGTCTGATACTGACTCAGTTCAAACAGAATTGTCATCACAGTTGATCATTTCCTGACCTTAAAAATACAATCACACGTCTTGTTGCATCAATCAGCATGACAAATCTACTACATTCTGACAAATAACTGATTATACTTATCACTACATTCACCACTCTGCGCTGAACATTTAGGCAATATTTCAGAGAAGTATACATTTCACAAAAGATGTGAAAAGATAAGAAGTAAAAAATAAAAATAAGAATACAGAGAACAGTATTTTGATTAATAGTTAAAACCTGTGTGTGTGACAAAATGCCTGAGATTTCAGGATTATGATTGATAATGATAGTAAAAATGTCCTATTATTTTGAAACAATTAAGAGAACAAAGTTTGAGAGCATGCTCACAAAAAGAGTTGATAAATACAGTATTCCTCAAGTTCTGAATCAGTGACTGAACAGTTTAGTCTGTTATGTTCAGAGAGAATTGATATATGCAATAAGAATATACATTTTCCGTAAAAAAAGGAATTCTTTTAATAATAAAAGTATGTAAATAGAAACTTATAAGTACTTTGTAAAAATAACAAATGGAAAAAAATATTGTATTTTCCTTTTATGAAATATAATTTCCATGAACTTCAGCATAGTCCTTATATTGCTGAGATTTTGATCTAGAAAACTGTAAATGCACAAGCCAATTGTCGTACTGTAGGATAATAGCAGAGTCTACGGCTAAATGATACTAATATGTATGTAATCAACCAGTCCAATCTGGCCTCAGAACCAGAAATCAGTTTTCCTTTATTCAGAAGGATATTTAAATCCTGCTTGTTTTCAGAGGGAACACAATGACAAAATTAAGATTAATTATGCTGTGTGTTTGATAAAGAACAGAAGTGCTTAACAGGCAAAAGTGCTACTCCATGTTGTTATCTGTAAACTTTCTGTACAAATACAACCAGTCAAATGAAAATTATCTATGATTTAACTCATTTTAAGGACTGAAGTAAACTTACTCGTTCACCACCCAAAACTGTTAATGGAAAGTACAAATTTTACAACATACAAGAAGAGTCCCCAGTCAGTAGTCTCCTTTATCTTTCTAGTTTCCAAGTCATCTCATCAGTTTTAGTGTCCGAAATGTTGGACACAATCCTTTCTGCTGAAATGGGTAGAGTGGGCTTTCTGTGCAAACATTTTAGCAATTTGGAAGCAGATACACTTATTGAAAACTACCCATTTTATAGTATATTTTAGCTCAGTATTTTTCTCTACACTAGTAACTGAGATGGAAATCAGTGTTTAGGTGTCATTTTTGCTTTATTCTTCGAAGTTCATGTCCAGAGACCTTATTCAACCTATGTAGTACCAGGAACTTCAGTTGGTAAGACGACTTCAATACTATTTACATGAAGAGTTTAATGTGTGTGAGAGTGAGCCTGAAAACAAACAGGGCAAAAGGTAAGATAAGCCTACATCAAGCAGGTTTTGAAGTTTAGGAATGAACAATTTGAAAGCTATATTCCCTTCTTTGATCTTGGTTGTTTCAGTTTATTACAGGCTTGGAATAATCTCTGAGCTATCACTGACAGTCTGTCATCTACCATCCTGTTTTCTGCTCTGACTGTTGTTTACAGGACAATTTCAAAGAGTACAGACAAAGAAAACTAGCTTCCTTGTACTGTAACTAATACACATTGTGTTTACTGTTTTCTGTAGAACTATAGATTGTGATAGAAGTAGAAAAATAAAGAAATTCTTTACTATAGGCTTGTAAGTCAAGCATGTAGTAAGGTTTCTGTTTGAGTTTCAAATCTGTCTGTTCATCACACAAGTGATATATGGAACTATTCCTGAAAGGCTGAGCTGTGAAATAGAAATCTAGCTATGGTCAGGTTTTGCCAGAATGCCACTAACCTTAATTTCTTTGTGAAGCAACTCTATGCATCTTCTTGCTGGCAGCTAAATAAAGGGCAAGCTAAGAACCAAGAAAAATGACATAAGACGGGGCCTTCATTTTGAATTCTGAATTCTAATTTTGAATGTCAAAGTAAATGGAAAGTGGATTTTATTTAAATAAAACCATGGCCTTGCCTGAAGATTTCATGAAGTGGATGTAGTGCCAAATTACCAGACAGGAAGACAGACAATATTAATACAAACAAACAAACAAACACTACAGTTCATCATACCAGAAGTTATTACAATTTGCTGCATACGTTGTTCAGAATTAGGTTATGATTTTGTCAAGAGCATTTAATCAGCAGTTGCTTTCTAAGAGACAATCACTAACTTCAACAAAAAAGGGATTGCCATGGAATTCTTACAAAAAGTGTGGTGCGGCAGATCAGACTAAATAACAAAACTGACCCCTTCTATGAAGATCTATGTTTAAAAATCCTATGTCTTGCTATTGGAGAATCTGAAAGACTAAGCACTTGATTTGAAACATTGTACTCTGGAGTATTATAATAGCAAGCAAAATCAGGTAATGAAAGTAATCCAGAATGCATGAACACCTACAGTGAGCCTCCAGGGAGAAGATATATTAAGTATTTAGCTATTTAGTCCTCTGCCACAGGCCCTGATACTACTTATTCACAGCAAGGAATGACATAAGCTCTATTGCCTGCTACAAGATGCAAGACTTTTAATATTGTATCAGATAATGCACAGCGTAGCTCAGGGTTTAAAAACTCAGTCTGCAGTAAGAAGCTTCAGTTAAAATTTATGACATAATGAAAAAGAACAAGTGATGTGAAATTAAGAGAAGTCATGCTTAATTTTTTCAGTTATCTTCAAGAAATACCCAAGCTGATATAGAAGCGATTGGATCCCCACACCTTGATTTTTCACTGACAATCATTATAACTGACTTTTTTTTACCATAATTATTTGATGTAGTAAAGATATATCTGAAAGGCACAGAGGGAATATCACGGAGTTGACTAGATCAATCTATGCCCGTGACAGAGGCAACAGGCCTCTGCCCTCCCCCCCCACCCCAGTCCCACAAAAATGGGAAGGAAGGAAGGGAGGAAAAGAACAGCAGCAACAATCTATGGAGGAAAACTTATTTCACTATAATACTGGAATACAAGATAACAAAATATAATACAATTTAATTGAAATTGAGATTAATAAATCAGACAAGATGAGAGAGAGAGTTCCCGGGACCGAGTCAAACCTGAAAAGCTTGGAACAGCCAGGAAAGCACCCTCCAGCACCCACTGCAAGGCAGCAAGAGAGCGCCCCCCCACCCGGAAGGGCCAGATCCCGTGACTGCTGTAATGTACAGGGATAGGTACCTGGGATTGGGGCAGTGACACTTTAATGCCCTGTACATTACATGATGTTTTGATGTGGAATACTGAAACCCAAAATAAAAATAAAAAAATAAAATAAACACAAAAAACCATAGAACCATGACAGGGAAAGAAAAAACATTTAAAATACATTGACAGTGGTGATTTGGTTATTAAAGGAGTATTTAGAAAGGAACAATTCAAAGTTTTGAAGGGAAGCAAAATGAAATTTCAGTATCGTTTGGAAAAAAATAAAGATAAAAATGTTATTCTTACATTAATTAGTTTGCATAAATATGAGATGAAAATAGCAGGGCTGAGTAGAATGAAAGCATTCATAGATAGAAATTGAGAGATTTAAATATTGCAAGAAAAATTAGAACAATGAGATTTATTAAATATTGTACCAACATCTCTTGAGCATATAGGAAATTCCCCTTGCCTGGTACATTAACTTTATGGTGAGCATAAATAGTTGTGACAGGAGAACAAATGACAAGAACTAATAGGCTCTTTTCATCTTGTAATAGCTAGGGTCAGAAATTACACTCACTGTTCTACAATGTATTTAGAGGTGTCTGAAATAACTCAGATGTAAGCAAAATAAGAAATCCTACACTTTCCACTGGAATGCAGATAAACTAATTTTAGTCTCTATTTTTCACCTAGGAAAAGAAACATGACAAAATGAGAAGTTGAAGTGAAAAATTCTGAGAAAGTCTAACTTTTGAATGATTGAGTCTAGAAAACTATATATCAATCAGATATATAGTCTCCATGTCGTTTACCTAGACATGAAGGCCTTGCCAATGTCAGTGTTTAAGGTAAATAAAACCTATAAATAAATCAAAAAACATGCTCTATCAAGTGATTTACAGTTATACAGTGAAGCTGACAAAGGATTTTAGACCCTTATGAGAGTTAAAAGTCATGGATCAAACAGATAAACCACAGGCACTTACATTTTCAGGATTTCTTTCTAAGTAGCAACCAGATGGTGATATACTTATTCACATTGAAAAGTACTGATTTGAGAGTGAAATTTGATGCCATATTTCACCTGAGACAAGCCCTTGTGAATGAAATCACAAGAGCAGTAATAAAGCTCTAGGAATAATTTGATTAAAAGTTTTGCCTTCTAAATACTGTTCAGATGTACAAATACTGTTCAGAAATGCTGTTACTATAACACATATTCACTTTAATGTAACATAGGTATTTTTCAACAGTAACAGAAAGTAAGAAATGATCAAAATTTGAGTCTTATGCTAGAAGAAGCTTTAGAGCTCTTTGGGGGTAAAAGCTGCCAAATATCCATATTTGTTCAGTGGAGGTGCTATATGGAAGTCTGCAGCTACTGCAATAAAAAATACTAAATTTTGACACAAAGTTTTTTATTAGAGATCACTGTTTTTCAGCACAATACTCAAAAGTTCAACAGTCCATTACTGGAATAAACACTGTGTTTTAGGAACAGTTCTCAAAAGTGACTCTGACATGGATTTTCCATTTATTAAACAACACAGTAGTGACTTAACTGGTTGTTTCAGAGACAGTCAGATTTTCCCAAGTTGGTTTGTCTTCACTGACAGAACGAGGCAAAGTGTTATACATAGTCACTAGAAAATAATAAGAATATTGGGGCATTTTTCTTTTAATTTAGTCTTTAATTAATTGGAAAATGAGACGAGAATAACACTGTAAAAGATTAAAATCTTTACATTTTTATTAGAGCTTGAGTTGATAAGTGTTTTGGAAATAGTTACTGTTGTTATTTAAGCTATTTTACATTGCAAACTGACAAAAAAAATCTTCTAAAATTGGTACTTTAATGGGAGTCCAAGGATATTATAGAAGTTCAGATCACTGGGCAATAAGATTTCCACTGATAACAAAATGAGGACAGCTCATACTGTTCAGAAATACAATATGTAAGTATGAATATAACTATATAGTTAGATCACATGGGAAAGACTTAGTCTTCTGCAGTATTTTACATACTGCATCATTTTAAAGACTGAACATTTGTTTCAATTTATTCAAAATGACAAATGGATTCTCTGAAGAGCATGTGATTGTTAAAAGCTTGATATTTCTTATATTTTATGCTACTTGCATCCCAGTGTTCTGGCAGCTGGACTGTGGATAAGATTTGAAGTGTGAATTCCGCATTAAAAGAATAACACATTGAGAACAGTATTAGATATGGTCTCACATAAGACTGTTGGTCAAACCTTTCCAAATCTGGTGAGTACTGGAAATACAACATACATATAAAATAACAGATGAAAGCACAAAACCAACACACTGGTGTTTTTTATTTTCATTTTTAAACTCCTTAGAGTTAAATTTGCTCCTTCAGCACATACACAAATAATTTTTCTTTTTTTTCTGATGTGAAAGAGAAGAAACTGTGAGTAGTATGATCAAATAAACATCTAGGAACTTTTTGAGCTTTGCTTTACTTTACCATTATAGAATGGCTCAAAATGCAGAAAAGATTAAGCAAGCATCCGTGAAAAATGAATCAGTGGGCTGCGTGTATATTTGTAGATAGTTACTTGACACATTGACTCACTGAGATATAAATGAGACAGATAATCCAATTAGATTTTTCTTCACACATAATTAAAAAGTGGTGCTTTTTTCTTCGCACCTGGCTTTGAGATGTTGGAGTTAGACTCAAGTCATATGTTCAAGTTTTGCCTCGCAGTCGTAAGAATTAGAACCTTAATATTTGTATAGAATACAAGACTAACAATTAATCTGTTGACTCTAAGACCTGGGCATTAAAAAAAAAAATCAAAAAGAAATCGAAAGAAATCAAATTACCAAACATGCAATATCTATACTCTCTTTGAATGAATGAGAGTGCTCATGACAGAAAATCTATCAGAAACAAAGGGAAAATGTAGACAGTTAGTTAGAAATCTTACCAAGTTTTCCAGTGTTCGGTTACAGAAATTTTTTGCTAAAATAGTTGTTATTAACACTATCTACTATTTTACTAGGTGCATGTTTGAAATCTTATCACCTATGAAGAAAGTTGTGAAATTACATTATACAGTATAATACAAGGTGGTGTGCAGAAACACAAGCTCTCTCTCTCTGTTTTATTTTTTGTTTGTTTTTTTTTTTTTTTGTTTTGTTTTGTCTTTTGTATCAGAAGAATATGGGATGATTAAGACAACAGGTATTATCACGTAGAGTTTGGTGGTTCTCAAGGTTTGTACATGTAAAATAGCCTAAGACAGCGATGTTCTGTCCTATGTATCTTATATTTCCTTCTATATGAATACAATCACACACACACATATAAATATGAATATATATATATATATATGTATAGATATATATATATAAAGTAGACCAGCAAGGTTTGGCAAGGGAAGCTATTTTAATCCGTCTTATTTGTTGCTATCACTGTTCTCTTATGCATAAAGTAAGATAACATAGGGGAAAAAAGTCATTTATTTTTATGGTTTATTCTCAAAATCTGTTCTGGTCTCCCTTCTACGAGCTCCACTAACCCTCACCTAGATCTTAACATTTCACAGTACTCTACTGTGTGAGCGTAATACAAACAGCTTCTGACATTTGCACCATTGTCCTGTATCACTCCGTACTTACAGTGTCCAGAACAGACTATTGTGTAGCCCATGACATAATCGAGTATGAGGGTTTTGCAGTGGCAGTTGCTTCTTATTCCTTAACACCATTAGGTGCAGGAGACCCACAGAAACTATTGCTCCCTTAAAACTTTGTCAGTGTTAAAACATTTACAACAAACTGAACAGCAAAATGCCATACCAGCTCCAAGTATGCACACTAGGGTTCCTCGAGCAATCAAACTTGCCGAAATTAAAGGTCATAAGATCAGGACTGTAACTTTAAGCAACCCTGGGGAAGGCAACAATCTTCCACCTTTGTTGCATTATTGCAGGCTGCTCAAGATCACAAAACATGAAAAGCAACTATCAGATCACAGGATCTTTTCAGAGCTAGAAGCACCTGCAGTTAGGAACAAAAGAATTCACAAAGCCCTCCTTTCATAATGGAGGCTTGCTGGCATATCAGTATAAGTGTGTGCATAGTAACCTCCAGCAGAAGAGAGTATTATGGACATTAATATTTTGTACAGAGCTCTTTTCCTGCATTCAAGCTGTCAGGGAAGGACATAAAAGTTAATTTTTTTAAAAGAATGAAATCCAAGACACTGAAAGAACTTTATAATTTAAAATCAGCATTTATTAGGGGACAGTGGCTAAAAAGAGTGAGAAGGTAAAATGAAAGACTAAAATGTTGTGTTATTTACTACAGTACTATGCTCTAATTTTGGAACAAGTGATGAAAAAATAAAAATATGCCCGTAACAGGATTTGTGACTTTCTTGATTCTGTCTGATTACAGTGTGGCCACGCTAGCTCTATCATGGTTTACAGGCAGAAGTGTCTATGCATGACCTGGTTAACAGTACTGGGAGTCACTGGTCACACTTTCTCCTGCCTTGAGACACTTAGGCTAGATCTACATTGTACATACTGTAGTTCTTTCATGTATATACACAGAACCAATGCTTATGCAATTGGTCTGAAAGGTTGTGCAAATAGACCCCTAAAAATCACATAAATGAGAAGTTGTAATGATGTTACTTTTTTGAAAGCTATGCACGTATGGAGGCCAATTCAGCAAATGCCAGTATCTCTAGCACACATGTACTGTAATTCGTTCTTGTTTTTACTACCTTCAACTCTGTAAAATGTTTTAAGTATAATATAAAAAATTATACATGTATTTATATTCTTTGTATATGTCCTTTGAGTGCCTAAAAACTGGCTATAAGAACGAAGGATACAGTAAGAACTGTTGTGATAGGACAAGGGTAATGGTTTCAAACTAAAGAAGAGGAGATTTAGATCAGACATGACAAAGATGTTTTTTACAATAAGAATGGTGAGGCACTGGAACATGTTACCCAGAATGGTGGTGAAAGCCCAATCCTTGGAAACATTCAAGATCAGGTTGCACAGGGCTCTGAGGAACCTGATCTAGCCGCTGATGTCCCTGTTTGTTTCAGGGCAGTTGGACTAGATGACTTTTAATGGTCCTTTCCACCTCAAATGATTCTATAATTCTATGATTTATATTGGGTATACATGTAAGCTATAAAGTTACTGTTATTGACAACCTTAAATTTTCTTCTCGGAAAAATTAGAGTAAATATGAAACCCAAAAGAAAAGATAGTTCTGATTACACTAGCATGAAAACTAACATCCAGGCTGTCACTGAGACTTTAGAATCTGTAATCCTTGAACAGAAAGGGCATCTGCTGACTGCACTGTTTGACTTATATCTTAGGGCCATGATCAACACTGCACTTTACTTTCACCTCACAGTTTTTCATGTCCAAGGAACCAGTCTTATATAATATTCACAGTTTTTTTTAATCTCTTTTGGTTTCATAACAGAAAGATAATAAATACTTTCCAATGTAAAGTATAATATCAATAATAACAACAAACGAACATTGCATATGCATTTGCAGAATCATGGGGTTTGCCCATTGTAGATAAATATTTTCCATCAGTATCTCTTGATGATAAAGGCTCTTTGTGTTTCTCCAGTGATTATCCTGATTGATTCACTAAAAATTATTGGAAATTATTCCAGAGGGTAACAAGAAAATTAGAAGCAGAAATTTAGGTGAAATTTCTAAGACAGAAAGAAAGCAACAACTTAATTCATAGCAAATATAGATGCATAATTTGTTTGTTTGGATAATGATACTTTCCAGTGATGTCTAAGCATTGATAAGATCCCCTCTCAGTTTTCTCCAGGCTGAACAGTCCCAGGTCTCTCACAAAGGAGATGGTCGAGGCCCCTTGTCAGCTTTGTGGCCCTCTGCTGGACTGTCTCTGGTAGTACACAGACTTTGTTGAACTGAGGGGTCCAGAACTAGACGCAGTACTGCAGACATGGCCTCGCCGGAACATATGGGGGGGATAATCTTTGGCTTTTTGACCACACTCTTTTCCATGTACCCCAGAATACCACTGGTCTTCTTTGTTTCTTTATTAAAAAATGCTGTATTATTTTATTCATTTAATTTTATTTTTTTTTGCATGCTTTTCACAAAATTCATCAGTTGTCAGCATAATTATCTTAATAGAAAAAATGAAATTTGATACAGAAACTATTTGAAATACTTGATTAAAAACTTATTTTATATGCTCTATGACTGCCTGTCTCATAGAAATCATGGATTTAGTGATTATAAATGTTTTTCATAGGGTTGAATAAAAGACAAATTTTTATAATTGTTAAGTTTTCAGCATTGACTTTAGATATCCACTAACAGAGTGGGTCTCTCCTAAAGATCTGCATCATTCAAAGGCATCTGTACAGCTAAAATAATATATTGTGGGCAGCGCTCCTTGTTGTGATTGTTTGAAGATCAGTACCAGTATTCAAGAATACATTTCAGTTTTATCTATTCACAACTTTCTGGATGCCTAGGAACTGAGACAGGTAGGACATGAAAATCATGACAAGATAGAAAAGTCCAATGGATCCTGTGGTCCATTTCCTCAGAACTTGAATTTTCATCTGCTTTTTGCTGAGAACTTGGACTTCAGTTTAGATAACATGATTTATTTAAATAGAAGGAGTAGCTGGATATTGGAAAATGTAATCCTTAACATTGCAATACACAAAGATGTTTGCAGATTACAAAATTCCAAGTCTTGTATTCTCATCTATTTTGAAACAATTACCAATGAAAGCAGAATTTAAGAAAATATTTTAATTTAAGATATATTTTAAACAAATGCTGGAAGACATCTAAAATAGGTAAGATATTGTTCATCTTTTAAGGAATGATTAAATGTTGTTAAAGTAAACCTTTCTGAGCTTGCAATTTGATGGAAATGACAATAAGATGACAATGACAACTGGAAAATTTCCTTGTGTAAATGGAGAAATCTCAAAGATAACCTTCTCAAGACCTGCAGTCTTGATTATCTTGACGTGTAAAATTGGGACAAGGTATAGAACCTCTATCTTTGTATATTTACACAGAAATTTAATTCAGCAACTATCAAATGGTATTTGAAATTTAATGTCTGGATAGCATACATTTACCTGGAAGGGAAAATCAAATTGTTTAGAAGCCTGATGGTGGTGGGTCATCTCATACAATAACAATATTGCCAAATAATGCCAGCAACAACATTAATAGTCATAATTATTTGTTTGTTTTTTTTCTTGATGTCTGCATCCTCCTCTGTAAAAACAGCATTAAATTTTGAGTGTAAAACAGATCTACCAACTTCAGATGTAATCCCTTGCCCTAAATATTAGCACACTCCAGTGGGAGAGAGTTGTAATTTTATTTTTGCCTGTTCTAGGGCAGTAGCCAACAGAGCTGGCTTCCGTACATAGCTCATTTGCCAACATTTTTTACACAAATGGCTGACAAGCAAAGAAGGTAAGTAAATGGTATTTTGGAATATGTAACTGCCACAGGCAAAAGAACTGGGTATATGATAGCAATCAAAGAGTGAAAGAGATCTAGCTCTGTGATTTTTTTGTTAGCAAAAAAAATCATTATCATAATAATCCAATGTGTATTGGACCAAGTTTTACAGAAATTGGAGACAGAAATTGCTCCAATGATGATGGTCACTGAATTGTAATTATTTTCATATTCCTGTGCACACAATTCCTCCAGTATCAAATCAAATACGATTTCAATAGATATTGCTAAAAGATGAAATTCACCTATTACTATAAATAAACTAAATAGATTTAAATAGAAAAATATAAAATATAGAAAATAGAATATAAAATAGAAAAATAGAAAATAGATTTAAAAGAACTAAATAGATTTAGTTCTGTGAGTATAGGCAAAGAGGAAAGTCTTTGATGAGAAATTTCAGTTGAATAGTAGATACAGACTCCGGAGCTCTATGGGTGGAATGCATTCATGCTATAGAGGATATTGATTTATGTTTTCTATGTAATTTTAGCTTCCATTACAGTCTCAGAGCCTTCTAGGTCCACTTGGAACCCCTGTGTAATTTCTGTGGATGTAATTAGAAAGAAATTAAAGGATATTAGCTTATGAAGAAATTCTGTTCAGAGAATATATTTGGAAATAGCAGTCATCTGAAAAGGAGGAAATACATACCTTCACTCTTTTATCCTGGTTCAATGGGATACTTACAATTGTCTCAATACTCATGCAGTTTTGTTATTCAATTCTGGGCAAGTGCAGTCGTTTTCTTTTGCCTGAGTTCAAACCAGTAAAGTGATAACTGTGAAGAGTGATTAAAATACTTAAAAAGTATTAAAGTATTGTTGCAAGAGGTACATATATGAAAGTCTGTGAATTAACAGAAGATATCTGAAATGATTTTTGTGTATAGCTGTCAGTTACTTTCTGTGACCTGTCTTAATTTTTTAGAAAATTTGTAATCGTAAATCCAGAACAGTTTCATGACAAAACCCTGAAGAAATATTTATCTTAATATAGATAATATATAAAGCTAAATAACACATAAAATGACAACAGGTTGCATTCAAGAATGAGAAATTGCATTCTTCAGAGATACGTTTGTTTCCGTTAGAGTGCAAATGATTTTTACTATTCAGATTCTTGTCTTTTTGAATACATTTTTTTTTCTGGAAAGTGAGGAAAGAATTCCTTATGGTACACGTTATAAGCCTTAAGTTGTGCAAGAGGAGGTTTAGATTAAGTATCAGGAAGAATTTATTCATAGAAAGATTGGATAAGGATTGGAATAGACTGCCTGGGAAAGTGGTGGAGTCATCACCCCTGGAAGTATTTAAGAGAAATGTAGGTGTGATGTGTAGGGACATGATTTAGTGGTAGATTTGGTAGTCTTAGGCAGTGATCTGGAGTGATGATCTTAACAATATTTTTCAACATAAATAATTCTTTGGTTTTATATTATTATGTTTTTATACTGGGGAGTAGTAAGTTGGAGATGATGCAAAACAATGCCAGATGAAGAGCAAATAGGCACATAGCAGGCAAATACGTACAAAATATGTCTCTTAAAAACAACAACAACAACAACACCTTATTGACTACTACTTTGGTTACTAATGCCAAGTCCTAGGTTCATCATATAAAACAGCAGCTATAAAAATGAAAATATGATGCATACAAACTCAGTTCTATTTCATTTCATGATTTTCGACTTTTGTTACAGATTTGTTTGTTTTTCTTTCCCCATACAACAGATTTCTGTGATCTTTGCTCAGCTAAAGGTGGAAAATGGATTGAAACAAAAGAGATGAGGACTGAATTGTTTGTGGTCCATTTGACACAGCTGTTGCAAGTATAATGCATTTGAATTATGCCGTGCCCTTTTACATAAAAGAGAATTGTGTCTTTCCAGTATTTGGAGCTGTTCTGCTTTGCTATTCACAAACAAATTATTTTTATCTTTTGAGCTTTTTAGTTTTATTCATTTGTGTGCTTTTGTTGTTGGGGTTTTTCTTTGCCTCTTTTTAACAGTTCCTGAAGGATTTTAATTTTTCAGCTAAAGGTTTTTAGGGGTTTGGGTGTAGAAGAAGTGAGTACTGTGAGCATAATGTGAAGCATGAACGCAAAATTTCCTTTTTATTTACATGTTCTGACTGCCGGGGAGTGACCTTAACTTGTCATATTCCTTTCCATGGGACAAATAAACAACATATGAAGTTTTCTTTTCTTTTCTTTTCTTTTCTTTTCTTTTCTTTTCTTTTCTTTTCTTTTCTTTTCTTTTCTTTTCTTTTCTTTTCTTTTCTTTTCTTTTCTTTTCTTTTCTTTTCTTTTCTTTTCTTTTCTTTTCTTTTCTTTTCTTTTCTTTTCTTTTCTTTTCTTTTCTTTTCTTTTCTTTTCTTTTCTTTTCTTTTCTTTTTCTTTTCTTTCCTTTTCTTTCCTTTTCTTTCCTTTTCTTTCCTTTTCTTTTCTTTTCTTTTCTTTTCTTTTCTTTTCTTTTCTTTTCTTTTCTTTTCTTTTCTTTTCTTTTCTTTTCTTAACAGGAGAATGCTCATTGAAGAATACAGACATAAGAAATAATCTTAAATCTCACCAAAATAGATAAGGTACTTGCATTAAAATAAAAGTATTAGTAACAAGAATTCAGCAATCTAATAATTCTATTTTGCTATTATTATCCTGAAAAAAAACAAGGGCTAATGAAGACATTTCTCTTGCCACTCAGCCAGCCTGTTTGCCTACTATTAATAGTATAAAAAAATTATTACTGAGTTGTAAATTATGTGATTTTAAAATATCTTTTCTGAATAAATTAGTATACATAATGTAGTATATATAATATGGCCATCGGTAAATACAGAGAGTTATCTTTCTCATGTGTATTACTTTGCTTCCACTTGCATTGAATTTTATCTGGCTATTCATTGTCCAGATTACATGTGTGGATTTCCCCTCAAAGTTATCAAAAACTAATCTCTCAAATCCATGATAACAGCACAGCACAAGATTGTTCTATAAATTGTAAAGAAGTAGTTCATTTTTCTGTTAGTTGTAATGAATGGACCATCATCCTACTGTATGCATTTTTTTCCACATACTATGCTGGAAATTTAAATACCAAGCTTGGACTGGATATCAAACTTCTAGACAGCTTAATTTAGATTAGATTAATTTGATTCTTGGCATCATAAAATTTTGAATTGTCCACTGTAGGTACATTTATCTCAGTCTATTCAAAATGACACCAGAATTGTTTTAACATAAACTTCTGTCACCTCAGTATCCCTTATCTTTTCCAGATCATATTCAAATATATTGAAGAGCACAAAGTATTTGTGAGATCCCCCGCTGGTAGCACACAGTATGAAATAAAAATAATCTCCATTTTAGTTTTCCTAGATGTTAGTGGTTACTTGCAAGATCCACTAAAAGATTACCCATTCTATTTCAACATGATTTCTTCAGTGAACGTATCCGATAATTTTTTGAACTCTAAACACACAGCATCAGACTTAACACTGTTATCTCTAGTTATGTAATTGGTATAGATTTATGATGTGCAATTTCCATCCAAAAAAGGTATTTCTTCATTTATATTTCTTGCTTATCCATATATCTCCTAATTCTTTTCTTTAATATGATTTCTATGGATTTGCTTGTGTGCTGATTTCAGCTGAGGCAGAGGTTCTTTTCCCTTCATACTGTCTGGTATGATGTTACTTTTTGACTCTGGGAAAAAATGATATTGATAACACACTAATATTTTAGTAGTTTCTCTGCAGTGCTGCAGAATCAAGGACATTTCAACTTTTCAGACTGTCCTTCTAGTGAGGGGAGATAAGGGGCACAAGGATCTGAAAGGAGAGAGAACCATGACAAGTGACCTAACCTGGCCAAAGGAACATTCCATACCATATGAAATCATGGGAAATAAAACTTTAAATTGTGAGGGATAAACCTTAGCTTGAGGACTGGCTGGTCATTGGTTGATGGGTGATGAGCAATTCTTTTGTGCATCACTTGTTTTATAAATATTCCTTATATTATTATAATTACTATTATTTTCCTTTTCCTTTTCTGGCTTTGTAAACAGTTTTTAACTAAACTCAGAAGTTCTACTGTGTGGTGCAAAGCTGTCTGCTGGGTTAAACCACAACAGATTGGCATAAAGGTATCCTGTTTGAAACTTAAGATTACATTTTCACCTTCCATTCCTCTGTTTGTTTTTAATGCTAGTCTATAAACAAAAATCAGTAATTTATCAAGATTAAATTTAAATTCTTTTAAAACTTGTGAGTGAACAATATCCACTCCTGGCAAATTGCTTCTGATTTTTTCTATTGATTTCAGTGGAACTAAAAAGAGTTCTTTCAGACTCACCTGTCTTATGTCTGTCATGGAATGTTCACTGTATAGGTTGACTGTTCAGGGTTCCACCAAAACCTCTCTAAAAGTCTTCCAATTTCTTGAGCACATGGAAAATATTTTATTGCAATACTTTCTACACATTGTACTTCAGATTTTATTTTTATTATTCTTATCATTTTTATTGTTACCATTTGGTTTGTTGCAAGTTTACATTTAGAATTAACCTTCTTTACTATTTTATTCAATTGAAGAATTTCACTTCAGGAAGAAAGTGTTTCTTCATTTTACCATACACTTTCTTTCTTCTGGTTAGCCATGCAGTCTCTTCAGTTTTGTTTTACCCTCAAATCTTAATGAACTTTTTTTTTTTTTTTTTTTTTTTTTAATTTTTCCAGCAGTCCTCATACCCCCTGAAAATCTCTTATCCCTTTAGCTGATTTTGAAGGCAATCTCTTAAACTGTTTCCTCACCTTTATGGCATTTCTCTTTTAAAATAAAAATAAAACATAATTCAGTTGAATTAAGGATAATACTTTTTTTAAAATTACTTAAAGTAAAGGATCACAAAGGTCACTATTACAACAATTTTTGGATTAGGTTTTGTGCGTTTCTCAGTAATATATAGAAAGAAGACTTCACTTCTGTGATTTGTTTGAAGTAAATTTCTCCGAAGTGCATTTGGATTTAAAAATCTGTAATATTCTATAGCACAATATTAACCCGATCACTGTGGGCAATTGAAATTTCCCATTATGATTACAATTATGCTTTGCTCTTACTATTTCACAACCATTTTTAACATCCTGGATTGGTCGATTATCATATATAGCCCTAACTTTAAAAGCTTTTTGGTATTTCAAGCTATTGAAATTTTCTGCTTTGTTTGGTATGCATAAATTACAGTGTATAGCTTCAATTACTGTTTGTAAGGTGTCTGCATACCATAGACATTTATTTTGTTATTCCACTGATTTCATTATTTCCTACTTTAATTCTATTCCAAAAAGTATTATTATATTCTATCATTAAATTTAAATTCCTCTTTTTAAAATGGATTCATCAAACATCTGGGAAGATACTGTCTTTATTTGACATTGCATGCAGAATACACCAGATAGTGCTGCAATGGGATCCTCACGTTTGGCTGGAGTTCACAGTCTACAGTTCCTTTGAGAGTTGGTCCATGTGTCATCAGCAATTACATGCTCTGCAATAGCAGATCTGTCCTAGTTCTCTGTAAGAGTGCAAAGCTACCTAAGCATGTCAACATTTGCATCTTAAGAGGAAATCATAGTATCACAGAATCATTCTGGTTGGTAGTGATCACATGGTTTCACCTAAGTGTAAATTCCTGATCCCAAGCAGGACAGCACTGAATTCTGACCATGCTCAAGCCTCTATCCAGTAAGGTTCTGAAAACCAACAAGGACTTCGTCACGTTCTCTAGGTAATCCATTTTTCTGCATCATTAGTATCAGAATGGAAACAATGTTCCCAAAACCTAGTTGGAACTTTATTATCTTAGTTTGTGATCATAAATCAATTTATAGCACATTCCCAAAGACATCGCCAATATGATAATCTATATCAATAACAATTAAATGCTTAGCCCAAGGAACAAGAGAATTTCATTCAAACTGAGAATAAAATAAAACTAAATAGCCAGATTAGTATTTAAACTACAAAATTCTTATATAAATCAAGTAATTTTAAGCACTTAAACTCTACAGTAATGGAATATACCTTAAATTTATTTAAATCTTTATGTACACTATAGAAGCTTTACCTAAAGCCAGGCACTTCGAACAGAGATATAGATTACAAATGTACAATGTTACTTTGAAGTTTTCATTTAAACTGAATAATCTACAACTCGGTCACTGTAAACAAATATTTTAGTCCATTAAGGCACCTGAGCACCTTCCAGATGCAGGACTGATCCATTAGATGCAGATCTTCTCATCCTATACTTGCAATTTGTCTACAGTTTTCATGAATAGGACTGAAAGTTGAGCAGGATATCCAGGGAATGTTAAGAATGAGATAGAATTAAATTAATATCATAAAAATAAACATTTTTATTATTTATATATAATATAAATAATAAATAAATAAATAAACAATTTTTATATATTACATATATATATATATGTAATTGTCTTTATCAACAATGTACCATGTATTCTCATAGGCTGAAGGGTATACTCTTCAAGGTACCCAGGTAAATCATGCAATCTGAACATTCTCATGAAGGATTCTGCAGACCACACTGCTCAGTTTTCTAGCCATACCGCCTTCATCTGAAATGCCATTCACCAAATGTTATGGTCAAAAACATGAGTGTAAATGATACAGATGACAACTCCACTTTGAAGCAGAGGTAATTTGCATGGTCTATGTTATTATGGTATTTCTTAAAATAGTCCCTAAACTACCTTCTTCTCCAAGTGACAAGTATGTTGGGGAGAGGAGAGGAGATTAAGACATTAAGAAATGCAACACAAATAAAGAAATTGTAACTGTCTAACTGTCTAGAAAATAAGTGTCTCATGTCCCTGAACCTCCAGGAAGTAGTTGAGGGAGGAAAACCTCTCCTACTGTAACAGAAGAGCAACTTTGAGACCACATAAAACTGCACATGTTCAAGTCGATAGGGACAGAAAACAAGCATCCCAGGATGTTAACGGAATTGGTTAATGTAGTTTTCAGGTTACTCTCCATCGTATTCAAAAAGCCATGGCTGTCAGGTGAAGTTCCCAGTGACTGGAAAAAGGGAAACAACATCATTTTTAAGAAGGATAGAAGGGAACACCCAGGGAACACTCTGTGAGCCCCTAAGCTGAGTGATGCAGTTGATACACTGATACAATGGAAGGAAAGATGCCATTTAACCAGACCTTAACAGACGTGAATAGTGAGCCCACTGGAATAGGCTGCCCAGAGAACCTGTGGATGGCCCATCCCTTGACATGTTTAAGAACATGTTGTACAGTACTCTCAGTAACCTGACCCAGTTTGAGATTTAAGGTCTCTTCAAACCCTTCCTTCCTTCCTTCCTTCCTTCCTTCCTTCCTTCCTTCCTTCCTTCCTTCCTTCCTTCCTTCCTTCCTTCCTTCCTTCCTTCCTTCCTTCCTTCCTTCCTTCCTTCCTTCCTTCCTTCCTTCCTTCCTTCCTTCCTTCCTTCCTTCCTTCCTTCCTTCCTTCCTTCCTTCCTTCCTTCCTTCCTTCCTTCCTTCCTTCCTTCCTTCCTTCCTTCCTTCCTTCCTTCCTTCCTTCCTTCCTTCCTTCCTTCCTTCCTTCCTTCCTTCCTTCCTTCCTTCCTTCCTTCCTTCCTTCCTTCCCTCCCTCCCTCCCTCCCTCCCTCCCTCCCTCTTTTTTTTTTTTTTTTGACAAAATTACTCAATAAGATTATTAAATTGATGTGGTACCATACATTAGGCTCAGAATCAAACAGTTGAATATTTTTTCTGTGATTTTTTTAAACCAAAATAACCTATCCATTTACTTCAGGGAAATAACCCTAAATTAGTATGAGAGTAGATGAAATTAATCAATCGCAGATGCTCTTCCAGTAAAAAAACAAACCTGTGTATTAAGGGATTTTCTGATCCCTGGTGCAACCAATGGAAGAACTCTAATAATCACTTCTCAGTCTTCTAGCAAAACATTCTTCAGGTAACACATACAGTTAAAAATAGATGTGAAAGTTAGAGAGTTCTTTTTTATTTGTCAATTAAAAAAAAAAAAAAAAAGCTGCCTAAGTGTACACTGTGTTATGTGTACACAAAACTTCACAACAGTTAGATTTTCACAAGCACATATACAAGAATCTATGCAGCCAGAAAGGTCTGGTATTAGGAACAGTTTTTAGGTAAAACTAATAGTTAAGTCAGAAAATATATATCTGTATTTTAGTGCAAAGAATTCATGGTTACTTTCAGTAAATTGTACTTAAAAAGTCAAATGCAGAGTCAAACTTGGAATCCCGGTTTAGCATTCTATATAGAGAAATTCATGAAAAAATCCCTGCTGATTTAAATGTCCTATAATAAGCAGCAACCAGATGGGGCTGAAACAGGACTGTTTCCTTTTGAAACACAGCAATCTACAATCATCCCTGGCTCATATACAACTTGTGTAAATGATGAATGCTGCGAGTTCCTCTTCCATTTAATTAAGTGCAGTCACCCTAATTCTTCAGTCAGTTGATCTACTTTCAAGTTTTACCTTCTCTTCAGAAAGTAAATTAAAAATACTAAAACTTCATAAGATAAGCTGCCTCTGAAGCACTGCTGAACATTGCTTCTAGGCAGGAGGGAAGGAAAAGAAATTATGTATTCCATGTTGACATTTCTGCTAAAGCCGGCAGTAGGTCTTCAACAATCAGTAGCTAGTACTAAGAAATACACTTCAGTGGGTTTAAAACAATATTTTTCTAATCTCATATTATTTTCAGTGAACTGAGATTACACCCTATTGTACCTTTTTTGTGAAAAGCAAGTGAGGAAACTATGAGGAAACCAACAGGTTTTGATTAATTTATACAATGATAAACTACTCATTGATTTCAGCAGTGGGTCTACAGATCCACTAGGGCTAGTCATGATCATTACATAGAAAAACAATTTCTCTAGAAACAATGCCACTATTATAATATTTCATTATATTTTATAAAGATTACTATAATGAAAAACGAAGTTTAAGCCCTGGTTACATGTAAATGTGCAAGCTACATTTCTGTAATTCAGCCTTAGTAGTTTGATGTTGTGCAAACACATTCAAGCCACACTGAATATGAATTATAGCAGCATAACTCATATTCTGTCAGGTATTATAGCTTCATTATCCCTTTTCCAGTAATGCCCATCATCAACACTATGCAAGCAAGAACTTTGCAAGCTCAAAACACACAGAAACAATGCCAAGATTGCATGAAGAAATATCAAAAAGGACCTCATGTGTAGAACTGTCTTAAATTCCCCATAACATGTATATTTATAATTTTTTTTCAGAAAAATGCACAATTAAGAGACTGACTTCTCACTGAAAGGTTAGTACCAATGGCTTTTGCCCTTACAAGATGCTTTTAAATGGAGAATGTACTACAAGTAACATAGCTGAAGTTCCATTTTCACGTAATCTGTCTAGATTTACTAATTCATTTAAAATTCTTAGAAACTGAATCACAATATAAAAATATATATATATTGTCTATTCCAATTGTGATACTTAGCTAGATTAAAAATGTTTTAAAATTTAA
The DNA here is from genome assembly GCF_951394365.1 of Tetrao urogallus. Taxonomy (NCBI): domain Eukaryota; kingdom Metazoa; phylum Chordata; class Aves; order Galliformes; family Phasianidae; genus Tetrao; species Tetrao urogallus. The sequence goes on along the minus strand of NC_136814.1, from coordinate 73,060,772 downwards.
AAAATTTGTTGAGAACATGTGTAACAGAAAATCAAAGAGAACTCACAAAAATGCCATTTTTGACAATCAAGAAGAGAAAAGATGAAAATATTAAAAAGATTCAATTTCAGTAAGAACAGACCTCTCCACTTCTCCCATTCCAACCCCCCCCAAAAAAGCGGAAAATGGATTCAGTTTGATCTAGAAACATGTGAGTTTAAGGAGTTAAAGCAGTGTTCTAATTTTTTTTTTTCTCAGTGACAGATCCAACAACCTCATTCTCTGCATAAGTTTCTTAAAAATGCTAAGAATGCCAAATAAGTTAGTAATACAGAATTTTCAGTACGTATTCACATACACAAGAAATAACTCTAAGTGAATCTTCCAAACACTTAGCAATATGCCAGCAGGGCTTTATAGTGCCTGCTCTAGACGTCTTCAGTTTGTCTTAAAGTCTGAAGATCTGTAGAATTACCACAGCTCTTGTGATAGAAGTGACTATACAAGGAACTTTGGTTTTTTTGAATTATTTTGGAGTTTCTGTGTTGACATTGTGAAAATAGCAATTTTTGTTTTTGTTGTTACTTTGTGGGTGTTTTTTGTTTGTTTTTTTTTTGTTTTTTTTTTAAATAGATTCCTATGATTACATGCAGTATAGACTACAATAATATGGTAATCATCACTCTCACTCATTGACAGAGAACTTGCAGGGGAAAAAATATTTGGAAGATTTGAGAGGAAGTTTTCAGTTTGGAAAAATCACTGTTTGGCTTTATTTTGGTAATAAGCAAACAGTTATGAAGCCAGTTATACAATGGAAGTTACACTGTACAGGTAAGGAAAAGTTTACATATGATAAGAACAAGCTTATTCATTAGATGTGAAACGTCTAATGTGAAAATGTGAAAAAAAAAATAAAAGAGGAGATAGAAGTACAATATATATTTAGCAGTTAGTGACTGTGGTCCTGAGAGATGAGCTATTTGATATAGTGACCAAGCACTGGAAATTAAATTTCAGGAAGCTTCCAAAAATTGCGGTAAGGTAATGTGCCTCAAATAAAAAGATCAAAATGTTTCTTCTTCAATTCATAGCCACAATGTATCCCTTTACTCAGTAAGTGATTGGTTAATGCAGCTGTCATCAGAACAGTCAAAATAATAATAATCAATAATCTTCCAGAGTTAAATAGAGGAACAGGCCACACTTTCCACTGAGAAGCTTGTATCATTAAAAGTGATTGCAGATATTTATTTATAAATCCATAGTCAGTATTTAAATCTCAAGTTTAAATTTTAACATTGCATGTAAAATATCCTTGAAGTGTTGTCTCGCACTAGGACTTACAACGCATATTTACAATTTTTAGATTTATCTGCAACTTTCTATTTGCTTAAACTGCTAAGTCGAAATAAAGGATTGAGCATTAAGGAATCAAAAGTATAGGTCTGTTCATCTTTTTGTAATTCTTATTATAGACCATAATATTAAGATACCTGATATTCTGCACAACTAATGTTCAGCATTTCAGCTAAGTGATTTCCATATTCATACACTACCCTGAGATGTTCAGGGTTTACGGATAACTACTCAGAAAGTTAAAGGGGGCAGAAATTGCCTGTTCTTATCTGTCTATACAACATAAGCCCACCTGGGGACTGGATGAGATCTCCAGGTCTTTAGCTTTATACATTACTAACAAGCAATAGTAATATAGTCACTTTACCAGGCTGTGAGAGTTCATCGTATTTGTTGCTGCCATTTATATAAACAATATGTGCTTACATGAAACTAACTGTTGTGAATTGCTATTTCATCTCTGCTGCAACATAGTGTTTAAAATGAGTTGCCACATAAATAAAAACACCTGTCTTTTCAGTACTTGTTGAACCTGATGAATGAATTGCATCATGAGAGACATTATTATACTGTAAACCAACCTTTATTTCAATATCAGCATAGCATTCCCAAAAGCACCTCTTTTATACTATGACAGACACAAAATATAGATCTGTCTATCGGTGTTTTTACGGCAGTATCAGCCACTCATATATAAATGTAATTCTTTATTTGTGAAATAACATAGAAATCCCACAGCTTCTTTGCAGTTTTCTGTTGACAAGGGATAAATATCACTCTAAACAAGGTATTTAGAAAGACAAGTACACTTTTCTGATTTTTAAATATTGTAACATTTCCAAATCTAAGGAAAGAAATAATGCAAACTCTTTAAAGTTAGATTCAAAGTATTTCCATCTGAATCTCACAGATAGATTATATTTTAACTTGCACAGGACCAACAGATCTGCAGTGTTTTAACAAATACTCATTTCTGTGGCCTTGAACTCATTTTTCTATACAAGTGTCATGGTTTTATTGGTTATCGGTATTCCACATCATAACACCATGTAGTGCACTGGGAGTTTAACTGTGAATGCTCAAGTTCCAGGTACTTGTCCAGAACAGAAGAAGAAGCCCAGGGGGCTTTGCAGTCAGAGAGGAGATAGAACTCCTGGCAAGGTCATCTGATGCGCTCTTCTATATCGGCTCTTCTTCGTCTCCCTGCTGCTCAACCAGACTACACATCTCACCTAAGCACTGTGGTGAGGCCTATCCACCCTGCAGACACTCTCATTATGTTTGATTCATTAATTCTTAAATTCTAATTCTTAAATTCTAATTACATTGTATTATAGTGTGTTACCTTGCATTCTGATACTATATTTAGTAAATTAGTTTGTTTCTTCTCAGATCATTGCCACTGTTTTTAATTATTTTGAGTCCCCTGTTTCCCTTTTCCAGAGGGACTTCGTGAAATCCCTGCACCCTGCTAGTCATGGAACCAGGCCAAACCAGCCTGTAAACCATTGACAATAAGAAATGAAGAGCTTACCCCTGTTTCTGTGTTGATATGCGTCTCCTAACGATAAACGAATATGGCAATGGAACACAGGGATTCCCGATTATGCAATTTGTCTTCCATGACACTAACTCAACTTCTTTACATCTATTTCTGTACTCTCTGAAATATTAAATACTTAAGTACGTTTTTTGCTCTGTAGCATCTTGGAGAAGTCAGCAAAATTAGATGTGTTGACTACATAAAATTAAATGTGTTGACTACATAAAATCTGAAAAAATACTTTTGTATTGTTCATAATGAACATAAAAATGTTCATTTAAGTTTTCCTGTATAAGTTTCCTATATGTTTAATACTCTCCTTTGCACAAATGAAACTGAGACAGGAAGTGTGGAACTGAACTTCATAGAACACAAAAAATCTGAAGTGGTAGACATGCACTACACAAAATTACAAGGAAACCTACCTGTTACTCACGTCTGTTAATAAATTTAACAAACTGTCACTGAAAAAAACATTTTTATCTAAATTCCAAGAACTTTAAATGACTTGGTATGAGGAAACTTTTGGTATCACCTATTAAAAGAGAAAGTATGCAACAATGACAACTGCCTGGCAAATATGCATAACAGGGAAAGCCACAAGTGATTTAATTTCATTTCATTGTTTGGTTTGAAGTGCTTCAATTGCTTAAGAGTTATGTATTTAAAATATACACTTGACATTTTATTTTATTTTTATTTGATAATTCTATTTTTGTGAATAACAAAGGAGATGATGTGTTGTAGTGAAAGAGTTCACACCTCACCATAGAGAAGCAGAAGATCTAATGATATCAAAGAAAGTATATTTTGGAATAGCATTATTACATCTTTTGCTGTTTTTGTTTTCATCTTCAGAACATTTGGGTTTCTGCCTTGCACTCAAATTCTTGTACTTTTTACAGTAATATTTTGATTCTATGTCAGAGACAAATTGAACTGGTATGACCAGAAGCACCAAAGCACACACTACTCAGTGAAACACAGTTTAAAATAAGAATAAGAAGGAAATAAGGAAATAAGAAGGTAATAAGAAGGAAAGGTACTGTGAATCGACAGTCATTTCTAAAATTCCTGCTCTGCAACAGATAAAACAGCCAAGCCCAGAGGAAACTGACAAATGTAAAAGGGACCTGCAGGAGGTGAGGATGCTTAGTTTGAGATAGTCAGTAATGATGTTAGAAATAATTGTTGTCACAGATTTCATTCTAAATATGAAAAAAGTCCATTTTCTTGGAGATGGTTCCTGATACAACTTAGTCCTGCATCTTCCCAGAGATCCCCTCTGAAAAGGACTTGAAAAGCCTGACGTTTTATTGAAAGTTCAAATAATCCTCTTTCATGTTGATCCTTAGGGCTTTGATCTCAAAAACAGAAAGGTATTTGAAAATATTTCCATGTACAAAAAAATAATCCAAATTTTAACACCACTTGTTAATTCATTTTCAGAATTATTGAGAGTTTTAGAGATGATATTTGCAGAAATGAAGTCTGAAACAGAGAACGTTGTAGGATACCCTATATAATTATTCAAATAAAATATGCTTGACAAAAAAGTTCCAACTCACAAGCCCACTACACAAACAAAGCATCTCATCACAAAGTGATCTCATGCTTAAAAACCTCAAGAATTCTGATTCACAGAACAGGTCACCAGAAATCAGAGTTCTTGCGGGTTGTTCACTCTTCTGTCACTGGCTGGACTCATGGTCTCAACTCAATTATTCTCTATGCCAGATGTTCCTCTTTTGAAGGGGGAGAATAACACTCATTAGCAGGGTGAAAGAGCTGTTGCTGAAGATTTTGGAATATCTCAGATGAAAAGCATTTAGGTGAAAACATATTTCTCTTTTCTTTCTCACTTTGATGTGACAATGAAATAATACAACTAACTTTCTGGAAAAACAATCAAATGGCTGTGCTTTTCATTGCTTTTTTTTCTTGTTGTTGTTATTATTATTATTATTATTATATTCTTTTTTAAGTATTGTTTTGTTTTGTTTTTAATTATATAGAAGTGTTTCCTTCTGTTCTCAGAGAGCTTTACATCTCCTAGTCTGCATTAATTTTCTGAATTGTGAACAAAGTAAAAACATCACTCTAGTTGCACTTTTAAAGTTTTCTACATGCATTCATGACACAGTGCTGAATGAGAACATTGGGGTGTCCGTTTGTGTTGTATTTTGTGGTCTGTGTGTTGTTTTCTTGTAATGTTATTACAATCGTATAAAATAATTTTAAAAATCAAGATATAAAATTAGAAACTAGGTGCACACAATCAAAATAATACCTCAGTGATTCCATTTACTTATTGTGCATTTAAGTAGGTTCGTTTAGCACATTTGCAGTCTTCTCAAGGGAAACAAGTGCACGGTGTGAATTCGAAGATACGTCTAATTTGTTAGTTGTGGATGCAGGAAGCAAAGCAAATAAATGGACGGTTATGCATATAATAACACGATAGTGAATGTAGCTCTGGGCAGCCTGGTCTGGTGGTAGGCAACCCTGCACATAGCAGGGGGGTTGAAACTCGATGATCATTGTGGTCCTTTTCAACCCAGCCCATTCTATGATTCGATGATTCTATGATTCTATGACACTGATGATTATCCAAATGGGTAGTTTCTTGACAATCTCAGTGTTTTTCCAACAGCATCACTCTGGACCATGCACCCAATAAAATGCCCTAGGGCACTGTGACCATATTACTTTTTTGGCCTTGAAAAAAACCAAAAACCTCAGATAATTTAGCACAAACTACAAGTACAATCTTAGCTAGTGAGACTGGGTTAGAATTTGACCTTACTTATCCTCTTTGAAAGAGAAGGATTACACTGAGGAAAGGCAGTTATAAAATGCGTTCAATAACTACTGAAGCAGAGCAGCATTTTTTTATCATTGGAATTCAAAATTTGCTTTATGCTTTATACAGTCATTTGATAAACAGTCACCTCGCATGAATATGAATGGGTTCAGAGAAGAGACACGGACGATCAGAGGGCTGAAGCACCTCTCTTATGAAGAGAGGTTGAGGGTTTGGGGCTTGCTTAGCTTGGAGAAGAAAAGGCTCTGGGAAGATCTCATTGCAGCCTTCCAGTATGTGAAGGAAGTTTTCAAACAGGAAGGGGATCAAATTTTTACAGTCTGATAAGACAAAAGAGAATGGATTTAAACTAAAAGGGAGGAGAATTAGGTTAGATGTTAGAAAAAAAATTATTCAGACGGTGATGAGGCTGTGGCACAGGCTGTACAAAGAAGTTGTGGATGCCCCATCTCTAGATGCACTCAAACTCAGGTTGGAGGGAGCCATTGGCAGCCTGATCCAGTGGTTAGAAAGGCTGCCTCTGGCAGGGGGGTAAGAAATATGTGACCTTTAAGATCCCCTCCACCTAAGTCATTCTATGATTTTATAAATATGAACAACTGTTATTTTAGGTCCTGGCACTTAAAAGAAATTGTTATCATTTCTATAAACCAGTCTTCAGAATGAATCGTGAATTCTCTTTAATTATGTATTAAGGACCTGTCATATTGTAATGAATGGAACAAAGTTTTATTTCTATGCACTGAAACATACAAATACACATACATTATGTTAATGTTGCCAGAGTGAGAAACTTATGTTGCTTGTCCATCAAAGTAGCAAATGGCTTGAATGACTAGATCTGATTTTCTCATCTATTATTTTCACATGCAGTTAAACTACAGGTGAATTAAGAGAAACAATGTAAAAGAAGCGTAGGTACAGTATGATGTGCTTTGTGCTTCCTAATTAGTACTAGCATTTCAATCATCATTTGTAATAACTCAACCACTGATGGAATAAAAACTCATGATCCTTCTTGAACCACATTCCACACTTGGTTTTTCAGCATAACTCTATATGTGCACATACACACATGGTGACAAGTGTATGGCTTTTTCATTATATGGTAACTTCATAGCAAGTTCCAATTTGACACATAAACGTATTTTAGAAGACACTAAGGAAAAAAGTGCACTAAGCAAAATGGAAGTGAATTGATTGCATACTTTGAATTTTTGAATTCCTATAACAGAATTGTTGTTTGTAGTTTAACCTTGGAATAGATATTGATTGCCATTTACCATAGGGGACTTCATTACTTTACACTAGTACATCTGAATGTTAAACGGGGCTTTCCAAATATGAGGAGACGCTATTTTCAATGTTTAAATACAGTCATATGTTTATCTATTATGTACTGAGCCACTCACAATGACCTGATCCCTAGATCATACACAGTAAGTAGCTCTAGAGTATGTACTAGAATATTCATCTTGATTTTTTTTTTTTTTTTTAATGGAAATTAGGAAGTTGGAGGAAGAGAAAGAGCAGTGAAGGTCACTTTATCTGTCCCTTCAGTCTATAAGTGGGTGATGTATAGACTGAGAAAGCAAAATTTTTTTTACGTTTTCTGGTATAGGCATGGTGCTGAAAACCATCTCCTCTGTATTCTTTTGCTCAACTAAGGTCAGGTGGCATACAGAATCTATACAATATAATCTTCAGTCAATGAACAAGCTTAAGGAACTTCAGTGTTTGAATCAATCATTTTCTTTCCATTAAAAAGAACATTGGTTTCATTAAGAAGATATTTACTGACCTCTGAATAGGTCTTTCCCCTAGATGGGGAAAGGGATTGTGGGAAGAAAGATTTTTGCTTTGAAGTATTAGCAGCTCAGAAAAGGGTGACAAGAATTTTTTTTGTGTCTATCTAGAAATACTTGAAATCTCATTATCCTGCAAAAATGGCCGTTATTTTCTCTTGAAATATAAGAGCATATTTGCTACAGAAATAAGTAGTGGCAGATAGCAACTTACTTGAAACTTTAATGTGTAAACATGCTGTTTCTATAAAATATCTTTATATGTTTAAAAGAATAATTTCTTATCACAACTTGTATGTGATTGTCATTTTACTTGAACGAAAATAAATTGCAATCAAGTCTTCAAGACTACTTACATAAAATGAATTAAAGTGGGGTAAAAAGCTTACAGAATTAATATTTGTCTCTCCCTGTAGTTATTTTTTCAAATACTTAAAGTTGATTAGAAACCCATGTCTCTGTATAGTCTGAGTTATAATTCATTTGATGTATTAAGATAATTGTCCATTTATAATCTGGAAGCTATGTTAAATCATGTGCCAGATGAGAAGGTAATATGAAACAGCCAGCATGACTGGAGAGGAGCCAGCAGTTTGCTCTTACATCCCGGAAGGCCAGCAGTATTCTGTATCAAAAGAGGGGTGACCAGCAGGGAGAGAGGGAATTGTCAGCCTCTACTCTACTCTACATTGTGAGTATGGAGTACTTTGTCTAGGCATGAGGCCCCCAGCACAAGAAGGATGTGGAGCTGCTGGAGAGGGTCTGGAGTAGGGCTACTAAGATGATCAAAGGGCTGGAGCACCTGTGCTATGAAGAAAAGTTGATGGAGTTGGGCTTGTTTAGCTTGGAGAAGAGAAGGCTCTGGGAAGACCTCACTGTGGCCTTTCAATATTAGAAGAAAGTTTATAGGCTAAAGGGGTGTTGATTTTTTATAGGGTCAGATAATAATAGGACAACGGTGAATGGATTTAAACTAAAAGAGGAGATTCGGGTTAGATGTTAGGAAGAAATTTTTACTCAGAGGATGATGAAGTTGCTCACAGAAGTTGGGGAAACTCCATCTCTGGAGACATTCAAGGTCAGTTTGGATGGGGCCTTAGGCAGCCTGATCTAGGGGTCAACAATCCTGTCCACAGCAGGGATGCTGGAACTAGATATTTAAGGTCCCTTCCTATGATTCTATGATTGAAGACATGATTCAGAATTGGTTTCCAATCATGAAAAAAATTAATTGCTTGGAAAACATACTGTTTCTTACTGTGTCATATAAGCTGGCACTGAGAGCTAAAATGATACTAATTAACGTTCTACAGCTCATCATTTAGCACACTTAAATTTTTATAGATATACATCAAGGCCAATAGTGCTATTCATACCCTACAGACACAGCATTTGAAGCATAAATCAGGGCTCTAGTGATGATCAGACAGTGATTGTGATCTGATTTTGGATGCAGTCACTCATTGAGAAACACAGATTTATCTGCTCTGGAAAATTCAGTGAACTAAAGAGAGAGCAAGAAACATTTAATCCTCTCTTTTTTTTTTTGGTGCTCCAGAGACTTATCCATCAGAAAAGTACTTGATCATTCTTGTCCATTGAAGAGTGATGTCTTATGTCAATCTCTTTACAGCAAAATGTGTAGGAAGAAACTCTGGAAAACAGCTATTTTTTATATATATCTAACAGTTATATTCCTTTCTGGCCTAAAAATTGATGTTAAAGAAGCCACAGAGAAACAGAAAAAAGTTATATTTATAATATAAAAAATAGACTTCAGAATACTGCCCTCTGCAGTTTTTATGACAATTTAATATAATAGCACAATCTTAGCATCTCAGGCTAGTAGGTTAATTTGCCAGAGCCTAATATTTATATAATTAATAAATTAGTAAGCATATTTGTTACAGCGACAGATATCCTGCCAGTGCTGAAGTGTACCCGATCTTCCTCTTTTGTCTCCCTTCTCCTTTTGAATAATGAAAATAGTCTGCTCTGATTGAATGAGATGTCATCAAAACATGATTTTTATTTCCTGTTCCAAGTGCCTCAAATCTGCAGCTGTCAAAAGACCACATGGAAAATCAATCACCTTCGAAATCTCACAAATTGGGTTATTTTCAGACTATCACAAAACAATCCAAAAGCCATTTACATTGATGTATACTGCAGAATCTCTGGAGAACTTTCAGTTTGTGAGAGATGTAGTTGAAACAAGAAAAACTGATGCACAAATGCAATGGCAATCTGGCAAATGGTGGTCTAATCTGTTCTTAAAACTCTCTAGTGGCTGGGACTTCTTGGTGATCATTCCCTTAATTAAATCAGATCTTGTAACTTATAGATGAGATCAGAACCTGTCTAACATAATGCTTGTATGAAGTATACAGGGGTATGAAGTAACAGGGAAACCCGTTTGTTTTGTTTTGTTTTGTAATTATTTAATTTCTATATGAATGTACTTTTTTTTTTTTTTTAAAACATGAATTTTCTCCTGGACAACTTTCATACATTTAATATTTTACTGACTTTACACTCATCTCCCCATTATACCTGCAGGTAAAATGTATCTCTGTACAAAAGACAGTCTAACTTTTTTACATCTGAAGAGAAAGAAAGCAATTATTAATTGCTGAAAAGCAACAGACCTCTAACTTCAAATTACCTTGAGGGCTCAAGAGAGGAAACATAGACATTGTCTTGTAAAAACAAAAAGCAGCTATGTGTTACAGTGTATTGCAAGATATGTGACTCTTCTTGTGTGTGTAACAATTCTTGCCAATATAAAATATTCATTTGTCAGATTTTTTTCAGTATTCACTAAAAAACATCTCTTATATATTCACTAAAAAACATCTCTTATAGCTGACACTAATCTGATTTTACTCAGTCAAAACATACAAAAAAAAAAAAAAAAAAAAAAAAAAGAATCCAGAAAAATTATATAGTCAAGAAGTACAGAACAATGACAAAATGCATGTAAGGCAGGCTGAAAAAGTTCAGGTAGCTCGAGACGTAACATACATATGTTGTTAACATGCTTAATATATTCAGGTAAAGTTTTATGAATTTAGCTAAATATTTGCCTAAAATAATGGTTACAGAAGTATTTCAGATTTCATCTTTGATTTATTTTCTCTCAAAAATTCACTTTGGTTGGTGTGATGTTTTAATGTGACAGAACATAAAATTTCTGATATCAAAGTGAACAGAAAAAAAAACTGCCACAGAAGAGAAATTGTAAATAGCATTTACTGAGGAGCATATGTGATCTTAATTTCCTGTGAGTCTAGTTTCTATTTGTTTGTTTTCTTGTGCAGTAAATAAGGCTAATTTACAACTCAATGCAAAATCCATTACTATTTGAAGATAAGGTGACTTTATGAAGTTAGACATGATCTCAGTAACACAGTTTGTTCTCTCATACTAAACACAGTAAGTAATGAAGAAGCTGTAACACATAGATGTGTACCTAAATATCTGGTTTTACGTGAATTCAGTGCCATGTCACTACTGAATATGCTTCAAGAAAGAAAAGAAACTACAACTACAATGCCATAAATAAAATATATTTCGCAACATAGATGAATACATTGAACAACCTTGTCCAATAATGACTTTGCAATAGCACAGTCTACATGCTACAGCATTATCCTATAAGGGATATCCTGTAAAGTATACCTTGGAAAAGATGATAGATGCACAGAATAAATTAAGCACTTATTAATACTATAAACAACACTGTTTTCAATAACGTGCCTCACAGAACAGGAAGAGTAGATAAATCGGAATAGAGAGTCTGGGTTTGCATTTGCCAGTGGTGTTGTTTGGAAGAGGATTAGTTTTCTACTTATTCTCTGTAAATTCAGTATTTCAATCCATATACAGAGTGCTAAATTTTGTTCATTCTTTCTAAAAATAAAAAATAAAAAAAGAATAGAGGGCTTTTTACAGATAAAAAAAAATACAAAACCTTAGTTTGGACTACACTCAGTTCTTTGCAATGAAAAGGCACAAGAGCTGTGCAGAATTTATCTCCCTTAACAATGTCAGAAAATCTCAATCTAGGATTTCGTAAGTAAATTGACCTTAAGCTGTCCTCCATATCAGAGTGATCTTCACCTTATGGTAATAATGCCAATAGTAACAACAGCAATTGCATTAAATGCTATTGGATTGTAACCAGCCAGGACAATTTCAGGACAGCTACTATACGGCTTAAATCACTGAGCAGAAAAATGCTTAGCAGGTTACTATTATATCTTTCAGTTATTGACAATGAACATTTCTCTCCTGGGCACCACCAGGGCACCGACTGCAGTAGTAAAGCTGCTTAAACCAGAAGCTATCATAAAACCATTACTCAAAAAAAAAAAAAAAAAAAAAAAAGCCACAGCAGGGAGCATTTTATGCAGGTCAGCCTCACAGAGTTATTCAAGTCCTATTGTGGCAACTAGAAGATCAAGATAAAGGTGGAGATACCAGCTCACAAAATCTGTTTGACACATACTTCCTGAAGATTTTTGAGAAGCTCGAAACTTAAGCATTTGGGTAGCATGTACTAGGGAAGGACTGAGAGCTCTTTTTTCTTGTACTTTTTTGTAGTGTAAGTATTTGAAAATATATAGGGAAAGGCTGAAATGATGGATTAATATCTAGATAAGTACAACACATTTGAGATATGAAATGTTGAAAGGAAAATTAATTTTCTGAAGTAAAATCCAACAACTTGCTCAATAACATGTAGATAAAAATCTTTTTCATGAGTCCTTTCATACAGCAATTCTTGTTCCTGTCCACGTATTTGTAAATCCAACAGCTTCAATAGGACACCAACACTAAGCAGGATCTTCACATTGTCTGCTAATGTCTTTCACAGAATTCAGATTGAGAAGGATTCTCAGAACCCATCTGTTTAATTCTGCAGGGGGAAAATAAAACCTTTGATATCTTGCTAGTTCAGTGTTTTTGTGTTGAATCCATTGAGATCTATTCTCTACAACTTATCTGACAACTCACCAAACACTCTAAAAACTGCAAGTACCATACCAAGGCACTAGTACAAAAATATCAGAAATATCAGTTTTTATTTTTTAATTACTTTTCATTTTTAGGCAGTGATAGAAATGTATAATACTTTAAATAATCTATTCTTAAACAAAAAGAATGGCCTTGATGGTTTCCACCACAAAACCCCACACTTTTATTGCATAGAAAAAATGTGAAAGAGCAGCATGTAACTACTGATTACTGTCACATTGATGTTGATCAGCATGTAAAAAATTGCACTGAAAACTGAGAAAATTACTATTCATTATTAAAATGATAGACTTTTCATAAATGTCAAATTATTTTAAGGGAATAAATTTTTTATCAAATGGCATCCTTATCGGAAAAATAAAAATTACTTCAAAGAAAAAAAAAAGTTTTTTCATTTTGCAGTGAAATGGTAACACTGTTGTATTGGTTGTAATTTTTTTTTTAATTGAAAGGATATGTGAAATTAAATGGTTAAGATCAAGTTAACACTTATAAATGGAAATTCTGCAGCAACAGACAGAAGAGTTTTTCTATCTGCCTAAGTGTCACATGTCCTACTATGACATACCCTGTGCTCTGTCAGGAGAAATAACTCTACAGCATGTTATTCTAGTATGAGTGCTAGCTGGGAATTAGATTATTTTACTCAGTCCTAGCTGACAGAACATTAAAGTATAGGCATGGCTTTTTCCTGACTCATAAAGCTAAAAGCTTGTGCAAGGCATTGCAAGATTGATACCTTTGATTTTAAGACCTTTAAGACTATGTCCATGCTTTCAATAATGTTTTGTTTATTAACACTTTACTAGCTCTTGTTCCAGAGTGAGTCTTTAAAGGACTGCAGAAATAAAAATTATAATTAAATATAATTAAAAATAATAAGCATTTACCAAATGTGAAGAGCAACTTGCAGGAATTTATGGAGCTGAGAAGAGAATTTTACAAATCAGAAAAGGATTTTATGATCTACAAAAACCAATAGATATAGCTACACTAGATGCCTGCATAATTTGTACCAAAGTGAAACATTTTTTTCCTTTAATAAAAGCTTCAGGGAATATGTTGCAAAAAGACTCTTGTTTCTGTTAATGAAAAAGTAGTCTCCCCCTCTTAATTACTGTACTAAACTAGCCACGCACTATATATAAGATGTAGCTAATGAAATCATGGAATGCCTTAAATCAGATCAGGCCGCATTTTAAAAGGAGAATATAATATATATTGAGATTTTCTTTAAATCACTGTTCAAGTAAAAGTAGGCCAAAAATGGAGTATGACAAGTTATTTCATAAAAATGTAAATATTTATTTAAATCTGCATTTTTAATTAAATATGTAATTTAAGTCACAATAAATTTTCAAAGTGTGTTTTCACTTTCAGTATTTCTTCTCAAGTGAAGAATTAGATCAGAAAAAAAACTGTTAACCATGAAGTGATTTAAAAATCAATCAGAAAATTATGGTTGCCAGCATAGCTTCATCAAGGGCAGATCAAGTTTGACCAAACTGGTTGTCTTCTGTGATGGAGTGATGGCATCTGTGGACAAAGGTCAAACAATGCTGTCTACTCTACTTGGATTAGTGCAAAGCCTTTGACATTCTTATCTCTAAATTGAGGAGGTATGGGTTTGTAAGCTGGACTATTCAGCAGATAAAAAATTGGTTGGATGGTTGAAGCCAGACAGTTCTTGTCCATAGCTCTATATCTAGGTGGAGGCTAGTAATAAGTGGTGTCTCCAGAAGAGTTAATTGGGAGCAGCCCTGGAGGGAAGGACTTGGCAGTTCTGATGGACAAAAAACTGGACATGAGCCAACAGTGTGCACTTGCAGTCCAGAGGACCAACTGTTTCTTGGGCTGTATCAAAAGGGGTGGCCAGAAGGGAGAGTGAGGGAATTGTTACTCCCTCCTCTGCTCTTGTGAGGTTTCATCTGGAGTACTGCATCCAAGCGCAGGGCCTCCCATACAGAAATGGTACAGATCTGTTGGAACAGGTCCAACAGTGTGTGCCACGAAGATGATCAAAAAGTTGGAACACTTATATGAAGAAAGGCTGAAGGAGTTGGTCTTGTTTAGCTTGGATAAAATAAGGTTCTGTGAAGACTTCATTGTGGCCCTCTAGTACTTAAAGGAAGTTTATAAACAGGAGGGAGATAGACTTTTTACACAGTCTGATAATGATAGGCAAGAGGAAATGGATTTAAATTAAAAGAGAGGATATTTAGGAAGAAAGTTTTTACTATCACGGTGAGGTACTGAACAGTCTGCTCAGAGGAGCATGGAGGCACTGAAGGACAGGTTGGATAGGATCCTAGGCAACCAGATTTAGTGTTTGGCAACCTTGTCTATGCTATGGAGGTGGAACCAGATGATCTTTAAGTTCCTTTCTAAACTAAGTTATTCTATGAAATGTGGAGGTTGGTGGCCCTGCCTGCGGCACAGGGGTTGGAGTCTGATGATCCTTGAGGTCCCTTCCAATCCAAGCCATTCTATGATTCTATGGTATCTTTCAATTTGGATCTGAATACTTCTACTTCTTACAAGATATTGTATATGCATTTTTGCACACCATTTCCTACATTTGAAGGAGATTTTCTCCTATGCAATGTTCATTGCAATACTTCCAAATCAGTATCTACTGTATTTCCACATAAAAACGATGTCTGATGAGTAACGCATTTTGAAATTTTAAAATAATAATAATAACAACACAAATCTTAAGGATAACAGTTAACCACAACTCCATTAGCATGCAAGGATGTACAATATCAATCAGGTCAAATATCAGTAATAGGTGCTTTCATAACATTTAGAAAGCGGTAGAAATTTCAAGCGAATACAGAAAGGGAGATATAAAAAGCAAGTCCTACGAGGTATCATTTTATGCACAAGGCCTGATGCAGACAAAACAGCAATTTTACTGTCTGTCTCATTTATAAAGTCTGGAAAGAAAGTGGTAAGTTGAGATCCACCCACTGTATACCAACTGAGCATTACAAGAGCTTGATATCATTTGCAGCACGACTTGCTCCCTAGGTTACACAGGAATCAAGGTTTTTGTATGTTTTTAAGAAGCTGATATCTTCTTTGCGTAAGATTTTATTATTTTTTTTTTTTTCCAGGGCTCTTCTGTTGATAAACTCAGGAGAAAAACATGTTCCTCCTCAATTTCTGGTACTTTTAGGTTTCCACCACCAATGAAACACAGTTGAGGTTACATCTTGTATTCACATGAAACAGATCCTCCTCTATTTCCTCTATTTCATAATCTAGAAATCTGACTAGAATTTGTCATTGCAACACAGTGAACAGTAGATTAATATGGCCTAGAAATCCCATTCTATCCATACTGAAATATTTCAAGGAAAAAAAAATAAAGGAAACATCTATATGCTACTTTGTTTCCACTACCCTAGTGGCTGGCACATTTTGTTATGTATTTGAGTTTCTGACTGTGGAATACTATCAAAGCACTAAATTATATTTATCAACAAGTAGTATTCAAATGAAGCTTTGGCTAGAAGAATGGCTGGTGGAGAAACAAAAGGGAGAGCAGACTTTTAGCTTGAGTTCATTTTTGCTACTTTTGAATATCGAAATTCTATTACTGATAATTGTCTGCTTTTTATCACTTGGACTTATTACAGGCTCTACTGTAAAACAGTGACTGTTTTCTTTGTTGAAGCAACGATTAGAAGGAAATATATTTTCGTGTGTGTGTGTGTGTGTGTGTGTGTGTATAAAATTGGCCTTTATTTATAAACCAACTGGTATAAGTGAGATTCAGGCCTTTCCTTTTCGAAAGAGGTAGTGAACTTCAGTCTAAACACAAGCTGACAATATTTGTTCTGAGTTAACTTAATTATATGAGTTTGGGATTTCTTAGTGACTGACTGGGTTTTTGACAACTTGTGAAGTAGTATGCGAGTACTGCTGAGACTGAGAACAAGATGTTGGTTTATAAATATAGTTGGCAGAGCAAAAGAGAAGTGTATAGTGAAAATTAGCTTGTAAAGACTCAAGACTAGGGTATGTGAAGTAAACAAGCTTTTGGTAAGCCCATTTAAGAAAATTTACCTAACAAAAACCTAATGGAGGACTAAGATTATCAAATTGTACACAAATCCTAAAATGTAATGTTGGGACATCACTCTTAAGGTCTCTGATTCACCATAGGCTTTGACATTCACCAAGTTCCTGAGAACTTCTTTGCTTCTCTCTTAAAACAGAAAAGAGTATGAAGTAATGAGTAAAGAGTAATAAAAGTAAAAGAGTAATGGAGATAATTGAGGCTTTGATTTCAGTGCTAGAGCACCTGGCTAATTCAAAAGAACTGAGAGATCTTAAGTGTATCAAAGATAATTGTAGGGTTTTGGAAGCAAGTTCTGCATTTACCATGGCCACACAACAAAATAATAAGGGTCAATACAATACACAAGGGAAATTCCATTAGATATAAAGAAAATAATCACAGTTAGAGTTGTTAAGCACTGGAATAGGTTTCCCAGAGAGCAAAATATCTCCATTCATGGAAATACTCATAATTTGTCTAGACACAGTTCTGGGCAATCCACTTTAACTCCAGATTTAGTCAAACTTATGACCATGCTCCTTGTCATGGTTTTATGATTTTTGGTTATCGGTATTCCACATCATAACACCATGTAGTGCACTGGGAGTCAAAATATTAATGCTCCAGTTCCAGGTACCTGTCCAGAAGAGAAGAACTACACTCCCCAGGGGGCTTTGCAGTCAGAAAGGAGATAGAACTCCTGGCAAGGTCACCTGATGTGCTCTTCTTCATCCACCCTTCTTTGTCTCCCTGCTGCTCAACTGGACTGCACATCTCACCTCAGTGTTACGGTGAGGCCTATCCACCTTTTGGACATTCTCTCTCATTATATTTGATTTATTAGCTTAAATTCTAATTACATTGTATTATAGTGTGCTATCCTGCATTCTGATACTGTATTTAGTGAATTAGCTTGTTTCTCCTCAGATTGTTGCTGCTGGTTTTAATTATTTTGGGTCCCCTATTTCCCTTTTTCTGGAGGCATAGATTTTGTGAAATCCTTCCACTCTGCTAGTCACGGAACCAGGCCAAACCAGCTCGTAAACCATTGACACTCCTGTAACTGGTGAGGTCTGGCAGTGCATCCAAAAAGAAAAGTAGTCATGAGTTCAGATAGGCAGTTGTGTGCAGCAGATATGCACAGGTGCAATTTCCTTAATAAAGGAGAGATTAAGAATCTTATTATTGTACCTGTAGTCACACAAATTCAGCATAATAAAGCCATTGCCCACAATCCCTGAAAACAGACATGGGCAGAGGAATTGTTTCCTTCAATATCCTCACTGACACTAAATCTGAAGTCCAAATTGAGGATACAAAAAAAATGATATTCCATGCAAGCACTGAAGTTATGAAAAAGTTTCTTTTTGGAACATCTGCCTCCAACTTTAATTGCTGTTTAGCTTTGCAGTTTTTTAATTTAGGCCCAAAATATAATATTATTTATATATTATTGCTATATTACAATATTATAAAATTATAATCTTTCCCTTCTTTAAGAAAAAAAAAGGTTTTGTTTGCCTGTTTTTAGTATTAAGATAAATTTTAAATTGCTTACTCTTTGAGTAATGAAAGAAAAACTTTAGAGTCAGTCCTACTTTGAGATTTTTAAAACCTTTCCTTTTGGGGAACGAAGGTTCTCATAGATGTATAATAATATTTATAATTTATTTATAATAATATTTACTTTGAGATTTTTTTACTGTAGTTTCATGAACTGCCAAAATGAAAGTAAATTTGTAGAAAGTTCTAATATTTGCAATAATAGGAACAAAATATAAATGAGATTCTTTTAATTAAGTTCGATACTTTAAATGTATTGTGTTTCTATTTTCCCCTGAATATGAATCTTAGAGTAAAATCACATAAAAAGCATATAACATCTTCATAATATAGTGGATTTTACGTGAATATTAGGAAAAATATATATATTTTATCTGAAGGATAAAACAAAGGAGTTCCTGCTGAGATCCAAAGCCAGAAGCTGTCACTCCAAGAAGAGCTGACTTGAACACTTTGGACTATAAATAACAGTTTGTACTGTTGTTGTGAGTCCTCATCAACTGAACAACACAACCTCCAAAGACCAATCACTACTGAAGATCAGCATCTGACATGAAGAGAGCGGTGAACCGCTTTGCTTTGCTATGTGTGTAGCTCTTTCCCCATTTTCTCTTTTCTCTTTAACTTCTTTTATTCTTTTACTCTTCGTAGTAGCTACTGCCTAAAATTGTTTTGCCTGTAACACTTATTAATCGTAATTAGCCAATTAGCCAATTTTACCTCCAAGTAGTTGTTGTTAGTTGTTAAGAAATCTCTCAGTAAATTAATGTGTATTACTCCTCTGAGTATAGCATGACTCCATGGCGGTAGCAATCCTGTGCTGACTAGGGGAGGCACGACTTAGGAGGCAGAAGAACATTCTCTTCCCTCAAAACCCACTGAATGGGATGAGACACTCTCCTCTGCCTGACTCCGCATTTTCACCAGATTTCTAATATCTCAAACTGGAAACACCTCTATCTTCAGTATTTGGAAAGATAATTATCCCTCACCTCATTTTCTACTTGCAATGCACTTTCAGATCATCAGAAAGTACTACTTTTCTTCTCAACTGCAGTAGTTGTTTATTTGAACTCAATCCCACCCTACTATAGCCCAGATTTTTTTTTTTTCCAGCCTGGTGACTATATTACAGTCATTTTTATTTATTTTTCTTTATGTGTATAGTTTGTGTACTTTGTTGTGTGGTATTTAGTCTTAAGGACTTATGAACATTTCATCAATTTATCAGAATCAGAATAAATCTACCCATTCTCCAAAGATTTTGCAGCACTAACTGCTGGGTATCAAAGTTTATAATTCATCTAATTTGTTAACAAAACAATTAAATTACACTGGACATAAGATAGATCACTGCAGGTTCACCAACATCAAGGATCTTCCTAGTTTCTTGAAAGAAAATTGTAGGTAACTACTATTTTACCAAATCATACAATGACTTAAGTTGGAAGGGACCTTCATAATCTTTTAATTCCAACCCTGCTGTGGTGGACAGGGTAATCACTTGCCAGTTCAGGCTGCCCTGAGTGCCATCCAACCTGGCCTTTAATGCCTCCAGAGACAGGACATCCACAATTTCTCTTAGCAGCCTGTCCCAGGAACAGAAATATCTGGCTTGTCTGCTCCTCATCACTTTCTGAGTAAAAAAGTTCTTCTTAATATCTGTTGGTCCCTGTAAGCAACGAAATTGCTTCTGATAAGTTCAGGAGATAGCCCTCAGTGGGTAAAGATATGTAAACAGTATTTTGGGATAGGAAAGAGGCGATCCTTCTGGATCTCCCAGAACCCAGACAAACCATCAACTCTGACAACTACATTGCAATGCTGACTAAGCTGAAGACTTGAATGTCCAGAGTCAGCTCAAAGAAGACAGCCTCTTTTTTTGCAACTTAATAACACCAGACCCCATATCAGTTTGAAAATCATGAAGCACGCTGTCAATCTTGGCTGGACTGTTCTACCAAAGCCACCATATTACCTGGATTTGGCACCTTCTGGCTTCCGTCTCTTTTGGCTGATGGACACCAGGAGCAACATTTTCCTAGCAATGATGCTGTCATGGCAGCTTATAAACAGTGGGTCAGCTCCATTGGTGCAAATAGTTAATAACATGGCATGCAGGCTCTTGTTCACTGCTGGTGAAAATGCATAGCTAACAATGATGGCTTTCTGGAAAAACAATTTTTTCTGGCTGAGAATTTTCTCTATCAAATAGTTTTATTATACTCTTTGGAAATAGTTTCCATGGAAATAAATTGGAGGTATTACTTTCAGAACTACTTACATCAGGAAATCAGAATCAACGAGAACTGTATTTATACTATAATGATGAAAGGATGAGATAGTTTTTCACTTAAAAAGTAAATATTTCTCTGAAATAAAATCACTAGACAATTGTATTCTATGGAAAAACAAAATAAATTATCAGTGAATGATTCTACGGTGAATTCATTTTGGCTTTCAGACTTTGATGGGGAAAAAAATTAAAGGTCACTTTTAATATATTATTATCCCTTTAATATGATAATTTTATCTTCTTGATGACAACTTCTCCAATCATATCACAGTACGTTTTGGAAAGAGAAAAGGTATATTTTAGTAATTTGGCAATTTAGTAGTCCATATATCTCACATTATTAAAAATAAAAATTGCTAATAAAATTTGACAATCTTATTGAAAAAGTAATTTTCTGTTTCATTTTTGCAAATTAATTTCATGATATATTAAGAGTTTGTTTGTCACATATTTTAGTACAACTCATTAATCTTATGTGACATTCAGCAACTTAACAAGAAGGCGATACTCTATGATATTTATTGGATATCTTATTAAAGAATTCATAATTTCTTAGGAATTCATGGTTGATATAACAGTTTTTGGATTTTTTTCATTTTCTTTTAGAGGTCAGGTGATAACTTTTATTTTATACAGAAAAAAGTATTTCTTACACTTCTACTGAAATATTTTATGAAAAAAATGTAAGTACATAATATTTTAAAGACAGAATCACTTAAGAAAAAATTAAGATATATCATACTATCTCTTACTCTGACCCCTGAAAACAACCCAAAGTTGCTTTTGAAAATGTAAAATCTGAGGAAAGATATGCAGGAGAGTAACATTGAATATATTCTCTTGCTCTTTCAACTTATCTTACATTATTTTTTAATATTGTTAAGATCACTCTGGTTATCATCAAAACATGCAATATTGTAGTCTTTTCAAGTGCTTACAACTAATTGCTTGCACGTTCAAGCTACAACTTCTGCTATAATTGACAGAAGCCTTTTGCCTATCAGGATGATGTAATTGTCTCCACAGAATGAATTTGCACTCATTATTTCTTAGCTGTAAATAAGGCACAAACTAAGACTCCAGAGTAAAAAAAAAAAAAAAAAATAGGTGATTTTTTTGTGCTCCATCGACTTTCAGTTGGTTTCTGAATATTTATCTGTACATAAACTTCCTAAATCAATGTTCAGTAGAGCAGAATAATGTCTGAAAATAGCAGTTCACTGGAAACCAGTGAATGTAGAAGACAGATAAGAGTAAGCTGGAAGAAATAAAAAAATTATTCCCCTTCAAAGTCTGGTTCATCAAAACTAGTACTTCAAAATAAGGTTTTAAACACCTTTGACAATTACTACCATATTGCCGTAGTTCTGAAGACTTAATTCACTATGATTTTTTTTTCACAGTTCCTAGTCATTAAAGTAGTGCAACTGCAATTATGAAATGAACATTATTTGATATGACATAAACCATCCAGATTTTTAACAAGGGAATGAACATCTTGAACAATACTGTGTGAAACATGCTGCAATAGCCTTTCCAAGTCAGTAACTTATTTGCACTAGGACTACCTAGCTGAACCTGGAGTCCTGCTCATATGTCCTGGGTAGTGGTTATTAGCTTTTACTTACGCACCAATAAAGTCCACATAAAGGAGATGAAAGAAAACAGAATTCCTTTCCTTATCACAGGGGTCACATGCAGGGACTTCACTGAAAAGGTTAAATCCCAATACAGTTTGACCATATACAATCCTGGCAATCCCTTTTCCCTCAGTAGCAATCATTATAACTTTGGGCTACTCTGCTAAAATCTTCAAGTTCACTTTTTTTTTTTTTCTTATGGGAAAGATATATAGCAATTATGTTTGCAGTTTTCTGATACTTACTATGATTCTTACTGTGTGTCTGTGATGACAAAATTTTAGTTGGCTTCCTGAAACACCAATTTCAAAACCATGGATTACACAGCAAGAGAATGATCCACTCTTCAGAACTACAAGAATCATACAAACTATGTATACTAAATGGAACAGAATTGCAGCAAGAGAGTAATTTCAAAGGAGTTGATGAGTCAGCAACTTGCTAGTATAAGAGAAGAAAACATATGCAAGGCAAACAAAAGAGAAAACAGGAGTTGTTAATATTTCCTTTGAAATGTAAGTTTCTTTTCCAAACAAGTCTGGGATTAATTTTTTTTTGAGGTGAGACGCAGAACTGATGGCATTTGTAAGGTGATCCTAGTGGCTGTCTGGTGTCAGATTGCCAGTGCTATAATACTTCCTTGTATTTTGCCTAAAGAAGTAGCAGTCTCCCACCTTTGAGAAGTTCAAAAGCTATCTGGACATACTCCTATGCAATTTGCTCTGGATATCCCTACCTGAGCAGAGGTTTCAACCAGATGACCTCCAGTTTCATCAGCTTCTTATGAGAAGAGTGAAATGATTAATATCTAAAACGACAGAAGTCTATTTGTGATTTTGCTTGAAATGTATTTCAAATAAAATTTCACTTGCACTATATAATTCCATATTACAGAGTTGATTACACTGACTTTTACTTATTTTTTCTAAACTCTCTGTTAGAGAAATTCCAAGTTCCTGAAAAGGATAATGTTTGATAGCAGTTTTATACAGAGCATTTGTTATTTAACTTATCCTATATGGATAGACAATTTTGATTTCTGTAGGAAATTTTTAAATCAACAGACTATCAGTGATGGAATTACATTACATAGATTTTAAGAGAATTAATTGGGATAGATATCAAACCTAGAATATAGAATGATTAAAACCATGCATGCAAAAATAAAAGCTATTTTTTCATAATATTTCCAATCAGCAGATACAGTTTATAATAAAAGACATTTGAACATATACTAGGATTCTCTGCTGTGATTCTCCATCACACTTTCTTCAAAGTAATGTAGTATTTTTTTTTTTCCAGAAATTAATATACAAATACAATGGGATGCTACGAAGTTTTTAACATTTCTCAAAGTTTATGTTCATGTTATCCATGCTGTGCTAACATAGCATAAAAACTTTATTTTGTATCACATTTACTGAGTCTGCTATCAAAAGATTAATGTCTGCAAACAGATTCCTACTTGGTTATTTTCTGATATTAAAGCTGCGCCTGATATAACCCGACTATCCAGAATTTGTCTATAGCAATAAGAAGGGGTGAGAAACTAAGAGAAATTTATTCCATTTCAAAACATCTGTCTGAGAGACATGAAATACTTGTCTTCCATTAACGACAGAAGTAGCACAGATCTGTATCTTAGACTAAACTTTTAGGTAGCTGAATTTAGGTCAGATCAGTCTCCTACCTTCTCCTAAAACCAGAATATACAGAGCATTATGAGATAAAATCATATGATAGAAGTTTTTCTGTTCTCTAGTAACAGAGGTTGTAGGCATCAGCAAGTACCCATATTAAATCATAATGTGTTCTCAGTCAGAAAGTTCTAAGTTACATTCAATGCTGTAATAGCTTTCCTGCAACTTCTTATGTTCTGAATTTACTCTTATGACACAAAAATAAAGAGAAAGATAGAAAATCTGGTAGAAAAAAAAAGCTCACAACAAACAAAACAAAACAAAAATAAAAACAAAAAAATCAATTCATAAATACATTAAAAGTAGAAACATGCATAATCCTAGATTTTAAAGAAGATGCTCATTAGGAATGAGGAGCAAATGAGATGCACTGGGGGCTTTCATTTTGCATTGTATTTTATTTTGTATTTGTGCTTTGTTCAAGCTGCCTTAATGCTGCCCTTTCACTCACTGCATATATATTTGCAGCACTAAATACCAACAGATGTTTCTCTGTTGGCATTCCTCAAAGAAATCTGTATTCTATCCCTTGAGAGGTTTGAGACAAGGTTGGATGGGGTCCTGGGCACCCTGATCTAGTAGGTGGAAAACTTGTCCATTGCTGGGTTGCTGGAACTAGATGATTTTTAATGTTCATTTCAATCCAAGACAGTCTATGATTTAATGAAATCTTTCAGCTAATATCTTGGGGATAGAATGAGTAATTCAGGACAAAAGACACAGATGATGTTTTACAACTAATGACTAAATGGATCTCATTCACATGAATTTAGTCATTCCCATACTTAAAGTGTGGTTTCTTGATTAGGCTGATTTATCTAATCGCCTGCTTTTGCAAAAAATGTGTGCCCTTCTCCTCTTTTTCCTCTTTTCCTGGCCTTCATAGGATCTTTAAGATCACCAACTGAAATCAGAAAATATATCTGGTTATTTTGATTATAGTTCATTTTCTGCCAGGTTAGTGAGTTGCACCAAAATTAATTAATGGCTGGTAGAAAAAAATTGCTTGACTTGGCAGCTTTGCAGTGAAAACATGCACCTGGGATTCACAGGGTCCAGGGCTTCCCTATTTCAGTGGAGGTGAACACTTAGATTACTTCATCAAACTGATTGGAAATGCAGCTGTAAATTGTGATCTCGTTATCAGTTTATTATAATCTAACAATGTGCTGCCATATGTTCATACCACCTCCCTCTGTCAATGCTTACTAAGCAGTTTAAAACCATGCCAGCAAATAGTAAATGAATAGGTTTCTGCTTCAAGATTTGTGTTGTTGCTTCTCCCAAAGCAAACAAACATGAGTAGGGTAAATCTGTAGTTCGTACATGTAAATTTGTACAATTGGATTCACAAATTTGCTAAAACTTGAGCAGAAGTGCTGAGAGTATAATTTTCAGACTTGACCAGTGTTTCCAGAACATGTGGCAGCATGATGGGAGCGTAAAAGATTCCCATGGTATTGTAAATATTTAGTGATGCCTCAATCTGAGTACACTCAACAGCTTTTTTTTTCAAGTGTATTTATAGAATCATAGAATCACAAAGTTGGAAATGACCTACAAGATCATCCAGTCCAACCATTCTCCCATTACCATTGCTACCACAAGCACTAAACCATATCTCGTAGCTCCTCATCCAGACGCCACTTGAACGCAGCCAGGGGTGGTGACTCCACCACCTCACTGTGCAGGCCATTCCAGCGTCTGACCATTCTCTGAGAGAAAGGGACTCTTCTTTATGTCTAACCTAAACCTCCTCTGGTACAACTTGCGGACATTTCCTCAGGTCCTGATTTTGATGAAATAATGAATTTTAAGAGCATGAAATCACAGAACATCCTGATGATCCCACAAGGGTCATGAAGTCCAACTCCTAGTTCCACACAGGACCACCCAAAAATCAAACCGTGTATCTGAGAATCACAGAATCACAGAATGGCCAGGGTTGGAAAGGACCTCAAGGATCATGAATCTCCAACCCCCCTGCCACATGCAGGGCCACCAACATCCCCATTTAATACTAGACCAGGTATTATCCAAACACTTCTTGAACTCTGTCATACTTGGTGTCCTGATCATTGCTCTAGGGAGACTGTTACATACTCCCAGTGATGAACCTTATCCTAACACCTAGCCTGATTCTCCCTGATACAGCTTCATGCCATTCCCTTTGTTCCTATTACTGTCATCAATGGGAAGATCAGCACTTGCCCCTTTATTCTCCTTGTGAAGAAGCCTAGGTCACCATGAGGTCTCCCCTCACAGTCATTTTCTCTAAGCTTTAACTTCTTGACTTCACTGGTATACGCTGCGTACATAGCATTTTCTGGAAAATGTCAGGTTTCTGTACCTTGCCATGTATTCTTCTTCCCAGTTCCTTAACAGTTCCTTAAGACTTCCTTAAAAGTCACCTTTAAAGAGAAGTACACTAGCAGAAATATACCTTCTCTTCATGTACATATTTTTCTCTATTCAGCAAAAGATTAACTAATAAAACCTCATTTCTGTCTTCACATAACAGGAATTCAGAAGCTTGCACTTTGTAAAGAAAATGTAAGGAGTATAGCATGATTGACTTGAGGACATGACTAATTCTCACTTTATCTGTGTGTACGCTGGTACATCTGAGATTTTACTGCTGTGCTGAATCACAGCGTAACATCAACTCAAACACTTTAACATCTTTCTGGGATTTATCTGACCCAGCTTTTGTTAGACATCAGATCTAAGGCATAACCTCAGTTCCCTATTATTGTTACATACACATGCAAGACAAGTGGAATGAATCATTCTGTGAATTCCAAATATGTCTCTACTTAACAAAGAAGGTTAACAGACTAATCTTGAGTGCAAGCATAATTTATCTAGCAAAAGTTGGGCAAGAGGGACCTACAAAGAACATTGAGACTAATTGCTGAGTATCTGAATGCTTCTCAAAGGTTGAAACTTAATGCTTAAAACACAAATACCTTCACAATTACTTGTTGTGTTGGTTCTCTTCTCTAAAGAGACAAATTTATTTTTAAAATGTCTGAAAACCTGAAAAACAAGGTATATGCTATCCGTTTTGCTAATACAAGCAACTTTTAGATCAGTGGGGCATTGTAGTAGCTGCATAATGGGTTTTATGAAATGCTGCCTCTGCAGTTTATAACCACTATCCTATAAATTGTGGGTAATAATGAGTGTTTTCTATTACATATACTAAAAAAAAAAAAAAAAAAAGAAAAATGTCAACACTTTTAAAAGAAAATAAAACATTGCTCAACTTATACTTGTAAATTTCAGCTTGTGTGTGATTGCTTCATACTGAAACACCTGTGGGGCAACTCTTTTTTTAACAAAAAAGAAAGAAAAGAAAGTAAAAAAAAAAAAAAAAAAGAAAAGAAAATGAAAAAGAATTGCATAGAAGAGATCATATCGTAGATAACAACTTCCTTGTTAAAATAGAGATGACACAAATATCAACCCTCCCTCTGTACTCAAACAATTCATTCTGGACCTAATCCAGATAAGCCTTTTAACAGAAAGGAACAGAAAATATCCGGTTTTCTGTATTAATACCTGGAAAAAGGTCCAGTGGTTATACTTACTTTCTTAAGGCAGTTATCGTAGATACGAAGATTTCAGTTTTAGCAGTGACTTTTTAACTCACTAATATCAGAGCTGAAGTCATAAGAAGCATATTATATTGGCCATAGCCAACACAGTTTATCATACTCATCAATCAGAGGAGACTATCCAGTGTAGTGTGTGACTATAGCATAGCTACCCTCCAGGCAATTACAGCTTCTGTTTCAATGCCTGTGCTGCAAATCACTCAGCTATTTTGTGAACAGAGATGTACATATCCACACAATACAATAGTCCTCTAAGCTCTTTATCTACAGCCACAGGGGACTAGGAGATCTGATTGGCTATGAATGTCTTTACTAAGTAAAAGTCATCTAAATTATAACGACTGAAAGACCCTGCATGAGTTTCCTCATGCAAAAATGTTGGGTTTTTTTGTTGTTTTTGTTTGTTTGTTTGTTTGTTTGTTGTTGTTTAAATCAATATAGCATAATGTAAATGCAAACACTATGGGTAAAGAATCAGGAAACAGAGTTACAAATAGTAAAGAGTAATAATATATTTCCCCCATACTTATGCACAAATACGTCCCTTCAGCATTTCTTTTATTCTTAAAGGAATGTCCAAGACAGCTTAATATGCAAAATTCACAGATTCGTAAAATGTATCTCTATTTTATTATCACCATATATTTTCAATGGGAAGGTTAAATTTTTTACCATACAAATACTATGTTTACACCAAAAAGCTTTTGTTTAGCTCATTGCTACACACTGCAATAAAAATATAGAGTTAAACCACAAATTCTCCTGTTACTTCTTGTAGATTATATAACAGTAACAATGTGCACTGAAAAAGAGGCATATACTTACATAGTAGAATTAAAGAGCATTTTGAGATCATTTAATTCTAAATCCCTTTACTACCCAAAATCTTATATACAGAAAATTTAGATGACTTCTTACAATATTGGAGTTGTTTCTTTACCTAAGACCATCAAAAGAATTCATTTCTAGTGAACTGATGACATTAAGAATATCTGCTTCTTCAGCAGGGGAAAAAAGTACTGTGAACACCTGTAGGCTGTTGAATTTAATTGAAACAGTCTGGTGATTCTGTATGAATGAAGTAAAGTTTCATTGACTGAATGATTGCTTCTAAATTGCATTTCATTATCTTTTTCTATTATAGCTAGACAGAAATCTGAGTTGGCAGAATTATGGATCTCAGAAAGGAGAACTTATCTAACATGTGGTCTGTGTATGACATCGTATCCACTAGAAACCATGCATTAAGAGAATTCTTGTGTTAGACAGCACATTTGAAATTTCCAGAGAAAAAATCATGAAAATGTCATTAATCTTTTTTTTCTTCGCAGAATTTATATGGATAGATTCAGTTTATCTGTAAAAAAAAAACAATTCTAGTAGTCTGTATTTTGAAAATCAATTCATTTTTAAAAATTTAAAAATATAGTCAACATCGATTAATATTAAAAATGTGTTATTAAAAATGTAGAGCATCATTTTAAGATATATATAAGTACCATTTTTCTGGTACTTTTATTACCACTGAGGAACAACCAAATAAACTGATTTAGTGAGCCAGATCTTTT
Organism: Tetrao urogallus; assembly: GCF_951394365.1. Taxonomy (NCBI): domain Eukaryota; kingdom Metazoa; phylum Chordata; class Aves; order Galliformes; family Phasianidae; genus Tetrao; species Tetrao urogallus. The sequence continues at coordinate 73,031,766 of NC_136814.1, read as the reverse complement.
AGAAATATAATCTCAACCAGTACTTTCTTAATTAAGCACTTGCCAGCTACTAAAATCAAATAATGCTGTAGAAATACAAATTTGTTGCTTTTCTATGATTACTGACTCAAATATATAAAATCATCTGATTTAAGAATAATATTGAATAACTGAGAATTTGTGGACAAATTCACTTTATCTGCCCTTTTTCTTCCACCACTCTAAACCAGAACAGGTAGTACTACCCAAGGACAAATGGAAAATTATCTGTTATAACACCATGTGGAGTTCTTTCTATTCTAAATTGAATGAGAAAAGAATCAATTGCCTATATTGGAATTCTCTACCAGCGTTGCACTGGCTTTATCATTTGCATGAAGATATCTATAAGCTTCAACAAAAATTATTCAGAATATTTCTGTGGGAATGTCTTTCATTTGGGACACACAAAAGTCTTTAAACTGAGAAACGCTTCAGGGAAAGATTAAGATTCAGGTCATCTTACAGATACCGTGGTTCTAGAATGAGATCTATCGTAATTGTACGTGAAATAATAAAGCAATCATTTTTCCCAGACACATCCAGTATTAATAAAATCAAAACACTGTAAAGTTTTTGTACCTTGTATAAAGAAAGAAAAAAATAGAAGGAAAACCATCTGCACTGCTTTTCTTTCTCTACTGGTTTTATCACATCCTGCTTGTTGTTTTCCATACAGCTAATACAACAATTGTTCGGACAAGTATTTTGCAATGTAATATTGTAAATGTTTATAACTGTTTAGGAAAAAAAAAAAGCTATAAATTTGAGCCCTATGGGGTATCAGGTCTGCAAAGCAACTTAATAATTTTTTAAGGCAATGGTATCCAGACAGGAGTTTAGTTATCAAGTTATTCTTGATTATAGTGTTTTCAGAAAGGGCAATAAACCCCTGGAGGCTCTTGAAACATACGGGAAATAATAGGTTTTCCTGTTTTGCTATAGTTTTTCCACTGTGGTCTGTGGTTCTTTTAATAATCAGGAAGGAAAGTTTATATAGATCAGTTGCTTTTAATGTCAATGTATTTTCTGTTTTTTAGAAAAATAGTAAAGCTGCCTGAACAAATTGAAAAGCTCTTTCATTAAAAAAATTCAAAATGTCACCTTTTTTTGTTTCTTTTTGTGAATTCTACACTTGAATGATTTTTCTCTAACATCTTCAGGATTTATTTTATCATAACCAAATCTGAACTTTTGAAGTGCCTCTAACATTTGTGTGTATGTCAAAAATGCTTTTTTTGTGTTTCTCTTCATTTTTCTCAAGAAAAATATAGACGAGAAAAGATTTTTTTTTACATGAATATATATTTTATGATAAAAATCCATTTATTGACAACGAGAAGTTTTAAATGAGAACTTCTAGTTGTCTATATTCTTCTCACTGCTGATTTGCAGTTATTTTTATATTAAGATAGCAATGAGAAAATGTACTGGTAGAGCACTGCTAATTTTTACAAAGAATTCAGCTTGATTTTGAGTTTTACCTACAAAGCTCCTGTATGGTTTCTGGATTAGCAATCTCAGTTTTAGTTTGTGATTTCAGATACTGCTTCTAGCATAAGTACAACGAAGAAGTAGCGTCGAACACAGATTAGTATGATTCAATTTTCACTTCCGCATATCACTTTATTTCTGTTAGGAAGAAATCAAAGTTATTCAGTGTACTCAGTGCCTCCTGAAGACCAGTTGCTCCAAGGAGATTTTAATAAGAGTACCAGTCTTGCTTAATTGTTTGAGCATGGGTAAAAGTTACATATATATTTCAGAGCATGCAGCTCCACGCTGTCCTAATACTTTGCACATATAGAAGAATGCTTGAAACAAGTGAGCCCTAGGCAGATTTTGTATATCTCTCTTCCATCAGTTTTTGAAAAGTTAAATATAAGTATCTGCCATTCTCTGTACTGTAGAGATAAAGCTGTAGAAAAACAAAAAGTTTTGGGAATACTTCGACAAAATGAAAAGTTTTAGTGAACTGCTAAAAAATACAAAGCAGTATTGCAAGCTATCATTCCGCTTCTACTGGAATGATATTTTTCAAGGGAAGAAACTTCAAACGTAAGGCGTCTTGGTTTAACATGCAAGGTTCTCTTCATTAAGAGCACCAGTTTCTGTTCAAATTAATTTTTGTTTGTATACTTACAAAAAAAAAAAAAAATAAATAAATCATATGCCTGCTTTTCATCATTGTCAAAAGAGGAAGCATAGAAATTGAAGAGTGCATTTTGAGACATATTGCAATTTCATATTCCCATGCAGTATTGTACTGAAATCAGAAGTCTTGTATAACCAAGAGCTAAAAGTGATCTCTATCATCTGCCTATAATGACTGCAGAGGGACCAATGTGAATAAACTTCATGCTTGAATTCTTTTAAAAGTGAATATAAAATGTAGTAGTAAATTTAAGCCCATTGGGAGTTTTCAACATTGTAGTATATGGATACTTCATTGAGTAATACTGATGAAAATCGAACTTGATACAAGCTATAATTATGACAAAGGTAAGCGAAAGTAAGATTCTTACTTTGAGCACTCTTCCCCTTTGTCCTTTAGCTGTACTTTCAGTCACCTTTAATAGCTAGGGAGATGTTACATGCCAAAGGTTTTCACATATGGTAGAAACTCATTAATCAGTTAATAATATATGAATCTTGCCCTAGATTATGAGTGCAATCACCCAAGTGGGAGACCAGAAATACTGATGACACTGAAGGTTTAATTGAGACTTTCACCCTGGCAATATTCTGTGACTCTGATATTTTCATCTATTTAATCAAACTAATACCACAGTTAATACCCTAATGCTATAGAATTCATCAACTTACTAAATATCTATGTACATCCAAGTTGTTGGCTTGGTGAGAGTCAATGAGAGCCAGTGACAGCCAAAGTTCTATTTACATTTCAGTGTAAATACTGAGTAAAAAAGTTACAAATAGCTTCATATTTATAATATCAATATCAATTATATCTTTGTAAACTTGTGTTATCAATTTTGAGTATCTGTGGTGTATGTTCTGGTGTGGGATCACTGTTTTTCGTTAGTGGCTCGTAATGAGTATAACTTAGGAGAAGCTAGTATTTAGTATTTATATATTTAGTTTATATATATATATATATATAATATTATATATTATATATTATTATATATTATTTATTATATTATATTATATTATATTATATATAATAATATATATTCCATTATATATCATATATCATAATTATATATCATAATATCATTCCATTATATAAAATATAATTATATTATATTATATATTATATATTATTATATATTATAATAAAATATATATATATTTTTTAAATATATTTATATATATTTATATATACTATATTTAGTATTTATATACAAGAATACATTTAGTATTTTTTTTGTATTTATTAGTTTTTTATTTTTTAGTTTTAGTTATTAGTATTAGTTTTTTTATTTTTTAGTTTTAGTTATTTATTTAGTATTTATTTAGTATTTATATACAAGAATACAAGACTGATATCTAGAACTATGGGTTTGGGTTTTTCTGTTCAATTATTTGTTAAGGTAAATACATTTATATGTCTTATGACTCTGAGGAGAGTTTGAAAGTTTACAAGAATGTAAAACAACAGCTCAGGAGATTAAGCCACATTAGAAACCAGAAAATTTCAGACAACAATATGCAATGTACTGTAGTGATAAACAGTATAGCTTCAAACAGAGGTACTTTGCATGCCATAAGCTATCTAATCAAAGCATCACTGAAATTTAGATCAGCCAATATACTCTCTTAACATCTGTAGGAAATTAACATGCACTGAGCTCTGTGTATTTTTATCTCAACTGCTTCTTGAACTCCATTTAGTGTATTCAAACATAAGTCATCTTTAATCCATGTAATCATCAGCATAGGTATAACTGGGATACCAATGCTGATCACTGCAAATTTTATAAGTATTTCCACTGTACTTCAATGCATTTAAAGTAGAAAGAAATAAGAAACAGCACTCATTTAGATTCTTTAAAATTATTATTTGTTTGTTTTGTATTTTTAAATTATTATTTGTAGTATGTATGTTGTAATTACACCAGTAAGCTGCATGTATGTGAAACTCACTGTACTAGACACATCTTAAAAATTAAACTTTTCCAGCATTCACAGCATCACAATAAGATTCTGGGCAAAATTCTAGACTTTATCAATCTTACTTTAGTCCATCCTTTAAGTTTTTCACAACAGCAATGTAAAATACCACATAAATATTTAGGAGATAATGTTCTTCACAGAATCACAGTTCACAGAATCACAGAATCACCCAGGTTGGAATGGACCTCAAGGATCATGTAGTTCCAATCCCCCTGCCTAGCAGGGCCACCAAACATACACATTTAGATCAGGTTGCCCAGGACCCCGTCCAACCTGGCCTTGAACACGTCCAAGGACGGGGCATCCACAACCTCCCTGGGCAGCCCGTTCCAGGGCCTAACCACTCTCCTTGTAAAGAACTTCCCCCTAACGTCCAACCTAAATCTTCCCTCCTTCAACTTGGATCCATTTCCCCTAGTCCTGCTATTGTCAGCCCTTTTGAAGAGTTTACTCCCCTCCTGGGTGTAGGTTCCCTTCAGGTATTGATAGGCTGCAATGAGGTCGCCCCGCAGCCTTCTCTTCTCCAGGCTGAACAAGCCCAACTCCCTCAGCCTGTCCTCATAGGGGAGGTGCTCCAGCCCCCTGATCATCTTAGTCGCCCTCCTCTGGACCCTTTCCAAAATCTCCACGTCTTTCTTGTACTGAGGGCTCCACTCCTGGACACAGTACTCCAGATGGGGCCTCACAAGAGTCGAGTAGAGAGGGACAATCACCTCCCTGTCCCTGCTGACCACCCCTCTCCTGATGGAGCCCAGGATCCCATTTGCCTTTCGAGCTGCCAGAGCGCACTGCTGGCTTATGTTAAGTCTCTCATACATCAGGACCTCCAGGTCCTTCTCTGCCGAGCTGCTCTCAAGGACCACTCCTCCCAGCCTGTACAGGTGCCTGGGGTTCTTCCGGCCCAAATGCAAAACCTTGCACTTTGCCATGTTGAACCTCATTAGGATCACCCGAGCCCAGCTTTCCAGCCTGTCGAGGTCCTTCTGAATGGCATCCCTTCCTTCCACCGTATCAACCGCCCCACTCAGCTTGGTGTCGTCAGCAAACTTGCTGAGGGTGCACTCAATTCCCTCATCGATGTCATTGATAAAGATGTTAAAGAGCACCGGTCCCAAGACAGACCCTTGGGGGACACCACTTGTTACCGGCCTCCACCTGGACATAGAGCCATTGACCACCACCCTCTGTCTGCGGCCTTTCAACCAATTGCTTATCCATCGGGTCATCCACCCATCAGATCCACATCCCTCCAGTTTGGAGATGAGGATGTGGTGGGGGACCATGTCAAAGGCCTTGCTCAGGTCCAGGTAAATGACATCGGTCGCCTTCCCTTCGTCCACCAATGCCGTCACTCCATCATAGAAGGCCACAAGATTAGTTAGGCATGACCTTCCTTTGGTGAAGCCGTGCTGGCTGTCTCGGATCACATGCTCATTCTTTATGTGATCGAGCATGTTGTCCAGGAGGATCTGTTCCATGATCTTCCCAGGCACGGAGGTGAGACTCACCGGCCTGTAGTTCCCCGGGTCCTCCCTGCTCCCCTTCTTGTATATGGGAGTGACATGACCCTTCCTCCAGTTGTCCGGGACCTCACCTGACAGCCATGACTTCTCAAATATGATGGAGAGCGGCTCGGCAACCACCTCAGCCAGCTCCTTCAGGACCCTGGGATGCACGCCATCCGGCCCCATAGACTTATATTCATTCAGTCTAAGGAGGCACTGTCGGACTTGCTCTGCCCTTACAGTGGGGAGGGATTTACCTCCTTGGTCCCCACATAGAGGTTTGGGGATGCAGGGCTCAGGGACATGAAAAAGACTAGAATCCTGGCCACCAGTGAAGACCGAGGTGAAGAACTCATTCAGCACCTCAGCTTTCTCTTTATCTGTTGAAGCCAGTTCTCCTTTTAAATTTACCAAAGTAGGTACATCCGTTTTGGCCTGTCTCTTCTGGCCAATGTACCTGTAGAAGGTTTTCTTATTGTTTTTCACGTCCCTTGCCAAGAGTCTAACATAGTCTAACATAACATCTCTTCAGTCTAACATAGGTACATCTTCTCATCATAAATAATGGAAAATCAAATAACACCATAATAAAACCTATATCAACAACTGAGAGAACAAATAGAAATCACTGGACGCCTCCAGCTAGTAGTTGTTAGCATACGCTCTTAATAGAAGAGATGATCAAGAAGGTGCTTATGGACTCACAAAACTTGCTAAAATGGGACCACATATCAGCTACCTGAGGGGTCCGGGACTTAGACTTTAGTTATATGTGATGTAGAGTTAGTGGACTTCTTTATTTGCACCCAGACGTCTTGAGTTAACTATTTTCTAGTATGTGAAACAGCAGAATCTTGCAAAGCATAAACTGAACCAGGTTTCAATTGTGCTGACCAGCAGCTGAGATTTGTGTCCTATCTCTAATGCAAATAGTCCACGCCAAGACCTTTAACTACAGCATGGCACTTACTCTGTGAATTCATCAGGTCTGACAGAAAGATGGAAGGAAACTGAGGCTTTCATACTGTAGTTAATAAATGTATGAAATATAGCACTGACTGTGAAACAGTGTGAAGAAGGAATCAACTTTATGAATCTTATTTAATATCAGACTTGACAAGTCTTCATATTGAGAGAATGAACACACAAATGCATTGAAATAAGACTGAAGAAGGTAAGGCAGTAGAAAATACACAGCTGTGAAGGAACAATAACCCTGTGGATATGAATGAGAAACTCAACAATATTATAACTGAATTTCAGTCATTGATCTAAACCTCCCTTTTTTAAGTCTACTGAGTAAAGAGAGAAACTTTTGTATGGAAGAATTTAATCTGTAAATCATTGGTCCTGGCCCCACTGGGTGGACCAATGTATTCATGGTGTATAGCAATGTCTATCTATCCATCTGTATTTATAACCTCTATCATCAAGCCACTCGAATGCTCACAGTTAAGTTACAGTATGAGAAAGCAAACTGACAAAACCTAATTTTACACACTATATATTGTCATAATCAGCAAGGTACTTTCAAAAGTTCCCCTCCTTTTGTGAAGATGATTTGCTGAGCAAATGTTGCGTGCTTTCCCATGCAGATATCAGCTTCTGCTTCACTTCTTTGTCCATATTATTGCTTAAAACTGACATGAAATCTTCAGTTTCCATTAAATCAATAAAAGCATAGGACTGTTTAAAATTCACTAAGTCAAGACCATGAAAGATTGTGAGATGCCTTCTGGATATAGTCTGTGCACTTCAGCACAGTATGTGAAGAACAGAAAACTGTATGACCTGACAAGACATGCCTCATAGTGAACATTGTTACCTTCCTTTCCACCTTATTAAAGAGCAACTAATCCACCATTATTACGACTTCCTAAAATTTGCAATCTGCAGAAAAAACAACAGCAGAAATAGTTTGTTTTTATTCTGTATTTAGTGTATCACTTTTATGGAAGAAGTAGGTTCAGATTAGCACTAATTTCTTTCTTCAAAAAAAGGCATCTGTACCCACAGCCACTGCTTCAAAATTACAGTGATCTAGAAAAGCCCAGGACTGTAAAAGCTAAGTTCAAGATTTTTGGTTTAGCTCACTGAATTAAGTAATATGTCAGATTCAAGACAAAATCCATGTTCTTCCCCGTTACTTTCCATAAACAAACAAACAAACAAACAAACAAACAAGAACTATCAATTTCAATATATTTAAGGAAATGAAAAATATAAATTATATTGGTTGAGAAGATAAAATACATCAATGATTGGGCAGGTTTATGACACAATTATTTAGTATCTTCTAGACCTAATCCAGATGTATTTCCTATCCAGGGAGGGCCTTAATCTATTTGCTGTTGGAAGTCAGGAGATGTAGTAGGGAAATGAGTATATGATATTTAATGGTATTTGAATTTTTTAAAACTAAAAATATATTATGGATCATTTTCATTTAAAAAAAAAAAAAAAGCAAGGTAAATCTTTAATCTGGTCCAATAGATCTCATATACACACATTTATGTACATACATATACATCAACTACGTTAAACTATTGTTTAAGATTTAATTATTATTATTGATTTCCAGTGAATTCTTCTAAGATAAATAGTTGCTTTAGCATCTGAATAATAATGGAACATTGTACAGAAGCACAATATTAATTTTGAGTAACCTATGCCATCTACTATCAAAATTAAAATAAACAAAAGGCCAACCAGAAAGTGGGAATATGTATACTGTCATTGTTAGGTGACGATGACAAAGAATCTTGCATTTTGGCCCTGTGCCCATGAAAAAAAAAAAAAAAAAAATTCTCATCCAAAATTTCTCAAATATTTTCTCATACAGAATGATTACTTTCACATACAGTTAAGCACACAAAGATGTTGTAAAGAATGAAATAAAAAAAATCAGTAATTTAACTATAATTACACCAATGCCAGCTGCAAAATTTCTGCACCTTCACCTGCAATGAGATTCCACTCCTGGGTATGCAGGCACCCTGAAACAGATTATCAGAGTTTAAATAAAAAAGGAAAAGCAAGATGAAGAGGAGGGAGGGTTTTTTATTTGAAACTCTGAATATAAGTAAGGGTTGTTTCGCTTGAAAAAGTACAAATGTGGATCCTGCTATCCTAAGCAATTTTATAGCAGGGAAAGTTTCTAATACATCAGTAGAGGAACACTTTTAAAGAAAATATAGTACATAAAAGCTGTCTTAGCAATGGAGAAATAGACCAAACAGTTCCAGGAAAGTAGAAAAAGACTGAGTAATTAAAAATGAAAATCAGGCCAACTATCAGCTTCTAGATTCTTAATTTATACTCAATAGGTCTTTCTGACCCAGTTTTTACCTATTTCCAATCTATGAAAATGCATTATCTTAATCTAATATATTTCTTAAAGTTTCATTCAGTGAGGAAATGCAATTTAAGCACTGGTTTAATAGAAGCAGGTTCATAAGAACAATGTGAACTAAATTTTTTTGTACTGCACTTACGCTGATGAGTGCTCCACTTCCTGGGCAACTACTGGTAGAGAGGGGAAAAAGCTCTCCATTGCTTTCAGAAGTACAGCATTTATTTTTCTTCACTTTCCACAGGACTCATTTTTTCCCCCTGCTTTCTTAGTAGATTTTCTTATTTTTTTTCTTCTCTTCCTATTTTTTTATTTATCCATTTCTCTATTTATTTATTTATTTATAGGGGACTTTTTATATGTTTTCCTTTACTGAAGAGAAAAAAAAAAAGTAATTTAACTTAAAAATTATATAAATTATTTGCTTATGGGGGTGTGGGTGGGGAGTCAGGTATTTACACTGTCCTACTCATAAGTTCTTCAAGCAATTCAGTTTCTGAACAAAACACACTCCAATGCTCTTATTGTAGTTTTTCTGTTTTCGGAAATGAATGGTAGATGACAAGAATATACTAAAGCATCACAACACAAAGTCATGAGATTTATTGATTTAGCTCAAAGCTGCTGGAGTTTCAATACATCAGGGCTTTCAAGTAGTAGCACAATCACCCTATATCATATTCATTAAGGATTTTTTTTATTATTAAAAATCCAGTAAAATATTTATAACTCTGTTACAAACCCCCTGATGGTTAGATGAATGCAATTCTAAGCACTTAGATTACCTAACATAAAATTTTACACATATATCTTGTCTGGAGTTTGAGGTGTTTTTCTGTTTTTCTGTTGTTGAGGGTTTTTTTTTTTTTTTTTTTGTCTTTTTTTTTTTTGTCTTCTACTCTTTTTTTTTTTCTCTCCTCCTTTTTTTTTTTCCTCTTCTATTTTTTTCTTTTCTCCTTTTTTTTCAGTCAATAATAATTTCAGATCTATCAAAACTATAGTCTACGTACATACAAGGAGAAGCTCCCCAACAACTGTCTCAAACATCCATCTAACTCCAGCAATCTGAAATTTGAATTTCCCTGGGGGCTATTTGAATATCATTTTCTGAATTCAAAAATAATTAGATGATCTCTAATAATGAAGCAATTTATATTAATTTAAAAAATCACAGCCTATGCAATGAAGGTGGGAAGTGGACTCTGTTCCCTTGTTATCGCTTGTGCTATTAATGCAGCATATTTGTGCCTCTGTGAAAGCAATGGCAAAGTAGCCTCAGGAGATAGCTGCACTAGAAAAACATGAGAATGTGCATGTACAGGACAAATCCCCTTTCATTTCAAAAGAGTTATCATATTTTAATGTACAGTCAGCAGTCTTCTTTCAAGCAGATACAGCCTGCTAGTCAAGCATCATTTTTAAGCTATTTAAATACTGTATTTCCCCACAAGGGAAAAGATTTCCTGCTGATAAAAGTAGGAGCAAAATATTTTCAATCAGTTTAATCTTGCAATACATTTAATGCTGAATTATCAAGATATTTATATTTACTTATCAACCCGTTCATAAGCTTTTTCAAGGTACAAAGAAAAGTAGATCAAGAAGAAAAAACAACCACCTGAATATTCTGGAAATGTTTAGTTTCAGTCATCATCACTCTTCTTCAAATTATTGTATAAAATAGAACTAAGAATTTATGGTTTTTAGCTTTTAGCTTATAAATTATTATATTACATTATTTAGTTGCTTTATTAGTGGAGATCTACTTATTTTTCACTATTCTAAAAAATTCTTATGCATAAATAAGTATTGTTGCAAGACTATAGACAGTACTTGTGCATAGGGGTGGGGTGGTCTTCCTGACTATCAAGGAAATACACTGACAGAGAATCAAGCATCCTGGTATCATCATGTTGGGGCCCTTCCCTTCCCTTCCCCTTCCCTTCCCTTCCCCTTCCCTTCCCTTCCCTTCCCTTCCCTTCCCTTCCCTTCCCTTCCCTTCCCTTCCCTTCCCTTCCCTTCCCTTCCCCTTCCCTTCCTTCCCTTCCCTTCCCTTCCCTTCCCTTCCCTCCCTTCCCTTCCCTTCCCTTCCCTTCCTTCCCTTCCCTCCCTTCCCTTCCCTTCACCTTCCCTTCCCTTTCCCTTCCTTCCTTCCCTTGCCCTCCCTTCCCTTTCCTTTCCCTTTTCCTTTTCCTTTTCCTTTTCCTTTTCCTTTTCCTTTTCCTTTTCCTTTTCCTCTTTCCTTTTCCTTTTCCTTTTCCTTTTTCCTTTTCCTTTTCCTTTTCCTTCCTTTTCCTTTTCCTTTTCCTTTTTCCTTTTCCTTTTCCTTCTCCTTTTCCTTTTCCTTCTCCTTCTCTTCTCCTTCTCCTTCTCCTTCTCCTTCTCCTTCTCCTTCTCCTTCTCCTTCTCCTTCTCCTCTCCTTCTCCTTCTCCTTCTCCTTCTCCTTCCTCCTTCTCCTTCTCCTTCTCCTTCTCCTTCTCCTTCTCCTTCTCCTCTCCTTCTCTTCTCCTTCTCCTTCTCCTTCTCCTTCTCCTTCTTTCCTTTTCCTTTTCCTTTTTTTTTTGTAATTGGAATAAACTGGAAAAATACAGAAAGTTCTAATGCAGAGCTCAGATATTATTAGGTATAATTGAGGGCCAGTTTGTATAATTACAGGTTTCATGGGGCCCATGGACTTCTTCCAGTTGGGAACCAAACTTAAGGTCAATTCCGCAGACTTGGAAAGTACAGGTAACTCCCCGCTTTGAGTGCTGTTCTAAACTGCAGTTCTAATGCACAGTTCAGGAGCATAAATCAATTAGATGTTTTGAAGTGGTTAAAATTCATTCCAGTCCTTCACAGTTCATGTGGAAGCTTTGTCCTTAAGGTAAATAATTAAAGAGAAATTAATTCTCTCGATCTAAACTGAAATACAAAATGAAAGTCACTAAGACTGGTTTATTCCCCAATTGGTTTCATTGACTTGAGTACGGCCGTTTAGTATTTCTCCCACCAAGTCCTTCAATCTAAAGCCTTGTTCAGCCCCGCTTGCTACCAAAGATTACCTTGCCTTTTCTAGACAGGTGGAGCCCATCTCTCCCTAACAGATCATAATCTTCATAGAAAGACCACTGTCAAAAAACAAAAACAAAAACAAAAAAAACCAAAAAAACAACAAAAAAAACCTCATGCCAGCACCAACCATACAGCCAAGAGTTGATAGGCACTTTATGTCTATTTTTTGGCTTCCCTCTTTCCTCCAATTCACAAAATTGAGGAGAAGATAACTTGGACACCAGTTTTTCACATTGCTTTCCAGAGTTTTAGGGTCTTCTTAATTCTTTGCGTGTTCTGGTGAAGCTTTTAATCTTACAAACCCCATTCTGGTATTTCTTTGTACTGAACATCATATGAGTCCAGTCTCAAAAGCCTTAGATATTTTAGCAGTTTTGACTTTCTTTCACAGGTACAAACTTCCTTATATGCCATTCAAGAAGGAAACTTCCACAAATAACAAACACTTCCAGACCTTGAAATGTCAGTTCATTTTCATTCAAATGTCATTGTTCTCTGAAAGTATAATGGCAATCCTGTATTTGATATTTGAGTGTGAATAGTCACTTTTACATAAAGAGAAATAATAATTATCTGGGAGCATAAAGGCAATGACACAAAGAGCCTTTCACTTTTAGGTTACTGGCAAGTCTTGTGACACTGCTTAGCATGCCAGGAATATTTTCTGGTACTTCTAGGTGTAATTGTCTTGACGTGTTTCTGCACCTGTTTGTGATTGTTTTGGAAGACTTCAGAAGCGACTACACCCTCAGTTTAACAATAGCAGCTGATCAAGTGCATGGACACTGTAATGTTAATAAAGCAGATTAATTTAAGTGAAACTGAAGATCAACTTGGATTGAAACTAGCCTCCTTTATACGACATTTAAGTGGAAAAGGAGTGCTGATCTACAGGCAACTAAGTGATTCCAACACTGTGATTCTATGATTCTATAAAGGTTTACTGGATATAAACTGAGCTTCCAGCCCCACACATCACTCATCTTCCAGGGCACAGTGGAAAAGCAGTGTGGGAAAAACTAAACTGTGGAGATTACTCCAATCAAGGAGATGGGTGTTGCTAGTTAAGTGCCAAATAAGTTAGCATCCTCTACACCACAGCTCACTGGATGTTCTTGCTGCTCCTGGTCCATCCAAAATAGAACAAAAGTGACCACAGGAAAACAGGAAGCTTTTTATATATTTATTGTAAGAAGGTTAAAGACACATAGAAACACAGTTTTTGTGTGTGTCTGTAATGTTTTTCATTCAATGTGTCAATGTTTTTCAACCTATTTGTTGTCCATTTTTTGTATACTGTGATATACTATATAACTGTGAATCCATATCTTTTGCTAAATATATGGAATGGCAATGAATATATTGTTTAAAATATCTGGTTTGACTGAAGTCTCCAGTTGCTTATAACATTTATTTTGGCTTCAAAAGAATCAAACAAAAAATTAGAAAACAAGATTTGATACTTTTCTATTCAGAAATATAATTAAATACTAAATGCCTATTTTTCAGTGTGCACTCAAATTCAAAATACAGAGGTAAAAACTTCCAGGCATAAAAGGCTATAAGATGAACTTCTGGTATGCAGTTTTGAGCATCATAAGGCAGTCATAGCATAGACACTTCATACTGAAAACTACTAAAGAATAAAACAAATAGTTTCATCACATGAAGCCATCTCAACAGCTCAGATCATAAAACTTAAAACAAAATAAATTATGGTTTACACCTAATCCAAAAAGGTGGCAAGTTCAAGAATTGAAATAATGTAGACATTCTTTTTTAGTTATTTACTCCTATCTATGACAAATGCTTGACTTTGAAGTGACTAAAATACATATAAAGTATATCTAAGACACATGCAGGAAAATTCACTGGCTTGAAGAGCACAGAAACTGATATGGATTAAACAATAAACACAATTTTAAAAGAATTATTTTCACATTTTAATTCTAAAACTCTTATAACTGTAATTTCTCCAAATATTGGTTTGATATATACTAGTGTGAATGTTCATAGAAATTAATATTCATGATCCTGTACTGCAAATGGAGTGATTTTGTGGTCTAAATTCATCTATATTTCTTCCTGTAATCTGTACGAATATATAAGTGACATAACTGACCAACATAATGCAAACTATTCCTGTTACAGGCTATTTGAAATTCATACTATGCCAGTTATTCTCATAATGAAATTACATATGTATGATTATATAAAATACAAATAATAATACATATTTATATACCCAATGACATTCTAGTCCAGGTTGAATGGGGTCCTGGCAAGGGAGTTGGAACTAGATGATATTTAAGGTCACTTCCAATGTAAACCATTCCATGATTCTATGTTTACATGAGAATTCTACACTATGAATTAAAAAATAATGTTCTTGATTAAAATAATTTTTACTCCCAAATATTTTCCCTTTCCTTTTCTTTCCTTTCCCTCTCTTCCCTCCCTTTCTTTTTCCTTTCCTTCCCTCCCCTTGCCTTGCCTTGCCTTTCTTCTATGAGCATCATATATGCCGAAACTTTCTATTCTCTAAAATAAGATAAAATAAGATAAAATAAAATAAAATAAAATAAAATAAAATAAAATAAATGCCACTGAAGGTAAAGAAACTGATTTTGTGTAATATGCAAGTGAACCTGACTATCTAGATTTAAAAATTATCTGTCATATTGGGTAGGAACACTGGCAAACACAAAGTTACATAAAGGTTCAATGTAAGATTTTAAGTTAAGGTACAGCAGATTTCCATGGACTTTATCCATTTTTATATTACCTCTTGATAAAGGCCATAGATTAGAAAATTTTCTTTATCTGAAATATATAGGGAGGTTCAGATAGTAACGCGCAACTGCTGAAAGATAAAGGTTTCTTCAGAATAAGCAAGGATCATTTAGTATTTATGTTTATTTTTCTTGTATCTTTTGATCTTGGCAAAAAGAGAACTTTTCTAACTTACTGAGGAGAGAGCAAAAGGTAGAGAGATGTGTGGGATGAACTTACATAACTAAAGAAGGAAGCCATTTCAGGGAAGTGCTTCTCCACCACAGGGCTGGCTGGTACTAAAAGTAGGAATAATTCAGATGCCCTTGGTAGAAAACATACTGATTTTATTTTTATTTTTTAAATACAATTCTCACATGTTAGTTAAAGAAAACATTTTACTACCAGTTAGTAATATTCAGACAGTGAGTCTAAAGTGTGTTTTTCAATAACAGCAGAATATACATTTCATACCAGCGTTTATATCTCTTTTGTCCCAGTCCATGCATCCTTTGTGTGCTAAACCTCCTCCCTCTCTTGATAAGTCAGGCAGTCAGATATGCTGCCATGTAGCTGAACCATCTCCTTTCCCTTGTTTTGTAATCCTTTTGAATTGAATGGTCTGAAAGTAGAAAGCCCTCGCTGTTTCCTAGCATTTCCTAAAAGATGACCTTTCCATTAGATATGGTATAGTGACCTACACTGCTGGAAGCCTTTTAAAGACAGTTGGTTTGCCATTTCCCAAATGGATTTGTTTGTCTGGAAACCAAATCATTAACTGTCTGCAAGTCAGTTCTTTGCTGTTTCTCTAAAACAGCTTTGAGGCTCTTTAAATGTTGGATGTTAGCCAGAAAGATTTTATGTTGTGTACAAGTTCTGTTTCAGAGCTCAGACTTGAATTCTTTATAGTGAGATTACTGATATCTCAACCACTCAGTCTCCATGGGAGTGAGATTTTGGTCCATTACAGGAAGGGAAATGAAGGGTGATCTTGAGTGAGATTAACCATCTCAGTTCAGGAGAAACTTGAGCTTTATTACATCACCATAGTTGCTCAAAGAAGTTTGTTTCAACTCTTTGAGCTTACATTCATCAGCTCTTTCTTTCATAGTATATGATTCCATAAATATACATATTTTTAAAAATAAAATGTTTTTGTTTATTGCTTTGTTTTTCTTTATCTGATATTTTGATAAATTCCATCTTACTCTCAGAAGAAAAAATTATATTTAATATTCTCAATCCTTACCCTCAATTCTTAACTGTACAAAACTTTAATATTGTAGAGAAAGCTGGGAGATATTTTTTTAACTGTCATCTAAGCTGCAGAAGTACTAAATAAGCAAATGTAGGTCACACTGAAATAAAGGCCTCCAACAAACATAGCTATATAGCAGCTCATGAGAGAAGGTGGTAATGGACCCCTGCTTCTCTGAAAAAAGTTATAGCTGATATCTTACCCAGGTTTCTGGCTTATTTCATGGCCTTCAGAAAAACACCTGCTATCCTTTATGTTGCTGTGATCAGTGACTTGCACAGAAATATCCTATGTAACGCTAAAGCCAGTAAAGAATTTACTTCTACAAAATAGTTTTTTTTATGACTTTTGCATTTTACACTTCCTGGAGTGTACAAGATGGATGGAGGAGAAATTACAAAGTAGCAAGATGGGATCTTGTCTCTGCAAAAGATTGACGTTTATGTTCCTTAAAGTTAACCACATATTCAGTGTTAATATTCATGAATAGACTTATCAATGTAAGTAATACACACATTCTGTGCGGCCTTAAATAGAAAAAAAAAAAAAAAGGATCCAGAGAAAGTATTTAGTAATACAAAACTTTGAAGATATTGCTTATTCTTGCTTACAAATCAAGGACTAACATCAGAGAACAGTAGGTAGCACGTTCAGAAACAACAACAAAAAAAAGCAAATTTTCTTTGACACAGTTTGTTGCTAAGCTGTAGAACTACTTGGTTCAAGATCTGGGAGTTGGCAGGAAATCAAGAGGCAACTGGAGAAATTGTATGAAAAACAAGGGCTGTTTAATTCAAAAATGTGACCACACTTGCAAGATGCAACTGAGATATCAGTTGTTGGAAGTTGGGCAAAAATTGTGATGAAATATAATAATTCATTTGCCTTATTGGTAAGTTCTACTGTCATTTGCTCTTGATGTCTACATTTCACCACCGCCAGCTGGAGGATACTCAGATAAATGAATCTTTGTCATGATCCATTATAGACCAACATATTTTTTATAACATCTAGTTTTGACTTATGAAATAATAGCCTATTGTATGCAGATGCAATGTGAAACATTCTACACATTGCCTCATGATAAGAGTTTGTGTTCAATACTGTATCTCCAGAATGTAAATCTAGCAGCTAAATCTGTATTTTTCATGTTCTGAAGTATTTTCACTTTAAAAAACAAACAAACAACAACAACAACTACACAGTTGTTTGGTATCATTTATACTCCATGTGTCAGTTTTTAGAACTTCAACTTTTTCCCTCAGGCATAAAAATTTCTTCATTGTGAGTTGGAACTATTCCCAGCTTTTCATATTTTTAAATAACAGAACTGTGAGAATAAATGTTTTTATAATGAAAGTCTAGAAATAAATTATTAGAAAATAAATCAATTTTGCAGTACACTTCTAGTAATTTAGTTTCTATATTAATAAAATATATATTAGCAGAAATTATCACAGTTTGTCAGTCATCTAAGCTACTTGGAAAAGTTTTTAAATTGCAGAAGATGACAGGAAAAGAAAAAATCCTTTCTATTCTTTCCTTGAAACAAACAAACAATATATTACATTGTGATGACTCTTTACTCTTGATTTTCAATAATTCTTGCTGCAATCTATTTTTATTAGGATATGAATATTAGTGATTTTTTAAAACAAATTCCATAGATGTATGCATAATAAAGATGCAGCCAGCAATATTTTTTCCTAGAAACACTTATAGATTAGGGTTCAAATCCCTTTTGTTCTTGTCGTTATCCAGCATGCTCAATTTAGTATAATCTCCGTAGACACTGTTTACTCCAGAAATACACTTATTCGTAATTACATAAGTATTGTTATAATTCCCTATCTCCTTATCCCAGCCATCAGCAACTTTAAAGAACCTAAAGTAAGAACATCCATCTCATGAACTTTAGTTTGCAGAAAGATATATTCAGACTGTCAGTGAACAGTTTGACATGATTTACTGTGACCTGAGGCCATCTCAGTAAAATGTCATCACAATCCTAAAAAGTTTGGGATACAATTTGCTAATTCCCTTCTGAGACCAAATCCAAAAAGCAGAAGCTTCAGTTCGTACAGAAACCAAAAATAAGAAGTTTCACAACATTGTGGGCTGCCCTCAAATAAAATACCGAGTTTACAATATATGTGTTACACACTTCTCAAGAATAGATCCAAAACGTTCTGTTTGTTTACTCATGTACAAGAAGTTATTCAAACATGACAAAGTATGCAGCTTGTATAAAGCACATACTTTAAAAATAAAAAATCAGATATTGGCCATGGATCTCTTTTTAACAGGAAATGCTCAAAAGTAGTTCGGAGTCAGAGACTGAATCATCCAGTTTATAAAAACAGTTAATGGAAATGCTGTAAAATGTTTAAAATATGCTCAGCTTTTTTGGAAAAACATGAACATCTCCACTCAAAGCAAAAAGGGGAGAAAGGGTAGGGGAGTCTAAGAATGTCATTCATAGGTGTAACGTATTTCAGCAAATTACTTGCAAGTGTATATCTGCTTCAACCATTATTCTGCCAGACATACAGTGCATCAAAGCTGATTCAAAGATTAACTCTAATGCATAGATTAACTTTAGGGGATAGAGATGTAGGCTGCAAGAAAGAGAAATGTTTCATTGCCTGAGGACAAGCTCCTCACTGCATACACTCACTATCTAAAGTCTATTCTTAGTTTTATCCAGCTTAAAAGCCTCATTTTAAACTTGTCTGCATGAAGCAAATTTTTCTTAGAATTAAATAAAATTAAGTAAATATATTTCCCACAAATGTATTATGCATGCAAGATATGATATACAATGTGAATCTTCTTTTCAGAAGAGGTTATCACAGTGTTTTTCAAATAAGTAAACACAAACATTTTGCAGTTTTAGCATTTGATTTTATGGATTTAAATTTGTGTTAAAAACAACCTGTTTTTATGATTCATCACACTCAAACCTCAGTCTTTTAGGAATTGTTACTGCTCTCTGTCACTACTGGAGTACCCACAATGTAGTTACTACTTTTGTATCTGGTCATGAGAGTTTTTGATTAAAAAAAAAAAAAAAAAAAAAAAAAAAAAAAAAAAAAAAGAAAAAGCCACATAATCAATGTGTAGCATGAAATCTGCCAATTAAAGAGTTTTAATTGGGGATTAAAAAATAAACAAACAAACAAACTTTCATCTTCCATAAAGATTCTTAAGATGTGTCAAGATACATGAAAAAAGCCAGAAGAGAAAGAATGTTACAGAAGAAATTGAACGAAACTCATTTTTATGAACAGTAGGACAAGGACAAGGTGGACTGGCTACAGTAGTCAGTGGAACACTGGTGCGGGTTTTAAGATATGAGCTTGCAGTTTCCAGTGCTACAGTTTTGTCTCTGCCCAGGAGAATGTAACAGCTTCTTTGTGACTGCTTTCTACTCTAAAGCAAGAACAATAATTCCTTCCTCTATTGGGAACAAATACATTAATAACTAATAAACCCTCCGTGGTACCTCCCCTTCCTCTCCTCTCCTCTCCTCTCCTCTCCTCTCCTCTCCTCTCCTCTCCTCTCCTCTCCTCTCCTCTCCTCTCCTCTCCTCTCCTCTCCTCTCCTCTCCTCTCCTCTCCTCTCCTCTCCTCTCCTCTCCTCTCCTCTCCTCTCCTCTCCTCTCCTCTCCTCTCCTCTCCTCTCCTCTCCTCTCCTCTCCTCTCCTCTCCTCTCCTCTCTTTTCACTTTTTCTTTTTCTTTTTTCTTTCTTTTTTTCTTTTTTTTCCAGTCCTCTGTGTAGCCCTTTTGTGCCATTTCTTTTTTTTGAAAATGATACAAATTTTAAAGAGTAAGTATGTCTTAGATTAGATTCAGAAATAAAAATGTATATACATATACATGTATATGTAAAAATCCCACAGAGATATTGCTACTGGAACATTCTAGACAACTGCTGCCCAAATAGGATCTCTATGTTGGAAAGGGGATGAGGAAGATTTCAGTCTTGGTATTTAGTACTGGTGATTGCAGAGATCATTTTCATTTCTTCTTGAAATGAGTTCCAGGTACACAGGCAAAATTCTGAACTGAATTTCTACCCCACAATGATTCATCATTGCACTTTAAAACTCTATTTTTCCTAAACCACTGCCTGGAAAAGTCACATCATTCTGTGACTGGCAATCAATGAAATAACCTGAGGCCATACTAACAGAGCTTTGAAGATTAAAAGTGTAACATTGAATTTGATGTATATGTTAGAGGGGAGACAGTTTAGCATACAGAATACTCTCACACCAAAGCTTTAAAAATTGTCATGTGTATAGTAGAGGTATGGCTAATGCCCAGAATAAAGGATTTGTATTGCTACTCCAGAAGCCTAGCAAGAGTTGTCCAATGTGAGCCTCTAAAAATCTACATCTAAATCAGCATAGGAAAGTTTCTCTGTCTCCTTCATCTTGCATGAAGCACGGTGAATTATTAGGAATGAGGTAAAGCATACCAGGTAGGTTTTCATATAATAGTCATAGCAACGTAGAGGACAGGATCCAAAAATGTGTCTACAAAATTTAGTAGAGGTAATACAAAACAAAAAATGAACAAACAAGCAAAAACAAACAAAATTTTGACAGATGTGAGTTGAAGTTTCATTTGGCATTTTTTTTTCACTCTTAATCAAAATGTTAGCCTCCAAGAATCTGTCTGACCATGCTAAGCAATGATTTACTGTAGAAGATTACCACATGGTGTGTGGATATATCATATGGAACTAGAAACAAAATGGTAAAAATTCCCAGTGAAATTGAATACAGTCCTCCTAAGAAATTCAAGTTTGTGTCAAAGGAAAGCAAATGCCGTTTAGAATTCATAATTTTCCTACTGTTAATATTACAACCTTGTTATCAAACCAAAACAAAATAAACAAATGTGGTGAACAGCATTGAAATGCAAATTATTTTCATGAATTAAATAATTTCTTTTTTTCAGCTATCTCTGCATAACTAATTTACAATATTAGCTTCCAGTGAAAGATACTATGATATATTGTGCTTTATGGACATTTACTTTCCCTTTCTATCCAACAATATTTGTAAAACTGCCTTTTTTCTATTAAAAATATTTGTAAAACTGCCTTAAAAGACAATTTTATTTCTTACTATTTAGTTGCTAAAAGCAACTAAAAAACAGATCTTCTGCGAGGTGCATCAGCAACACTAGGCAGTTACAGTTCTTTACTGCAGACTACTTGAATGCAATGGATTATAATATTAAAATTAATATTAATATTATCATTTCAAAAGTTAAATACACTTTTCTAAAGTTTTATTTATGAACCAATACTGTAGCTCTAGTAAAATAAGTTGTTTTTTTCTCCGAAATAAAATTTTAAGGACAAAGAAACAGATTCTATTGAATGCTGAATGTTGTTTAAATGTGGTTGCTGTGGATGCGTAGCACCTTTGCAATGGATGCCTACTACCTCAACAGATCAGTCCATTGCTGTAGTAAGCTCTTGGTGTTTCTACCATACAGGCAATAGAAAAATGTGATAAAGTGCTTAGATGAAATACAGCAACCTAGTCAGCTCCTAATACTGGCAGTGGTGACTCAATTTTAAGTCATAGCTGAAAGGATTCTAGCACTAAAATTGAATAAGTTTTGATCAATACAGGTAAATAAGAACATAGTAGACTTTTCAGAGAAACAGACCTCCCAATTTTAAGTCTATGAAAAAGAAAGGAATAGGATTGCTAAAATTATTCTGTTTAGTTGGCCATGCAAACTTTTCCAGTGTTCTAAAAACTGTTCATCCTCTTCAGAAAAGATGTGCAAAGCAGCACTGGCTAGCATTTTTATTATCATTATATTTGTTTTCTTTATGCTTGACTGCTCTATACAATGCCATTCTCTATAATACTCAGCAATCTAGCTTGCAATTTTAAAAACATCATTCGCAATAAATAAATGTATCTGTCAGATCTCAAAGAGAAATACAAATGTGCTATGTTTTCTATGAGAGAAATATGCAATTGAAAAACTCCCAAAAGTAATTTTCTCGTAGGTCCATCATATACAGTTATTTAATAGGCTTTTTGGCTCAGACAACTATAGCTATGACTTGGAATTTTGTACTACAAGTTCTACATAGCATGTATGGGAAATAAATTTACTAGAATAATGATATAAACTCTTTATCAAAAACACAATATATCTGATTTTCACATGCTATTTCATTTCTTTCCAGCACAATTTCCAAGTCTCCTTGACCTAAATATGCAGAACAATCATCCAAGAGTAATAAGCATTAAGGTGCCTAATGCATGCATGCCTGGATGTATATGAATATAATTGAGCCTTTCTTTCTGTTGGCAATTGAAATATAAAGAAATAAACAAATAATACTAATAATAAAACTTAATTTTTGATCCAGCTTATTAAATCCATAATAATATTTCTTTCCTCTAGTTAGGAGCTCAAATCAAATGCTAAACTAAAAGTTACTGGATTCACTAGAATGGAAACAAACAAACAGCAGAAACTGCAGATGGACATTCTAGTGCCCCCCCTTAATGCTGAATACAGACATCGTTCTTCACAATTTTCATCAAGAAAGATGTGTTCTTTGTCTCAGAGCTGATGGAAATGACACAGTCTTCTATATGCATGTGTTCAGGATTTTCCACTATTCTGCTGCACTGAGCAAGGAGAATTTGGACCCATGAAACAGTAAAGGGATTTGACATACTAAATCTTTTAGTCACATTAGAAACTGCAAAGCTCTTAAGAATCCATGACAGTGATCTTAATCCTTATCAAGAATCTGACAAGGCTCAATGAATGGAGACACCACTGCGGCTCTTTGTGTCCGTTTCGCGCCCTCTCCCATTATCTAAGTGGTCTGTCACTGCAGTAACTGAACGAGTACTTACGGACTTACTCTCGCAGGTGTAAGTACTTTTCTTCTGCATTGCAGAAGAGAGTCTGAACCACAGGCGGAGATAGATGTGAAGTAGTTAAACATTTGAGGACATGCTTTCAAAATGAAAGTAAAGCATGCATTTGAAAATGTTCCCACTTATATGATTTTCTAAGCTTCATAAAGGTGGTGGTATCAATGTTGAGTACTAAACTTTTAGGGCTCCTTTATGCGAAATACTTTAACCCCAGGTTTCCCTTCTCATTTTGCAAGTATGTAGAAAAAATCCTTATAGGACCAAATCTTTATAATGAAAGCCATTGAATTGCTTGTTTGACAGTTCTTTTATAATCTTAGAGATGAATTTGATTGATAGCTGAAGCCAGATCTAAAGTTATCTGGCAAGGAAAGATGAGGAAAATTCCATTATATGAAATAATGCCCTTTTGTTGGCTATTTTTTCTGTTACAAGTATTATGCTCTCACTTTGCAAATGAGAAAAGCATATGCACCTTGCAACATATGTCAAATGTACAGGATGATCTCAAGATCATTTTCCTCTGTCTTTTTCTAGAAGAATTGAACTCAATAAAAGAATACAAATAAATACTTCTTTTTATTATTATTAAACATCATAGTAAAGGTAAAGCGCCCAATGATTCAAATAGACTTGAAAAGCTACTTTTATCTATATTTGATCTAAGCAATCTTTTGAATAATGAATGAATAGAAGATACCAGTTTGGGGAAGAGGAGTATATTTTTCCTTACTGGCCACATTACGTAGCAATAAAATGGAAGCATTTTAAGCTTAATCATTATTTTTCAAATCTTTTTGCAAAACTTCTTAGATGAAAATTAGTCTGCTTCTAACAATGAACATCTCAAACCTTTTAAGATATAATGAAAAATACTGTGGAGTTTTCACAGATTACTAGAAAGTGACAAGTCACTTCACCATCAAAGATTAGATTAGTAGTAACACAGTGTCAGAATATGTTCACAATACAGCTTACTTTATGTACATTCATCCATCAAACCCGAACTGCAGCTGGTATAAGCAGAACAACTTTATTCAAACAGGAATCTTATCCCCCAGAAAAATCCTTGAATTCAAGGAGCAGCTTTGCTTTATACCTGACTGTTTGGAAAGATGAAGAAAAAGAATGTGTTCTCCATCTTTTCATCAGAAAAAAAATAAATAAATAAATAAAAATAAAAATTGAAAATTAGCAGATTATATCCTTCCAAGCTTAAAAATCTATTAGTATTTAATAAATGAATAAACAGTATGTATCAGTGTCATCTTATTACTCCTACCATAACTCCAGTTACTTCTATGTTCTTCCCTGATGTTTTCTTTATCATGATTTTATATTGCAACATTTTCCTGTGTTTTCAGAACACCAAATTCCCTTTGATTCCCAGGTATGCTATGGGACAATTTGCAGTTTGGTGGCCTATTTCCTAGGAATATTTTTCCATCTCAGATCTGTTAAGGCAGGGTTAAAGACAATGACAAGGGGTTAAAGACAAATTTGTTGCAAAGATATTTTGTCCGTTGTTAAACCAAACGCACCAAACTAACATCAACTGGCTGTAAACAATTGTGAACAAAACAAACAAATACCCTGATAAATAAATGAATGTTGACAGATTAACCTTTTGAAGTTATTTGAACTTCAAGATGAACTGCATTTAAATGATGACTCTTAGTTTATGAAATACTGGAGAAGTTCAGGTGCAAATTAATGGAACGGATTTGAAAATTGTCAATTTCATGTGTCAGTCTTATAACTGATGAACTTCAGATAGCTTTAGTATCTGCCTGTATTTGTGTGTCAAAATTATATAGTGACTACAAAAGTTCATCTCTGTAAAGTTTTCCTTAGCTAATGAATTTTCTTATCATGCTTTTCCTGTAAGATCAGCTCTAAATTTGGCAGACATATATTTACAGCCCTGAAGAGTTTATTTGGCAGCTAGCTTTTATTTTTTACTACTTGCTCTCTTTTGGACAGTAAATATTCTTTAGTCTTCTTTCCTTCTGTGATTACATATGTGATACTGACACCTATTTTGTAAATTCAGATAAGTATTGTATCTGGTTTGTATATATGTAGTTCTCTGTAATTGCTCTTACCAGCCACTGAACATTAACAAAATTATCTCCTATTCTGATTGATTTTTTCTTCAACAAACTCACTATGCCTTGCTTTAAATCTTAACACTGGAAATGTTGAACCGATTTAGAGGAGTTTGGCAGAGACGCCTGGATGCCAGATTTCTTTCTGCATCTTTCCTTTTCTGTTGCCTTGTAGTACAAATGGCAGTGAAGAGGAAGACTGTGATGCACACCATTGCGTCACAGTGGGACACTGGGGGTGGCCTAATGATGGAGGAACCCAACAAGATTTACTATTACAAATCCAGAGAATTACAATCCTTCATCACTGAACTGCATTTTCTATGGCTGGCACAAAGAAATTCAACAACCCTGACATTCAGTCAACACCCCTATAACAGCATCAGACAAACCTAATTAAAGATTTTAAATCTATGTTTTTGTATATAACAATCATAATACTTAATAATAATAGGGGTCATCATATCTGTAGTGCTTTGGCTGAGAAATTTTTCATTTCTCCCAAAGACTACCCAAGGAGATAATCTGAATGAAATAATGTATTTTTGATTCAACAGTTATGATTTCAAAGAAAAAAGCATTCAGTTACTGTGGAATGTCATTATAAATATGACTTCTAAATTAGCATATGCACTGGAAATTGTACAGTAAAAAGCATATTCTATGCCATATAAATTGTTTTGAATAATTGGATACTCATTATCATAGAACATTATGGACAGTGCACTTTCTCAAATAAATCTTTTTCAGTCTACTCATCTTATAAAACTGATTCTATTTGCACCTGGCATTATATAACTACTGTATATTGAAGCATGTAGAGGCAATAAGTATTCCGTATTCATTTCAGAAATATATAGTTGTTTTATCTTGAGGCAAAAAGGTATGTCTCTTGAATTGGTTTTGTAAAAATTTTCACTGAAACTAAAATGACATTGTAAACATTGCTCTGAAATAATTTTTAGTGAAATATTTCATATATATATATATTGTAAAATAGAAAAATATTTAGATTCATGTAGTGAAACAGGTTTATACATTCATATCTGAACTTGGCAGTTCAAATAAGAAAAAGATTTAGTCATGAAACACCCAGTCTTCATGACTCTTTTGGACAGCTTCAGTGTAAGAACTTTATTTTCTACAGGTTTATATTCAATCAGCTTAAGAAGAGGCAAAGCAACACAACCGAAGCTATAGAGCTTCAGGTAGGAAAACACCTGCTCCCTGGGATGCTAGTCACTTATGATTATAGAAATATCCTAAGGGACAGCAAAATGCCTGGCTTTTATGTAATTGGAATCTACATTAACGTATTTCAGTTTCTGTCCACATTTTGCATGGCTTATATTCTAAATAAATCAGTTCCCACCTATTTTTGAATATTTTGAAGTGTTATATATAATGTCAGCATAAAACCATTGCATTATAAGAATGACAAATATTCTTTTATACACTAGTACAACAGCAGTATGTTCCTGATAGCACATAATATCTATCACTGCTTTATACACAGCAATGATTGAATACTGTTGTTAACTCAGGTCACTCCAGCTTTTCTAATTCAACTAATATAGAATCTGTTGAAACATAACTGTAGTAGTTTTGTAAATATGAGAAAACATATTTATAATCCCATAGGCAATGATTCAAGGAAAGTTACCATGAGCAAGTAAGTTATGAATCTGTATCAGTCTGCAAAGTAATTACTTTCCTGGCTCATTTTCTCACAACCAGTGTGAGGTACATCACTCCCTTGGCTCCCTTTGGCTGCTGGGTATTCTACTGCACCTTTGCCTTGGAGTAAAAGAATGAATACAAAAGAGAGTAGTTGGCATGCTCTGAATCCATGCTTAGCACACTATAATCTGTGTGGATAGATAGAATTTGAAGTTAGTGTCCCTGCTTTGCTAGGTATCACTCAATACAAAGGTTAATACTACATTTTTAGCCAATTAGATCCTGGTAGCATCTTTGGTAAACTTCTGCCACAATGTACAATTTATACAAAATAGAAGTGGCTCAAGATATTATGCTACTGCTAAAAGACCTGCCTCTTCATACCTGCCTGCCTTCCTACCAATGATGTTCTCAGACAAGGTGATTGACTCAAGCATGATGAAGCAAAGGGATATGATTGCTCCTGAAGCCAACGTGCTGGTGGAGAGGGCTGCAGGGAGCCAAACTGGCTACATTTTGGATACCGTATTCCTCAAATCTATGTCCCATGTTTAAAAATCATACAGTACAATTTTTTTCCTATATAAAACTATATTAAGTTATTCAGAATTGTGTTGATTTCTGGCACAAGTTATTTAACTGAAGAACAGGGAAAATCTACCCAGACTCAGCTGACCTTTCATTTCAGTGGAAGACATTTCAAATAGAACTCAAATTTTCCATTAAATGAAGTCAGTGAAAAAATACCTCCTTACTTCCCTGAAATCTAGATTTCAAACAGAGTGGTATTTTTCAATTTTGTATGTAAACTAAAATTTAAAGCAACTTCCCTTTTTATGTCTTTGGTATATTTTCCTTTTTCCTCCAAAACCTCCTGGTTTTGTATTTTTCGTCTGTCACTATGGTATGACTTTGGGAATTTCTCTCATGTGTTTAAGGCAAGTCTTTCTGGGTTTGCATACACAGCATAGTATACAGTTCGTATATCATCCTTTCCCAGCCAGAGGAAAAAGCAACTCCGCACTGGAATTCAGTCAAATCTCGTCCAGCTAAGAAGTCTTTCTGTTCACCTCCTCCTCTTTCTCTTGGCACACATGATAAAAATGCTGAGATACAAAAGCACAGAAAAATATTAGCAGAACTGGAGGGATCTCAAAGGGAAAATGAATTCTCACATGTTTAGTCTAGGAATTTTTTATATTAAAAAAGAACTCTGAAAATATAGGAAATGTAGGAAAGAAAATACAAAAACAAAGGACTGTACACACAAATTAACTAATTAAAAAGTTTCACAAGTAGAACTGAGTTTGAATATTACTTTTTTTTCCCTTATATAGTTTTTTCACTGATGCAAGTGCAACAGAAATTTAACCCCAGTGTAGCATTCAAATTTCTGACACAACTGGGATACCTTTATGAGTGAAAAGCAATTAGAGCCTTTCTTTCTCTTCCTCAGCTTCATTATGTATTAAGGAGGTTCCATGGTAATTACTAATATTGCATCTTTCTCTGTGATTACACATTGTCTGTGTTTGGGCAAGTATACAAACACGTTCTGAATATTATGAGAACTGCCTGTTCTTGCAGCTCATCTGAATACGGCAGTAGGAATTCCCATAAAGTTGTTCACTCATCCATGTTTAGCCCGTGTAAATCATAGAAAGTCGCAACAACATTTGTTTTGTTGCTGCAGCTTCTTGCCAGAATGCTCTCTTGAGTTTTGGCTTGTTTACCACTGGATTCCATTTAAACAGGAGACTTGAATACATAAACAATAAAAACCTTACTATGTAACTAATGTGTTTTCGAATTTAATAATAACCAAGTATGTTGTAACATTTCAATTAAGAGTATAGAAAATAATTAATTATCATCTTAAATACTTAATGTGAGTATACCTATTAACAAAATGCTGCTTCTATAATTTTAAAATGGTTCTTGGCCCAATTGTAAATGCATGATGGATTTTAGTAGTTAAACTTCAGTTTTTGAAGATAGGCTTTTTTGTTCTTACTGCTTTCAAATCAAGATATACAAAAGTATGCTTCAGGCTATTGAGCTATAGCACTACTAGCAAATCAAATGGTCTCAGACCTACTCTGTTTCTGAAAAGAAAGAATGTAGTAAGGCATGGCTCACATCCATATGATTAAACATTCTTCATCCCCAAATTAATAAATCCTTATTTATTACTGCCAAATAGAAACACTTTCTAGATCATGTACCCAGATCATAGGCCATAAACATTGCTTAGCATTACTGGGGAAAGTTATGATAGCATAAGGCAAAACCAGGGTGGTGAGCATGCCAACAATCAAACAGAGTTAGTTCATAGAAATATGCATTAGCTCTGTTAAGATTGCCAAGATAGGCACAGTCTTTTGACTCTAACTAATTTCACGCATATGTAAGCTAATATAATAATTTAAACCCCAAAATAAAACAAAAGAAAAACCTGTGTTTTAACATAAAAATTATTTGGAAATGATGTGAAATTCCTTTGTGAATGATTATTCCAAACACATTTAATTTCCATATTAAGTGATACACTTTAGATATATAGTCAATGCATTTCAGTTCCTCTGGCTAACAAGATAAAATGGCACCGAAGTCCCTGGAACTAAAATATATTCATTTCGTCTGAATTTCAGCCTTTGAAATAGTCTTTTGACTCTTCACTATAAACATTGTATGACTCTGGAGACAGCTCAGAGCCACAACAGTTTAGCAGAAGTAGTGTGAAAAACACATTACAATATTTTAGTATCTTCAAGAGCTAATCACTGAGCTATGAGATATCCAGGGATGAGCGGTAAGAGCAGCTCAGGTTCAAGTCAATTAAGACCTACAAAGAAAGGTAGGCGGAATGGTAAACAGCATTTGCAGTTGTCCTCTGTGTCTATGAAAATAAGCCTGGCATTTTCCACCACTGCACTAAAGGATAATAAACTATTTCTTTCAGTATAATTTAAGGTTGGTAATTTAGAAACAGATACTTTGTATGATTGTAGTGATAGTGATAACTCAAAGAAAAAAAAAAAAAAAAGAAACTAGGTCTTACAGGGGAAATATCAAAATTGATGTATAAAATAAGGATTTTATGCTATATTATGCTGCATATGGGCACTTAAATAGAATTCAGCTATTTCACTATTACAAATGTCACATTCTTATTTGTAGAGCAAATCAACGAAGTTTTATATTCCATGCGCTATCTAAAGAGCATCAACTTGAATGTTCCGTGTAAGATTCCTTCAGAAGAGTCTAGCTTGCCACTGTTAATCCTGAATGGAAAGAAGGCATCAGAATAGAATAAAATAAATTGTTCAGTACTCCTCCAGATATTCAAGTTTGAACAGTTGTATGAATATCCACTTCTTAAATAAGTCTCTGAAATATAATGTAAAGGACTTCTTACAAAAGAAACAGAAGTTAGATCTCCATTTATTACGTAAAATATTTTATGTCTTTCTATCTTCTCTAAATCGAGTATAGAAAGATTGTTTATCTGAAAAAATGTTATGCAATATTTCAAAGCACAAAGTCTAACAGTATTAATTATAAATGTCATCTTAAATTAATAATGGGGCTAACAATAATTGTAAGCAGACCAAATATATAATATACTTTCATATTTCAATAAAGCATAATGCTTTATTGAAAGCACAGGTTATAACCTTTCTTAGTGAAACTGAAAAAGGGTGTATGTTATGAAACTAATGTAATTATATCTTAATTTTAGTGTAATGACAGTACCTCTGTTTAGAGAATAATTTAAGTGATGGTTTATTTGCAAATTATGAATAATCTAGCCCTCTTCTTATGTCATTCTAATTTAGTATAGAAAAGCTTTCATGGATAAGAAGTACTCAAATGCACATATCATCCGCATCTTTTTTTCCAGTGATTTTCCTGTAAACAGAATAGCACAAAACATAACTCATTATGCTTGATTTCCTATACAAGTTGGTCTTTAATTTTTCACTGCATGACTGGTTGGATAGTGCAAATTTTAACTTGTGGCAGAATATTCGGAGAGAATAATATTTGCCTTAGGTGCAATGCAGTCACATTGTATTTCCAAGGCAGAATGCAACTACCTGCGCCAACACAGTTCATTCATCACCAGGAGCTATTTGTTGTAGAGGTCAGAGCTTAGAAGTTCTCCATTTTTAAAAGGTACAGTTCCTTCAAAATACTGATATTCTATTCTGAGGGTGTGTGTTGTTTATCGTAAGAGAAAATTAATATGTTTAACATCTAAGCATAGGAATTCACATTTATCTAGTTACTTGAAAACATGAACCAAGGTCTGATTAATTAAGTTGAAAAGCTCCAAACAGAAAAATTGTTACTTAGCTGTCCACATCATGATTTTTTGCATCTTCCTATCAACTTTCTCTTTTAAGCTCCTGTCAGAGACTGGTTATTGTGTCAAGTAGATGGATCAGTGGCCTTCCACACTGTAATGTTAGTAATAATTTAAGGGTAGTATTCCTTTCATATAACACAAATGAATAGAGATAAGTTTCAAGCCTAAGCTAATAGTCTATGTTACTTCTGTAGTTCCTGAAGCTAGGGCCTTCTAAAGGCAATTTACAAACTCTCAAATGGCAATTCATCACCATTGTCTTAGATATTTATTTTGGAATAGATAGAAACAGTTTGGAAGAACCTGTTTCTTCCTGGTCTACACAGAAAGCTAAGAAGAGACATTTTATTTTTGATCACTAAATTTGCATAAAAGCAATCTCAGATTTAATCAATTATTAGAAATAAATCTATCACTTATGCAAGATAGTGCTTCATAGCAATGAATACTGTTTTCATAAGTTACGTTGGGTTCAAACAAGATCCAGAACTTCTAAGACCCTTCTCACATATGTTCTCACATAACATCTAACATCTATGTCACATTCAAGTCAGTAATGTCTCTTGTCCATAGTTTTGAATTACCTTAGGTATCTGCAATGCAGAAGGGAATCTAGTGGGGCTAAAAATAGTAATAATAATAAAGTAGTTATAGTAATATGATAAAACTAGTGAGGACACTACCAGCATCTTCAGTCTTAAATATCTTTATATAGTGATTTTTAGATAAACAAAAACATTAGGAAAAAAATCCACATCTACACTAATGGTGAAGTAGTTTGATTTTAAAAGGTCTGAAAGAACACTAATCTGTCCTCCTATGTGTCCATGGATCTTAGTATTCCCTAAAATAATGGGAACAGTGAACATCTGGAAGCTATTCACTAGGAGAATTTGGAGAGTTTGTTGTTATCAATTCATTCAGGATTCATTGTAAAGTCACTAATAAATCTCTTTAGTGTTCATATGGATCTTCCTTAACATTCAATTGGTCTTATGGATCTACCTTGAAGTTCAATTGCAGTACTCTTGTTTAAATAGCACCAGTTTGTACTAAGATGTCTCTAGACAATAAGTTCTTTTTTGTTTGTTCTTTTTTTCTGTTTTTTTTTTGTGGGTTTTTTTTTTTTTTTTGAATGTTGGTTGAGATCTTTATTATATTTTAGGATTGCTATATTTTAGGAGTGTTTATCTGCAGCTGTTTTCCAAACCTGAGCGATTACCACAAATAATGTAATTTTTGCACCAAATACATTGTCCATAAACCCTTAACAGACTCTTTAAAAGATGCTTTACAGATTCCTGTCTTCTTAGCCACTTTTTTTGTTTTTCATAATATTGGAGAAGAAAATCACAGAATCATGATATTGTTAGGATTGTAAGGGATCTTAAAGATCATCTAGTTCCAATACCCCTGCCATGAGTAGGCAAGAGAGTACAGGTGAGATTCTTCTGATTCCTTCAGCCTTTGAAATGACTTTTTAGATTGGTTTCACTACAAGAATATAAAGTTATCAGACTAAGCTAATTTTTTTCATTATTTTGCTTCATGAATGGAGGTACACTTTGCATTCTAACCACTAATCATCTAATCTTCTAAGATATTTTTGTGAGTTGCTTATAACCATGTCCCAGTGATGTGCCCACACCTCCTCCATTAGCATATTGCCTCTCTTCTACCTGGTCCAGGGAATGTTCCAAGTATCCATACAGTTTCCTCAAAAACATATTTAATAGACAGTGAATTAAAAGAATAGTGTCCAATTTATTTTTAAAGTCAAGTTTCTTAAAAATAGCTCACATTACTCACCCTGGTGAAGTAACCTGGGTATCATAAATTGAGAAGCTTAACATTTTGCAGAATATTAAGTACTTCATTATTCACTGGTGTATGTTCTACTTAAGGGAAACACACCCAGTATCAAGTATGCTCCCATGGAGAATCTGCAGCGAACTGTCAATGAAATGCTAAGACTAGTTAGCAGCCTAGCAGCCTTTAAGAGGCTTTGTTTCTGAAATAAATAAATAAATAAATAAATCAGGAAACAGGAAAGGAATTTTCTACCCCACTTTAGAATGAGTCACTGTGCTATATAATTGTAATGTGACTATTTCTGTTACTCACACTTCATAAACATACACTGAGAAGTACTGACAGTCAGAATAGTGGATTAATTGTCTTTACAAATGTCAAGCCAAATAATGGTCTGACCGATGTCTCAGACAGCAGCAACATCCATGAAAAAAAAATTAAAATAAAATGATGCAAAGTTTTTAAACCACATCAATGGTTTACTGTCACAATAGGGTCTGAGTCCCATAGACTATAATCCTCTTTTAGTAGTCCAACTTCCAGGAAACCAACTGGACAGACAGATAATCAGAGAATTCAAGACTGTTATAATAACATATATTTGACGAGATAAATGACCTTCAAGATAGTCATGCTTTTATATAGTTACCAACACCTACAATTTTATCAGAAATTCGCTCACAGCCCCTTTTACTTTGTACCTGCTTGCTCTGTTTAAAAGGCTCTGAGAAATTATTACAAGGTCTGAAGATGATGCTCTACATTTTCAGCCTACTGAGTTATTCAAGCACTAAAACAAAAAAATAAGTGGACTGTCAGATTTGTGAAAAACCCTCTAACATGAGGAATAGTCTGCAGCTATCCAATTATCTGCTCCCTTGGTTGCCTAACTGATCTATGAAATCAAATTAAACACCAATCTGCAGATTTAATATTCATATTGTAGTGTCAAAAGATCTGAACAAAATCTACTGAAACAATGAGGAATACCTGAGTCTTCTAGTGGTTTGCAAATGGAAGCCAGGAGACCATGGTTAAAATCTGGACTTATTTATTCCATTTTCTACAACTGGTCATTATTAACCTGTGTTCTTATTTGCTCTATAAAAATCACATCCCTATTCACTTTATTCCATCTATTCCATCTTCAACAACTAAAACGTAATTGAGTATACGTCATGGTTCTGGCTGTCATTGAGTTAATTTTCTTCATAGAGGCTTCTGTGATTCATGTTTTGGATTTTTGATGAAAACAGTGGTGATAGCACAAGACAGTTTTAGCTGTTGCAGAGCAGTAATTACAAAGAGCCAAGGACTTTTCTGTCTGTCCTGCAGTCCTACCAGCAAGGAGGCTGGAAGTGCAGAAGAAGCTGGGACAGCTGACTCAAGCTTACTGAAGGTTTGCCCTACTCCACATGGCATCACGCTGAACAATAAAAGCTGGAGTAAAGGAGGAAAGGGAACATTCACAGCCATTGTGTTTGTCTTCCCAAGAAATGTGTGTGATGAGCCTGGCTTTCCTGGGAGTGTCTGAACATTTGCTCGTCTATTGGAAGCAACAAATGAATTGTTTGTTTCATTTTGCTTGTGTGTGGTTTTTGCTGTAACCGTCTTTATCTCAACCCATGACAACTTTTACAGTCCTGATTCTCTCTTCCATCTTAGATGGGACAATTAGCAAGTGGCTTAGGAAAATCATAAGGAAAAGGGAAATAATTAACAGAACCATGGAATGGCTAGAACCGACCTCTGGAAGTCATCTGGTCCAACGCACCTATTCAAACAGCGATACCTAGAGCAGGTTACCCTGGCACCTACAGCATGTTTTTTCAAGAAAATTGTTTTAAAAGAACTGATTTAAGGGAATTTAACTAATTTAAGGGAAAATAAGCATAAGCATTTCTCTGCTTACAGTAATTCAGATGATTTGTCTTTAGTCTCTATTTCTGTACTAGTGAGGGAGACAAAAAAACATCCCTTCCATCATAGAATCATAGAATTACTCAGGTTGGAAAAGATCTTAAAGATCGAGTCCAACCATGACCTAACCATACGACCCTAACTAACAACCCTCTGCTAAATCACGTTCCTGAGCACCGCATCCAATCCAATATGTATTTTCACATATCCAGGGATGGTGACTCAACCACCTCCCTGGGGAGCCTATTCCAGTGCTTAACAATCTGCCTCTCTAATCCAGCTGCCTCTTATTCCCTCTTTTCAGTACTTGCTATTTACAAGTTGGAATTATTAAGGGGAAAGGTCTTAGGGAGGAAAATCCCTGTCATTTTAAGAGAACAGCAAGTTCAAGATCATCAAGATGGTTTTGATTTATATGAAAATATAATATGAAAATATAATTTAGTTGTTTTTAAGCTTTGAGTTTCTATTATATAAAGAAATCATACTTCCAAACAAAATAACTATAGTGGGTTTTGTTTTGGTTTGTATTATGGAAATACCCATTTAGCTGTGATTTTTATTTAGTAATTAATGTATTAAAGTACGGCATGCGTGAAATAGTTAATGGTATAAATATATCATTATTCAGTTGAGTTGTTACTTTAGCTCTGCATGTCCAGATAACATGGAGAATATACATATAAATGACAATTCTGTTCCTCTGTTGCTTATATTTCAAGATACCTGCACTGATCCTTTGTTGCTAATAATCAGGTTTTTGTGATAAGATGATGGATTGTATGTCTTTGTAATGGGAATATATTTTTGTTTCTAACTTCATGTTACATAGCAGAAATGTAATAATACTAGTAAAAACCCCAGACAATAATCATATTGCAAATAAATCTGTCTTGCCTGTCCTGCCACACAGAGGAAAAAAAAGAGGAAGAAAAAAGTAAAACTTTTTTTTTCTGAAGACAAATGTTTTCCTTATAATCTTAAGAAAAAAAAATCCATTATTTTTTTGTTTCTATTGTTCTTATGCTCTTCTGATTTTTTATATAAGACTGAATCTCTAGAGTAACAAACTTCTCTTTCATCCCATTCTTATCTACTGAGCGTAGCAGTAATTTGCAGTCACAATAAAAAACTCATCTATTTGAGATTAGAGTTCTAACTCACTATTTTGGAGAAGTCTATCCTGATTATTATTACACACCTTCTCACATCTGTTGCCTGATAAACTGTTAACAGAATCATATTCCTTTAAATATATGTTGTTACCCTATCTGCTGTCCATAGTTACCTGTGGCAAATCTCCACATGCAGCTCTTGTGTACAGAGCTTTAACCTAAGAAAAGTGCAGAGTCTACATCACAAAAGTACTAATGCTCTGACAACACCGTAAAAATAAATGAGAAATAAATATTTATTTCTTAGATAGCTAAGGCACTGTTTTGTGTTCAGATATGGTTTGGTCCTAACCAGTAAACTGAGCAGTGGTGGGACTGCACCGGCTGTAGTACACAATTAGAATAGCACTAACTTTGATGTTGCTTAAGAAACTCCACTGACCAATTTCCAAGAACTTGCTGAAAAAAGCAACTACATATATTTTAAAGTTGTCTTCACAACATTTCAAAGCTAGCAATAAAAATAAAATTACAACATACAAAAAACAAGTTCTTTATTTCTTTACTTACTATTAAAAGCCCATTCTGTACAATTGCTTTAATTATACACCGATTTAGTAGTTCTCCTCAAAATTCCTCTGGGTGATGCCACAACAAAAATGGCTTTGTATATGTTAACTAAGTGGACCACCAAGGTGTCCGTTCTCCTTCCTAACCAGGGATTCAGAAACCACAAGTGGTTCACACTAAGATTATAGTACAATTTTGAGAGTTCTTTATGTGAAGCATTACTATTTGAGTTGTACAACATACAGTAGAAAATATATTCAGAATCTTTGTCAACAAATTGATAATTTACAGCACATACAAATATCTAAAATCTTAGATTGTATTAGAATGAATAAATACATATAAGATGTACATAAGATAGATTACAAAAGTTTCATATACACTTGGTACATTCATTTTTATTATTAACCACATACGACAGAAGAAAATTTTCGCATAATATCAGTTGACTTTGATAAATGTACACAAAACTTGAAGTTAAATTAAGATTATATGTAATGTCCACTGAAGTTAGTGGAAAAGCTTTCTTTGACTCCAGAGGGGCTTTTGATGACCATATAGACATCCAACAGATGTTAGTTGATTAATGACATTGAGATTTTCAGAACTGAGCTTTGATATACCAGGAATGTATTACACTGTTACATTTGTGTCAAGAGGTACGCTGTGCTTTTTCATATATTTATATGTACACAAAGCAAAATCCTCACAGGTAAGAAGGTGTAGAGAAAATATTTTGTTACCATATTTTTGGGAAAAAAATTTACTGATGAAGCTATATTACTCACATACTCATAAATAAGCATTTTCACAACAAGAGTTCTCACTCCCTTAGTACAAGGTATGACTTTCCATTTGATGCAGAAGATAGATTCAGTATGCATCAAACATGAGAAATATCTACTCTTAAGGTAGAAATGGAGAATTACACATATTCTTGGATAAGGTCTTTGAATAATGATTTAATTACATGATAAAAATGTACTTTTTTTAGACATTTAAGCAAATTAAAACAAACAAAAAAAAAAAAAGAAAGAAAGAAAGAAAAACAGTAAAACAAAACTAATAAGGAAAAAAAAAAAAGAAAGCCAAAGTCAAATGCTATCTTGAATTTTCCACCAGAGGATTATATTTTCTTCATAATAAAACCGGAAATCATAAAGAATAAGAACAAAGAAGAATCTGCTCTCTGCATAGACATATGTTGAATATATTGAATTACAAGTAATTAGTAACGTAGATAGCATGCCTCATTACGTTTGTTTTTTTTTTTTTCCCACATTTTGAATTGTACTTACACACACAATTCTGGTGAGCTCTTTCCAACTTGTCAGGAAAATATTTAGAATACAAGTTATCTCAAGTAGATATATACAAAAAACCTTCCTGATGTTTGCAGAAGAAATTTTTGTTATTGATGACATATTTTTATAAAAGCAGCATATTGCAGTACAATGAATGCCATTTTATCTTATGAAAGTAGAGGGAAAATTTAAAATAGTATTAGAATATTTCTTCCTTTTAGTAGGAATGTTGAATGTGAAAAGCAGAAATCTTTTAGAATATGCACACCTTATATACCTTACTCCACTTTAGAATGAACTTTCAAATTGTTATCAAACTTCTCTTATTTTTAGCTAATCACAACATATTTTACCTTTTATTTAAAATCCAGTATTGAAGCCCCAGATTTCAGACAGCTCCCCGTTTCTTTGTTTGAGACTTCTAACATCCCACTCTATTGAGCAGCTGCAATCACCCATCTCAAAAATTGTAAACAAAAGAGTAAAGAGCTAATGCATATGAAGTTATTACAGGTAGATGATATAAGAAATTTACCACAAGAGACTTAAGTGTGCACCATGCTTGTCAACAACATTCATATGTTCAGAATCTTAACAGTTGTGTTCAGATGCATGTCATCTCTGAGATTTAGATTAATTTCAAAACAGTTGTATGTTTAACACCTAATTGTCCTACTCAAATGCAACTCAGAGTTTATGATAAAAGCTTGTCATTTTCTCCAGACTTAAACAGAAAGCAATTTGAAAAAATAATAATAATAAAATGATGATAGTAATAGTAATAAACTGTCAGAGCAATTAGATTTTGTAACACAGAGAAGTTGGTATGCTTGATATGAAGTATCTACCATTCAGATTTTGCTGCTGAGGAAACTGAATGGAGTAGATTTAGAGAGCTGAAGAAGTGAAAAATTCAGAGTGATTTTTATTTATTTATTATTTTCAGATTGAAACATTCCAGCATTGTGTTCTAGAAAAACATAAGGGTTTGTGTCACAAAGCAATCTTTGAATGAGCTTTCCAGCTCAGCGCTAATGATCCCAGTGAATAGCATGTCTTAAGTAAATTGATGTCTACAACTCATACTTGCTGGATTTTGATGTCCCATTATATATTATTTCTCAAAAGAAAAAGTGCTTATGTGTAACTCAGAAGAGGGAGTGCTGATTTCTTAATCAGTTTCATTTTCTTCTTTCCTATGAACTCTCAACATTTTTTATTTAAAATAAATTATCATTCATAGAGAGAGATGCATTACATTTTTCAGGAATCTCATTTCATGTCTTCTAAATTCAGTGTAGAAGTCTATGGAAAAAAAGAAATAATTTGAAAACACTAAGGTTTACTTCAGACAGAAAAAAATGTATGCCAGACTGATGAAGTCCATATTGTTTATGACTATCTGGTTTCTCTGGATTTTTTTACATGGCATTTTGATTTTAAAATGTTAATTATTTATAAATATAAATTATAGAGTATCAGTACTCCATATGTTAACTAGTTGATTGGCATCCAAGGGATAGTAGTAAGTGAGGAGATATCAACATGAACCATGAAGAAGCATTCTTCTAGCAAAGCAATAGATCAATAGTGACTTCAGGCCTTTAATATCTTTCTGTTTAAAATAAGCCCTGTTGTAACTAATTTATCAGTTTGGCCAACAGTGGTTCTTTAAGGCTTTGTAGTATATGCATCATACATAAATCCTAGGCTCATCTTCTATGAAGATATTAGTATGTTCTTCAGTGCCATCAATGCATCACCAATGCAACGTATATCAAGATGCACTTGCTTTCAAGGATCAGAAAAACGGGGGATAGAGATTAATTTTTATCTGCATCCAAATATCAGCAGCACCGAAGTCTTTGATTCTGAAGTTCTGTACAAGAATTACCATGTATGTTCCTCAGCTGCTGTTATCAACTGCTTTGACGGCCAATGCCTGTCTGTGACATTTACCACTTCATTAACCTGAGGATTGAAATGTTTGGTTTAGCACAAATAATATGGCCTTGAAGAGGACTATGTGGGGGAGAGTTAATGACTACTGGTATGCCAAATGTTAATACAAAAGATCTAACAGCTTCCCATGGCCTTAAATACTCCAAAGAATAAAACAGAAATATGGACCATCCAGCCTGTGTAACTGCCCATATGAATGCACCAGCTTAAGAGTTAAGTATTAACATAGCTGTGCCTCCAGAAACTCACTAGATAAAATTCATAGCCCAACTGCAACCACTGGCAAAGTCCCTATGGAACTCAGTAGGTTCACTTTATTATATGTAAGAACCACTCTGACTGCTATCCAGGTAGGTACAGAGTACTGTCAGTCCCAGCCGTGGTCTCTTCCAAACCTTTCACATCCTCATTTGCTAGAGAAGTTTGAGAGCTGTGCAAAAAATTTTCCTCAAGTTAATTTAAACTATTTATTTTTACTTCTAAAGAATGGATGGAGTAAAAATGAAAATAAATTCCCTTGTGTCTTCCCATGACTTAGGTGTGATCAAAAGTAGTTTTTGACAGTAACATAATCTTTGATTAGCAGTCTGGGTGAGAGGGTAGTATTCTGAGGTTTAAAGAAATTTCAGAACTGAACAGCATCCCTATCACTTCTGACGTCACCCTCCACATGATATACATTTAAGCACACATTCTGTCTTTTATAAACTCTTGCATTTTTCTTCCTGCTGTGATCCCTGTGTTCTCTGGATAATGTCTCCTTACTTTGACTAGGGACAAGCATCTGACAAGCTGCAACTTCTAGAAACAGATGAAGAATGGAGATGGTAGCAATGTTCAGGCCAGAACTTCAGCCAAGGCAGAGTTAAACTAATTAACACATTGCTTAAGAATTTGACTTCCAGCATCTTCCTTATTTTAAACCATTCAACACAATACAGAAAGAGAGTAGGACAAGTAAATCTTTTCAGTGTATTAGCCAAGAGCACAAAACACGCATTCCAATAATGCTCAGGTAGATTTACTTTAAGTAGAAGACATTCAGAGCTCTGGTTTTCGCATAACCCTACACTATATATGGTGATGCTTACTTCTTATTCCTGTACCTCTTTGTGCTACAGCATTTCATTACAATTATATATCCTTTCAGGATTCAGCCCTACATTATCATCTCCATTCTAATTCAGCTTACTATGTCAAAATAAAGTTTAGAGTAGAGAAAAAAAGGCATCTTTATAGTGAATCAGAGTGGATTAAAAAAAATGAAACAAAATAAATAAACAAAAACTCACAAAGATTGGAAGGGTCAGTAAGGAAGTGTGTGTTGTTTTCCATTTGGAGCTCTTTCACTAGAAATATTAAACTATCAACTTCCTCCTAGAACAATCCTAGAGTACTGCAACCTTCATCACAAGGTACATGAAGTCCAAATAACTAACAATTAATTAGGTCTTTAGAAGGTCATTACCTTGAACTCCACAGAGAAGTGTCAGAGACTAAGGCTTGAATAAAGCTGTTCATTCCAGTCTTTAAGCTGGAAAGGTAAATCTGGGTAACTAAGCATTAAATAGTACTTTGAGTGAATTGCACATGTTCTCTTTCAGCTTTACAGGCAACAAGATTTGGTGAAATTAAAAATATGAAATGAGGCACATAAGGAAAGGTATGAAGAGCAAAACGATAACTTTAAAGCTCATTTCAGAAATAAATGATTTTAAAACGGGAGCATATTCTGACCTAACCATAAATTCAAGGACACTGATATTTATTCTAGCATGGGATTCTTTTAAAATCTTTGCTTTGAAGATTGGTATGGAGTGGAACCACAGATTTCAGTGGCATTTTGTCTTAATGAAGTTGTG
Source organism: Tetrao urogallus (assembly GCF_951394365.1). Taxonomy (NCBI): domain Eukaryota; kingdom Metazoa; phylum Chordata; class Aves; order Galliformes; family Phasianidae; genus Tetrao; species Tetrao urogallus. Next base: position 72,990,026 of record NC_136814.1, on the reverse strand, counting down.
CTTCAGTTCTCTTCTGACTGCCCTCTTCTTCCTGAACACCTACGTATATATTCACACACTTCTGAAAAAGGAAGTCCTGCCTCAATAATCCAGTTCTATTTCATCTCAACAAAAGAGTAACTGTGGCTGAGCATATTGTTTCACAAGATGAAAAAATCTGTTTAATGTTTTACAGAATGCATGTGTTGCAAGTTGAGGATAAAAACATAGAGCATTAGTTGTAACTTTCAAGATATTGGGAATCTAGAAGAATCTACCATGGAAATAACAAACACAAAAGCAGCTAAGATTTTGTTGATCTGTCCATACATAGCTACTAATTGCAAATTGAGGTGCCTGAATGTGGATACCTACATTTAGACAGTTAAATAGTGAGTAACTTTTTTTCCTTGTAGATATCTAGAAATGTGACGTGTTTATTGTGGATGCTTTAGCCAACGTTCAGTTGTCTGCAATGACCACAGACATCTAGTCTCACATGAAAATTTTTATTGTATCTGAGATATCTGCACAGAAGAGACAGATATGGAATAAAATCTGTGGTAGAAAAGAAACCTTCTGAAAGTGTAGCTATGGGGATTCCAAATGGCACTAGATGCCCATGTGTGGGCAACAGGATAACCTCCCTGAATCCTCTCTGATGATAAAGTTGATGATCAAGGATTAGTTATTTCCTCAGGATGTAAAGTATTTAATATTTATGTCAGTCAATTTGGTTTAGCCAATTCAATACTCCCCACAAGCCTTTGAATTATATTAGGCCTGAACTCAGTGAGCAATGTCACCAGTAATAACAATTATTAAGATGTACACTCAGACTCAAAAGTGTATGGCATTTGTATGTGTTCTGTCCAACTTTAAATGTAGGTGATTTTCAGGTTTTGATTCAGCCTTCCTGTCAGTTTAATATCTTTTGTTCTGAAAATTAGTATAGGTGGGTGGAGGTGTTTGCAGAAAAAGGCATGTAGCGAAGGAGACTAACACAGCAAACACAGGACATGTCTGCACTGGTTTCTGCACTGATGACATTGCACCCGCTGGCAAGCTCCAAGCTGTTCTCTGCTGGGTGAATGCACCAGCTTGCCCAGAGACAGCGCAGAGGTTCTTGCACAACACTCTATACTATGAGACAGACATGCCTCTTGGGAGCAAATTCTGAACAGATATAAATAGGTTCTGTGTATGGCTGACAATGCTTGCATGTAAGCATTTGGTGCTCCAATGTGTAACGTGCTAAAACAAAGGAAAGCTAGGACACTCCCTCTCCGCTTTTTGGGTCTTTTTTTTTCTTCTGGTTGTGAGGTGAAGATGGAGGCATATATATTCAGAACAACTCAAGAAGAGTTATAAGCAGAAATGCACATTTTAAACTAGAACTCCTTCTTTGCAAATGAACTTTAGATTTGGAAGTCTGGGGTCTTGATGGCTCATTTCTTTGCCAAATATCTGGCAATTTCTCTGTTGTTTTGAATTTTATATCCATTATTTAAAGAAAAAGTCTTCCACAATAATTTATTAAATGCATTGACAAAATATATTTGTGTAAATATATATATTCTCTAAATGGGACACTCAGAATTTTCAGATTTGAAAACTGAATATTAGGCACCTAAATTAAACAAAATGTCGTCTTTCAAAAGCACAAACTACCATTAACATGCAGTAGGCAGAAATTAAATTTATATTTGATGGATTGTTATTGGAATGTTATTTACTTCTTAACAACTTCAGTTATTATACATACTTACATAGCAAATCTGTAGAAACATACTCATTTGAAATCGGTATTTAACATCAGAATGCATCTTAGTGTGTTAAAAACAGGACAGACCATATCAATTCTTTCTGAATACGTTAGGCTACTGATGAAAAGTTTTCCTAAAATACAAATATTGATTATGTAATTTTTTTATTAATTAGATAAAACACTTTATTGTGTACAGCAGTTCATTAGAGTATTGATTCTATCAGTAATGCTACATATACCTAACTTAAGTCTGAGCTATTGTTCACTGTAATATTAAGTGGATTTATTCCAGTTGACTTTCTGCTACACTGTTAATTAAGATTATATTATTCAGGGAAAATAAATAGCCTGTTGAAAGAAATTCACTTCCATTCTTCATTAAATGAGATTTTCATTACACATATGATAATAATAGATTTAGATAAGAAAAGTCAGCAAGACAAAACAATTACTACTTACTTTTTCTGAGCAAAGGGGAGAAGAGGTGTTCCTTGGGAAATAAGTCTTCAAAAAAAAAAAAAAAAGTATATATTTCTCTCTATAAATGAAATATCTTTCTAAGAGAAAGAATTCCAAGTCCGTAAAATGTATTACCTGATTAGTCTCTATCAGTTCTGAGTGCTAAAACAAAGCTTTACAAAAAAAAGAAAAAAAGAGACAATCCTTTTTATAATTAACTCAAATGCCTAATTTTTGTTGTGCCAATTTATTAATGCCTTATAATAATCCTTATTTTACTCAGTTCTCTTTGTGCATATTAGATAAATACCTCTATTTTTAGGCTACCAAGAGCAGAGCCTTTCCCCCACTCTTCTAATTCATTTGTAATATATGCTACTCCTGTGCCGATTATAGTGAATTATTATTATTTGTATTTCTCTCTGAATTCCTAAAACATTGTCATCCTACATTTAGGGCAACCAGTGCCAGTGCCTCACCACCCTCACTGTAAATGAATTTTTTCTTATATCTAACCTAAATCTACCCTCTTTGAGTTTGAAACAGTTTCCCCTTGTTTTATCACAACAGATTCTACTAAAGTCAACCTCTTTTTTTCCTGTCACTCCCCTTTTGATATTGAAAGACCGCTATCAGGTCATCTTGGAGCCTTCTCTCCCCAGTTCTCTCAGCCTGTCCCCATAGGACAGGTGCTCTATTCCATGGATCATTTTTGTAGCCCTCCTCTGGATGTGAATCAACAGGTTTGTGTCTCTCCAGTACTGAGAATCCTACATCTGGATGCAGTACTTCAAGTGAGGCCTCACCAGTGCAGAACAGAGGGGCAGGATCACCTCCCTTGACCCACTGGCCACACTTCTTTTGATGCAGCCAAGGGTATGGTCAGCTTTCTGGGTTGTGAGGGCACACTGCTGGCTCATACCCAGTTTGCTATCCAACAGCACTTCCAGTTCTTTTTCAGTAGGGTTGTACTCAATCCTTTCATCCCCCAGCTTGTATTGGTAATGAGGGTTGCCTCGTACCAGGAGCAAGACCTTGCATTTGGGTTTGTTTAACCTCATGAGCCCGCAGCTCAAGCCTGTCTAGGCCCTCTTTTCTTTGATAATGCGCTGAAGTTTCTTTGACTTTTGGTATTAAGTGCAAAAATAAATAACAAAATGGATCTGAGCTATGGTTTTAAGTTTTGCTGAATCCAAGTTTAACCAGCATTTTGTTTTTTATCTTATTTCTTTAGCCAATTATTTATTTGCTAAGTTACAAACTGTGATTCAATAAGTTTCTGTCTTAATGTCATTTTGTAAAAGATCTCTTAATTTATTCATAAATTTACCTTTACATAGTATTGGCCAGTGTTAAAGTCTAAAGTTAATGTTCTTATTCATCAAAGTAAAAAGCAAACAAACAAACAAAAAAACTATTTACCTTGAAACAAAATGTGACTTTTGGTCTGTAAACTTGTCATGGTTTTATGATTTTTGGTTATTGGTATTCTTCATCATGTACTGCACTTGGAGTTTAACTGTGAATGCTCCAGTTCCAGGTACCTGTCCAGAACAGAAGAAGAAGCCCAGGGGGCTTTGCAGTCAGAGAGGAGATAGAACTCCTGGCAAGGTCACCCAATGCTCTCTTTTTTGTCTGCGTGCTTTTTTTCCTGCTCTTCTTTGTCTGCTCTTCTTTCATCACACTGCTGCTCAACTTGACTGTGCATCTCATCTCAGTGTTATGGTGAGGCCTATCCACCTTTCAGACATTCTCTCTCTCATTATATTTGTTTTATTAGTTTCAAATATAATTATATTGTATTATGGTGTGTTATCTTGAATTCCGATACTATATTTAGTAAATTAGTTTGTTTCTCCTCAGAATGTTGCCGCTGTTTTCAATTATTTTGGGGTCCCCTGTTTCCCTTTTTCCGGCGGCGTGGATTTTGCAAAATCCCTCTGCCCCGCTAATCACAAAACTGGGCCAAATCAGCCCATAAACCGTTGACAAAACTTGAAATATATTTTGATTCAGTCCAATTCCACTTATAAAAGATTACCATTTACAAACAGTTTTGGGGTGTTCACAAATAATGTTTTATTAAAAATTAGGTATTTAAATTATTTTATTACAAATTGGATATATAAATTATTTTAATACAGAAGATATCTATTGGCTAAAGTTTTAGTTGTAGTTATAGCTTGTTTCTCAAGATGATGTGACCTTTCTTTTCAGTGTTATGGATCTATTTGTTTTATAACACTAAATCCCAGCTATGTAGCATTAGAGAAGCCTGAAGATCTAAATTCATCTCAATGCAGGTTTCCCTAGTGATAAAAAAAACGTAAAAGTTATTAAAGTATGTAAATTATCTGATCTTGTGTGTTTGGATTACCTAAGGTACAGCAAGATCTCTTTACTTCTTGCACACTCCAAAAGAGAACCTTTTTAAAATATATATATTATTTTCAATAGCACACTGAAGAACACAAAAAAAGTAACTGTGTGACTGCTGAATGGGCAATGCAATAATCCTGTGTAATCTCCCTCTCAGTAGAGGATTTATAATGATTACACTGACAGAGATGCTAAGTGGATATCATATAGAAGCGGAAGAAAGGATGACAGAACATAGTAGAAACATGAAAGAGACTTCATATGTCCTTACTGTAAGCTTAATATTCCCTCTTGAACTGCTTTCATTCTGCTAAATATTAGGAAATCAAATTTGACCAGATGATATTCCCTAGCTTTGGAATCTTAGTAATATCTGATCACTTGCCCTAGTACTGTTCTGAAAATTTCCTGAACTTGCTTTTGTCTTGGGACAACCACAAATCCAGTTCTACATAAATGGCCCAAGACATTGGTTTAAAGACTTATTTCCTTTACTGGGGCTTGGGGACTCCTAATACTTACATAAAATAATAAAAGCGTGCAGCTGTTATTAATTTTATTTTACCCACTCTACATCATGCTTAAGCTTCATGTCTCCTTCTGAGAAGATGATACCTTTGATATCTCAGTTTTTAATTTCTGGAAACAGGATGTTAATCCAGTTTAGTAGTGGTGAAGATGCACATACCATAATCATAGTTATATTCTATATATTCTGAAAGTGTCAGAACCAGAAAAATTCCACTTTGATTTAAAGTGAAATAATAGTTGTCCTATAGTAGGGTGACAGACCTAATTCAAGTGTAATTGAATGCATTCAGAGCAGCTTGAGTCTAAATTATCTATGCTTTACTGCATCAAAAGGCATTGAGAAGGGGGAAAAGGTTTGGAGGAATCTAATTTTATTCTCCAACATTTTAAACATGCAATGTGCATGTAAAGCACTGCTGTGAATAATATCAAATAAATGTAGAGTTAAGAAAGTGAAGAATGAAAAAGAATATTTACTTTCTTGTGATCTCATATACCTATTTCTAAATAGGCTAAAATATTGCTACAAATGGCCTAGTAGTTTTCACTCTTATTTGTTGTTTCAATTCTTTTAATGAGTAATATCTCGCAAGTGTATTAGGTAATTGGCTGAATTTATAAACACAGAACAGAAGTTATTAACTCTAAAATGTTGCCACTAATGTGATAATTTCTTTTTTTCCTCATATATATGCAGCTTTAAATATAGTAGGTTTGTGTGCATGAAAAATATTATGACATATTAACATTTGAAAAGTACGAAAATAATTATCAAGACATGGTTTTGAGAAACTGATGCATGAAGCAGGCTATTTCTGATAGGTTTCAAGTAGCTTTCAAAAGCTTAGGCAAGAATGGCTGTAGCCATATTCCTTCCATTTTGAAGAAATCATGAAAAGTTACTACGCTTTCAAATAAAAAGCATGTCAGAAAACGAAGCTCAGTAAAAAGAAGGATTAATTTTATTTTGAATTGCTAATAATGTTGCAAAAAAATGAAATTTGTTGCATTTACTTCTTCGTTGAATTAAATACAAATAAAAATCCCTTTCAGTGGTTTAAACAGAAGTTTATTTTGAGAAACTAAACAGCATGTCATTTACTTCTGAAGTTGAGAGAAGCGACAAGTTATGCTTACTGTTTCAAAAGAAAATGTTTCTGCCTACTAGTAGAATGTACCTATCAGCTTTCTTAATTGCATAATACATTTGTTATTTTATTTAGAATACTTGATACAACGCATTAAAAACACAAAGCATCATGTCATAAAGGTATTTTGGAACATAATTATAGCTTTACCAATGTGGAATTTGTTAAATCCAAAACTCATGCTGAGGCAGAACACCCACACACATCTTTTAACATATATATTAGGTACGAAAAAGGGAGCTGTGTATTTCTTTGTTCCAATATTAGTTTAAACCTAATTTATTTACAAATTTCTTGTTCTCCTTTCCTCTCCAACACTACATACAGGAGGATATTCACTGAAAAATGTTTGCAGAACATTTGCATTAATAAGCTCTTGATACAGCTTATGTGACTTTCCAGTCTAAAGCAGACAGTCCAGTAATGTTATAACCTTAACCAAAACTCAGAAGGCGGCTTTGGAATACAATGCTGGTGTGCTGCAACATCAAATGGCACAAAAACAGGTAAGAAAGAGCAAAGTTTACACACCTGTGCCTGCTCAGCCCATTCCCTGCGTAAAGAAATTTACCCTCTCATTTCCTTTCCCTGTTTTTATATGAAAGTATTGCAAATAATTAACATAAATCAGTTCCAGATACATTTATTGAATTTTTTCACTTTAGTCTAAACCTTATAAGAATTCATTTGTATTCTGGTTTATCTTGAGGAATCCATGGAAACTACAGAAGTCTTCTAAACCTGCATAAACATCTACCCTTGTTGAAAGGTTATGTGTAGACACCACCTTGTTTCTCACTGGAAATGGTTAAGATAAATTACAGCACCAAGAAATGGTAATCAATTGTCTGCCCATGATTACTTTCTCATAGAAGCAATAGATCACAGGTGTCTAATTCTGTTTGTATGAGGCATTCAAATTATTTAGTGAGGCTGAGGCCATACTGAATACCATGACTACCATAATATAACTAATAATCATTCACACTGTGGTTGGGAATGACAGGATTACCATGAAAAGCAGTTAAGTAAATAGTACTATATGCTGGCTTGTAAAGTAATCAGATAACTTCTCGGAATTTTTAAGCAATCCACTAATGTGAGCCATTACTTAACAGATATTTGATTCCATCTCACCATTGCTTAATTTCAGTGCAACACTTAAAGGTCAGGGAGTACTGTGCTGTCTTAGTGCCAGACGTCAGCCATTGTATATTTTAATCATTACTTTTTACACACTAGCACCAGTCACAATAAACAGTCTCAGTCACCTATATTCACAGCCACCTTTTAGAAACCACAAATCACAATGATATCTCATTCCTGCTCTTACATGCAGGTAATATACCCTATTTTCAAGAATCCATCCATCCATCCATGTGTTTATGTAAGTGTATTTTTGAAAGCTCTGTTTCCATATCTCTGCACAATGAAGAAGATATCTAACTTATTTTAAGGAAGCTTCTAAGTGAAGGCAGGGAGAGAGAAAGAGTGAAAAGGGAAAAAGAATTTAAAGTGCATGGTGGAAAGATAAATAAGGAGTGATAAAATTAGGGAAGGATAAAGAGGCAGTAAGTATGATTTACTATGTTCTCAACAATCTTAAAGCCTGCCTTGCAGATTGCATAACTGAAGAAATAACTTCATATTGATAGCTTTTATTCAGAACAAGCCTGTTCATAATTTTAGACTCAGTAAAATACCTGCCTTGCATCCTCATTGTTGTTCATAAACAGCATCTTGTTGGGAAGCAGCAATGGTTTACAAAAGGCTTCATGTTTTTCTTAGAAATTTCTTAAGATCCTTTGCATTAATTCTTTCAACAGGATCCAAGATGGAGATCTAGTAAAGAAGGATTATCATAGTTTAACAAAGTGAAAAACTAATTGAATCATTAACTGGCCATTCAGATTAAAATGTCTTCCTCTCATCTGCACCCTTGTTTATACTTCTGCTTTACATCTGCCCATCTTGCTTTAGTTTGCCTTGTTTGTAAAACTCCTTAGATTTTAGTCCTACTCTAAAGAGGTCATGTGAAAATGCACATCAAAATGCCAGTGAAAGTCAAGGCTTTCTATGCCGTTACTCATACTTCTTTTTTCCCCATTAAGACATTTGCTTTTACTGATCGCAAACAAGCAAAGTAACATTTTACAAGTCTACTAATTTACACAATTTTTTCTTTCATACAGCTTTACACTTTCTGTGAGTAAAGATATGACTGAGAAAACTGCATCATCAAACAGTTTTCATAGAAAACAATTAATGTTTATGAGTTTACAAACTAAAAATAATCCTTTTCAGTGTAAATTCAGTTATTGTTTATCAGCTACTTTGATTGTTGCAACAATAAACTGCAAAACAGTATTCTCTTTTCATTCTCAATCACTGCTTAACAACAGCAATGCAAATAAAAATAAAAATACATTGTATATACACTTCGGGTATCTTACTGAAGGAATTCTAGCACGTTTCTGTAAGAAAATGTCTGTATTTAAGAATCCAACAGCAGTGTTTTGTTCAAGTTTTAGTTCTCTTGTCTGAATATGCTGCTAAATCTCATGATGTGCACACATTTTTTTTATTGTCTAAATCCATTGTCTAATGTTATACGTTAAAAGCTAAGTCCCACAATTCTCAAATTTGAAGTGCAAATTTAGCTTTTGTATAGACTTTACTCATTCTGGTTAAATGACATTTTAGACTGGAAAATGAAAATAAACTTTAGTTCTTCTATGGCTAGATGAGTTAAAAAATAGTTAAATTTCGAGGCTACAATTAATTGCTCTTCTCTGAAACCTAATAATGCACTTACAAGCCATAGGACATTTTAGGATTCTCAGCAAATATTTGTCTAAAGAGAACATACAGACAATTGTAGAAGCTAAAGGTACATTTCCTCTCGTAAATGCAGTGTTATCTTACAGAAGTAATCAACTTTAAAAGGAGAAGTGCACATCAATTATATTTTTGTAATTGCCTATGCACCAAATATGTTTATATTTCTTTGTAATTTTTCTTTCTTATCTTGTTGTGTTATTTCTACATGAATAAAACAGAAACAATTGACATAAGAGAAAGATGCCAGCACAGCACACCCATTCACATATAGGTGTGTATATTTTAATTTAGTTACCTAATTAATATTGAACTGCTTTTATAGTCTCTCTAGCAGATTCAAGGCAGGATATAAGTAAAAAGATTAAAAACAAACAAAAATAGAATAACTGTACTCATGTAAATTTTCACCCTTTTAGCATAACCACAACAGACTGAAAAATGGTCGTTAATTGTTAAAAAATAAGATAATTACAGAATCACAGAATCACAGAATTGTAGGGGTTGGAAGGGACCTCCAGAGATCATCAAGTCCAACCTCCCTGCCAAAGCAGGTTCCCTACACCAGGTCGCACAGGTAGGCATCCAGGCAGGTCTTGAACATCTCCAGAGAAGGAGACTCCACCACCTCCCTGGGCAGCCTGTTCCAGTGCTCCGTCACCTCACTGTAAAGAAGTTCTTGCGCATGTTTGTGCAGAACTTCCTATGCTGCAGTTTCCAGCCGTTTCCCCTTGTCCTGTCTCCACTCACCACTGAAAACAGTCTGGCCTCGCCATTCTGCCCCCCACACCTTAGATATTTATAGACCTGGATCAGGTCCCCTCTCAGTCTTCTCTTCTCAAGGCTGAACAGACCCAGTTCACTCAGCCTTTCCTCATAGGAGAGATGCTCCAGGCCCTTCACCATCTTCGTGGCCCTCCGCTGGACTCTTTCCAAGAGATCCTTGTCTTTTTTGTACTGGGGAGCCCAGAACTGGACGCAGTACTCCAGATGAGGCCTCACCAGGGCAGAGTAGAAGGGGAGGATCACCTCCCTCGACCTGCTGGACACGCTCTTTTTAATGCACCCCAGTAAGCCATTGGCCTTTTTGGCTACAAGGGCACACTGCTGGCTCATGGCCAACCTGTCATCCACCAGGACACCCAGGTCCCTTTCCGCAGAGCTCCCCTCCAGCAGGTCATCCCCCAACCTGTACTGGCGCATGGAATTATTCCTCCCCAGATGCAAGACTCTACACTTGCTTTTGTTAAACCTCATCGGGTTTTTTTCTGCCCAGCTCTCCAGCCTATCCAGGTCTTGCTGAATGGCAACACAGCCTTCAGGCGTGTCAGCCAATCCTCCCAACTTCGCATCATCAGCAAACTTGCTGAGGGTGGCCATTATCCCCTCATCAAGGTCATTGATGAAGATGTTGAACAAGACCGGACCCAGCACAGACCCCTGAGGAACACCGCTGGTTGCAGGCCTCCAACCGGACTCTGCACCACCACCAACGACCCTCTGCGCTCTGCCAGTCAGCCAGTTCTCAACCCACCTCACTGTCCACTCATCTATCCCACACTTCCTCAGCTTTGTTATAAGGATGTCGTGGGGGACAGTATCAAATGCCTTGCTGAAATCAAGGTAGACTACGTCCACTGCTCTCCCCCTGTCCACCCAGCCAGAGACAACATCATAGAAGGCTACCAGGTTGGTCAAGCACGACAATTAATTAACTTAAAGAGTTATGAAGAGTGAAAAGCACACATTTGCAGTACAAACTTAATGCTACTGCAGCCATCTGATAACTCAAACCGAAACACCAGTCTCCTCTCTTCCTTGCAGACACAACTAGGAGGTGAGCAACTTCACACAGTTTTCACCTCCTTTGATGGCTGCTTGCTGCTCCCACCTTCCACAGCTTCCTCCACCACCACTGATCACCCTCAGTCCTCCAGAGCTCCTGCATTGCTATTTTGCATTACAAGCACCAGTACAGAAGGAGTCATTATTTTGTCAAAATTAACTTACATTAAATATGATAGGCAGTTCAGACACTTGTGCACGACAATTTCCCTTTAACTAAGAGCAGGGCAATATTTAGCACAGCAAATGTCGGTCATGTAACTGAGCAAAGACAGGGGACTTTTTCCTACACTTGCCCAGGAATGTGAGACAGTGATCTGCAAACAATGGGCTTATCCCCAACACTGAGGCTACATTGGAACAATTTTATTCAGTCTGTAAATTCACAAATTGTTCATGATGTGGTAGCTAAAGACAGTTCTCTGGCTTCATGCTATCACTTGTCTTACTCCCCCTCAGGAACTGTATCACTGATATGCAACTTGCACACATGCACATGCATGCATACACACAAACACTTTCCATATGGACTTAAGTGGTTTACCACAAACAGGCTAGATTCTTTAAAAAACCATTAGTATCTGCAGTAGATATATACTTTAATCTGAGAAAAAAATGGCCATTTTCCAGTGAATAATTAATTATAACTTAAAATGGAAAATTTATAAAGTTTGTAACAACTTATTCATAATGTTTAAAATATAGCTTCCTTTCTTTCTAACGTGATATTTACAAGGTTTTAATTTGCTGTGCGCTCTGTCAGTTATTAAGATGCACTCTTGCTTGCATTTACATACTGTTGTTAATTCCAATATATTACTTGGAGAAGGACAAGAAATTTTAAAGAGAAAATAGTTCATATGTTAGTCTGAACCTGACAGCAGGTGAGAATTATATCTGTGCCAGTGCAAGCACATGCATAATAAGTTACTTATCTTCTTCACACTTCAAAGGTGTTTTCAGACCAACACAGTTTGGTCTGGGCTTCATTGCCATTCACACTTGAGACAAAATAAGGCCAGAACATTTGGGAAGTATAATTCACCTCAGTTTCTTACTTTCACTAGTTTCCACATTTCCAGTTATGATAAGTGAAAGTGAACATTTAAATCATGAGAAAAAAAAAAATCCAAGATTTTATTCAAAGAGGCCACCAATCAAGCTTCACTTTTCCATCACAGACCAGCTTGAATGAGAAATAAGTATGAGGGATGCCTTAAAAGTTAAGGGATGCCTTCTATTTTATTATGTTGGTCTGAGATGTCAGAGGCAGATGTTGGTGGTATGGCTGTAGAGGTTGAATCTTCCCAACAACATTTAATTACATTTTGTTCCTGTGCAGCAAAGAGGCAGTCTAACTGGAACTGTGTGTGAAGCAAAGGTGTATGACTGAATTCCTCCGTAGAAAAAAGTTGCGCTCACTGACATTCAACAATACTTGCTGAATACCAATAAATGGATGCAAGCAACAGTGGATATGAACAGAGTGAGGCAGTGGGTGGTGCGTTTCAGCAATGGTGATAGTGAGTCCTTAACTAGTGCAGATTTTTATGAATGACTTCTATGCATGTAGACTGTTGTTCATTGTTGGTGAAAATGCATAGCTAATGGTAGTCACTATACTGAAAAAATAGTGTTTTGTAGCCAAGGATTTTCTCTATCAAACAGCATTATCTTACTCTTCATATCTGTTGTAGTTTCCACATAAAGAAACCAGAAGCATTACTTTTGGAGCAAGCTACATAAATAACAGCAAATTGGCTTTAACTAACATGATAATTAAAAAAAAAATTTTTTTTGTTTGTTTTTATCTTTCTATCATAGTAGAAAAAAAGGAGAAAATTCCTTGTGTCATCTATGAAAGCTTCTGTTGCACATACTGAAGTGGAAAAAAAAAATCAGAGTTTTTATATGCATTTATATACTAAATTTTCTTTTAGGAGAAATAGGAGAAAAAGGAGAAAAAAGTAGAGAAAGGAGAAAAAAGAATGTAAAGATGGAAAGATTACTTTAAAAGAAACATTTCCTTCAAATAGCCAATCCTAAAAACAATTAATTATTAGTCATGCTATCACACCTTTAAGCTAAAGTAACTCAATATGGAACATTCCTTTAAGCTCTTCTGAGATGAAAAGGGAAGGGAAGAATTATTTAGATCATCCTTATTATCATCATCTAAATCATAATAACACCTTGAATAGCACCAATCCTTTCTTCCTATCTGCATGCAAACAAATAAAGAGGAAATTCTTCCCACTGTAGAGAACTTGCAATCTCATTATAAGGCAATAGATAACAGATGGATGCAACAAACAGATGGAGGAGTAAGGTAACAATGAGATTATCATAATCAGCATGATAAACAGTGATGCATACCAGCAAACTGGCTGCCTAGCTATTATCTATGTGTGTGTGCATGCATGTAAAATTATCATAAATACCATTTTTATGCTATAGCCTAATTCAGGACATCTAATATTGTCAATTTAGAAAAACAAGGAATGCAGACTCAGAGAGTGCCTTGATGACACTCGGATGACATTGGAAAAGGATTCTAAAAATGTTTGAAGTTCTACACAATGGAAAAGGTAGGATGAATGTTATGTCAGTAGCTAGTTTGCTGAGCTATTTTAGCGATCATTTCCATGTTACTAAGATTTAAAAGGTCATGGAGGAAGTTCAAATCAGGAATATTTATCCTTTTAGGCTTTGCATTTGTTTTCTTTCTAAAACAAAGTAAATAAAATGAATAGTAGATAAATGTGATTTGAATAGGTGACATGCTGTATGATGAGGCATGATCTGAAAGGCTTTGCTGCTAAACATCTGAAGGCAACTTATCCTCTTATAACAGAATTTCAAACCAACAGAATTACTAGAACAACTATTATTAAAATCATTTCTTCTAAAAGATATTGAAATAGCCTTGGTAATTATTATTATTTTTTTAAATAATGCATTTTCTATAGTATATAATTCTTAAGATTCCACAAGTATTCAGACAGCAAATGCTAATGGACAAATATTATTGCATGTCATTATCTTTCTTTTTGCAGAGTCCAATGTGAAAGGTAAAAGAATAAATATATATTTTTATTGTTATTGATATAAAACATATTAATTCATCCTAGTTTGATTCATGTGTGTTACAGACATAATTGCCAGGAACAGTGCGCTGCAGCCATCTCTGGCCTTATAGCAGCTTTACAAGATGCTTGAGCTTTAAAATAGTTGCTATAATAGTAAAGACTTGGAAATTGCATCACATATTTTTCTAGTTGATTAAACGTTGAAAGTCTGCATCAAAACTGTACTACTGAAATTAACTCCAAAAGATGTCCCATGCAGATTTGGGCCATTCTGATCTCAAAGCAGCATTCAAAGAATGCATTTAGCTGTTTTTGAAATCTTGTATTACTGATGTGGATTTGAAACAGATCGTCTGCTGATGAAAACACTGCATTTGCATTTCTAAGAAGTATGCCAGTGAACAGAAGAAGGACTACTTTTAATTTTTTCAAGCAATTTTAATTCTAACTGCTTAAACAAGTATACATTTCTCATGAGTACTTGAGAACTCTGAGTGTTAATGTTGTTATAATTCATCCTTTTCTTAAATTAAGCCAGTTTTTTCATTAAATAAAAGACTAAGAGGAAATGGATTTCTAATCCAAAGCAAACAAATTAAAAGTAAACTTTTCAAATGGATTGTTATTAATATTCTGTAATTGATGGAATTTTTTTACTGGCAATACTGTGTTTTTCTCAATACTCTTTATTCACAATTATTTTTCCTTCAATACATTTCATTTGACCTGTAAATTTAGGCATAACTGTGATTTCAATAGCTATAGCTATAAAGAAATAATCACTTTCAAACAAAGAAATTATTTAAAGCTACTTCATTTTAATAAAGTCTTCATAGATTAACATGATGGAGACACATTAGCACCTTGTAAAAAGACAATGTTTTAATACAAAAAAAAAAAAAAAAAAAAAAAAACAAACCTTACTGGTACTTGCAAATGAAAGTAACTCAGTCATCCTGTCACTGCTTTGAGTTCACTGAAGTAAATAGATAAATAAATAAATTAGACCTTCAATATCAGCTAGTGATTTGAAGAAGAGCAAGTTGCAAAAGATGGCCCAGACCTTCCAGAACACTGTGCATCATTCTCTGCCCATGGCTGAATTGTATCCAGTGAAGCCACTCGAAAACATCCATAAGACTTTTTTAGAAACACAGACAAATAAGCAGGTTCTTTACTGAAGTTCTCAGTTGCTTTCCTGAAATATCTGGTAGATGATTATGCTTGCTGGCTTTGAGATCCAGATGTCAGTCATTATTCAGATTAAATGAAATGATTATTAAATGTATTAAAAGTTAAAATGATGTTAACATGTCAAATTTTTGTAATGTGAATGAAAATTGCCTTATGGTGGTACCCAAAGTAATGGGCTGTATTAGAAAACAGCAGCTTACCTTTTCTTTGGAATAAATATGACAGTTCTACTACTTGATTGCTTTGAAGTTTTGTTTTCCTTGTTTTCAGTATTAATGTCCTTTAATAACAGCAAGTATGAATATATAACATTTTAACATTTAGACGCCAAGAGGACTTTTGTAGATACATCTTGTGCCCTAAATCAAAACAAAATAGTCCAAGAACATCAGAGGGAAGGGGGTACAGAGAGAAAGAGTACATCAAAAAACATCATCCGAACAGAATTACTTTGGTCATTATTACCTCAATATTTAATGACAAAGCTGTAGCACTCAAGTAATATAAACAAGAAACGAAAGAAGATAAATTAGTCACAGTAAAGATGAAAAATAAAATAGAAGGTTATGAACATTTCTGAATATTCAATTTTATAGAAATATTTTACCAGAAATTACTGCAGTATGCAGATCTTTTGTTCCAGCTACTGCAATGGAACATGCATGGCTGAAACAGATAATTTCCTTCCTTGTGAAGGCAATACAGTGCTACATAGCATTCTGCTATTTCCATAGCATGTTAAAGTAGGAAGAACATTTTCAGTTGAAGTTATATATCTTTATATTGCTCAGAGTTGTTATAAAAAGTAATCGGATCTTCACTCTTCTCTACCCTGCTGATTTATGACATCCAGATTAAATAAATTCCATGTGAAGGAATGGGAGTGAAAAGGAATATTGCCTTTTCTCCCATGTTTCTGGCATATTCTTACGAATGAAGTTGTGATTTTCTCAATATGAACACTCTTTAACAAGTAAAACGCATTGTTTCTGAATTGATTTATTCACAGATCCTTCATAATTATGCTTGGTAGATATTTCTTATGCTTTATTTCATAATGTAAAGAAAATATTTCATTGAATATTTACATTATCCCCATAATTCTAATACCAATTGCAGTTAATTCAAACTTGAGTTCCTGCTTTAAAACTGTTGAAGAATTCTCAACTTTTGTATACCTGAAATTAGAGCAGAGATAGAAGGCCATAGGAAAATTGCTGAGATTTCCCCATGTATTTGCTCTTTCACATTTAAAAACTTAAAAGTTCACTAACTGTATCCAGCACAAATTAACTCACTTTGAAATACTTGGTAGTTTACAGTTCTACTGTATACATCGGTCATATGTCCTGTTATTGACTATTTCATATAAATCTGATTTCAAGGTGTCCTGGTTTCTGCTGGGATTGAGTTAATGCTTGCCATAGTAGCTGGTATGGTGCTATGTTTTCAGGATGTGAATAATTTTGATAATACACTGAGACTTTAGTTGTTGCTGGCAGTGCTTACACAGTCAAGGACTATTCTGCTTCTCATGGCACCTTGATAGAGTGGAGGCTTGGGGTGCAGAAGAAGCTAGACGGGGCACAACCAGGACAGCTAACTAAAACTGGCCAAAAGGTATGATGTTTTTTGCAATCTTTAGCAATAAGACTAGGGAAGCAGCTGGGGAGGCTGAAGTTACTCAAGGAATGGCTGGGCATCATTTGGCTGATGGTGAGAAACAGTGTTATACATCATGTAGATTTATATTATTAATAATATTATTATCATTATCATTATTTTCTTTCTTATCGAACTCAACCAGCAACTTATCTCAACTGACAAGTTTTCACTCTTTTATCTTCTTTGGTTCTTTTGAGTCATGGTCCCAAGACAGCTGCCTTCTGAGTTAAACACAGGAATTATAGTCCAAATAAATTCGGTTACAGTTTTGTAGGATATTTTCACAGTATTCGCCTAAAGAGTCTATTAATTCCATGTCTAACATATTGCAAAAGAAAAAATACCAAATGAAGGGAATCAATGGAAATTAAGTAGAAAATCTTACATTATTCATCTAGGGCTACATGGGAATTTGTGTTCTGTTTTCTTTTTGCTTTTTAAAGAGAGCACAAAAAGTGATGTAATTTCTTTTGATAAATATCTGGTTTAAAGACACAAATCACAGCTATTGAAGTAGAGTTGGTATATTAAGCATATACTTTTTGTGACTTTCTGTCAACAGTAAGTATATAATTATTATAAAACAGGAAACAGCAAAACAAAACCCATCGATTGGCAAGTCTGAATATTGACACATTAAAAAGATAATTGGACAGTGCTGAGGGTCATGACAATTAATAGTTAAAGACCTCAAATTCCTAGCACCAAGTAAGGCAATCTAAGCAATCCTATAGGATTACCACTGAGTAATGAAATATCACTAAAACTGAAATGTACAGCTGATGACAAACTATACAGAGAAATAGCTGATGAGACATTAAGGAAATACCTAAAATTCTCTCTTTGCTCAATTCTTTCTTAAATTTAGCCTTTGGTAAGACATGTGGAGAACTGAAAGTGCTATCTGAAACCACAACTGTCTTGGATACCTATGTCATGCCTCTGGACAGGGTTGACCAGTTCCTGCTTTTTAGAGAAAAAACAGAAAAGATTGGCATGGTTGAGTGACAGTTGCTGTTGAATATAGAAGAATCTATTTGTGAAAGCTCAACAAAATCACAATGTTATTCACTGCTTGACCTGAGACATGTGACCAGCTGCAGGGGAGAGAGCTAATGCATGCTTCCTAGCTGACCATCCTCTCTCTGCTGCCTACTAAAGTTATTCAAGTGAGTCATAAGAGCCAGTGATAAAGAGCACAGCTTTGCGACCTCATAATCAGAGCTTTCACTTCCAAAATCTCTTTGATTTGTCAGACATTCTCCTTTACAAAAGACACCCAAGCTTAAAAAGCCATGCCTTACCTGTGCAGAGATTTTGTTGAATATGTTGCAAGGCAAGTATCAGGACCCTATGGCACCAACATGCCTGCTTGGCCCTGCCCACTCCTGGTGGTCGTCTGACCAAGTCTCACCGGAGTCCAGCCTCTGCCTCAGTGAAGCGGCAGCAGGGCCACTCTCTAGCCTTGCCCTTCCTGCTTGTGTGCCCTGCGGAAGAGCAGAGCTTCTGCAGGCCTGTGGCATAGCCCCAAGAAAGTGACCAGGATGGATATGCCCTGGTGCCCTTTTTGTACCTTCTTGGTTGTGGCTGAAATATTCTGTTTGGAATGCAAAAACTAATTCTTCCCACGACCAGGGTATTCCACAGTTCATGGATTAGTGTATGTTTTGAGAAAGTGAAAACTGATCAAACTGATCTTCCCTGGAATTTGACCATATCTGCTGTGTTTGCTCTCATTGGAGTATCTTAGCCATGCCTGAGTTTTACAAAGCAGATAGTCAAGGAGGTACGCTGGGCATAAGGCTGAAGAGCCTGCAGATCTCAGGCAGTTTGCATAGCTGCTGAGCACCTAGATACATCAGATAACAACTAAATGCTTCAGAGACTGATTTGTAGCAGAATGTTAAGTGCCTAAGAAATTTGTGAAGCAAAAATACATGCTGTGAATAGGCTGAGGTGGTTTTATAGGCTTAGAGGTCTAAATCTTGTTTTGGATCTTGCCTTCCATTCATATCTTTAAGACACTAAATGGTCTGTATCCAGGATAGCTGCTCTTCGAGGGGCACATTACTGCTGACAGCTGTAATCCTGTTGTCCAGACAAAAAATCTCCAGGGAGAAAACTCTTCTCCCCTAGAGAGACATAACTTTAATAAAGCTGATAATTTAACTTTATGTAATTATTCTTCAAAAGGAGTTTACTAGCTTACCGTGGGAATGAAAGCCCACTTCTTTCACCTTCTCTATCTTAACATAAATACATAACACAGTGTATTATTGATAATATACCGAATGAGTGGAAAAAATGTTCCCTCCTAGCTTAGTTCTTGAGAGGCAGATGGCAAGATAAAGGTGGTTTCTAAATTAATGCATTTACAGGTATTTCTCAGATACTATACTAAGGCAGTGTAAGTGCCTGAGCAAAATGAAATAGCTCTAATAAATTATTTACAGTGAATGGTAAGAACTTGCTCAATTTCTGAATCAAATATACCTGGTAAATACATTACTATATAGCCAGCTGTAAAGTTGTATAAAAAAAAAACAACCAACAACTTCCTAGGTCAGTCTGGCAACATGCTGGAATTAGAATCACAGAAGAGGAGGGGTAATGCTTTAGAAAGTTAATTATTTCAACAATTGAATCCCATGGATGCTTTTGGAAAATTAATTGGTCCTAGGCTCATTTCAGTTGTGAATAAGAGGATGGAACTTGTTTAAATCCAGGTAACAGGGAGACAGGATTCTTCCAAAGCAATAGTATGGCATACAGAAACTTAGGGAATGGAGTAGAGAAAGGAAGCAAATCTCTGCAGGGCTTATTCCTTGAAATATGATCCAGAATATTAGAGAAAATGAAACTTCAGTCCTTCCAGTATTTGTTTATTGCTGTTATTGATTATAACATAGAACTGGAAATAACAGAAGAACCAGTAAAGTAAACCTTTACTAGCTGAGAAACTTGTTTAATTTTAGGGTGTGAAAATAGGAGGGCTATTCCGAAGGTAATGCCTCCTACCTTAGATGCATTCAAGGTCAGGCTGGACCAGGCTCTGAACACCTTGATCTAGCTGTAGGTGTCTCTGTTCATTGCAGAGGAGTTGGACTAACTGGATTTTAAGGGTCCATTCCAACTCAATTGATTCTATGATTCAGTGTTGGGCCGCAACATCAGAGGCAAATGTCAGTGGTGTGGCAGTAGAAGTTGTACTTTCCCGCCAGTATTTCATTACATTTTGTTGGTGTGTGACAGATGGCAGCAGAGGAGCAGCCTGACAAAATGGCATCTAACATGGAAGCGCTTACAAAGCAAAGAAGTTTCCTTGAATTCCTCCATGTAGAAAAAATTGCACACATTGACATTCATTGACACTTGCTGAATGTTTATGGAGAAAAAACAGTGGGTGAAAACACAGTGAAGTGGTGGGTGGTGTGTTTCAGTGGTGGTGACCCACTGTTAAGTGTATCACCTCTGGTGCTACAGATTTTTTTATGCACAGCAAGCAGGTTCTTGTTCATTGCTGGCAAAAAATGCATAGCATGGTGGTGACTATGTTGAAAAATATTTTTTGTAGATGAGGATTTGCTCCATCACATAATGTTATTCTGTTCTTTGTTGTGGAGGCATTACTTTTGGAGAAACCTACATATATCTAAAAATATTCTTTCTTGTATACACTCCAGGTATTTTGTATCTTTGTTAAGGAAGAAGACTTTTTTTCATGGAAGTACTTAGACATAACCATGCATGTTCTATTACCCTTTCACAGACTCTGCAACAGAAAAGTTTATTTATGACATTTCTTACGTATTCTTTATCCTTATTAAAAGCAAACAAAAAAAAAAAACAACACAAAACACAAAAAAAAACGAAAAAGAAACCCAAAAAACCAAAATTCTTAAACAATACAAAGTGATTTTTAATAGCAGTAATTCCATCTAGTGTGTGAAAAGTCGATTGAGATGCTGAGCGCTAAGATTTGTGGTCACCTCCACTTACCCCTGAAGTATAGATGATTCTCCACAGAATAAATTGATCCCTTCTAGTCTCCAGAAGCTCATTCAGTGGTCTTAAACAAGTCTATTTGGAAGTTCCTTCCCACTAGTATAGCTTAGGAGCTGAGGGGGAAAAAGGTAAGGCATTTTTTTGTCTAAGGCTTTGATGCACTTAGACTTACCAAATTATTTTCCTATTTAGTTTGTTCAGTTGTTGGATAACTCAGTAGGTAAAGCCAAGGATTAAAAAGCAAGAAAGAAAATAAGAGGTGGTCTGAGATAGCCTGAGCTGTAGTCTAAACAAGGAGTGAGTGACTGTGCATTATCTTCATGTGAATGGAGATTCCTGGGATAATGCTTATGGCTCTTAACTAAAAAAAGAAAAAGAAAAAAAAAACACAACAAAAGACTTTACCAATAGCCACCCATAGTCCTGCTTTTGTCAAGTCTGAAATAAGAGAAGACAAGCTTTTCAGGTCCAGTGTGTGAAGATGGCACGGTGGAATGTGGTTGGATTCCAGCTGAGTGTTTGATGTCTTCATTTTTGAGGCCTCTTCTGAAAAAGAGCTGGCAGGAAAGTGTGGCCTTACATAGAAAAAGGGCAAGTCCTGGAGCAAGTTGTTTCCCTAGTAATGAGTATACATCGAATTCTATTAAAATAATGTGCTTTTAATTTGCACAGTGCAGCTAATAGAGTTGTGCTGACTTCACACCTGCTGCAGTCAAAACAAAAAAAAGTGTCACCATAAAATCTCCCAGAAAACTACCACTGTCTACAGCAAGAGTGCAAGTGACAGATAAATTCTCTCACAAAGATATATTGCTTTAGGACTGCTGTAAAATGACTAGAATGCTATAGCATAATCACCAACTTCTCGGCCTCTGAAAAACAGGAAAGTGGCAAAGAAATGATACGTGCAGTTACACCTTACCTTTTCCTGATTGTCTAGGGAATTGTTGGTCTTCCATATGAGGAGTTTAATTCAAGTTTTAATTTAAAGTCCTCAAGACTGTACATGCCTATTCAATAATTGTTTTTTTTTACGATTAGAAAAGAACTATTACATTTTCATAGTTTACCTTCACTTGGAACTGATTTTTTGTTTTTAAAAATGTCAAGATCAGTGAAAATGTTTCCAATGGCACAAGACTGCTTTATTGCTTTTCTCCAGTTTCCACTGATAAACACGAGCTTGGTTTTCTTAAACAGCAAGATGCCATCTTTTTGACAGATACAATATGTAGTTATGTCACAGCATTATGATAAACCTTATAGGGAAGACACAGCAGGGTCAGAGAGTTTCTGCATTCCCAGCACAGTTTCCATGAAAGGAATGTTTACATGACCCACTGTGCAAAGTTTAAATATATGCAGCAGTTTTGCTGCTAACTCCCTGAACTTGCTTGCTGAGCAGCCTGTGACCAGCAAAATTCTGCTCAACTTATTGTTATGGTGTTACTGTTAACATTTTCCTGTCTTGTCAGCTGTTTTAGACATCTGTTGTGTTCTATTAAATGTCTGCACAGAGGTGGTTGGGGAGATTTATTTGGTCTGTTTGAGCAGGCTGAGGAATATAAATATTAGTCTGTCCTTTTGTTTCTGTTGGTTGAGGGCAGATGAGAGAAGAGGAGGAAATCTTGGATATCAAGCCAATGAAAATGAGTAAGATTCTTGCCTGACAAGTGCTATATTTGCCTTTTGTGACTCCTTTTCAGATCTGTAGCATAAAAGCCCACAAAGCATAGAGTATGTATGACATAATGTTTTGTTAACATGCAGTTTAGCAAGGCTTATTCAGAACTCCCTTTAGTCATACAGTTTTTTCTTAATATCTTTTGGCTCAGATATGATTGCTTTGTGCATCAGGAACTTGCTGTACACTGAAAATTAAACTGGATAAAATGCTTTGAATGCTTACAGAGCATTTCACGTTGTTCCAACAAGGCCTAATTAAGGCAAGAGTAGATAGAATAAAAACAGTTGACTGGTTGAAATGGACATACAGAATAATATAGGCCAGATCCAATCATGTTTTTTTCTCATGCTGGAAAACCTTATTTTTCCACCAATTGTTCTGAAAATATTAAATCATCATTACATTAAAGCAATTTTAGAAGGGATATTAGTCTACCAATTGCAAAATGGGGTCGTGAATAAAAGCATATTATTTCTCAAGTCCAAGTGGTAGAACTGAAGAGCAGCTGAAGACTAAGTCTGAAGTACTGATCAAGCCCATATTCACTGACTAGTTTAAAACTGAACAAAAAAAGTAGAAGTTACATCAATAGAAAGATGAGTGTGAACTTCGAAACTGCCCACAAATCATGGCTATAAGCACTCAAGAACCTCTTTATTGATGTGGTTAAACTAATAGAGGTAGCAGCGCTACCCTATTTAAAGCTAATTTTATTATGCTTATAAAGTATTACCCTTGCTTTTGTGACCAATATTCCAATTACTATCCACAGAAGAATGCTGCTTCCATAGGAACTCTAATTAGGTTGCAAGTTTTGAAGGACTTCATGAACAAAAATCAAAACTCTGGGGAACTGCTCATCACAGGCCTAATTTTGAATCATTGTTCAAAACATTCAAAAGTTTTTTAAAAGAAAGACTGATTAGGACTGCAAAGAACTGACAGAGCATGCTTGAAGATTAACATGTTGTGGCTTTGGTTTGTTAGAAATTTCTCAATTGAAGCATTTGACCTTGCACGGGCTCTTTTTTTTTTTTTTTTTTTTTGTTCCTTTTTGTTCTGCAGTTAAACTCAAGCATGATTCATGTTTTTGCAGAAACTGATATGATTTGAGTTGTATGTGTAGTGCAGTATCTAGTGTCTTGATTATACCTATAAAAAGAATGTCTGCATTTCAAGATTTGGTCTCTGTTACCTCTTTAAAATAATTTGTTTTCAAGTACCAAGTCAATTCTTACAATTTCTTTTTCTGTTGCATCAATATATGCAGCAATTATCTCAAACAAGACAGGCTTCATGTATTTTTTTCCCTATTCATATTAAATGTATTTGAAAAGTCTTTAAAAGCTGCAGAGAAATTGCATCTCAGCTATACAAACACGCTATGTAGATCCTTTTCTTCAAACATAAATTTAAGTAAGATTGTATCTTTAGGTACTGAACTGGGACCTTGCTCTATATGCATATTATGACTTGATTGCAGATTGCAGCATTCAAAAGATTAAAATAAAAAAAACCTGCTCTGTGACTCACATAAATCAGACATATCTGAAACCATGAAAATTAAACAAACATTTGTCCATCTGAATACAAATTCTGAATGAATGTCAAAATATGCCTTCTCTCCCACATGTACGGTAGCAACCCAGTCGTGCAGCCAAGTCGAGATACTGACAAGGCTGAAAGCTCAGCAGTCAGATATGAAGGAAATGAGGCAAAGGATAAATCTCAGTGTTATCCACACACTGTATGAATTAGCTTAGTGACAGAAGGGAGGGATTGGGTATTCTTTATGACAAAAATATCAAAGATGGTCAAACGAATGCTTCCAAGGAGCATTCCTATGGATGCTGCAGTCCATATCAGCAGTAACACTGAGACAACTGCCTCACTAGTTGCTAGAAATGAAGAGAAAACACAGAAAATGAACATCTTTTGCAATCACATTTTAAAAAAAAGCATAAATATTATTCTTGCTCTGCAGTATTTCCTGCCATACTTTTGTCTCAGACCTGCCAAATAACTTGGTTTCACCCTGTGCTCACTTACATTTGCTCATTTAGATTTCTGGTACTTCAGTAACTGTTAATCCTGGAAACAGGGAATTTCAGGTTTTGATCTCTCCACCCTTTCAGCATGTCCCACAGATGGATATGACAGCTGTTTGCATCTGACAGATTAAATCTGGTAACTGAACTTGCTGTGTGTGCACTCAGCCAGTCTGTGAACCAGAACCTGGGGGTGTATGGAAAGCGGGTTTACCAAGTGACTCAAATGGGAGCCTTCCACTAATAGCTGTGCTAAGCTTCTCAGTTTGAAATCAGTTATTTGCAAGTCTTACAGCAGTTCTTTGACAAGGGAAATATTTTTTCCCTGTGATGAAACAAGAAGCAGAACTGATGTTAATAAGAAGAGAGATGCTACACTTTGCCACATCCAAATTGTATCTATTTCATTGCAGCTAGCTCATTTCTGTGAATGATGTCATTAGTGCCTCAGTATAGAGAAGTGACTTGTAACAGAACTTGGGATAATAGGTTGAGGGGTTGCTTTTTTCATTTAAATAAATGGACTCAATTATTATAGAATTTTAAGACAAGGAACTTCTGTCTTTGTCACCTGAAAAAATCCAGTCAGGACTTGTAGAGACCCACACTATTCATTACAGAAGTGCAGCTATCTACCTCATTTGCAGCAACACAATCATAAAAAATAGAAACTACTGCTGATTCCCTGAACGTACTGTATTAGGTAGCTTTCAGCAACCCTCTCAGAGCTTTGGAAGAATCTGCTTCTCCTTTGGCCTAGGAATAAATGCTGATATTTTGATCAGAAACCTCCAGTGAGGAAAGCTCTTGATTTCCAAGGAAAATATGTTATATACTACAGTCAAAGCTCTTTGTCTTTTACCTCCCTTTTGTAACAAAGAGAAAAGTAGAAAATTTAACCCAATAAATTTCTTTCTTGCTGTGTCTGGATGACTGTGGGTTCTTACTGTAGGTAATGAAAGGTTGGAGCAGGAATTGTTGAACAATGTAGCTATGATACGCAAATAGTCATGGGTCTAGTTTCTTCTTAGGGACTTATTGCGTCTCATAAAATCTTCAGGAATTAACCTATACTTACAATAAGATTCCTGGCACCTATCAAGAAAAAATGTTCTGAATGTTTTGATGTTTTCTACCTACAGAATGTTTCTGAGAGTTTTGAGTTTTATATTGTATAATGTATAATGTATATTGTATAACATAAAAAAGTTGAAAGAACTAATATCTTTTTGTTCTTATTTATTTATTAAATTATATTACTTAATATAATTAAATTTATTAATGATTTTTTTTAAGGAAATGGAAAAAAACAGATTTCTAAGCCCATATGCAGCATTGTTATGGCTGATATTAGAAAATCATATGTGCAATTACAGTATTCAAAATTTTGAAAACCTTAAACGTTGAAGATGAGGAAGATAAACCCATAGTAATGATTTGCAGTCTAGTGAAAATGTTTTACAATGAGATATGTAAATAATTTCAACTGTTCAAATGAAAAAAAATAATAATTGTTTTTACTTACAGATATCATCTTACATAGAAAATACAGAGTACTGAGGAACTTATAATATAGGAGAGAAAACCATAACAGGAAATATGTCTGCAAGAAGTGAAAAAAAATCTAACTAGGAATAAAACTTAAAAAAAAAACAACAAAACAAGGGTTGTTCCATTAATGAATGGAAATGAATTCTGTCTCTCGACATGTTCAAATCAGGAGAGGATGCCTTTTTGAAAACTATGCTTTTACTATGACTGTTTTATTCAAATACAGATTGTTGGCTTCAGTACAGGGATAAAGGGTGAAATTCAATGTCCTGTAATCATTGAGATGATCTGTTGTCCCCCTGTCTTAATTTTTATTGACATCTTATTCTTTTAGATATATGTTTAAGAAAAAAATGGTTGAGTTATGCTTCTAAAAGTTACGCTGCTTTTATTTTAAGTATTTTCTTGAATTAGATGCAATAGAACAAAACTGAGCTTTGATTTTGTCAAGCTAGGAACAAATTCAGAAAAAAACCTGCATCTCTTAGCTCACATATAAAATCTTTTTATCTCTAATCTGCAATCGTTAAATCTAACAATAGAAAAAGTCATAATACAAACAAGATTTTGTATTTTGTGAAATGCTAGGTGCTTTTTATTCTCATTACTGAATTGAGACTGCCAGGGAAGGTATACATTCAGTATCAGATCACAGTTTGAGCTACAGCTGACATATCATATCATTAGATTTCCTAAACCTCCGCTGTGTTTGTAAGCATAGTCACTGTGCAGAGAGTTCAAAATGAAGACAAAGCATGATGGCTGAGACTTTCTAAAGTACATTGTTGCATTGTCCACAAATCTAGTTCCTTTGAAATCAATTGAAGTTGTGCTGTTGAGAACATAAACTCTATCTGCAGATGACAGATGCTTCTAGTAATCTTAAGCATCCTTCTTATTTTTAAGCTGTTAGTATTAAATGTCAGTAATGTATTAGAAGGGAACTATGACTAACTGTAAATTTGTTGAATTGAAAAGAACTGTAACTGTCTTACGAGGGCAAGAACAAATGTAAGTAGGTCACTCCGATTCACTCCAAAAGCAGTGCCTCCTATTTATTTCGGTGGAAACTACAACAGATTCAACAGATATCAAATAACACTATTTGATAGAGCAAATTCTCAGCTACAAAACACTATTTTTCTACATAATCACCACCACTAGCTGTGCATTTTGCCAGTAATGAACTAGAGCCTGCATGCAGGGCCCACAAAAATCAGCATGGCTGTCTGGAACATGGCTTGTCTTTCTCATTGCTGCTGCC
Source organism: Tetrao urogallus (assembly GCF_951394365.1). Taxonomy (NCBI): domain Eukaryota; kingdom Metazoa; phylum Chordata; class Aves; order Galliformes; family Phasianidae; genus Tetrao; species Tetrao urogallus. The sequence continues at coordinate 72,962,576 of NC_136814.1, read as the reverse complement.
TCTGCTAAACCCACCACCTCACTGTGCTCACATCCACTGTTTGATCTCCATAAACATTCAGGAAGCATCAATGAATGTCAATGGATGCCATTTTTCTACTTGGAGCAATTCAGTTCCACTCCTTTGGTTCATATGCACTTCCACATCAGATCATTTTGTTAAACTGTCCCTCCATTGCCTTGTGTCACATAACAACAAAATGTAATAGAATATTGGCAGAAAGGTTCAACCTCCACTGCCATACCACCAACATCCACCTGTGACATCATGGGCCAAAATAATAAAATAAGAGGCATTACTTTTGGATCAGTCTTCATAAATTGGAAATTCCAGAATCCCTTCTTGAAAGACAAACAGCTTTTAATATAAGTACAAGAATGTCAGTTCCTTTTTTCCTATGTTTTAAGTGGATGAATAGGGATAAATTTATCACCACTAAATCAAACCCCATTTTTTCTTCTTCTCTTACTATCTTTCCTATTAGAGAGTTAATGCAGCCCCCTTTCTCTCAAATTTGGGTTACAGATAACTCATTAGGTGCTTCATATCCTGCATACCTGTGGCTTTCACCTATTTTCTGGGCCAGCATCTTTTCTTGTGTTCCTCCATTAATTTTATGATGTCCCACTAAAATTTGTGGAGCATTAGATTCATCATTCTTGCTTCTTATTTTCAGTTATTGCTAATGAGTAAAATTTGTTCTGTGCTTGTAAACTTGCTTTGTGTCTTGCTAAATGAACACATGCCTTTTAAGTTAATTCTGGTTCCAGATCATCCTAATAAAGAATGTGTCATTCTTTATTAGAATTAGAATTTTTAAAGATAAAATATATAAAATCCTTGTATAAAAAGCACAAGAAGGAAAAGAAAAATTGATTGACTTCTGTCTATATTTAAGGTGTAATGAAGGGTGACATTTTAATACTTTACAGTTCACTTACACACGTAAAGATGTTCTGATCAGCTGTGGATCAGTAGGGCATAAAGTCCTAAGAAGAAATTAATCTGCAGAGAAATAGATAATGCACAATCTATTTAGGAAGAGTATGGCCTTGATCATTGATTATAATTCATCTAAAATCTAATTTAAGTATTTCATTTGAGGGACAAAATTATTCTCTCAAGATTTTTCTGTGAAATTAAATTTTTGAAAGTGTCTGAGTCACCTACAGAACTAAATCTCTTGGCTTATATTGCTAAAAAAAAACCCTATATACATGTGAAAATATTACCCAGGGATGTTAAGCCAGTGACTTTTATGTATTTGTTTCATAATTCAGTTCAGTCTTTTTTTTTTTTTTTTTTTTTTTAATGCCCATTCTGGGAGCCAAGTATCACATTTACCAGATTTTATAATCTTTGTTATTGCCAGGGCAAACATTTAACAGTACTTAGAAACCAATTTGTATATATGTGACATCATAAAAGTACATATCTTTATAGCAAAGGCAGCATATTTGAAATAATATAGAAATAAGAATGAAATACCTGGAGGGAATGATGCTTCCATTTGATCACCATTTGGATCAAATTGTCCTCTGAATCACCAATAAATATATTTCAAGTGCTACTATGTTGTCCTTTTTCACTAGCCTTGTGGACAGATTTAAATATTTTAAAGACTTGTCAGCAGTTCAGCTGAACATTTCCATGGCATCTGCAAATAGCAGGGATGATAATCATTTGCTTACATGTCCTATTAAAAGAAAAAATGTCAGACATTTCCTTGCATCTGGGATAAGGGACGCAGGGGAGCAATGTATACTACTTTCTGCTGATGATGTTGGGCTGGGATTAATAATAAATGATTAATGAACAGATTAGTCAAGCATCCATTGGGAATGGAGTAAATGTATTTGGAACAGAAAGATAGTGTAGGTGACTCCTCAAGGTTCTTTTCAAATCTATCTTCTATTACTATATGATAATACATGAATCTTTCTACTCTTGTTGTTTTAGGCTTTTCTCTAAGGGGATGTCTCTATTTAGGGTCACTCTTCTAGACTGATATACCCCATGATTAATTACCCTAAAATTGCACTGAAGTGGCTGAAAGACAAAGCATATAGACCCAAATTTCATCTATAAAATACACTGCTCATTTCCCTGAAGCTACTGCAGTTCATAGCTGCTGAGGATATGGCCCTGTACTTCAGCTTTCATCTCAAAACTGTATTGAGCTCATTCTCAATTTTTCAAGTGCCAGTGTGGATGAATTCCAATACTGGAAGCACATTTGAACTGGCAAACAGTAAATGGTTGCCATCAGGCATAAGCACTTGTTATATCAAAGCTTTGGCACATTATTTATGGAAGACTTATTCTAATGAATTCCATCCACACCTACCAGATGTGCAATCCAGGATTATGCCAGCTGTTTACCAGAATACTTGATGTCATGATTATAACATGACAGTCAATTTTAATGTTGCTAAATAAGGCAAGTTTGCCTTAATATCTTTATAGAAAATGAAAAAGCAATATTCCCACATATCCTGATTTGAAATGTTAGTGAAATGTAAGTTGGTCTAACCCTTACACAAACACATGCCTGCCTTCGTGTGTGTCAGCCAACCCCAATTGCATGTCCACAAGGCTTTCTTTACTCATAACAATTAAATCTCATGCACAAAATCCATGGTACCATAAACCATCAAAAAAATTTAAAATAAAAAAAAAAAAAAAGGAATCTGATTAGCTAAACAATGTTCACCATTATCTGTTTATTTAAATCTTTTTTTGCAGGAGCAAAACTACAATGTCTAATAATATTGAATGATTTAATTCACATTGAAAAGATTTTCTATCCATCAGAGATCCCATTAAAATCAGTGGTATCTCTGAAAACCTCTGGTTTTACTTACAAATAGACTGGAAGCTAGTTCTAATGCTTTCTTATGCTTGCAGAAATAGAATTTCTTATTTTCTCTCTCTCTTGTGTTGATTTTCTCCTTCTGTTCTCCTATACCTTACTTGAAATGGTCTCCATGAAGAACAGTGAAATAACTGAATATTACTCTTAAAACTTCTTGTACAGGCTTGTTTCATTTTCAGCTTCAGCGTTTGTAATGTACTGGCTTCATTTAGTACTGTATTTATAAACAATATAATTTGTTGATAAGTAGAAGAAATCTTCCTGTAAAGATCTGTTTAGGACTGTGAAGGAAACAAAGACTTCTTGAAAACGTTATGGCTTATAAACTGATAAATATTTGTGATAATATTCTTGGGTTTATACCTATACTGATAAGATACTGACATAGCAAATTAGGAAGAAATACACTGTACTGATGGCAACACAAATGCGCACATATATTAAAAGTTCACAGATTTCTTTTGCAAAAATAAATTTTCTCTATATGTTCATAATTAGATTGTGAAAAATACTGTATTGTTCACACAGAGAAAAAATCAAAGTATGATAACAGTTTTCTGTGCTGCTTTTGTGAAAACATGAGTTTTTTTTGGAGTGGCTACAAGGTAGGCGTCTTAATATTTCCTTAATATTTTCCTTCAAAATGCCTGTCAAGTTAGGACTTACTGTGTCTATGTCTGGAAGTCACACATATCGTGTTACTGTGGTTGAAATATTACTAAATATGCTAAAGATGCTTGCCTCAGCCTATGATTTGTTATATTATCTATTTCTCTGGACAAATATTGTTAATACGAAAGATTAACTTTGATGATGCTGTGACTTCATTGAGAATTCTAGTTTTTGACCTCTCCATTTGCTAACCCTAGAAATAAAGCTTCACACACAGAAGTAACAACATGTCTGTATGCTAGGTATAATGTGTATTGTGGTTGTTCAAATATGGGGTATCAAAACAGTTGTAAAATAAATAAAATTTATTTATTTTATATTCATACATGAAATCTATCTGAATTTATTTGAAGCTATCAGCTGGCATCTTGCAAAATTTTCAGATTGACATCTTTGTGCAGAAGTATGACATTCCTTGGTTTTCACCTGTAAAAGCACTGTTAGAATTCTTGCACTACAGTGATGTTTGATATATGTAAAATACTTGACAGTGTTTATCAATGTCTTCCACTTTCCTTCTGGTAATAAGTTTGTATATGGCATGAAAACTATCTTACACTGTCAAGACACAGTTTCCTCTGAATGAGATTTTTCTTTAGTTTTCCTATTGTACTGCAGGTCCTTTGCAAAACTTACTGAACTCAGTAGTTTTCAACTGGTCCTTAACGATCCGACATCATGAACATGTATTCTATTTTTGATTATCATTAGAAAAAGATTATTGCTTATTAGAAATATTTAAACCCAAATAAATAAATAAGTAAACCATGATTGTAAGTAAATGCAAATTTATTCATCTGGAAATTTAGTTAAACTTTACTTCATTCTTCATTCACCAACGTTGCCAACCCTGAATAAGTACTTACTTCTACCATCTCCATGTAGGCTTTTCAGCAATCATTAAACAGTAATACATATACAATTTCTGCTAAATTATTTGAAATATGACATTAATGCTTTCAGGTTTATGGAAATATATTATAACCTTTCCTACTTTGTAGAGCAAGGAGTACTGTGCATTTGCTAAAGAAACATCCAAGAATATGAATGTTGGTATGATGACTGAAGAATAATATTTGCATTTAACAGTGAATGCATTATTATTGCTTTGGTTTGGGTTAACATAATTGGCCTTTTAAGACCAGGATGAAGACCAGAAAATCTGAATAAAAAAGCCATAGCAGAATGACATTTTAATGCTGGATTTTGAGAGTGGAGACAGAGAGAATGAAGATTTGGGAAAAGAGAGAGGTAGAAGGAATTTGATTGGAGAGGTATTTCCTGTTATTGTTATTAGTACAGTCGTGTAATGATTTGTCTCTATCTTTTTCAGCAGGTTGCTTGGAGACAGCTTAACCCATCCTAAAGACATATATATGATATGTGTCCAAACACAAAAGCCTCAAGCTCACTTTGAACTCTCCAGGAATACTGGCAGACTGTCCTTATTTGCTAATCATGCCATATGCAGGTATAAAGTTGCCAAGAGTCAAGACCAGACCAGAAATATCTCCCAATCAATTATCCTCTTACATACTACTCATTTTTAGAAGCCAAACTTTAATAAACAAATAGTTTTGCCATTTCTCTGCATCAACTTTTCTCAGTCTTAATAATGCAAAAGCTATAATTTTCCTAAAACTTTTCTCTTTGGACGTTTCTCCAAACCACTGACAAGTGGTAGCAACTCATTATTCATTCTCAGTTCATTGGCAAGTAAAGCTGCTGACAGTAGCCAGGGAAAACTGGAGCTGCCTGTACTCATAAACTTTCCAATATGGTTGCTAGAGATACAGCATAGTCTCCCTTATTTGGATATTTCTTATCATTTCCAAAAATACAGTACAAAATATAGTGAGTATAACAACAATTGGAGACAATCTTGAATTATGTGACCTTAGTTAAAAAGTTGTGACTCCGTCTTGAAGTCCTTACAAAAGGCAACACAATTAAATTGGATTGGGAAGGTTTTTTTGTTTTTTTTTTTTTTTACCACTTCATGTTGGAGGCATATTTGACGTACTAGATTAAGTGTATCCCTGTGTATTTTGACTTGACCTGAAGTTTCTGTGATCAATAAAAGAGCACCTAGCCTTTGGCCAGTAAGATATATAATGTGGACATAAATTTAGTGCACTTTAAGCAGTCTTGCAGCTTTACGGCTTATTATATAGTTACAACCAGTGCTTCTAGGAATTGTCACTGGGGCCTGTTTATATATGTTTTTATCTAGCTTTTAACATGCCTTTATCTTTGTATATACTTGTATATGTGTGGTGTGTGTGTATAGCATATAAAAAGAAAGAACATGCTCCAAGCTTGAATAGTGACAGTAAAGTTTAATAATCTTTTATGAATATCTCTTGCCATTTTCACCTTCCCAAATGTAGTTAACATAAAAAAAATGAGAGGAGAGGAGAGGAGAGGAGAGGAGAGGAGAGGAGAGGAGAGGAGAGGAGAGGAGAGGAGAGGAGAGGAGAGGAGAGGAGAGGAGAGGAGAGGAGAGGAGAGGAGAGGAGAGGAGAGGAGAGGAGAGGAGAGGAGAGGAGAGGAGAGGAGAGGAGAGGAGAGGAGAGGAGAGGAGAGGAGAGGAGAGGAGAGGAGGTACTGTAGCAATTTTTATAAAAACTGAACGGATGCTCTGTTTTCAATAAAAATGAAATAACAATTTGTTAGGAATACAACTTTGTTGACACTTAGCACTTCCAGGGCAACTGTATAGTCCCTGTGAAATTGAGGTAAAAACTTCATTTGTATATTCATTTTCTGTGTCATAAGAGTAAGCTGTAGAGGACTACAGAAAGGAAATATTTTCTGGCCTTGTATTTAGATTTTACTATACATTTTTATGCTGCTCAGTCATATGAACGATTCTTTAGTTGTGTAAGTTGTGTGACCTCTAATGAAGATGGTAATTTTTTTAATACGCAGAAATGTATTAAAACCTCTGTAAAGCAGTGTTTTACACAACAAAAAACCGAAGTAATACATCTGGAAGTATCCTTCTAAGCATGAGGCTGGATCAGGGCTACACTAATCCTGCTTGTCAAGTTCATCACCACATAGTCATGGGTGGAGTATATCAGTTCATTCACAGGTTGACACCTTTTACTTTTACATCGGGCGTAAGAAGTTTACAGTCTTGTAGAATTTAACATGTTTCCACATGAAAAAGATTGCAGATTTTCAATGCCTACTAAGCTCTTGTTACCAATGTCACCTCTTTGTTAAATGTGAAGCTAATTAGATAAGTATTCAAGGGATTTAGGAACAGATCAGCAAAGAAACATTTCCTTAGTGTTTTTTTGTTTTTGTTTTTGTTTTGTTTTGTATTTAAATTGTTAGCCAATGCAAAGTAAAAAAAAAAAAAAAAAAAAAAGACATTTAAAGATGATTAAAAAAAGAAAGTTTTTCTTCTGTAGTGGAATCAAAAACTTTAAAAATGTATATATGTGTCACACAGGTGGACACTCAGTATACCCAATTCCATATTCAAATAGAATTTTGGGCATTTATTCTGAGCTAATGCAGGATAGCCCATTTGCACTTGTAAAATGAAAATCTGTAAAGCTTCAGTTTGTAATATAAAGTTTGTTACATACTTAAACCTATGCTTTAGCATATGTTCAAAATGTCAACTGGTTCCCACCTAGCCCTCTTTGTGCTTCACAGATGGGCTGGGAAGCAGCTACTCATTTGAAATTCCCAATTTATAAGATATGAACTTAGGAAGACAATAGATTCAAACAGTCTAGAATTTTAATTAAAAGATGCATCCAGATGAAGAACTTATTGCAATTAATTTGGATAATTCAAATGCTTACCCAGAAATATATGGATGTGCATTATAGCACTTCCACGCTGTGAGGGTTGTCAGATCTACAGCGCCCACAACCAGGAGAGTGACATAACTTATCAAAGAATAGGTGATGCAGGAACAGCTTTGTCTGCATTCCCCTGACGGACCTGAGCTGCTCTGGGGGATTGACTGTATGAATTAGTGATTCAGAAAGCAAGAAAATACTGTGGTCCTGTAGTCAAATTCTTAAGTCACTTGCTTTAGATTAAAGGACACCTGGAGTTCAATCCAGTTATGAAGAGCAATTATAAATTCTAAAGAATAATTATGTAATATAAGAAAATAAAGATTCCTTAAAAAGAATCTAAAATTCAAGTCTGCTTTCTGTCCTAACCTTACCAAGGTGGGCTGTCTAACATTTTCCCATCCTGTTCAAATTTATGTGCCAGATAATCTGCAGAAAAAGGCTACTGTAATAGGATTACTTTCTTGGTTTTCCCCTTCCACAGCTAGCATATTTTTTCCTAAATGACAGCCATTTTTGTATTCTCTGAAGTGCACAATTCTTTTGATCAGTCCTGAATGAACTGTCAGTGATTTCCTAATATAACCATACAGTGGATTCAAGTGGAGAAAAAAAATACTTTCTAGATTTTGATTGGTTTTAGGAAGTAAGACTATTCAGGCACATGAAAAATGGATTCTATGCTGGAAATGCCGAGGCACCTGAGGAATGTTTAGGTGCTGATGTGTCTATATACCTTGGCACTCTGGCAGTCAAGTATCAAGTGAGGGTTTTCAAGATCATAAATTTGGACCTAGAAACATCTTACAGCCTTTTACACACCTTATCTTGCTGCCCATGACCTTAAGGGGAAAAAAAGAAGTTTCTTTAGCATCAATATCACTATATTATCGGGAATATTGGTTAAAGCAATTATCTAGTTTGAACTTTAAACTCTTTTAATTAATTAAATGTATTTACTCTTTTTGATTCAAAGCACATAATTAGTTAAATAAAATGTGAGTTTATACATTTTTTCACTAGAAGATACTGCTGACCATATCTAATTTTTTTTCTGGAAATAGTCATTGAACATTATGATGTAGTCATATCTGATAATAGCTGAATTACTTGAAACAAACAATCTAATTCAGTGTTTAATAAACTACAATGTAATCTCTTCTTTAAAAAAACAAAACAAAACAAAACACAAAAAGACAAGAGACAGATTACTATAGGTAAGTTGCATTCTGAGTTAGAAGACTTATTTCTATTTAGAAAAAAGAAAAACCAGCTTTTCCTCAGAAGGAAAGAAGAACTCAGAGAAAATAACCCTCAAATCACAGCATACCATGTTATTATGCATCATTGTCTTAATACCATCAAAATAGCATCAGAATTCACTTGAGGATTCTCTGCTGAGCTACAGAAACTTGCTCACCAATCACAAGACATTCAAATGAAAGAAAGTAATCCCTTGTAAGATCAGCTAAAAGACTGTGAATTATTCCTCCTTTCTTCTCACAAACTTATATTGGATGTAGAATGCAGCAGTGCATCTGAAAAATAACAGAAAGTTGTACCTTTACCCTCACAGGCATTTCAAGTATATATGCATGCTTATATACATACATATGGAAATCAGGCCAGAAATTACTCTGAACTGCTTCACTACCTGCCTTGCCTTATAACTCCAATATTGCAACGTGCTTACTTGAAGGTCTTGTTTGTGCAAATGTAAAGAAAGGATAGATTTATCAAATACATGAATTGATGTGATGGTATTTTCAACTGAAACAAATGTTGACCTTCACTGTCAACATAGTGAGATAGTGTCAAATCCCATTTTTCAAGATCAAGCGTAGGCACTGTCTACAGCTTCCTGTCACACCTCCTTTTCCCACAAAAAGTCAAAAATGTTCTTGTTAATGTGGAAATGATGAAAGAGAACATCTCATCTTTTTCTTTATGCTGTGAGACTTTAAACAATCAACATAAAAATGTCCACTGATTTCTGCCATTTTCCTTAAGTAAAAATACCTCACCTATTATTCAGGAAAGAATGCAAAAACAATTGAGAGTAAATGTCCTACCTATACATCTTCACAGCAAGTCAGATTATCCTATATACGCTACCTATACAACCAGTAAGGGAGCACAATCGGAATAACTCTGCAAGTTAGTGAATGTCTGGTCAAAGTATTTTAAATCTTATTTCTTCTGAATTACTCTGAATTTCCACTGAGCAATTGAGGAGCAATCAAACCTAAGCCTGCAGCTAGTAAGTATAATGAGACCTTTAAAAATAGGTAGGGTAAATATTTCTTCTAGTGCCGGGTTTGTAGCTTAATTCCATTGCATAACCATAGATATTTGGTGCCACAGTGCCACTTTTAAGTGCAGCTTCAGCAGGACACTGGACATTCATAACTGGATGTCGTATCTGCCAGTCCTCACCTGAGGTCTATTCTACCCTCTCTCTCCAATATCTCTGCAAATCTGTGTTTAGATAGCTGAATCCTTCATGTCCATTTTGTCTCCTTTCAACATTACTGCAAAATTACACTGTTGAGGAGACTGCTGTTTTTCTGTCCTTCCTGATGTGATTTACAAATGCTGGCTACCTCATCAGCCCATGAGCCATCATTCTGTTCTCAGTTCTGCCAGCTTTTTGCTATAGGTTGTGAATAAGACAAGTTCTAGATGCAGCTTCTACTTTTCACCCTGGATGCAGTCAAATGCAAGGAAGACTTGTGAGGTGAGGACTGTGATTTCATATGTCATTGTAGGCCATGATACAATTACACACTTTGGACCTCTGGAATGATCAGCATAAATGTGTTACATATGCAAGCATGACTTCACAGTTCATTTGAGAAAAGCTGCTCAGTGCCTGTACATTTGTTACACTTCTGTCCCACTGGACAATTTGTACCACTGGCCATAATCCCATTCCCCACTTCTAACTTTATTTTCCTTTCCTGCATGCGAGGAAGATGTTTTTAGATAAAATCTTCTGATGGCATACTTGCCCTTGTAGTTAAGTTTTATTTTAAGCTTCAGAAGTCCAAAAGATACAAAAGTATTAGATTGTGATAAGAAGACAGAACAGGGGGAATACTTATTCCCACAATGCTATCCATTAACTTTCATGTTATGAAATTGCATACTTTTTTCCAAATAATTCTGTGGTGAAATTATAATGGAATAATTATCATAAACTGCTCCAGAGCTGGAAATGATTGCCTGTTTTTTTTTTTTGTTTGTTTGTTTGTTTTGTTTTTAATGTAATCTAACCTGTATAAAACTCTTTGTTTTTATTTATTTCCTCTTTCAATCATTTTTATGAGTGAGACTTAGAAGCTGTGACAAAGAAAGCTTTTTTATTTCTTTCTCTCTCTCTCTTTTTTTTTTTTTTTTAATGAGGAAGAATGAATGAATGAAATACCTTTGCAAATAGATCTCTGATTACAGTTGATGTTTTGAGAGTACCACTAGTGGTAAAACCAAGAAATAATTTGCTAATACTAAGCCAAGTTCTAGCACTCTAGCTCTATAAGTACTCTAATTTTAGGTAGATTTTTTTTTTTTTAATTCTTAATATGCTTTTCTTTCACTTATATGGTTTGGATATCCTTTGCTGAGAGAAAAGGTAAAAATGTGCTTAATTCAAGCCTAAGTAGGAAATTTACTGTATTTAATTCTTCTCCCAGTAATTATAGCCTGATTTTCACTTAAATTATCTTTTATCATATTTGAATAAGGAAAGAAGTAGAATAAATTCCAGTGCTAATAGTGGAGTTATCTTATGTTTTCCTAAATCAAAATGTTTTATTTAGATCTCAAATTTGTTGACACTGAACATATTTGGACCTTTTTTTTTTTTTTTTTTTTTTTTTTTACTTTCCATTGGTTATGTTTATTTGCAGTATGGGGAAAAATGCTAACAGAAATACACTGACAACACTCTTGGATTCTTCAGGTTTTCAGTATTTCTCATGAGATCTAAACTATTTTTCAGATATGCTAAGCTTTCAGGAAATCAGGCAGGGTGATTTGTGAACACAAACAAACAAAAGAAAACAAAAGCAAAAGAAAAAGAAAAACCACCACCAAAAAAACCAAACCACCTGCAACCTTTCTCTGCTCCTGCTCCCAAAATAAATTTTGACTTGAATGGTGTGTTCCCACTAACATAGAAACTGTTTTGGAATCTGTTTTTCAAAACTTTCCCGTCTTTACCTTTAAAATAGGAATAGTGAAATAAAACATAAAATTAACTGAAAAAATAAATATTGACTTACAGTAACCTCAAGGTGTTTGGAATAAGAAGTACTATTGTACACAAGTTGTAGACTTTTTAATTATATCTTAACAGGGTGTCAAAAATAATAGTTGATGTTTGTAAATCTCTACAGTACTGTTAAAGTTAATTAATTCTTCCTATTTATAGAGTCCATGACACATTTCTGACTTAAAAAAAAAAAATGTGTAAAAGACATATTAATGAGCAAGCTATCTATCCTTGAAGAGAGACTGGAGATTAGACCTGTAGAAGAATAATTTTCTGATAAATTTTTAATGGACTGGAAGGACCACATATCTCAAAAAGAGAAGACATAGCTTGGGAAGACATTGTGGTGAAAACAGAAAAGAATCTAATCATGGAACTGTTCCTCAGAATAAAAAAGCACATAGCTTTTGCCACCCCCTTCCCTGCACTTCTACCATCTGTGATAGGAATACCACTGTGTGCACAACTGCAGCTGTAAAATGGTCAAGTATGATGAAAGCCCACTGAAGGAGCACGGAGTACTTGCCTTCACAAAAGCGTTGGAGAAGCCATACTCTTATTCCTACCTGGAATTCAACTGCTGCGAGAGAGAGCATGTCTGTCTGTATGAGATATGACAGTGTATGTAAGTCTTTTAGCTATAAAAAGTAATACCTTACAACGAATCTGAGGCATTTGCACAGGCTGGCTGGAATCAGACAGGATCTAGGGGTTATTTTGCTCCTGGACTAGTTGGATGTTAAGTTTTTCAGTAATTCTGAAGTGTATTCAGGCCTCTATGTTTTTGCAGTACCTAACAATCAAATATAAAGCTAGCTGAATATTTCAGTTTTACTAAATGTATTGGAGATATTTCCATTGGTTACAATAGGATCTCTTGGTCTATAGGTTACACTCAGGCATTAATGTAAACACCTAAGTTTCTGTGTCTTAGTCTGAAACTGAGTCCCACCCAAGGAATTAGCTCCACCGTAACAATGGATATTGACTACATGGATACACACACAGAGATAGAGATTTTTTCTTCTCTCTTTGTTGTTAAATCATGGTAAAAGTGTAAGTGTTATTAATAGAACTGTCCCATACAGCTTTTTTTCCTGCTGACTGCTGGCAGAGCTGTCCTGCACAGCATTTTCTGTTTAGCTGACCACCTGAAGTTTCTGTGTAATCTCCAAATCTGTTGGGTAATATAGATCTTGGCTGCCCTCTGTGAATCTCTTCCTGGTTGAACACCAGGACATGCATGAAGTCAAAGGATCACACAATGGGTTTCTGGGCACCAGCCATGCTGGCTTATCTGCTCAATGTTTTTTTTTTTTTAGAGTGGAATTTTTTGTGGAAAAATATCAGCTGTAGTAGCCTTTAGTAAGAAAGAAGTTACTCATAAAAATTCTGTTATATTTGAATATATTCTTGTAGATATTGAAAATATTTCTGGAGGTTTAATTTTCTGCTATTGTCCACAATAATTTTGTCAGTTCTTCTTAGCTTTGACATTCCTCATGGAGCTTCTTTACCTCTTCAGGCAGTGTTTTATAGGATATTGGCTTCTAAATGTTTTTCTCAAGACATACCTGAGCATTATGAAAATCTCTTTGGCTAATTATAAAGCTATGTATCTGCAATTATTTGAGATTTTATTGACAGAATGAGTAAGTCCAGTCCAGTACAGTTCACTTACAACATTTTCTTCTCTTCAGCTAAGCAAAAAAAAAAAAAAAGAAGAAAACAAACAAAAAAGAAACCCACAATCTCTCTAGCTAATTAAAAAGGGGACACAATGTCTAATAGACAAAATCTCCCAAGTTCCAAACATGCAACTAAAATCGTCTTTGCTGTAGCAAAGAGCAATTCACTTAACCTTTCTGTATTTTCCCATCTGTAATTTGGAGATAAGTATTTATTTGCCACATCAGAAAAATTAGTAAATATATACATGTAATTTGATGTTGAAAAGTGTTTTGATTAATTAAACAGGATTTGTTTATCCTGTCTTATACATCTTCAGTGTTTTTACTGCAGTTGGTGTAAACACAGTTGTGGTGTCAGATAATATGATCTGAAGCCTTCCCACAGAAATTTTACAACTTTCTGTGAGGAGTGTGGCCTCTACCACCACAGCCACAGCATGTTAACTTACATTACCATTTCCTCCTTGGTTTGCTTTTACATCCTATGAGTTAATAATTCATTACTGGTGAGGTTCTGCTCTGAATATATATGCTCCTGTTCTGATTTGGCACAGTTATTTCATCTGGCGAGAAGGGGAGATGAACCACTGCTGTAATCTTGCTTCTGTTTCACAGAATAAAGAATAAAGAAACAGATAAGAATGCAATCTATACATTTTAGAACAACAGCAGTGGTAAATTAATAATTAAGTCATGGTAATTTTCTGTTTTATCATACTCTTGCCATATATCACTACTTGAGAACCAGGTCCAGGAAAGATGTATAAATATCAGCTGGAAAAGTGCATTTTCTTCCCTTCCCTTCCCTTCCCTTCCCTTCCCTTCCCTTCCCTTCCCTTCCCTTCCCTTCCCTTCCCTTCCCTTCCCTTCCCTTCCCTTCCCTTCCCTTCCCTTCCCTTCCCTTCCCTTCCCTTCCCTTCCCTTCCCTTCCCTTCCCTTCCCTTCCCTTCCCTTCCCTTCCCTTCCCTTCCCTTCCCTTCCCTTCCCTTCCCTTCCCTTCCCTTCCCTTCCCTTCCCTTCCCTTCCCTTCCCTTCCCTTCCCTTCCCTTCCCTTCCCTTCCCTTCCCTTCCCTTCCCTTCCCTTCCCTTCCCTTCCCTTGGCTTCATTGCTCTTTTGCCCTTTTTACTTATGACACAAGATTGTGTGCTCATAGAGACTTAAAAGGTGAGGATCATGAGAGCAACCAGCTCTCTTGAACACCAGAACACTCCAGAGATGATTGCCAGGGGACACTACTAACTATGTAAATAGTTCCCTGAGAAACGTAAAATTTGCCTTCTTAAAGTCCAGAGTAGCAGTTCTACTAATGCTTTTTCTCAAAAAACATTGAACTGAACTATTTCATTTCCAATTTAGGAATAGGAAAAATCAGAAAGATGTATTAGTATTTGAAATAAATAATTTTTGCCCAACTATAAGAACTGTTTCTGAACAAACTGTTGCTATTTTGGCCACATAAGTTAGCTATGTAAGCATAGTGTGCATGGTACAGATTTGTACAGTGATGCTAAAGCATGAATATGAATTCTCAGTGATTTTGCAAAGTGTCATCACTATCTGTCTGTAGAACAATATAGTTGTCTAATGATAGTGTCTTTGCTTTGTTAAAAAATGTACAAAAAAAGACTGTATTTTTTGTAGACTGTTTATTATTTTTTCTTTGAAAACATTTGTCTCTACAACTATCACAGTTACAAAAATAGTCAGTGACTGTATTCATATCACCTCCTGGAAGTATTAAATACAAGCATTATAGATACTTTTGCACCCAGCGTGAAAGAAAGAGAATTTTGTGTCACCTTGGTTAAGATACACGTACCTGGACAGCATTACTGTCAATGAGAATAAAAAATTCAATACCTAAATTATACAAATATTGAACAGGTTATTTTAAGAATATAACTTTAATACAACTGTTCTCTGCATTGACTCTAGTGACCATGGGTAAGTCAAGCAGAAAATCTTGTTCCCCAAAAATTTGTCGTCATGGAGTTTAACTGGCACAGCTCTGGAAGACCATAAATTGCCTACAGTATTTTTTTTCCTCTGTAAGGATGTTTTGACTTCTGATTAAACTTATTTCTTAATAATGTGGTTATTGCATGATTCATATTAGCTGGCACATTGACAAATTCCTAGTTTCTCAAGTTTAATCTTTTCAGGCAATTCATTACTATGCACAGGAAACAATACAATTGTTTTCTTATTTATTGTAAAATAATAATTTTATTTGAAACAGATGCAATGCAAATGATATATTCAATGTAAATTACTCGCATTTAACTAAAAATATTTTAAAATATGTAAATTCCACTTATTAATTTGGATGTTATTCATGTCTTTAGGAGAGTTGCATAGCTTCTTCATGACTGTGTTTGCAGAATACAGAACGTTGCTTGCTACTAAAAAAGAAAAGCTGGATTGTTGATCCAGCTGTTAAATCATGTCTACAAAATGTCATAAACATCCAAAAGATATAAAGCAAGAATCAAATTGACCAGTTCTTGGGCAGCTTGTGACATTATGTAGCTGTTTTAGCTGGCTTTGTAGCATCACAGAAATCTATAACTTCATACTTCATGAATCTGAATCAATAAATTTGCCATTATGGTCTCCAAAATTAATCTTGCCTTACATGATTCCCTCCCCATCCCACAGTTCTAATTCTCTCCCTTTTCCTTCTACTTCACAACAAAACAAAATAAACTGCAGTGAGAATTTATAATCTTTTGAGGAAAGTAAAACAGATGAGTTAGGAATGTCAATCCTGTGAGCAGAATCACCATCCTTTTCAAGCCTGAGGATTGAAATGAACACTTCAGAGTTAGCACCTGCACCCAAAATGGTGTTTCACAATAGTCCTTCATTGTTTTCCTTTTTTTTTTTTTTTTTTAATAACAATCACTGTGTCTTAATTTTATCAGTGTCGAGAAAAGAAGAATTTAAGTAAAACTGAGAAGCCAACATCTAAGTTGGGTATAAGTCCGTATAGTGACTGAAATTTCTGTTTCTGAGAACTCATGTTACTATTTTGATTTGCAGTATTGAAATCAATGTATTTGTCACCTTAATGTTCTTATTACCATCCATGTTTTCGGGACTCCAACCTTGGAGGTACAGTGTTTCACATACTTGATTCCTTAATGTAGCCAAGTGTCTTAAAGCCTTTTGTCCATAAGAGTCATTGGTCTCCTCCCCCTCTCACCCGAGGAATTTAATAGCATCAGTCAGTGAAAATATAATGTAGGGCACTGCTGTCATTCTAAAAAAGATACTAAATCCCTTGTGTTATAAGAATAATTTGTTTAATGACTCTTTGACCTTGGAACACATGGTGGACGATTTTAAATCCTTGCCCTTTCAGGAAGGAGGAGTAAGCTTCTTCAGATATCCTACAGAGAAAGAGTACAGTCATGGAAAATCATCCCCAGGTCTTTGGAAGTCCAAGTAATCACTTACCTCCAAATTCTTAAGATTTGTCCTACTTACAGAAGAAAAGGGAAAGAAAAAAATATGAATGTTCCCAACATTTAAATAACCAAAATGGATTTTAAAACTTTTTCTGTGTTCTTTTTTTTTTTTACCTTTTTTATTATTTATTATTTTTTAGTGGCTTGGTTAGCCATCAGACTGTCTGAAGGATAATTCTCTAAGGAAATACAAGAAATATGCATGAAAATAGTTTTAACTGGTAGAAGTATGGTAAAAAGAATTATCAATTTGAATAGGATGAGGTAGAATTGCAAAAGCAGACAGGAAAAGTAATGTGATCTTTGATTTGTTGTTTTTTTTTTTATAAATTTTGTCAGGACTCTTCAGCAAGACAATTCTGTTGATAGATCTAATACTTTGTAGATCTAATGCTTTATCTTGAAAAATAAATAAACAGTAGTATATTTTCTATGTCATACAGCTCTTGGGACTTACTGAACTCCAACAATATGAATTCTAATCTCTTCTGAGCACAGATTTCCTATAATTTTATCATTATTTATTTATATCTCCAAGTAACCAAGATACCGCTTAGAATGCTGTTAGATTGTGGAGTCTCCTTCTCTGGAGATGTTCAAGACCTGCCTGGACACCTACTTGTGCAACCTGGTGTAGGGAACCTGCTTTGACAGGGGGGTTGGACTCGATGATCTCTGGAGGTCCCTTCCAACCCCTGTGATTCTATGATTATATGATTCCATGAATGTGGTTTAATAACCCTGGCTTACATTGTTGAGCTGTTAGTGCTTTTGTAGAGAGCATTTTTTGGCATTTATTTTGCTGTGTCAACCCAATGGAGTCCTTAGCAGAGGTTGGTAAATGATAAATTTGAGACAGGAAGAAGAGCAGTTAGCAGGTGTCATACATTTACAGAGCTGTAGTTACTACACGGACATCTAAATGTGCAATCTGAGAAAGATACTGGCTAAAAATGGCAAAGAAGAATGAGAAGATTATGTATGGCACAATTATTTTTTCCTGGCATTTTTTCACAGGTTCTGGCATCATTTTTGCCCATTTTTAGGACAGACAGAGCTAGCTGTTTCTTCATACAAGATGCCATGTCACCCTTAATTGGCTTCTCTGATCTTTCTGAAAAGGGATGTGGATTCTTTCCAAGATTAATAACTATGCATCTGTTAGTACAACAGTGAAGCAGATTTGTGAACAATAGACCTACACATGTATTTGAAGAGATCAGTGGCACTGAATGAATCTAATAATGTAATTACAAAAAATGAGCCATTCTAGAAGTCATGTGTCACTGTATTTTGATGGTATTTGACTCTTCTGTGATATTTTAGAAGCTCCAAGTATCTCTATCATTATCTTTTCTTCCCCTCCCTTCCATTCTCTTTTCAATAGGGAAACTCTGAAAGATCAGTCATAAATCATAACTTCTTAAAATTGTAGCGTTTTCATGAGTTTTTGAAATCATCTCTGCTGCTCAGTAGAAAGATTACCTTGAGAATAACCCCATCTCTTATAATTTCTGCATTAATCTAGCTTCCCTCCTTCTGCTTATCCAATAGTAGTAGTAGTACTGGAGTTGATACACAAATTTCTTAATTAAAAAAAAGGACTGACAAATATTCCTGAGCTTTGAGCTTTCTTTATTGTGACAACATCTGAAAACAAGTATGATTACTGTCAAATTAAATTGATTATTTCTAATTTATTGCAACAGAATCTGAAGTAATTTGGACCAAACAGCTCTCAGTAGACCACAGGCAGGTTTTCCTTTGCATCCATAGAAGCTCTTTAGACAACAGGACACTTTTAGTAGATGTTGTTTGCTCTATTTTCAGTTTTGCTATCAAATACAGCTAGAGCAGAAAGGGATAATGTAAAAGTACACATTCTGACAGAAATGTATGCAACAATTTTAATTTATGAAAAAGGTATGTTCTCTTATATATATTTCTACGGTCTCTGTGTAGATAAAATTACCACTTATTAAACTGCCAGAGAAATAACACAAAGAACTTCACAGTCAATTGATGCCCATGCTAGCATTTTGTGTGACTCTTTCCTTCAAAAGAAAAGAGCTGACAATTAGACAAGGTTTTCTTCAAATTCTTTATGGATGAACTACTTGTATATACTGACCAAAAAAAACACCTAAGCTTAAAGAGTATCCCAGTATCTCTCATTCTCATCTAAGCAAAAAGCACCAGTGCTTGCTTCCACCAGCCTTCTATAATTTCAGATCTTTTTTCCAGTCTATAGAAAAAATGTCTCTGAAAACACTCCTACAAACTTACATGCATGTAAAAAAGGCAATCAACCATCAAGGCCAAGCAGTGGGGATTTGTTTCCTTCAGGAGACCCATACGTTCGATGAAAAAATGAACAGAATCTCACTTGCACAGTAGAAAGAAGTAATTATACTTCTCAGTCAGTGTAAGTGAAAATGCATACATATATGATTTTCCTTGTGGGATGTTTTAGGCATGAAACAATTTAAATTTAGAATCAAATGAACATGCTATGACATTAATTGTAACTTACCTGCTTATAGGAAACAATAATAATTCAGGTCTAGCCAAGCACTCTGAAATTGATTACTAATTAAATAATAGTATTAAGATAGAGGTATTTGTCAAATTAGAAAATGGTGAACACAGTGACACAACGCCAATAATGAAAGGGTCAAGGACTTAAACAAAAATTGGTTTAATTTGATTTTTTTTCCCTAGTAATACACAGGGGACATTTTGGTAAAGGCTAATCTTTATCACCTTTTCACAACACCAGGAGCTTTTTATTTTTATTCCAGGAACCTTGTAACAAGGTTTAATAAAGTTTTAATTGCTATCAAAAACAGCAAGCATTTGGATTCTCTATATTGTTTCTCAGATCTTTGGAGAGGAACTGCTTTTAACTTAAAACCGCAGTTATTGAAGCAGTATATGGGTTTTCTTGTGTTTGGGGCAGAACATTGATGATAGCAATCATCACATCTTTCTAATCTGGCTTTTTTCAAAATATAAGGCATAATGCTTCACAGGTCTCCCTGACAGGATATTTTCTAAGCAAAATGTCAAGATTTGCAACATGAAAACAGATTCCCATCTATTGAAATTGGAATGGTGAAGGTGTGAAAAATATTTCCCTTTTCATAGAAATCATATAGAGATTTTCTTTGACAGTGGTGAGTTTAGGTCTGTAAGCATGGGTAAATGACTTTGGCTCAATATGACTTATATGACAGCATGAGTTTATGTGCTGTATAGAGTAGATGACATCTACCAAGGTAACTATAGAGAATCGTTTTTTAGTGAATACTTACAAGTTGTATTCTCCTTCTTAATTTTATTTATTTATTTATTTATTTATTTTTTCCAGAGCTGTATCACTGCCCAACTTTACTAAATGGGAAACAGTTTCTTGTTCTCATTTGGGAATACTTAGCAATTTTCTTTTTCCTCTTATGTCATTTTGTCAAATAAGCCATTTTAAATGCCATGTAGGAGCTTGAAGTTAAAAGCCTGCTAAATTGTGCATTTCCAGTGATACTACTTTGCAGAGCTATGTGGGAGACATGAGCTTGATTTTACTTCCCAGTCTCAGATTCCTGTCCATTTAAACAGAAACCAACGAACAGTAACTAGCAACTAATAATCCTCCCTAGCTTGTCAACTCCCTCAATCCCCGAGAAAGATATTGCTCCCACATCAGTACAACAAAAATTTTAAGGAAATAACAATGCAGTTGTGGATGCTATTATCTTTTCTGTGGTGTTTTTTAATAATTGTCAGTAGCTATGATCAAAGCAAAATGTCTGGCTATTAAATAGAAGATATGATGTTATGTAACTATGCATATGTTTGGTTGTACAAACATATTTTTATATATGTGTGTATATAATCAATAAAAACATATTGTTTATTTTAAAAAAGCATATTATTTCTGTTAAATATAGAAAGTAATTGAGACTGAAGACAAGACAATGACAGTTCTCATGCAAAACTACACAAAATTAAAGTTAGGCTTGCCATAATCCTGATCATGAACCCAGAGACAGAGAACAGACAGAAAGCTGTGTTATTTCATCTAAAGCTTACTTCAGCTTTTAGATATGTGAGCAGTTGCTTTGTAATATCTGTGATTTCTTTTTAGAAACAGGATTAGTTCTGCAACCAATGGACAAAATTAAAACAATGAAACTTATTTAAGATATTTATTCTTTGTTGTACTGACAGCAGTAAAATCCATTGAAACCATTTGTGAACTTGAAGTTAAAATAGAACAGCATTTTACAAGCTTCATGATTTCTTTCTTCAGGAGATTTATTTGGTTATATCATGTCTGGTCCAGCTGGTGAACAGCTAACAATATAGCACAGTGGTAACCACACGTTGCTGTCTCTGTTCTCACTGCGAGATGGGCAAGCATTCCTATTTTATGTATCCTTAAAAACTTGTTTTAGTGGTGGAAAAAATCTGCTAAACTTGTCACATTGACATAGAATGAAAATATTATATATCAAGAAATATTTCTGCCTTGTTAGTTTTGGAAAGTTATCTAAGTTAGATGTGTAAAGCAGACATCTCAGTGACTGTATGGGCTTATCTCACAAGGGCCTCACAGAGTCAGCTCAGCACCCAGGTATCAATGGCCTTAGCTGCAGATACTGACAAGGATTTCAGTGTGTTATATTGCAATCTCCCTTACACCTTGTCATTTCTATCTTTCACACATTTTGCTTGTTTCATATCTGTGTAAAATTTCAGCTTCTCAGGCAGATACCAGCTGCTACTAGATTATGGATGACACCTTAACCCTGACTCCACCAAAGTCAATGTAAGTATTTCCATGGATTTTCTCAGGATCTGAATCAAGGCTGTGAGGAGCAAAGGTCATTCTAGACCATATTCTGTAATAATCCCAGTCATTTCTTTTGGCATACTTTTGGCTATGAAGCAAGCTCAAAATCAAATTCCTGCTTGCCAGACCCAAACAGCTGGACACAAGCCATTGCTAACTTACCTGCAGAGCACAGCAAAAGCCAGTAACATTACTTTACTAGGATTGGAGAATGAATAGATAATTTTCTTTGCTTCTGCCTGCAAGTCTTTGTCCGTTTAGTCATCTACTCATTACTCAAGATTATTTGACAATATCCAGAAGGAAAGGATGGTGTGAGTCTCAAAGTTCTCAGTGTTTCTCTATAGCCATGTGAAAAGCAACTTGTGGTTTTAAAACTGTCACCTCAGATGGGTGGAATGAATCACTCTCTAATGACCCCTGCCTTTCCGCATTTATTATACTGCTTATACAATAATTTAGACTAGACACACAGATTCTCTTTCGCAGCATTTTTTTCTTCAAAAGATCTGTTTCACAGATAAAGCAGTAGATCTGTGAATGCGTACTGTACAAGACTAAAAGTATATTTAGACATGAAATATATAATGCATAAACATAGACAGATGCACGTATATATATAAATATATATGGACAATTTTAAATACATATACATATACACACACATTACACTCATACCCCTATGTCTATATATGCGTGTGATTATGTTTTTCAGATGATTGTTCTATAGCCAATCAATCATTCTGTTTCTCTAAATCTTGGGAAGTTTCCTATGTGCTCCTCTTTGTAGCCCCAAAAATATTTAATCAAGAAATTATCAAGAAAATTTGAGAAAGCAATGTGGTCTATCTGAATTTGCTTTCATTTTCATTGTCAAAAAACTGCCAGTAGATTCATTTTGATGACACCTATGTTTTTAAACAGTCATAATAAGATCTCAAAGTTCATCTCTTGTTAAGGAAATTTTCATGGCAGCGGAAGAAACAGCTCATTAGTAGAATGACAAACAGGGACAGTAAGTGCAGTGTAAGATAGCAGTCAAGCTTACTCTCAAATTAGTGTTAATTTTGTACCAGAGAAAATGAGTCAATTGAAAGTGATTTTATGCAGTAGTTTTTCATTTTCAGCTTTGTATTTGAATTAGATTTGAATCTGACAAGCCAACAAGTTGCTGAGATACTTAAATTTGCTTGCAAATGTATTAAAGTCGGGAGTGTTGTATCTTTTTTTTTTTCAGCTTACATTTTTTCCACCAAATAAATAGTAACCCCAAATGAGATTGTTATCATTACCAATAATTGTGAACAATAATATTGTTAATACTAATTAGCAAAAATACTGCTACGTTGAGAAAAAAAAAAACACACAGGCATAGCTAAAAATACAAGCAAAGTTCTTGTTAGGAACCTGATCAGACAAGCTTAATTATGACCCCCAGATAAAGGGATTGCTATTAAGCTATTAAATTATCACAGATAAGAAAGACTGAGTCACTGTCTGATGATAAATCTCAGCTAACAACAGCAAGGAAATCAGAGCTTGAACTGCTAATCCCTGTGAGGTTTGTGTTGAGCACCAGTTCCCGCACTGTTTTGCATCTATTTTTATTGCACTCAGAACCCACAAATGGCCTCTTCTTATCTGCAGCCCTTGATAATTTATTCCTATTGGTGTGTCACCTCACTGCAGAGGCTGTTATCAAGAAAGAAGAGGTTTAGGAAATCTGATCCCTTGAAATGCTAATCCCCTGGAGACTACTACAGATAAACAAGCTTTCCACCACAATTTGCTTTTGTTTATTGGTCGCAGAGATTAGCACTTTATGATTGCTGTTCTCAAACAGCTGTTTAGTTTGAGGGAAGAAATAATCACAGAACATGTAGGATTTTCACATTTGAAGCTGTCCCAAGTCTAGCAATCAAAAGGCAAGATAGTCACTTTAGTTTATATGTCATCTCTTAAAAAGATTTGTAAATATTTCAACTATCATTACAAGCTGATCTTAAATGCTTCATTCCTTAGCCCCAGTCCAGAAAACCATCGACCTTTCCACGTACTTTTAATCATCTGAATGATCGCAATAAATATAATGAGATATTCTTGTTGTTATAACATAAATGAGCTTAAATGCTTTGCTGCATCAGACCCCAGCATTGACATGATCTTGGTTTTACTCAACTGTGATGGGTTTTTTTTATGCTGAGCTGATTACTGTTGAGAAAAAAAATGTATGCCTTCAATTTTTATTATCAAAGATATTTTCTATCTTAATGCTCCTGAAGTGATAAGAAATCTTATCTTTGAATTCGATGGGTTATTGGCTGGTAGTTGTGTCTTACTTGTTAGTGCTACAGAATATTCTTAAATGAATAAATAGAGATGTACCTATTAGCGTTGCATAATGAAAACTTGAACTGTAGGCACATTATGCTACTGAAAATGGGTGATCAAGCTCACCATTGCTAAGAGTTTCCAATTTCCTTTTTATTTTTGTACTCAGGTTCAACAGTTAGGCTGGATGAGATCACACCGAGTGACATGACTGATTGCTAATTAGCCAAGATTTCTGGTGGTAGCTGTTGGTGGCAGCTACTGAGATACAATACTATGTGTCAGAGAGATAAGGGGAAGTAGGAAATTAACCTGACCTTGAGATTTCATTGCATTTGATGTCACTAAGAGCACCGGATATTTTTAATCCTTGTTACATTCTCCTTCTCAAATCCATTCCTACTAGAAATCATGATAAAAATAATAATAATATGAATTTCAGAAATTCTCTGTTTTCTCTCTTGAGTGAAAAAATGTGCAGGAGGACAAAATTAGGGTAGAAGGGATGGGGAAAGTAGTATTCTCTATTTTAAAAGAAGACACAGGGTTAATTTTATTATAGTAAGGAATGAATTAATATATAATTTTGATTTTATTTTCCTAAGTCTCTTGGAAGTACTATGCATTTTGGATGAATGCTGTGCATACATATATGCATGAATAAGTGTAGGTGGATACATTTTATGTTAAACTTACAGTTTTTTTTTTTAGCTTTTCCCCAAGAATTTGGTCCAGATCTATCATATGCATACATATACTTTTTTTTTTTTTTTTTTTTTGCCATGAGCCTTTCTTACTGTTTTAATAAATTATGCTTAAATTGTAAAATTTCAGCAGGCATTAGAAATCACTATAGAATGAATTTTTTTTTTTTTTAAAGTGTGTTCTGTACACTTTTTTTACAGAACTGCTGGAAAATCATTGAAAATATTAATAATTCACAGTAAGAAAATTGCAGATCGTAACTAAAAAAAAAAAAAAATGCTAGATCCATGTACCAGGATAAAATTTTGAAAAGTTGTTATTGTTGGAAATTGTTGGTTATTACTGGAAATAGATATTTTAATAGTGGAATGCAGCAGAGGCTGAAAAATTCCAGTTCAAATTACCGTTAGCTATGGCCGTTAGTGTGGCATCTTCTTTTAAAGTTTCACAGATTAAATATTTAGAGACCAAAATAAATAAATACATAAATACATAAATAAATAAATACATAAATACAATAATACATAAATACAATGTAAACAAAACTCAAAACAGAATGTCTCGATTTCTTTTCCTTGATACTCCACCTTTGATGAGAATTTCTGCCCACTGGTTAGAAGTTCATTTTTAATATTAAATCAGAGGAGAATCTTCCCTGGGTACTCAGGAAAGTGTAGAGGTACACCACAAGCATAACTGTATGTGTATTTGTAAGGAAAAGGGAGCTTTAACATACACTAAAATGAATCAAGGTCCTTAATATGAAAGAAAGAGCACTGGCCTAGGTTGCTCCTTTTCGCCTAACTATTTCTTTTCTATATTACCTCAGTTTGTAATAAACTGAGAATTCTTGAGTTTCAGAGGTTCGGAAGAATAAATACTTAAAAAAAAATGGATCCCTGTAAAAGGGGAGTTCAAGGTGAGTTCCCAAACTTTTGGAAACCTTGATACAAATAGTATACTACATGAAATGTTTTGCCTTTACAGAATGATGAATCTTTTTTTATTTTGTTCTTTAACGACTCAATCAATTCTTACTTCCTGTATTCTAGGAGTTTGGATTAAAACAGAGGATTAAACTGAGTCCATCTCCCAATAATATATTTTATATTTAGATTTTAAGTTAAAATATACAGAAGTCTTAAATGAACCTGAGGCGAACAACCCGTGAAGAAATGCAAGAAGTCCATCTGAAGGCAAAACAAAGGCTTGAGACTGTAGATATCCATTCTTTGATCCTAGTCTACATAAAAAGAAATGAGCCAGAATGTGCTGGTGATATGGGCAGGGAACAAGGAGTGTGTTTTCCGAAAGGGCTTTGTGCAAACACGCAATGGTAGAACTAGTTAAAAGAAAAATAAAACTGATCACCTCAAAGTTTGAGTTCTACTTTGAGTTTCTTTATCAAGTCTAAAACAGCAGATTTTCTATCAGTTCTTTAGTTTGTATTCCTGAACATAATGCATCTTCCAGAAATATTTTATTGTTATTTATCATCAGTGCATAATAATCCATTTTCTTGATAATCTGGCATTGATATGTACCAAGAGCTGCACTTACCCATTACATCCTGGGAAAGATTAGCTAACCTGGATTTTATTATGACTTTTCCTTTAATCCCAGATTTCTGTTCAGTCATTTATTTTATTGCTTCCTGCCACTGTTACACGATTAATATCTGTCATTTAAAAAGTGGAACCCATTAAAGTTATAGCAGCTACGAAACAATGCAGAAACAGGGAGACTGGGCCAACATATAGGACATAAAGTAAGAACATAATTATAAATGTGGGAACAAGGCTGATATAGGATTTTAGATATAGATAAAACAGTCATTTCAGGTTTTGTTCATTTTTAAAATACTACATGGCAGTTTAATCTGCTAGTTTATGGAGCCTCTTATTTTTTTTGGCTTACTAGTTCCCAAAGTTCTACTGATTCAAAGAGAAGACTTACAGGCATCTATAACGGAGGAGATGGACATTTATATCACTTTCTCTAGGAATATAAAATATCTCTTCTGACAACTTGTCCTCTTTTGTCACTCTCCATTCAAGCATAGCCATAGCTTTTGAAATAATTACTTTTGTGACTACAGAAAATTAAGCCCAGTACTACACATTTCTGTATTTTTTAATATTAGCAAAGGAAGAGGTTCCTAAAATCAAATAAATAAGTTAAATCTTCATACCTCCTATGAAATATCTAGGATACGAATCAGCTTGAGAAACACTAAATTCAATCACCACCCACATATTTTCCCCCACTATATAAGATTTCAGTATGATATGAACACTAATAACTCGCAGGGTCTACTCTCCCATCTAGAGTAATGTACTCCCAGTATTCATGTAAGGTAAAAAACATAGCTATGCTGTAGACACAGCATTGTTTTTGGATAACTGTTATGATGACATTTCAATAAAGTTAAGATGTGAAACAAACAGAAGAGATTTCACTTTATACAATTAGGTTTAACACATTTACTAAGCCAGGGTTCAGAATCTCACTGCTTTCATTTATGTTTTAACACAGACTCCAGCTTAGACTTGCAATGGAACAGAAATGGCTAAACGCAACTTTGGGTGTTCACACAGATGGTCTGCATAGTTCTACACAGCCAAAGTCCACTCAGTTGTTGCCTAGTCCTGAAAGTTCATTATTTACTGGTACAGAAAGAGAGGGACTGATACCTTGGTGCAGTCGGTTGAGCATAGGCATAACACGCTAGAGTTCATTGCAAGGGAAAGCGCCATTAACCCATAAGCAAGAGGAATAGCGATAGTGAGAGAGAAGCCACGAGTCACATCTTGCAAAACCATACTTAGTACTATGAGTATTGGAAAATATACCTAAATCACTGCATCTTTCCCTTATTTTATTTTCCCTGTCTGGCTATTTCTATAGTTTGCTTGGACTGTTCCCTGCTCAGTATGTCAGAGTTGGTGGATTTTGTTGCTAAATATCCAGCTGTACTCTTTCATTGTAGAGAGAGATAAACCCAATCTGAATTTACAATTTCTGAGATGAGGCAGGGCATTTAAGATGCTAAAGGCTATTCCTAAATGCATTTCATGGATTACCCTTCGTAATTTTTCACTTTAAGGATTGTAAAACCACTCTGTCATAATCAGTAGGCATTAAGAAGATCTAAATTATACTTTTAAGGTTTCCAATTAATAAACACAAATGAAAATAGCTTTAAGGTGTTCTCCCTCCTGCCTCCCCCCTTAAAAAATAGCATGTGCAAAGCTTCCTGGGTTCTGAGGCATCAATTAAAACAAAGGATTTAAACAAAAGTATTTTTATTAGTAGTAAAGGGAAATACGATATCTAAGAACTGTCAGATGAGAAACTTTGATACAAAATGATTTTAAAAAGTTAAATCAGAAGCTGCCTGTAAGGAATTTCAAAATGATTTAACAGTTTGGAATGCCATTGGCAATAAAGTGGTGATGAAATTTGATAAATCACAAAGAAACATACAAGGGAAAAAATAAGTCCAATTACACATAGATAGAGAGGGACTACAATTCACTATTGCTTGAGAAGAAAAAAATCGTAAACTGATATTAGACAGCTCTCTGAAAACTTCATGTCAAGCACTCATCAACAAGTAAAAATGTGAAACAAAATATTTGGATGATTAAGAAAGAAGCTGTAAACAAAATAGAAAACATATATATATATATATATATAATCTCACCGTATAAATACACTGTTTTGCTATATCACTGTATAAATACATCATACACTCTTATGTTGAATAATTCATGCAACCCTGGTCATTCTATTTCTGAAGAAAGGTCAAAACAGAGAGGGAAAGAGAGACATGAAGAGAAAATAAATTCACCAGATCTAGGACAAATTCAGACTATGAAGCATAGTGCAGCACCTGATTTGGGAAGCATTTGAACTGTACACACTGGGTAGGAGAGCCCTGAAGGTGCTTGGAAGTTTACATATGAAAACATTATAATCAGAGGACAGTGGATGACTCCCTATTCTTGCCAGGTACAGGCCTGCATGGACCTTGGGGTTGAGTTACTGCAGGTACTCTTACTTTATGCAGAACTAAGTATCTTCAAATAGCTCATACTGAATCCTTCACTAAATCTTGCATCCAGCTCAGTGTGTGAAGTCAGAAGAGACATTTTTTAGAGATTAGGTTACACTTTGCAATTGAAATGATGGAGGGGGGAGTGGGGCGAGGAGGGGAAGGTAGGTTTTTGGTTTTTGTTTTTTTCCTTTTTGTCTTTTTAGTAGCATAGGATAGGAAGATGTCACACAGTAGAGTCTTCTTTCAATGCCAGCTGTTAACTTACACATACTTTCCCTATCTGCTACCATGCCAGAAGGTAGGGAGAATTATACTAAATTGGTGAAATATAATTTATATAAATATTCACTATATTTTGATATTGCTTTATGCTGAGTCTATATTGCAAAAAGTTATTGCAACTATGCTTTTGTAGGAAATAAGTAAAAATTAAATGTAAAATTTTTTTTATTATGGGGAGATAATATGACACTGCTTTGCAATTGTTTATTTCAGTGGCATGTGGAATTTTATAAACTTTGAATCACATTTGATTCCAAGAGAGAGGAATGTATGTGGGATTGATTTTGTAAGCTGACTCAATGGGTATCTGATTTAAATCTAATATTACTGCAATAATGGTGGAGAGAAATAACTGAGTTGGGCATGATTCTTCAAGCACTGCTAGGCATTGTTAACTCTCTGCATGGGTTATGTTCTTTAATAGCTGAAATCTCTACATTAACAGAGTAGGTTTTGTAAAACTCATTGCTGAAATGATACCCTGAGGTGACAAGAGTTCAGTTAACTTAAGCAAAGTTCAAACTGAATACAATAAGAAAAAAAAGTAATTGGCAATTTCTGCTGAGAATCCAGTAAGCCACCATTTACCAAAATCTTCAAGCAAATTCTGGGCAAACCCAACCAGTTAAGGATTATTAGTAACATTTCAGTTATGATTTTGTATTTCATCTCCTAAACAAATTATTTGAATTCTATCTAGGGTCACCAGGATAGTCTTAAATGAAGCTGTTGTCTCCGCCAGGTAATACTTAAACCACTACTAGAAGAGACTAAATCCATATATTGATAAGGTGTCACAACTACCAAAATATCCAGTGCTGTCTTCTAAAACCTATTAAAAACATAAAAAACACAAGTAGTAATTATCTATAGTACCCTAAACATGAACACTTTGAAGTCAGAAGTACCAAGCAAAAAGTGTCTATATATATCAAAGTAATAGATTACTCCATTACCTTGAGTAATCTCTCAACTATGATACCATTACATCTGCCACACTATAACTATGTCTAAAAACAGTTTAATTGGTTACAGAAACATGAGGCTTTCCAGTATGCTTTCTGACAAACTTTCCCAGACAAAATGGAAGAGCTGTGATGAGAGCTTAAATGGAGACATACTCCGTAGTGAAAAAAACAAAAACAAAGTTACTTCCTGTAAACAGATCTAGTTAATAATTCCTAAAGAAGCTGGCAATATCTCGTATCTCTGGGAGACATAGAAACTGGTTTTGCTCTTTCCAACCTACTCAGTAGAGATGTCTGACCACAGAAGCAGAGGAGAAGGAGGTGAGGAAGGGATTAGACTGGCCACTTTAAAGCTTTCTTATTAATGAAGGGTAGTTTAAAATGTCTGACAGTCTCAAAATGTCGATTTTTCAATTTACTTCTAAAAAGTGTCACTTTTTTTTAAGGGAAAAAAAGTCAAATCAGCATAATCAAAATAATTCCCAGTGTTTTCATGGAAAATTTAGGGTGGTTTTTTTTTTTTTTTTTTTTCCAATGAAAAATTGCCCCCTCCCCTATCTTTTATTTTTATTTTTTTTATTTTTATTTTTATTTTTTTGATACTGAAACAATTATTTTCAGCTTTAGAAGAATCTACTCCAATGCTTTTCTTCCATGTTTATTTTAATGTAAATGTTATGATTTCTGCTTCTTTCTGATCTAGTGTGAAATGACATTTCAGAATGTCCTAGACTACTTATTCAAATTCTGTTTCTCAACAGGACCTATTTGTAAGTAGTGGCAAAGACTTCTATTGATTTGTCTGCACAAGGAAGGCTAAAGGATACTTTCTGCCACTTGCATCATCAGTAGAAGTAAATCTGTATCATCCCAGCTTAAGCTTCTTCCCAAGTAGGATTTAAAAAATCTTTGATTTAGCTGCTTCTCCTTCTCCTTTGCTCTTTCATATACATATTTTGTGTATAAGAGGGGAGCTAAAAAGAAGATGGGGAAGCAGGGTTATAATAGTCTGAGGAGCTTCCAGAGCAGGATTCCAGGGCAGCTTTGCTGGCTCTTCTCTCCCTAGCAGCATCGCCATGTCCTGCTTCGCCTTCCTCCTGAAATCATCATGCTCTTCAGATGTGGTCTTTCATTGTTGGCATTAGTCATAATCCTCAGTTTGTCAGGTGTGTGTTCTGGCCTCTCCCATACACCTCTGTTTACTCTTCCTCCTGTTGCCAGTCTGTTCCTCCCTTCTTCTCCATTCCTTTCCATGCTTCTTTTCTACATTTCCATCCTCTAATCCCAACTACAGTCCTTA
The DNA here is from genome assembly GCF_951394365.1 of Tetrao urogallus. NCBI lineage: Eukaryota > Metazoa > Chordata > Aves > Galliformes > Phasianidae > Tetrao > Tetrao urogallus. The sequence goes on along the minus strand of NC_136814.1, from coordinate 72,931,272 downwards.
TGTGGTTTAAAAAAATGCCTCATAGCGTTCACTGTGCCTCCAAACCAATCTCATGATCTTATGGTTATATCTCTTGTTTTGCTTCCCCTTTCTGCTTCCTTTGTCTCCTGCCATTATGTCATTTCTATTCAGGCAGTCATCTCTTCTGGAAAGGGATTTCTCTTGTTCTCTGTTTTGCAAAGCACCTGGCATGTTTTTGATTCTGTCAAACAAATAATAACAACAGATATGAAATTGGCAGTGCAGCAGTATTCTGATAGAAGGAAGTAATAGAGGCAAATTATACTATCATTGTCATTGCCATGTATACACCACTACTTGACAGAAAAAAACTTGTTCACTCACTAAGTAAACATCAGTAAACCCAAAGATTCCCAAGCAGGTATCTCTAATGTGAAGAAAATGTAGTTGTGCTTCATGTTGTTTCTTAATGACCCAAAGGGTTATACTTGATGATTTTAGTATTTAAAAAAAAGGAGGTAAGTGAGTGCAGTGCAGTTTACTGGATGGTAGTTTGGCTACTAAATTAGGGACAGGAAGATACTGATAACTCTTAAAAACAGAGAAGCAGAAAAAGAATGAGATGGGTGTGTTAATTCAATTAAACCTTATTATTTTTATTATTATATGAAATTTAAAAAGATATATGTGGTAAGTAGCTTCTAGCATATAGACTAATAAGGTAGAATCTCCTTTAACCTAACTGATACTATCAGAAGCTCCCAGTATTGCTGAATGATCCCACGAAATCTTGAAGATTGATGATTTAGATGATTTTTTTTTTTTTGGCAGATTGGCCATGTGAAATATCTAAAACAGTATTGCTTTAGGACTAATGGATTTAAGCCAGGATTTAATAAAAAAATATTATACATTTGGTTAGCAATCTCTTTAACTAAATTATTTGAAGATTCCCGAGAGAAAAGCAATCTTTTACAGACTTCAAGACAAGCCAGTGTAGCACTAATACTAAAGAAAAACAAACCAGCAAAGGAATGTCCCCCTGCCTTACCAACCAATATCCTTACAGCTTCTTCCAAAGTAGTGTATGTTTTTCTGTCACAAGGATTAGATTACGTAACATGTTAATCAAAGGGAAGGTACTTATTCAAGACAAGAACATTCTTAATACATTGTAACATGCAATACATTTCTGTCAGCAGACTGGACAAAATGGGAACAGATGTTTTATGAAGAGGATCTGACAATAATAATGGCCATAGTGTCTAAGCTTTAGCAAATAAAAACAAAAACAAACAAAACAAAAAACAGCTATAGGAAGCAATCTGATTAGGTTTTTAGGGTTTTTTTGCACCTGCCCTTTGAAAGCCCAGTAATGTAAGGAATGTGTGAGAAAAGAATGCAGCAAAAAAGAACTCTGAGACAAATCCTTTTCAAAAAGAAAGAATACTTCATTTTTTTTTTTCTTTTTGACTACATTTCTTTGTACTATTTAGAATGCAAGTAAATCTTTGAATTATTAAAAATGATTGACAGGTGAATTTATTCAAAGTTTGAGGCAACTAGTAGTTACAAATAGCACTTAGATACATAGGTATTTAAAACCTCGGGTTATATTTATATTGGCAGTGTATCAACTTTTTTTTTTTTTTTTTTTTTTTTTTTTTTTTATCAGCATCATTGGATAGTTTATGTATACCATGTACTGCCCGGTTTTACTTTGACCTGCACCTATCTGTCATTACAAAGTACTACTTTATCTAGAGAAGAGCCCAAGTGCAAGCTAACAAGGATGAAACTTCAACAAATGGGACTTGAGGATCCCTGTGTGACACATGATAAATCGATTTGATTATTTCTTTACATCTTTACAACCAAGATATTCATGTTCACAGTACTTAATTTATAGCTGCCTTCATGTCTAATGTCCATACTTCTCTCAGAAGAAATAGAAAACAAAACTGGAAATTCAGGAAAGTAAAGGCCAAAGACCATGGCTAAACAAGCTGATAGGAGCTTCAGTTCTTTGCTTTGGCAGCTTTATGGTCAGATTTAGTATTCATTTATCCAGGTTCTGATGCATTCAGTGACCATCCTTGTATTCCTTAGCGAGCCAAACCACCCTATGCATGAGTTTCTACTTGAACCCTAGCTCCACAGAAAGGAAATTTTATGCAAACTTGTTCTCAGCACACTTAGGAGGATCTTGGGTATGCCAACGTGTATTCCAGCAGCAAATCTGCAAGTGTCCTGAAGAAGTATTTTCTGGGATTCATAGCTTCAAACCTTCTCTGAAAATACACGCTTAAAGTCATTCTTTCAGCAGAAAGGGATCTCAGAGATGATGTACATTTTGTCTAAAAATTAGAAACAGTAGAATGATGTAGAAAAGCCCACAGTCATTGTGGTGTTTGCAGACCAAGATATTAGCTCTTCTGGGACATGACAGGTTGCTCAAACTCTTCCATGAAAGAATTCCAATTTCCTTAGAAGGCTCCTTGTTCCCAGAGAAGCGGACTAAACACCAATTTCAGAGTAAGACAGAGAGGATTTCTGAATGGGAAAAGCATTTAAGGAAGGGAAGAGACTGTACAGTGCAGGAAAGAATTTTGGAGGTAATATCCCGCCTATGGAGCATCCTGCCCAGCCTCATCAATCTTTTCTGAGGTAGCAGTCGCAGCTCCAGGCATTCAGCTATATGTGCATGACTATAGAGAATCACCCTTTCCACACATTACCTTTGCATCTTCCTGCAGCCCAAAGCTATAGGATCAGTCTTGTGCTGTGCATTTTTCACCTCAAAACTATGTAAAATGTCACCAACTCCTCAAAATAAGAATAGGCCATCCCTCAAATCACAAAAATTAGTGAGCCTTCCTAGAAACAGAGGTAAAAGGATGCCAGAGAAGTGTTCTTCTCCATTCCAACTGTTCTGTCAATGGGAAGATGTCTATATTGTTTTGAACATACTCCATTAGCTCATGTAATGGATGTTGCTGAACAGCTCACTTTGCAGCCTAGCTGATTCACCTCTTCTGTATCCCTCTCCCCTCTCCTCTCCACACTCCTAAGTACACATACACACTTTCTGGCTTTTGTTTTGACCAACACTATTGACTTCTGCACCTAGAACGTGTCAACCATCTCCTTCCCTGATTTTTGGTCATAGAAAGAGATGCAGGAATCTTTCCAGCAGTACCCAACACATGCACAGTTGGTGGCTGTTTTAAAGAGGAAGAGAACAAAGGAGAAGGGTATGGAGCACCTGCATGCTCAGTCCCAGTAAATTGCCTAATAGCATTTATAATCACTGGGGTATGGAATGTTCATCCGTCACTACCCACATCTACTTATCCTCCAGTGAAGCGTGGGTACTGCTAGTTATTAAACTCATGCCAGCTGGGGAGAGTTGGAAGTGGAGCATACTTCAAAACTGTTTTCCCTCCTCATGACTGGGGAAACACTCCTCAAAATCAAGCGGCATCTCCACACAAAGTAACAAGCATGGAAAACTGGAAAAGGGCTTTGGTGATGCTCAATAACTACCACAAGTAAGCTACCATTTTGAGGACTGGAAAGCAGAACTCCATGCTAGGCAAGGAATTTGATGAGAATGAAAGCAATGTAAGACTGAGATTCGCAAGACTATCTGCGGTAGTTTTGCCAGCAAGTAGGAAGCACCCAAAAGGATTTATCTTTTGCACAAGTTTAGGTAATTTAGGCACTGAAACAATTATTTCTCTTGAAAAGAGTATTACAAAGAAATACTAGAAAACTCTTTGCTTTTCTTCATTTCCTCCACACCCCTACCCTTAGCAGTAGATCAGTTAGAGTAGGTAGGAAAGTTACATAATAAGGTGCATTCTTTATCCTCAGAATAGCAAAGAATCAGCTGGCCATAAAACTGAGACCAAACAATGTCCTATTAGGAATCCCTTTCAGGGCCAGCTTCTTCCTGCAGGCAAATGATGTGGATTTGAACCTAGTGCAGTCTTCACTTCTCCAGCAGACTGGTAGAAATGCTGGCTACTAGGGAAGACAATTTTATTTTGTTTAGGGTAATATAAAAGAGCTATTCAATTAAGAGGGACAGCAGTGAGTGTTGTGATGAGATAGACTGATGGCAAGGATTCTCCACTACAAGGATCCTGGAAGAAAAATAAAAGTATTGCCCAAATCAACTGCAGGTTTTCTCAGCCTCTCTTTTCCCACCCAAGTTGCCCCTTCACCTCACCCAATCTTGTCTCAACTCATCTTACTCTTCCACTGACTCCATATGGAAGCATCACTGCTGCCAAGATCAAACTAAATGATTAACAGAGAACATCTTCTACCCAGAATGCTCCATACTTTGGTAGCTAGCATATTTTATGAGGTATAAACACTATACACACTGACTATCCAATATAATGATAGAACCAGATCCACGTCACCATCTAAAAACACAATTTTGAAATGGCCTCAGAAAGTATCTGGATTACTTTTCTGAGTTTATTTCTGGCAAATCAGATTTCTCACACTATTTATTAGGTTGAATCTTAGTGGAAGAATACTTTTAACTTAAAACTATGACTGAAAAGAACATGCTGGAGAGAACTAATCTGAAATTGCTTCACAGTCATATTCTCAAGCTGTACTACACAATGTATGCATATACATTCTTGGCATAAGTTGTTTCGTCCCTGAGGAAAAGAAACTGAAATGTTTTCCAGCAGACATCTTAAAAACGTACATCATGTAGCCCTTAAGTAATCCAGTGGAAGCTGGCACAGTGAAAAAGGTTGAATGACAGTCAAGAAATTGCCTGAGTAATGTCTCTACAGACATAAGACGTGAGAGATCAGCAGAGATGCATCTAGTCTCTTTTCAAGCCAATTTTGGAAGCTATATTAAAACAAATGTGTGCATTTTCCTCTTAGTGAGACTTAATTTTTGGAGCAGGAAGTTTGTTTCTTAATCTGTAAGACAAACATATACTTCATGGTAATTCTAAGGAAATAATCAGAAGACAATTAATATTGCACTGATTCTTCTTCAGTATTCCTTTTTTTTTTTTTTTTTTTTTTTTTTTTTTTTAGGAAAAGCAGAAGGTTTTGCTTATGGACTTGGACTTGGTACTGTATATTCTCTGGTTTGTAACTAGTTTGAAATAGCTCAGAGTCCAGGAACTCTAATATCACTACCATACATAAAACTCTGAGTTTGTTCTTTGAGTGTGCTTTCCAGTACTAGCTTTATTATGATTTATCAGGTGAACTCTGAGCTGTAGTTTTTCATTATTGGTAATTATTATTAGCAGCATAGTTCTACAACTGGTTACTTGGTTCAATTAAATACAGAAAATATATATATATAAGGTATATTTATATATAAGGTCAATAGATGAATAGTTTTTCTATTCTTGATTTAGCTCCTCTGGCACTAGGAATCATGTCCTGTTTTGTCCAAGATTCATTTGGCTGCCTACATGATTTTCGCTTGGTTGTACATCATCTTTTTTTTCATAGGCTATCAAGGCATGAACTGTTTTTTGACTTGTGGTTCTCTTTTGGTCACTAATTAGACATTCAGTGCATCTAATTTGTATAGTATCAGTTCAAAAACCTGTTATCATTACACAAAATTTAAATATGACTAAACTAAAACCTTCTGAGAGCAAATATCATCAGAGTTTATTTTATTTGCAGGCTTTTAATGTAAAATTCTCCTTTCATGTCTCCTTCAAGTCTGCTTGAATGAGCTGCATATTACCAGTTGCTTTCCCATCTGCCTCAATTTAGTCTCTTTGACAAATTCCAATCTGGTCTGAGGAAAAATCAGAGTACTGAAACCATTACACACTAGATTATTACATATATTTTAATATCAGCATTTCTCTACTTAAACAAAAACCTCAATATTCTTTAACTACACTGCCAGCAATGTTTTGCAGAGCCTTATGACTTAGACATGCTGAATGGCTTCACAATCCTCTGTTTTCAATCCCTTTCCTCTTTAGCCTTTAACCTTCCATCATGTCAGTAGACATAACCTACAAAGTATCTATACCATACAAACTCAGTTTGATCCTTTTCACTTTCAAACTGCCTGACCCTTGCCCATCCTAAACATTCACTTAAAATTTCATGGAATTTTTGAGCCTCAGCCTGTCTCAACAGGATTTACTCTAATGTATATGTTAATTATTCTAACTTTAGAATCTTGCAAAAGCTAACCCAGAGGGGAAAAGATTCCCACAAATATAGCTTGTATTCTGTCACTAGCCTTTTGTCAGAAAATTGCAGATTTTTTGTGTATGGTATAATCTGTTATATTTTTTAAAGCACTGAATGAAACGTGTTACATAATTGGTGAACACAGTCTTACTTTGGGTTTCAAAGATAACTTGGTTTTTTTCAATTTCTTTTTGTACTGTTTTTTTTTTCTCCAAAACCTTTGTATGCCCCCCACCTTTTTTGCAGGGAATCTGTTTTGTTTTCCAAGTAAATAAAGGCTACACTCTGCAAACAATAAAGATCTTCGTTTAAAAGTAATTGTTGGCTAAGTTGGACTGTCATTAAGGGTATAGGAGAGAAAATATTCATTGCTGCCCAGAATTTCTTGTTTTACTGGAAATTTGTTTGATGACAACACTTTTGAGTATTCCTTTGGATCCCGAATCTATCATCTGGAAGTCCATTCCAAATTAGTGGTGTGTGAGTCACTGTCACAGGTTGCCCTGAGAAGCTGTAGATGCCTCATCCGTAGAGGCTTTCAAGGCCAGATTGAATGGGCAACCTGATCTGGAGGTGGGCAGCCATGCCTGTGGCAGGGGGGTTGGAACTGGATGATCTTTGATATCCCTTCCAAATCAAGCCAGTCTACTATTCTATGAAAATTCCCTTATTTCTACATATTAGTGAAATCATACATTACAATTCTAAGGGTCCTGAATATGCATAATTCCCATTGTGCTATTAGCTCAGCAAATCACAGCACAATCTGAATTGCCCTGTTATACCTGCTGCCAGTATTACTGTTACACAAGAATTTGTATTCTACCTGGCCTTATCATTCTGTCTGGGAACTTCCACAAACATAAAAAATGAAAGTGGTCCAGAAAAACCCATGAAACAAAACAAACAAATAAACAAAATAAATAAATAAATAAAACCCCACCATCATAAAGCAAACACTGAACAAGTTATGAGCATATGAGTTTCTAATTGTATGCAGGGAAACAACGAATAAAAGGATATAAATGGTAGCTCCAATATATCACATATATATTTTTTTAAGGGTGGAATGACCCCTTTTTGACTGAGTTGGCATTTACTCCTCCCACACAGCCAGTGGACTGTCTCATGCCATTACTTGGCAGCAAAGTGCCAGATGAACCCGTCCCTGTGTTAGGGAGTCTCAGCATCACTTGGCATTATGACTGTAGGGACACAATCACCATATTGTTGTAGTAACTTGAAAGTCGCACAATTTAAACCATTCTCAAAATTACTATATATAAATTATTTAGAAAGTTAAGGATGAATTATTATCTTTTTTATTTCAACTACTAACCAATAAATGTAAAAAAAAATACCAACAACAGAATAAAAATAGACCCCTTCATCCCCCACATTAAAGCAATAGTTTTTGTAACATTCAAAACAGTGGAAACTATTTACCGTATATTAATATTAGTGGAGAAAAGCAAATTTAATTTAAAATAATTCTTTGAAACTCCCTCAGTGAATGCCAGATGACTCCAGCTTAAACAAATATTAAAAACTCATTTTAAATGGAGAAAAGTACAGACAGCTCAATTATTGAGATATTAAGGGCAACATTCAATTTTAGACACATTTAAGCATCTTTGCCTCCTGGAGATTTTTACATGACATTTTTTTTAGATAAACATGGTATTGCAAACAGCAACTATCATATCTGATCACATAACCTCTGGACTGAAGCAGTATGCTAGCAAATATTTCTCATTATTTAAAGTCTTAAATAACTGTAATTTACTAGGCAGGTCTTCCTCAGAACATTCACAAAATAAATCAAGAATTAATACCCATATACAAAAAGCATTTAGATGATCTGTTACAAATCTCCGAAGAAAAAAAAACAAGAAACAAAATAACTCAACAACCATAAAAACGACAAACCCTCTCTCTGTGATAAAGCCCAGTATAAATACATTCTGGGACATACTAGTAGTAGAGGAGCTGCCTTTCAACATCACTCAGATTCTAGGGGAAACTCTGTAGCAGCCGAGGTTATATAGAGTAAGAATCACCTAATTTTCAATATCTAGACATTAGATGCCTAAACTAAGCTAATCATCCGGATTCCCTCTGGAGGTAATGGAGATAAGCACTGCCAGAGGAAGATTCATCCCGCTTGTCTTAGGCATCTTTCTTTTAAATGGTTATAGATAGATAAATCCAAGGAATATCAACCTCCCTGGCAGCCTGATATTGTCTTCTTTAGCAATGCACAATACCCTAGTTCAATGGAATTAAGCCAGAACTGAGTTCAGTTCTTTGTTTCATCATTTAGCCTTTAATTTTCCCTCCCAAAATTTTTTTCTTTTCTTTTCTTTTTTTTTTTTTTTTTCTTCTCAGTTCTCATGAACACAAATGGCACTTTGTTTTTCTTATACTGGACTATGTTTCTGTGAAACCTGGGGAATTGAAATCAACATATATATATATTGCTGCTCTATCAGCTTAAATGCTTTAACATGCATGTGCTCTAAACTGCAATAATGTTCTGAACAGATAGATAGGATAGGAATATTGGTATTGATTGTGCTTTCTGGGTCTACTCTACCACTTTCAAATACGTAAAAAACTGTGGCAACTTTAAGGCAGTCAAGGTATATAGATGAATGATAAAATATATTTATTATTCAAAGTAGATGGCTTAAATCAAACAAGGAAAAATCAGGAAGAAATAACATTAGGGCCCTCACTTTTACGTGCATGAGTCTATGTCACCACACATGCTTTGAGGCCTCTGTGCTTCAGAACATTGAACAAGTTCTCAGGGTAAAGCCTGGCCTCAACTCTCTCTCATTTAGGGTTTGTGGGTTCTCAGCAATACCAGCATTGCTGCATCACACCTGGAAACACCAAGCCCTTAGGAACATTAGCCAAGATTTGTAAGGAAGCAGGTGTCAGAACTTAGACTCCTAAGTTTACAGTTAGGTGCCTAAAGCAGCAGCAAAACTGACAAGCACCCTGTGCAGTTGCTCACAGTTGCCAGTAGTGAGGCACTTAGCATTAGTTATAACACAAAACAGATGTTTATTAATTATGAGTGTTCCAATGGCAAGTGGAAGTGCCCTGGCCAAGTGGTTGTGTGCACTACTTTCAATGTTGGGCATGCAGTCTACTCTGCATCCTAATTCTATACCATTTGTAGAAAATTAATTTTAATAGTTAAAAAAATCTTGAACTGCATACATGAAAATAACTCAATTCTACTGAATGACAATCTAATATGAAATAAGAATATTCACCTTTTTTTCTTACTCTGCCCAAATCCAGGCAATAAATTAGGCTTCTCAGCATGACTGTAAAGTGCTGTGAATTGTATAAACAATCATATATGGACACTGAAAAATAACCCTTATGCACATTGCATTATAGTTCCAAAAATATATTTACAGTCTATTACAAAGATTACAAATGGAAGAGTCTACGTAACGGGATTATTCTAATTAAAAGCTTTTTACAGATTTTCTTCAACAAAGGTGAGGGGACAAAATTGGTGTAACCAAACTGATTTTTCTAATGAAACAAATAAATAAAATGACAAATATAACTGTACAGTGATCTAAAAAGGGGTTCAAAAAAGGAGGAAAAAATGATGCATTTAAGTTTTTGATAACTATCTTTGGTCCTAAATGTGGGAAAACACATTATGTAGCACTGAATATACATGTTTGTTTGTGATGCTCTGCAATTAAAATAGAAAAATATAGTGCATTTTCAATGTATCCAGAGCTCACTACACATAAATGTGTATATAAAACAAGACAGTATAAATAAAATTTACAAGTTTTACAAAGGAAAATTTACAGGATTTTTCATTTGTTTTTTTTTTTTTTTTTTTTTTTTTTTTTTTTTTTTTTTTTTTTTGTGTGGATGCCCACATTATCAAACAAGACCAATTTATGACTGATCCCTGGGATCTTTCTCTATCAAAATCAATAGAAGCAGCCCAATTCTCTTTGGAAGTACAGCATTTCACTGTTGGGGTAGTTCACAATTTTCAGAATTTTGTAAAACATTTATCTTTCATATACATTCTCGCCATATCTGTGAAGACACAGTTTGTTATTGCTTATGGTTAATCAAACACAAAACATATGTAAGTAAATGCTGTAAGAATGTATTCCATTGAGCAAATACTCTTACATCTGTGCTCCTGATGATGACTGCTGTGTCTGTGTGAGTACAAACACAAATATCTGATCAGAGCTGTAAAAGCTTGTAAAAAAATCTGAAAATTTGGAACTGCCCCTTGCCTCACGCTCTATGTTTCTAATATAAAATCTATGTCCTTACTTTCATAGCTGGACTGCATTCAACTTAAATTCATATAAAATATATGCCAGCTATTTCTCTCAGATTTGCTAATGCAAAATATTGAAAAAAAATGTGATGTGCTCAGATTAAATGGTTTAGGTAACACTGGAGAACTGCACCTATGTTCTGAGACACTCCTACAATCACTTGTCCATTCAACGTAGTGCCTCAGCAGGTTTGCAGCTATAGATCTACATTTTAGAATATATCTCACTTCAGTCCATTAAAATCATCTTGCAAACAATTTGCTAAAAGTGCCTAGAACTACATAGGGGTCATTATTGCTTTTCTTTCTTTTTCTTTCTTTTTTTTTTTTTTTTTTTTTTTTTTTTTGTCTTTTATTTTCTTTTAAAAGATAGTATATGTGTAACCTTAAAAAATTCTTTAAAAAATATCAGAGCTCTTGGCAACTTGCATTATCCTGACTCCCTGCCAATTAGCTAGTCATGTCAATACGGTGCTGATTTAAGAAAAGTAAATGGCACGAAAGGATACCGAAGTTGGGACAGATATACATTGCTTGGTCATGCTTCTTAAATCTCTAGGAACTCAAATAATCCTTCAGAGGTACCCAGTGTAGTAATGTGTCATAGAATTAGCACTAAAAAGGTCCAAAGATATAAACATCATACTAAAAGAAAGTCTTTATGAAGAATAAACACAAATGATTAAAAAAAGATTCAGAAATCACAGATTTAAGGAAAATATTTTGTTGAATTCAACAATAATATCATGATTTTATCTGACAAATATATTCTTTTTAAAATTTTTATGTACATTTAAAAAGTCTTTTAGATAAAAAGGAGGTTAGAGAGCTCAAGGTGTTTGTATGTTTATTCAGGTAGTACTTTGTTTATTGTCACTGCTGTTTTCCTTGCCACCACTGGTGGATCCTAATTCCCTTTTCATAAATTCTGGTGGCACTTAGGAGTTCAAGTCTGTAGGTGCTTCTTGTAGCTCTTCTATTCACTGCAGGAAGGACCCAGGAAATCAAGTGTCTTCTAGTAGCACTTTATATATACTGAAGGCCAGTGCTGTTCTCTCAGTCTGTCACCTCCCTCATAAGGGAGAAATGTCTATCACACTTGGATGCCAGTGCCGTGTAAATGTAGCATTTGTGCTCTCATAGTCTGAATGCTGCTCATGATTTTCTTTTGATGACCAACCAACGTGATCCCTAAACTCATCACATCCCTGGAGAAGACAAATGCGTACATTGTTAATTTTTCAACTTAGACTGCTACTGTATGGTAATCAATTGTGAGTTAAAGCTATATAGTGGTCTGGGCTACAGGTTTCTAACACTGAAGCTGTACCAGAACCTCAGCTCAGTACTGTAAAGTCCATATAGATCTTCAGTGAGGAGTGTAATTGCATGGCATGTGTCATGTAATTACACTGCCTTATGTGTCCACATCTGAAAATGAGGTTTTGCACTATGATAATCATTTACTGTGGCTTTTAAGGACACCCAAAGGAAGAGACACTTCTCTTGTACAATACTTTTGGAGGCTTTCAAGATAAAAGTTATGTATAAATATAAGATTTGGGAAGTTACATTCTGCTTCCTGAAGAGATGTCTAGTGAAAGCCTTTGCATATTGATCCATACCCATCATGCAAATGAAAAAGGCTGTTTCAATTCCATCACTAGTAGTGCTACTGATCCACTATCTTTTGGGTCAGGATATAGACTGAGGCCCCCAGTGTTACCAGGTAGACAAGAGTGGAGCTGGAAGCTTGAGAATATTGTTTCAAACTTGTCTGGAAAAGCGTTGCTCTATAAAAGGCATAGCAAGTGATTGGCTACTACCAGAATAACAACTTTGTTTTCAGGGTGTCAAGAACTGTTTAAGACAGCAGTGCCAATACTGGCCATGCCTGCCTTCAGAAAACTATTTTGCTTCTACAGTCTTTTATACTAATGCAAAGTCAATTCCTGAAGGACACAGACAGCTCCCAGCCAATTAGAAGAAAGATCCACATCTTCCTAGTACACATCTGGAAAAATATACCAATTAGAGAGAGGAAAAAAAGTGGTTATTTTCCTATACATACATACTTTAAAATGGGCCAAATTCTTCCTCAAATTCTAGCCTCGTTATTATTTCAGTTAGTCTCAAAAAATGGAGAATAAAGTGATGCCCACACATAGGTAGAAGGGTAATTGCCCTTCTATGGGATGCTCTATTTCAACATCATGAGCTGCTAAACCTTCTGACTTAACCCCAAGTACTTTGTTTGTACTCAGGATAAAGTTTTTGAATTGAACATTGTGTATTATTTTACCTAGAAGTTCCCTAAATGCAAGTTAAACATGCCCAGTACTAACTTACTCAATAGTCATCCTGGCAACTGATTCAAGAGAGTTGTAGCCTGCTGCTGTGAAATTATCCTTATATCTTTCCATCTTAATAGCTTGTAACCATTCGCCTACGGAGCAGAAAGTGGTAAAATCGGGAGTGTTCTGGTCCAGAAGAGGGCTAATTGGTCTATGGAGAAGGAAAAAGGAAAGTAAGTTGTTTCCAAAGAGAGTTAAACATCAGGGAGTATTTAGCAAGGTGAGAGTCAAATAAGTTTGGGGTATTCAAAACTTCAAGAGTAGGAAGTAATAGGTCTTTATAAACAGGCTAGATTATTCTGTGAATAGCTCTGACTACACTGTAGCTTAGCTCACAATATGTATTTCCTAAACTTATTCATGTAAAAGATGAGAGGTCAGAGTGAGCAACAACAGCCTAATGAACTATTTTTTATCAACAATATACCAACCTAGCATGATAGCAACTGTAACTGAAGTTGCTGAGTAAAATAAAGATACTATTTTTAAAGCATCTTAGAGAATGTATCAGTAACTATTCCCATTATTCAACTGGATGAGACAAAACAAAGACAGGGAAAGATCAGAGACACAAAGTAAGTTGCTTAAGGTCACAGAGCAAATCAGTCAGTAGAAGAACTGGGAACGGAACACAGGCAAGCTGATTCCCTAGTGCATTTGATCTAGCTTGTGAATCAAAAGATTACCATGATTAAATAAATCACCTGAATTTTATGAAGAAGTCATTAAAAGCTATATCATGAAGTACAATGAGATGCAATCACTGAAAGGCAATAAAGCCAGAATACTAAAGGTAAAATCCTCAAGTGTAGCAAGTCAAAGTACTTTGGCCAAACAAAAGTATAAATTTCTACTGTATGAGTTCCTGCTAGGCAAGGGATGCATAATATGAAACTACAACAGATTTTAAGAAACAGGGAAAACAAAGACTGCTGGTAGTGGAAAGACTGGTGAGCAGGCAGCAGTTTACTGAGAAGTGTGTTAGTTCCACAATATTTACTTTCTTTATTTTGGTTATTTTTTATGAAAAGTCCCTTTTGGTTTAGTTCAGTGTAGTACAAAAGGAAGGTGAATAAGGGATGGGAAGAACAGGGAACAGAACAAAGGAAGAACTGAGAGACACATGGAGCAAGTATGAACTGGAACCAGCCACCAACCAGAACATCCAGAACCCAGCCATGCACATCATCATATGAGCACTCACTAAAGATTTTCTTACCTGCTACAAGTTCCCAGAGGGGTTTTCAAGCTGTTTGGATTCCTAATCATTTTGTCCAGAATACCAACTATCTGCTCAAACTTTGGCCTTTCACCACGTTCTTTCTGCCAGCAGTCTAGCATCAGCTGGTGTAGTCCTGCTGGGCAATCCATGGGTGCTGGCAAACGATAGCCTTCTTCGATTGCTTTTATAACCTAGTAGCCAAGATAACGGTCATTTTTCATTAAAGGATATTTAACAAATAAATTTTTGCTACCTTGTACAAGAGATACACAATAGTAATTATGATAATAGCAATAATAATAATAATAATAATAATAATAATAAGTTTAATCAGTAAACTAAAATTTGCCACCAGCATTGCAAAAATATGAAACTTTTGTTTTGACACTAGCCTTTATTTTTTCAAATAGTTTCCTGATTTTATCTTTGGGCTTAATAAAAATACTGTTCTGTATGTGGGGAACATAGCTCTATTATCTAGTCAAATGAGCAGCAGGGAGCAACAATTAAATTCACTAAGGGAGTAACAGATAGATTGATAAATGGAGTTATTTCAGAAAGCGTTATTACTTGCCCCAAGGCCTTTATGAGTATGTGGTAGAAGCAACTGACTTGTAAGTGGATAGGGATCTGTGCATACACATATAAAATATAAAAAGCCTGAAAATACTCTAAAAAGGATCCAAGAAAAATGCTTAGCAGATAGTAATTGTTAGGAAAAAAAAGTTGTATTCTATGTCTAGCCATGTTAGCTTAATGATAAAGTAGCAAAAATGTGTCATGCGGGTGAAGACCTAGCTGAATGGCATTTTAACATATCACCTTAACAGTAAGTTAGATGTAATAAGAAAGATTGCCAAACGAGTATAATTGAAGAAAATCACCAACATCTGAACGAAGAATTACATTCACTCATCAACTTCCTTTGCAAAGTTCATTTGGATTTAAGTGAGAAAGAAAAATGGTTAAAGTAAAATCAGAGAAAAACTGCTGTAAACCTTGAGAGTAGGATAAGAAAGCACATCAGGAAGCAATGCAGATAAGAAAAACTTGTGAAAAAGGACTAAAACATTGTTCATGGGGGATTTCAAGAATACTGACATTGACTGACATAGCAGTATTAGAATTGCTAAGGAAGGGTGCTTGTTCTTGAAGGGTAGTGCACAGTACTGTGTTCTCCCTCAGCTTTTACAGAAAGCAAGATCAGAAGCTGTTCTGGAGTTAGCCCTAGGAAACAGATCTAGTATGATAAATGAAGTTGGTGAATATCCAAGGTTTAGTGAAAATAATAACCTCAGATATAAGACATTCCATAGGTTGTGTGAGAAAATACAAAAGCAGTGGACTGCAAAGTAGACAGAACTGCAAAGAACACAAAATGACCTTCAAAAAAGCTGGCTAAAATCCATGATTCTATCAAAACCTTTTTTTCAGAAATGAAGTTTTGTGAAAAGAGGACATATATTCCACAGACAGGGCACTTATTCACTGGCAAGCTTGTGTCACAGGATGCCCTTCTGACCTCGGAGAGGTTGTCTCCTCTCCCTGGGCCTCAGCATTCTATCTGTACATTTAGAATGACAATACTATACTATCTCAAAAATGACTGAGAAATATTCAATTCCTGCAGTAACATCCACACCTGGAAGAATGAGTGTGGTGACCTTTTAGTGACAGTGAAGTTATCTGTCAGACAGTGTGGGAAGAGAGGATTTCAGCAGGAGAACAACACAGAAATTGCAAAAAAAATACTATAAATGAAAAAAACCAAACCATTAAAAACAAAATGCATGATCTTTTGCAATAGAACTAAGAGGAAAAATAAAAGAACAGCTCTTCTCAATCAAGAGTAGCAGTGAAGTGAAAAGTTAAAATAAGCTACAGTGTGTATAGGAAAACTGGCATGCTATGAGAAGTAAATCAGAAATCTCTAGGAAAAGTTCTTCTAAAGGATAAAAGATAGTATGTACGATACATATGTATGAAGCACTTATTTAAGAGGTCAGAAACAACCACTGAGAAAGTAGATAATCCCAACAGCAAAACCAACATCAAATTATTCAAGGAACTTTGAAATAACAAACCAGATTCTATCCCATTAAGGGATAGTGAATACATGAACACAGTTTTTTCATGTTCACTGCAGTCCCCAAAGAAACTAGAGAGATAGGAATCAAGGTATGATATTTTTAAAAGACCACAGAATCAGCTTCTTTGATGTGTATGCTGAGCAAAATGCATATGAAGCATGAAACTTGGAGAAATATAAATGAATGAGTTATCTACTCATGGATGGATGGAATAGCTGGAAACACCTAAAACACTGTAAAAAGATTCCAAAATATAAGTAAAGTAATGTATGTGTCTTTTTGCTTGTTTTTAAGTTTTTACAAAACTGAGACAATTTGAAGGATACCAGTATATACTCTGTTTAGAAAGGTGGGGGTGGCATTCTAAAATTCAGTATTCAGAAATAAAGAAATGGATTTAGGAACATACATGTTTCCATACAAGCAAAGCTACAAAGAGCACAGCTGAAGTTCTCATTAATGGAACTGATTTATATTGTCTACATTTGCCACAATTTGTTTTTTGAATTCTGGTTTTGCAAAAAAAAGAAAAAAAAAAAAAAAGGAGAGAGAGAGAAAACGGATTGCTGCTGAGAATCAGTTATGCTTCTCTCATAATCCGGCTATCTGAGAATGTAAAGTCAATTCAATGGACTGTTCAATGTCTGTGTTGGTTGCTGTCAAAGACCAGAGAAAAATTAAGCATAGTGGGACAATCAAATGTTTGGTTTGTGGTTATCACACTGTTTCTGGTTATGTAGTAATAATAATAAAAATACTAGTGTTGATAATAATAAATCCAGGAGTGCAGCAAATTTTAAAAAAAGTAAATCTAAATTCTTACCCTTTTCTGAAGAATTAATCCACACCAGCACTAGTAAAAGAACTAGCAAATACTGGCATTCTAATAGGAGAATAGTGTAAAGCACAGAAAGAAAAGTGTAGAAGCTAAACTGTATGAAGGCACCTGTTACTAGCACAGTATAAACTTTAAGAGAGATTGCAACAATAATCACTATTCTTTATCATTCTAAAACAATGACTTAAAGGAAGAGGAGTGGGATTAAACAGGTGTATTCAAAAGATGCAAATTCAGACAGAGATCTGATCCCATCCATGATTACATTCAAATTTAAACAAAACAATGCACTTAAGACATATAAACTGCCTGGGCATCTAAGCAAAATGAGAAAAGACATGTTCAGTATTTTTGCTTAGAGTTAAGTATTCCCACTGATAACTGTGAAGGAGAATAAAAAAATAGTAAAATGATGATTATACATTTTTGCATCATGGATTTCTTTATATTGTTGATTGAATGGGTATATGTTTTGCAAGGTATGTTTCAGGACATGTTTATAAAGATCAAAACATACAAAAATATTTGAAATTATTTTTAACAAATAATCAATGCATCTTTTATTTACATGCTACTGAAAATTATTATGTAAATGTTAAAAATAGGTGGAACTGTGAGAAACTGCAATTAGCTATTTTATAAGAAATTATAATTGATTTGCTTTATTTGCAGTTTTCTTTAGAAGGAATACTTTCTAGAATACATCAAGGAGCACAAAGATATTGGAATTTCCACTATTTAAAAGTTGTTCCTTATTGTTCCTTGAAAGACAGGTAAGGTTTGCCTTTGAGGCATCTTATATTCCTGTCAGACTTCTTTTATGTTTGAATCTAGTACAGAAGGAAGGTGTCAAAAGAAATGAAAATCTTCTGGGTGTCTAGGGAATGTAAATATTTCTTTCTCTGCCCCAAGGACTTGTTTGCCCATATTTTGACAGTCCATGAAATCTTTGACACTGAGACCTGTCAAATATTAACAACTTTGCACTGTGCAAAACTGACTCATCATTTACACTTTCATCATTTTTTTAAACTTCAATGTCTATCATTCAATCAAAAAATAAAATAATAATTATAATAAAAAAGAAACTCAAGCCCCCGACCCAAAGAAATTTAAATGTGAATCATTCTGACATCTCTCTCGTCTGCGCAGCTTTTCCCTGTATACTTTCTATTTGAATAGATAGTCTTGTCAGAGACCAAGATTAACACCTATCTGTTCTATTACTGCTGACCTGTTGCTCTAGGTCATATTTTATGCAAACAAAGATACTGTGAAATCAGCATAATTAACTTTAAAATGTAGGTCATTAACTGCCACTCAATTTTTAACAACTTTTTCCAACTATTAATCATTGTTCTGAGGTCAGAAACCTCAGAATTAATTTTTCATTGGAAAAAATTAGTTCCTTTTATTCTTAAGTATAATAAGGTGAAGTGCAAATATTACTATTTTTGATGTTCCAATTTTACTTTAAGCTTGGGACAAAAACCATAATATCCACATAGAAGAAGAAAGATTTAAAGATTAAGTTGAAAAATGAAAGCTCTGTAACTTTTTCTAAGAACCCTACTGTCTCTTCCTGAAATAAAATTACATTCATGAATGGTGAAATATGTGTATGCATTTAAAATATGTAATATTTGTGTGCTCACGTGCTCTTACAAAGTATGACCTACATCTTGATTGGACATATCCCAGTAAGGCCGTTCTCCGTAAGACATTACTTCCCACATAACGATTCCATAACTCCATACATCACTGGCTGATGTGAATTTGCGGTACTGGATGGCCTCTGGAGCTGTCCATCTCACTGGAATTTTTCCACCCTATGTTAAAAAAAAGAAAAAGAAAAAAAAAAAAAGATAAAAAGTACTTTTCTCCCACAAATTTCCATACCATTCTACACCATCTTTCTTAGAATGCATTTATAATTACTTCTACCAACATCAAAGTCAGCACTTACACAATTTATCATAGTTTACTGATTGCAGAATCTTCAAGAGTCTTAAGCTCTTAATCACTTGGACTGTAGAAACTTAGGCACCTGTCTAAGCTAAGTTGGGTGCATTTCTCTGTAAGTGCTTCTCTTCTCCCCTTGATTTTAAGGGGCTGCTGAGCTGTCTGATTTAAACTCGACATTTAACTCCTGGGTGACTGAAGTTAAGGGACAGGAATCTCATTCTGTGTATATAAATCCCATGGAATTGTCATTTGGCTCTCCTGAAATCTCAGTCTGGCACTTTAAAACCAGGATCCCAGCTAGAGCCCCGTGGCAGGAGTGACACCCCTGAATACCTTTGCAGTTTCCCAGATCCCTGTGCCTGTCAGAGCAGATTCCAGGGGCCCCTTCTTTACTCAGCATGAGAAGGTAGGTACTACAAGGCCTCACTGATAGAAAAGGGAAGATAGCTCAACAAAAGAATAAAGAGCATAGTGTGCCTGATGAATGGTTGTTTAAGAAAAACATCCCATCCAAAAGCGAGGGAAAACACGGGAGTTAAGCTTTGTCACAATCTTGCCTCAAGCTAGTCAACTTTTTGCTAAGATAAAATCTACTCTGAAAAATAATAATACCCTACAAGTATTTTAACTGATTCATATTAGGTGAGGTGATTAACCTTTCTATGATTCAAACTTCTATACGCATTCAAACAGAGAATTATGTGGAAAGGAATAATGAAGATACTGTACAAAATATTTAGATCTCTACTAAATAAATATACATGCTCTTGCAAAAATATCAAACTCTACTTAGAGCCAGATTTCTGCAGAGACTATCTTCCATTTCACTGTTTTCCATTTCTCAAGGAACTAATGTATTTCTTTTTTCTCTGCTTGCCAGAATATATGCTTCTTAGTAAATATATCTTTAAATGATTAAAAATACATAAATATATAAATTTCTCTCACAGTGGTAGTGTAAACGGCTTCTGGATCATCTTCTATGACTCTGGAAAGGCCAAAGTCTGATACTTTACAAACAAGGTTGCTGTTGACAAGAATATTGCGTGCTGCAAGATCTCTGTGTACATATCCCATATCGGCCAAATATCTCATTCCAGCAGCAATTCCCCTCAGCATTCCCACCAGCTGAATGACTGTAAATTGCCCATCATGTTTCTGGAGGGAAAAAAGAATGGCAATTCTTATTAATATAGCTGATAAAAGAAATAAGAATGATTTTTACAACTTTAGATTTCTAATTATTTACATGAGACAGTTCATCTTAGGGCAAAGAATCTCATTTCAAATGCAAGTTTTATTTTGTTTCAGACATAGAGCAGTACATCCAGTTAAGAAATGTACAAGTAGCTCATGTACTAGAAACAACAAAACTCAGCAATTCCAGTAAAATTCTCACTAACTCACGGCAAGTCTTTTTTTAAGAAAGCTTACCTCATGAAACAACTCTTCATAGTTTGTTTTTATGCTCTTCATTTCTAAGAATAACTGTATTTGCCAAGAAAATAAGAATTGTCTACTTTTAGAATCCAAGCAACCAATATTTTTTTAATAGCCTGAAATGTATGTACATATAATTTTTACATATCGTATATATGTATTTCCATTCTCTATAGGGTGGTACACACTGTTTTACAGCTGGTAAGGAGTAATAACTGGCTGGTTCAAAACAAACATCCATAAACTTTAAATGCTTTTCAACTTGTTTTTCTTTTTCCTGTGCTCTTCTTTAAACATGACTATAGTTAATTCAGGGATTCTTTATTCATTTCTGCCATGTTAAAAAAAAAAAAAAAAAAAAAAAAAAAAGGTAGAAAATTGAGCTTCAAGCATCAGTGGTCTCAATTTAGCTGGTGGCAGTACTAAGTTCCACCATTTCTATACCACATTAAATCACTTAAATTCTTAGAATGTTTCCATATGATCCTGTTTGATCTTCTGATTTCTGATCTTACTATGCTGAAAAGGATCAAGAACTGCTAATATTCAACAAATTCAATTTCAACCTGAAAAGGCCTTTTATTACTTGTATTACTTTATTATACTAAATAATTATACTTTATTACTTGTATTACTGTCATGCATGTATACATATAAATACATACACATGCAAACATAAAACACATATGATATACATATATATATATACACACATACATATACATATAAATAACAAGGTATGTTTTTACATATTTTCATTTTGGTACTTACCCTAAGAAATGCATCCAATGCCCCATTTTCCATATATTCTATTACAATCATAACTGGTTTCCCTGAAAGAAATAAAGGCACATTTTCTTTGAGAAACCATAATAAAAATGGACTGCCTTTTTTTGATAAAACATATTATTTCTTTGAAGGACTGAATTGTCGAGACACGAGCATTTCAGAAGCCTCCAGCACTGTTTTTGAGCTCTAATAAGTTCTTAAATGTCTGCATGGAACGTGGTCATGATTCACAAAATTAAACTGTACAAATCAAAATGTCAATGTGTTCTCCTGACTCCTGCTGTGTGAACAGGACTCTGGAATAATGACACTTCAGATAATATAAAAGGACATAAGAAACCTTATCTCTCTGCATGGTCTTTGAGGCTAAATGAAACAAGAAAAATAATGTATTTCAAAGTACTTCATCTTTTAATCATGCACGCATCTTAATTTTTTTCCTCAGCTTGTAGCATGAAGTAGGCATTGTTTTAGTTAGTTACGCATCAGGAGAAAATCCATTAGGACTGTGCACCCTATTTATAATTTAAATCTTTGACAATGAATAAACTAAAGTAATTTCTGCCATTAGGTTGTTATCTGACTGACAGATTAAGCTGCTGCTTACCTCTGGTAACAACTCCTTCTAAGTGAACAACATTGGGGTGGTCAAATTGTCCCATGATGCTTGCTTCACACAGGAAATCTCTCCTTTGCTTTTCAGTGTAGCCAACCTTCAGAGTTTTTATGGCTACTGCAACATCTCTCTTGCCAGGAAGCTTTAGACGTCCACTGCACACTTCACCAAACTCTCCTAAAATGAAGTAGATCAACAATGAATTACTCTGACTATAATATCAATACTCTTTATAGGCCTTGATTCCACTAGCTGCTTAAGTATATGTTTAAATTTAGCATATGAACATTCGTATTTTAAATGGATTACTTAGGAACAAAGTCAGGCACACGCTCCCCATTAATTGCAGAGCGAATACATAGCAGAACAAACATATGAAGTTAAACCAATCTACAGCATTGCTGTCTCAATCTTTGTAAAACACTTTTTAGTAATTTATTGCTGTTTTTTTTTTTTTTTTTTTTTCAAAAATAGGAAATAAAAATGAAGTTTATTTCATAAGAAAATACTACTACAGAAATAACACCATTTGAAGTGAAAATATCCTTCAGTTCTAGATGGTTTCATCACTATTGTTAAGATTCTCTTTTTTCCCCCTTTTTAAAAGACACCTCTTTCAAAGCTGTTTTTAATTTAACATTGTTACGGCGTTAAATGAAGCACTACATTATTAATTTCAAGAAGGATAATTTACTTTGCAGATTATAAAATTTAAGGTGTGAATTATAATGTTTTTGTTACATTAAACAAACACAAGCAAATGCTGGAATTCTGTAAAAGGTTTCTAAATTAAAAGATAATTGCAATTATTAAAGCACGTGAAAAAAAAAAGGCTAATCTGCAAGAACAAAAATAATAATAATAATAAAAAGGTCTCAGCAACTGTAATTTAGGAGAGAAGCAATTGGACTTATTCGGACTGGAAAGTGCATTGACCTATATGAGATGTGGATCTCAGTGTCAGTACATACATCTCATTATTATTATTATTCAGATTGTGAAAGATTTAAGGATTGCCCCTTGCCTCACAGCAGCGTCAGCAAGGAGAAAAAGAGAAATCCCTGTTCTGTAGCCAGAAAGAAAAATTTCTTGGGACATACACAAGAATATGGTGATAACATATTTTACAGGGAATAAACAAAATACTTTCTAACAAGAAGGAAAGATTCACTGCAGAGCTTCTAGCAGTCTGGCACCTTGAAACTTTATCTGGAGTATGGGAGAGGAAGAACCAAGTTCCTCCTCCAAATCCAATCAAGTCTGACATTTACCTCCAGCATGACTGTGGAATGTCTTAACATTAAGCTATTGAGTATACAGAAGTATGCAGACACAGCTATATTTAAGACATGTTTTAGGATGAGCTAAAAAAACAGTGATAGAATTAGGAAAGACTGACATAGACTGTTTGATTAGAAAATCCTTTTGAGATATAAACTGAGGTCCTGAGAAACCTGCTGGGATGGCGAATGGCAGAGCAGAAAGAGTGTCTGTACAGTGCCTAAGGAGATAGATTCTTAATTGTCCTAATTTACAAATGCTAAGAAATCTTGTTTGAGACATTATCACTGTTCCAGCACTACTATTTTCCTGACACTCCCAATAGCAGAGCTCAGAGAAGATAAAAACACCACCTGCGCCTCAGCTTTGCAGTCCCTCCAGCCCACAGGAGTAGAACTTTGGCCAGACCGTATTTCCTACTGACTTGTCTGGGCAAATCTCCACTCCAAATTGCCAGTTTTGCAAATCTCATTGGAGATGATTGCATACATAACCAAATTCCTCTCTCTCTGTTCTGTGCTAGCTGAATTAAGGTTAGCTTCCATCAATTCTAAATACCACTCTTAACACAGTGTTGTATCTGAACTAATCAGACTGATGAAGGATGTTGTTTTTGCCTGAACAGATGAGGCATTAGGCTCAACTATACTCAGGCAATGGAGTTATGATATGAACACCCAAGTCACAGCTATGAATATTAAAAGGCAGGGACATACGTAATGATCAGCTGATGGATTTCTCATGTCCTCAGATTTGTGCCTTAACCTTCCTCCTGCGCTTCATTAGCGATGTTGATGACTATTAATGAATTCACTATTCACTTTAATCATAGTCTCTAACCAAAATAACTGACTAAAGGATAACAATTTTCTCTCTCAGTACCTTCTGGAACTGTTTTTATCCCATACTGCGTGAGTACTTATAAGACGTGAGTATATGCATGTGTTTGTATGTGATACTTCAATGCCAGGTAATTGGGAGACATGGCATGGAAGACACTAAGGTTTCCTTAGTGTCTTCCAGCTATCCTTTCCAGCTCTCTGGGATCTGATTTGGATTGATTTCCAAAAGCAGATCATTCATACTCAGGCAAACCAGAAACTTGTACGTGTATAGTATGCATTTCAGGACAGGCTGTTAGCCAAATAACTTTTTTTCCCAACAAAGCAGTAGCTTTCACTTAGCTGAAATGGTGCCCAAAATGGACCCAGAAAATATGACAAGGGTGTGAACACTGCACAGCCAACAGCCACTAGCTCAGCATGTCAACAAGGAGCAGGCTATGACAAAGGATCTGCAATAAGAACAAAGACTCCACACAGCGGTCACCATAATCTGTATCAGACAGGTGGCCACAGCAGGATGGTAATGAAAACGTTGGCAAGTAGAAAACATAACCCTCATGCAAATTGAGCACAAACATACTTGCAGCCTGTTTGTCTGAAAGAGACAGGGCACTAATCAATAGGTGAAGTGGCCAGCAGTGCTGGTACACATTGAGACTGTTAAGTGGCTTTTCTGGTGCTGTCACTTGCAGCAACTCTACACTCTTCTTTGACATACAAGTTTCAGCTGCTTCTTTTAGTCTTCAGTGTTCTACTGTTTCTAGATTAGATTTCACTTCACTCTATGTTCATAGGGTAAAGCCATAGCTAAAACCCCCCTACACAATATATCTTCACCATAGTACTTCTAAATAACTTTCTTTAGAACGACCACTCTTACAAATTTTTTTTGCTATCAGTTATACTAATTAAAATAAAAAATAAATTAATCTGTCAACAAAATTAACATTGTGGATTTCCTTTGCCATAATACTGAAAATATTAGTGTCTCAAATTGTATCCTTTTTGCAAGTGAAGCATTTTCAGCATTTTGCTCAGAAGGCTTCAGAAAATCCGACTGAACATATCATCATGTTCAGAACTCTTGCAATGCTGATAGTTTTTTAGCTCAAAGCAAAAGATAAAACTCTGTAATTTTTCTGTGCTAATCTAGATTTTTAATCTTGTATACTGCATGTTTATTAGAAGAGATGTTGCCATTCTAGCATCACAGAAAATTACTAGGGATTCTTATGCTCTTACTCATCTGAAACAGTAATTTTCTCAAGCAGTGTTGTTAACTACTATGGTACAAATCCTTGATAAAGACATGATTCAACAAGAGCGAGGTTACTTTAAAAATGTGTTGTGAATTTTAAGTGTAAAGATTTTTCTGCTAAAACAGCTTATTTTAGAGATCTTTATTATTCTCTTTTAAAATAATACCACACTATGTAATTTACAGTCATGCCAAACTACAGGGTGATTTTAAAAGTATTCTACTAATATTTTTATAAAACAACAGGAAAGCAAAAGAAAATTTCCTCCAGGAATCCCAAGTATTTGATATTTTTCTTACCCACAGAAATTTAATTTCACTACATAGAGTAGTGCAATAAAAATGTCACGTACCTTATTAATGCAAACAAATGAAACTGCTTTTTTAGAGCATGAACACCATGACTTAAGTAGGTGGTAGACAGTTCAAGAGGAAGAAAAGGAATGTAATGCTGGTGCAATTACAATCAGTCACGAGAAGTTAAACAATAACTTTTTGTCTTCATAAAATATCAAAAAGAAAAATGGCAGAACAGAAAACAGCCTTAGGGAAGATTTTGTTCTACAGAAACAAGACCTTCCTAGTCTGTATGTAAGATTTTGTGCTGCAGCCAGTTTTCTTACTAACATGAAGAAAAAATGAGAGGCCAAAAAACCTTTTGCAATAGGAAAGCAAGCAGAATTTGCAATCATGCCTAACCCATTTATTCTGGCAGTAAATAATAAAAGCAGAATCACTTCCCCCCCCAAAAAAGCATACTAAACAGTACATATAGAAATTAAAAACTCACATCTTTCAATGTCAAGCAGAATTTTTCATATATTTATTACATATATATATACTAATTCTACATATACCCTTTTTTGTATCTGTTTTTAGCTTTTTGTTTCCCTGTTTGTTGTTATGTTTTAGAAGCAAGGGTAGCTTCACTGCTCTTAACCACTCTGGTGAATGCAAAAAGTTCTTCTGTAGAGGAGGTATAATTATTTGCCTGTCATTATGATGTATGAGTTTCCATCCTGGCTAAATGGAACAGTTGAATAAGGAAGCCACGACAGCCTTACCTGCACCAATCACACGCTCAATTTTAATACAAGAGGCATCTAGCTCCTTGGCGAATTGATGGACAGCTCTATTTGGGTCCTCGTAGGTTTCAGGGTCAATGTAGGTTTTGGTGCCTGGAAATTTAACTGTAATGATGTAAGAAAGCATGACTGTGATGAAGCAAAGGCACTTATTATGCAGTCAGCCCAGGAATTTCATTATGCAGAGTGCTTCTTGGAAGAATGAGCCTGCTTCCACAGCGCCTGAGTCAGCCGCTCTGAGAGGCAACTTTAGTTTTAGGCATCGTCTGTAAGCATGCTGACACAAGTGCACAATCCCAGCTTTAAAAATGACTAATATTAGCATTTTCACCTACACCTCCGAGTGAAAGAATAAACATTAAATAACATTCAATGGAACAAAATACATGGCCCGAGTGGGAGTAAAAGTAAAGTGAGGTGTGGGGGGGGAGGTTATAAAGGAGGTGAAGCTTTCTTTTCTGTTTAAAGACAGCTTACCCTCTTTCCCAGATTGAGTAAACAACACTTCTTTACGTTAACTCTTTCTTCTACAGGGATTTGAAAAGCTCCTCTACCTACTTCAATTTGTTTAAACTACTCAGTGTATTTCCAGATTCTGGCAGTAGCCAAGTTAAATTATTCACACCTCTTGGAATTTATATCCTTAGGTATGTGTCTTACACTACAATATGAACATAAGAAACACTTATAATCGATGTGTAAAGGCACAGGAAGGGAAAGCAGATGCTGTGGAACAATTACCTCTCTCCCAACGACCTAAGTGAATAAAATGTAGCACCTGGGTTCTGCTCCCTCATTTTCCAATACAGCTCTTAGTGTAACTTAGGCAGCATAGTGCTCTGGCCAGCAAGCAGTGTTTCCCTTTTCCTGCTGATGCAAGAAAATTATTTGCTTTTCTTTTGAAAGCAGAAACTTCTGGTGAAAGTAGAGCAACCTGAAAATCTATTAACCAAGCAATTTTTATGAAATTAATTTGACTCTCATGGATTACGGTTCTGGGTTTTAATTAAATCAGCAAATTAAAACTCAATACGGAAAAGCAATAATGTTCCAGTGCTAAATGATGCACTGATATACATGAATTGGATCAAAAGTCAATACATAACATAAATAATTTATAGTTGCTTTGTAATTTCTTATTTGTTTGTAAAATATTTTAAATTTCAAGATATATTGAAAAATGGATTAGTAATCACATGTTTTTACATGTCAGATTGCATTATTGATAGAAACATAAAATCAAAAACTTGTATGAAGAAAAAGCTAAAGTAATTGACTGAGAAATCTAATGAATTTGCAGATAGAAAAATTATTCAAGATTTTGCCCAGATTATTTGGGTTACCAAAGCCCAGTTATTGCTTGCAATATTATGTACTCAAATGTTCTTTCAATTGTATCAACAATGCTACAGATTTTCAAAAATGTAAATATTTTTTAAACCAAAAAAAGACCACAGAAAAAGAGAATAAATCAATAGATTAAACTCCTATAATAATGCTTTTGGGCAAGGAGTTGAGAATGAGCCATCCTCATTGTATTTCTGATAAGAGGCCTGGATTGCAGGTAACCTTGTGAATCTCAAATGGTCCTCTGATGGTTCTTTATTCAGGTTGTCATAAAACATTTTGACAGGCCAAGGCTATCACAGAATACCAACGCGAAATAGCGTTGGAATGGATTTGAAGACACTGTTAGAAGAAGGTAGGAGGAAGCAAAATGCAAATTTGAATTGCTTCAGTAAATTCCTCCACTGTTTTTAATCTTTAAATGTAGTACTTGGGCCACAGAAAATTCAGGGGGATAGAAATAGAAGACAGGATATTCTACAAAAAGCACTACTTTAAAATTTGTTATAAAAATAATTACTTGTAAAGTTTTGTGTTAAATGTTTGTTGTAAGTTAAGCTTTTGAAAATCCAGTGTGGTATCTCTACATATAAGAAGGTTGCCAAGAGGTCCTGAAGCAGAAAGATGCCACAATTCTGTTCACAGCCCTGTGAACCAGCTGGTTACCAAAGCACAGTGTTCCACCTTTTTCTGCTTATGAGTATCAAACAAAATTAAATGCTAGGCTGTCAATAAATAGATGATGAAAAGCTATATTGGTAAAAAATGACTTACATTTGGCACTATTATTTTTAAAAAGACTGTTATGACTTATCTTCTGGATAACCAGATTTCTCCAAAGGAAAATAAGAGAAATAAACATTTCTCACAATTTCTAGATCAACTATTAAATGTTAAGTAGCAGCTTTCATGTTAATTTGCTTACACTTCCACAGAAACAAAAAATATAATAGATAATGGAAATGAGGTGAGGGATTATTTAGCTATCATCTTCCCTTTGTTTATACGCTCAAATACAAGAATATATAATCAATCGTTTCCTTCAAGGACATAATGGGGATTCAAAAAGTGAAAGCAGTAGCTCTTCTGAAGATATGAAAAGCTTATAGTGCATCAGTGAGAGGCAAATTTCAAAACCATCACTTCTAGAATAGAAACATTTAAGTTATATCAGATTTTCGATGAACACTTTAAAATCAGCTGTTCTGCAAAGTGCATGATAAATAAGTCTTATCCCATTATTATTTTCCACCTTTCTTGTACAGATTATAAACTGATTGATAAAAGCTGCAATGTTGTCATTTCTTGGTTTAATACTCGCTGCATTTAAATGAAATTATTTAGGTAGCAGCACATCCATACTCACAGATTCTATTTGATCTGATTCTGTCCAGACAGAAAGGTGAAATAAACCTTGATCTGATTTCCAATGGATATTTGGCTAGAGCTCCTGCTTTAGAGTTATGCACTGAGAAGATGCTATAGATTTTTGACTAGTGGCTACTTCTTTCTCCATATGTCATCACATTCCAATAGTAGGTCATGATTTCAATAAATATGAAACCAGATAAACCTTACTGCTTTCATAAAAAGAAAATCAGATGCATTTAAACTACAGCTGTTATTGCTGGTAGACAACAAAGGCTACATACAGCACAGTATGACTACATGGCATTGTCTACCGTTATGAAAACTGGAAACTCAGGCTTTTCTGGGGGGGAGGGGATGAGGTCAGAAATTGCATACAGTTTAATTCTGTTACATGTTTTTGAAATTCGAACACACAAAATAATTTTTTGTAATTTACTTTAACTGCGTACTTCCTGAGTTAATGTCTAATTCTAAAACAATTTCAAACATTTTTTCATTTATGATGTCAAAATGTCAATAAAACTGATATGAGAAAGGGCTAAAATGTAAAAGTTTTAAAAATTATTTTCTGATACAACTGAAAATATTCTTTCTTTTTTTTACTGCACAAGCCCTTTTCTCATCCTACATTTTCTATTGTCATTAAGGAAGATTTATTTTATTGTTTTACTGAATTTTCCCAGAGTTCTAGCATAAATTCAGATGGCAGCTAAAATTCTGAAAAGAGAGACTTTGTCTGCTATTCATTGCTAGGGAAGTGATTTTAGAACACAGAATAATAGTGAAACATCTAATCTTTCTTTCCCTGATAAATAATTTAAGGACATTGTTAAAAATACTGATACTATTGCATTTGCTGTTGCAGAAAACAGGTTTTGAGAAATGATGGAGACAGTGACTGCCACTTGCTTAATCTGAAGTTTGCTTAAGGTAAAAATCATACAGTAACTTAGCCAAAGACCTCTCTCTCAAACACTGCATCTCAGAGTGATCATTAGGACAGTATGAAGCATATTCAAAGCAATCCATCAAAAAACGCTGAATGAAAAAAAATGGATTATCATATGCATGTATAAAAATAAAACTATACAAGCAATGCTGACTTAAATCAGCATTCTTTTTCTGTAGGTCACATTTTTACAGTGTTTAACTTGCTATTTACATAGCATTTATTAATTTCTTTGAACTTTGCAATTCACAGAATGCTATTTTAGTATTGCCTACAGTAATGCAGTTGGGAATTTTTGAAAGGGACAAAAAAAGCAGAACACTTACAATGAAAGTAAAGCTCTTCATCCCCTTCTTGATCAGCTTTGCTATAGCCACAATGCCTGAAAGGAAAAATGTCAGTTTTGCTGGTAAATAATGATTTACTTCCTCACATCTGAAGCCCTGACAACATCAGTCCTTTGGGCTGGGATTTTCAGGCCATGAGCACCTAACTCCTGTAGGCCCTTTGAAAGTTTGAGCTATAATTCTCTTGACAGCAGAGGTTTAAATAAATCATGAACAGTTGTAATCAAAAGGCTTTTGTATCAAATACTAGTTGGGACAGGTCCTAAAGAACCTTGTTCTTGTGAAAAGCTTCTATGGATAAAACAGAGGATTAAAGAACTTGAAAGTAGAACACTACTTTACATGAGGGTATTCTTAACCTTACTGTGCCTCTTTTTCTTGAATGCAAAGTCATTTAAAGGCTGATCAGATAAAGTGTCAGGCTTCTCTGTGTGAGAGAAACTAAACAGAAAGGAATTTTCATGAGTACAAGTAAAGAATGTGCTAAGGGTTCCTTTTACAGCACATTCACATCAGACTGAAAGAACATCTTGATTTAAGAGTGTCCTGGATAAACTGTATAATTGATAACGAGATTTAAACAAAAAATGTCCTTACTAACCACGAGTTCCATTTCATATTTGCAAATTACTATCTTAGATGTTCTTATGCCTATGTAATGTGCAATACCTTCGCCCGATGATGAATCCAAACACCATGAAGACCAGAATGATGGTTCCTGCCACAGCGACTACAGCTATGATAATAACAGGATTCTGTTCACTGGAAACAGCAGTGGCTGCAAACAGGGCAAAGAGCAGAGATTAGCTTAAAATTATTCCCTGCAAAAGAGCTGCAAAAAATTAAATCGACCTTAATGAATTGCAGATGATTAGTTTACTTTTTTAGTTGCCCAAGACTATCAAATTGATTAAGTTAATAGAAAGAAAGGCCTCTATCAGAAATTCATCCCTGATCATCAACAGGGAATAAAAAGGAGTTATGCTGGAATTGCTCAAAGTGGTACAACCACTTTCTAAAAGTCATCACCAATCATTTCAGTTTGCTGAAAGCCAGCATCAACTCTCCTACTGCTGCATTTTGTTCTGCTTTGCTCAGTGACTAACGCCTTCCTAAAAGAGAACAAGACATCCCTGAAAAAGGAGACAGCAGGAGAATGAATGCTGAAGAACTCCACTTCTAGCCTCACCCCTAAAACTGACTGAAATGACTTCAATGAGAATCCTAAGAAATGGTATAGTAAGTATAATAATATTTAAGATTAAAGATTATCTATTACCACAGACTTCTTAGCATATTTCTTTCTTATTACTATTAATCACTGTAAATTGTTATTATCACTTAAAATTTGTTTCTGTTAGCAATGAAGAAGTGTTTCCACAAATACAAAATGGAATTCTCCATGCTTCAGAGATTTTACATGCTAAAATATCCACACACTATTGCTCTTTTTACTCAGTTATGCCAGTTTTATTAATGAATGCAAATGTATTCATGTCACATTAATTTAAACTGAGGGTGTAAATACATAGCCTGAGATACCTCAAAGTTTGTTAAATACTGTACTTGCCACTCATCTAATGAGGATGGACCTACACTCAACTGCATTAAATGAGCACAACTCTACTGAACATTATGGAGCTATGCTGATTTATAACAGTGAGTATCTGACCTGGCCCAAGAGGCTGAGAATAAAGAAGGAGGCATCAGGCAGTGATAATGAGGTAGGGACTGTGAAAGTGTGAGTCATTTGGAAGCAGCAGAAAGGTGTGGAAAAAAAAAATAAAAATACTCTCAGCTGATTAACTAAACTGTAGATGGTACGTTAATACAGTTAATTGATTAAGTCATGGTAGTGCTAACTAAAGATGATGATTTCATGAACTCCACAGAATCTTCCTCTTGCAGTTTTCATAGGTTCCCATAGAAACAAATACACTAGTCCCTTCCTTACTCTGTCTTAGGAGAAGTAAACCAATCAACATGATTTATGATTTATTTTGTCACTGATCTGTGCTACATGCTTCCCCCCTAAAATAACAATCCTCCTGTTTTGTTAAACAGTGTAAAACAGCACCTCTGTGTCGAGATGAAATTTCCTTCTCCCCTAGGTTTATTTCCTAAAGAAACTTTATAATTTCTCGATGTTCTACATGATGCAGGTGAGGAATATCTCATTATTCATATTGGGCCTTAACTGAAAAGAACAAGCATTTATTTTTGAGTTAAGTATAACCTCCTGAGATACTCAGGTTAGCAAGGTGCTACCAAAGGCCTGCACATACCCCATCTTTGCAATGTTTAGGAAATTAGTGTACTCTTGTACAGGAGTGTATGGGCCCAAGTAATACAATTCAGTTCCTGAATAACATTGACTGCCCATCAAATGACACAGCCTTAAACACAGGTATGTTGAGTTTATGCAAAATTTCCTAAAACTTTATCATTCCTTCTTAGAACTCCTGTGGAAAACTTTCTTGGAAGTGAAAAAGTAGCCATCTTGTCCCAATGGCTAGTGTGCGAAGTTGTATCCATCTAACAGTTTGGAATAACACCCACTCAAACTTGTCACCTAATCTAGCAGCCAAGTTGAGTGCATAGAGGTTGACATATGTGAGTGGGTTGCTCTGCATAACTGCCTCAAGATGTTGGATACCAGCACATTCTGGAGGCAAGCCGAGGATGTTATTTCGGCTCTACAAAATGTTGGGGGCAGAGTAAACTGTCCAACTGGTAAGATAGGTGGGACATAGTGCATGATGTACTTTTACATATTTGAAATAAAAAAGCTCTGATGTGGGCATGGTCTGGTGACAATCTAGTGACAGCAGTCTGAGACATCTGCCTCTGTTCATGTACTGTATCTGTGCTGCTTCTCCTGTTTGTGTTATGAACTCATGCTGTTACTTGGCTTACATGCAATTCAGATTCCAACTTCTGGAATGTGGTCTGGCAGAAATAAAGATGGTAAGAGTGCTGTGAGAGAAAAGATTTTGGAGTGCAGATGGCATGGCTGCCATCCACTGGTGTTGCCATGGTGGTGGTGGCAGGAAAACATCAGCAAGACAGAGAAGTCTGTCCTTGCCTCCAGTTAAGCTGTGCTCAGACTCAGAAGGCAAAAGAGGGAGTAACTACAAGTGACATCTGACACTGCAATATCTGCTAATCCAAAGGAATGAGGCAGTCCTTACTTTAAAGAAGTTGAGGCTACCTTCTAAGTATATGGTTGAAGGGGTGGGGAATGTACACCCAAATATGCTGGAGGATTTAAAAGAGGAGATTAATTGTAAAAGCTGTACTGCACCTCTAGCAACATTTTTTTTCATGCAGGCAACCTGAAATGTACGAGCTGCAGAAAATACTTGATGAAGTGAACATGAAAACTTCAACAATAATGTGATTTAAGATATCTTTCAAGTAAATCAGTGGATCAAAAGGTAAAATTACCACTTAAGTGACATTCTTTGGATCTGCATTTTCTTTCTTTGGGACTTTTCTCTAATAAACAGCAGAGGTTCCAAGAACAAAATACAGTGATTCAGGTACTTTGTTCTGAGACAAATATAGTACAGAACATAAATACACTGCCTTCATAAAGCATTTTTGCTTTATAATTTTACTTTTTTTTTTTTTTTTAAGATAAACATGTATATGTAATCCAACGTATACAGTATGTATAAATACAGGTATTAAATATGTATATTTTACATACATGGTTATATGACATAGATTGTTTCTCAAATACTGAGAAGTGGCCATGCAGTTTTGATTACAATACAAAAATCTGTTAAATCGACTGCACCAATAAAGAGGTGCTAAACAGCTGAAATATCAAGTGAAATTGAGTATTCAACAGGGCTAGCTAACTGCGCTGGTTGAGTACTATCACTATATATATTCTTGAAATACTCAGATAGTCTTAAAAGCCACATTCAGAAAGTCATTGGAATAAGTAGAAAACAGAGTAGTGCCTCTTAACTGTAGCGTAACATGGGTTTATTGCTCACTTGTACAGTGCAGTATATTTCATAAAAATGATCCACTAATGTTCTTATGAAATGCTAATGCGTGCCCAATTTTATTAACCTGCCAGATCTGATAAAATTACAAATAAAATAGGAGAAACAAAGATTCTTATTTGCATGAGAATTCTAAAATAATTTGTTAAGTATGCTATCTTTTTACCAACATTTTAATTCTTTCTGAAAATTTTATATGGAACATTGGAGTTGCATATCACTGATGGGAACTGCATCCTTTCCTCTCAGGAATATTGAAAATATGCCACTTTTGAAATTTTCTTTTGTGAAAGCACATGACATGGAATGTCAAAAAACAAAGCTAGCCTGTGACAAGAGAAAAAATCTGGTGTGCATACTGTTCCAGGATGTCACTGATTTATATGTATCCTTTCATTACCTGGACTGAGAAAAGGTGTACATGATGCAAAACGGTCAGATTTATTCTAGGATTTTCTACTCTTCCATAAGTTAATCAAACTCCAGTCAAGCACTAGGTTTTTTTAAGGCTTATCTCAGAAATTGTCTTTGTTCATCTTGGTGGCTACTAGTATGCTTACATGGAGCAGAAAAATACTCATATCAGAAATGAAATTTTGGAGAAAAATTTTGATATAATAATTTTAAGCAACCGTGATTAATTAGTAGAAATCTATGACAGATTGCAAAAGCCTTTAAATATTTTTTTTCCCAGAAATTTATTCAGATATGAAGATTATTCAGATATAAAATTACTTCTGTCTATAACTCAGGATATTGTTGCTTGTATCTCAGAGATTTCACTGAATCTGACTGCCTATGTAAAGCAGAAGTCTACAGATGAAAAGCCTGCTATTAGACACAGAGCTAATAACATTGGTCATAATATTTTATTGCTACTATTATGATAATTACTATTTCAATTAAGTCTATCAGGTGTGTGCTATTACTTCTTATTGATAATTTTCATATCCTGCATGGAAGCAAGATTAAGACCTAACTACTGTTTTTTAAATATACCTTCAAATTCTTCATGCGACACCTGGCTGCAGTTAAATAAGATGCAATTGTGCGTATCTGCATAAAGCACAGAGCAGAGCTGGTATCTGTAGCTTTTGAACCTGTAGGCTATGTATTTCCAAACTAGGCTGAGCTGCTGGGAAGGTCAACCTGAAGCAAATTACTCAAACCCAAATGGCCAAATTTTTCTGCAAGGGCAGCTCCGATCAGCTGGCTCATGGCTACCAGCTCTCAGTGGTACAAAAGTTTCCTTCTGAAGACTCAAAATGTGGAAGTATGCATGCACACAACTACATGATGAGTCATGAAAAATGTGTCAATGAAATTTCTAGACAAACAAGGGTACATGACTGGTTTCATCATCAAGAAAGAGCAAGCTCTCCCAAAATATCTCCCTGCTAAGTTGTCACAGACAGAATCTCTGGTGTACTGTATGAGCAAGTTCATGCTCCAGGTTCATACTTTCCTTTGTGAGGATTTAAGGAGACTGTTTTTTTCTTTACACAGCTTACTGCTTATTACAAGAACCTTAGAGAAATCTAATGTCTTTGAGACCTTTATTCTTTACTAAATATAAGTGAAACTGAGCTCAGAAGATAGTAAGAACAGACATATCTGAAAAAAGACAAACCCATATGTAAACAAACTGTATAAAGGTTTTTTTGTTTTTGTTTGTTTTCTTTTTTTTCCTAGGAAATTACACAGAAAAAGATGTCCTGGAGAAGCCTCCATGGACTGAATCTGTTTTTCCTTTCTCTCCACAGTTACTGAAGAATCTAGCAGAATTGCTCAGCTCATATAACCTCTATAATAAGGGAACAGATGTGTGTTCAAATAATTAAAAAAAAAAATTCAATTTCTCTGCACTAGAAAGACATCAGAGAAGAAGAACCCAATGTTACAAATATAATGGCTATTTATAAGAATGCAATTTGTAGTTCTATGGTAACATAAGTAATTGAAGTTCATCCTTCGAAATACAATGACAAAATCCACTCACAGAATTTTTTTTTTCCTTCTGATTTTAATAACATTGCCTATGACTCTTTAATATTTTGCTCTACTTACTATTTCTGAAATGCTTCATTTGTTACTTAATGAAAATGCAAATTTCCCAGAGATCCGAATGTTTACCTGTGGCTTCTTCTAGTGTGGCAACATCCAGTCTGGGGCTATAATTTCCATACCCAGCAGCAGTAAAAGCACGAATCTGGAAAACATATACTGTTCCTGGCTTTAGGTTATTAATAGAAGCTGAAGTGGACTTGGTTTTTACTGTTGAATAGGTTCTCTCCCTTTGATCCTGGAAACAATCAGACAAAAGATTTAAATGACATTTACAGGTCAGATTTTATCATGGTTACACATCAGCAACTGACAGCCAGCCTGGGTAGTTTATTTCAATTTGTTGAATGTGTTTTTTTCCCATCGTAAAAAATAAAGCATACTCTGTGGAGTATTACAAAATACTGCCATTGCAATGACGAGGTCGAAGTGTAACATAAAATTCAAATGGGATGCTCGTGTTGTTACTCATAAAAATCCAGACATAAAACAATTGCTTCTTTGGCTCGGATTACATTTTGTGAAATTATGATGGAAAAGTAGCTTGAACGCAGCTTTCCAGAGGGACCTGTAGAGTTTAAACAGTTCAAGGACAGGGAAATCTGTTACTGTATGGTCAGAACACATTCTGTTCCTAACTTCCAACACTTCTAAAAAATTATAATAGCACTAATGTTTAACCAGATGGATTTTGCACCAAGATCTCAGGTCTCTGGCTAGAAATTTTCAATTTTTTCTCTAGCTGTTCTCAGGTTCTAACTCTAGGGCATCAAGAAGAATCCAGGGAGAGAAGCTCAGTATGACACTTTCAAAATATGAAGCTGTAATATTGCAAGTCCTATGAGTAACTGCTCACTTTCAAATGCTATAAAAATGGTATCAAAGACATTTATTATATTCAAAAAGTTACAGAATCACAGCATCATTAACGTTGGAAAAGTCCAACCATTCACTTACCACCAACGTTGTCCACTATATTCCTTAGTACCATATCTACACATTTCTTGAACACTTCTAGGGCCAGTGACTCAACCACTGCTCTCAGCAGCACATTTCATGTCTGACCACCCTTTCAGGAAATTTTTCCTAATATCCAACCTGAACGTCTCCTCGTGCAACTTGAGGCCATTCTGTCTAGTCCTATCACTAGTTACACGAGAGAAGAGGCCAACCCTCAGCTAACTACAGCCTCCCTTCATGTAGTTAGAGAGTGATAAAGTCTCCCGAGCTGCCTCTTCTCCAGACTAAACAATCCCAGTTCCCTTGACCGCTCCTTGTAAGAGCTGTGCTCCAGATCTCTCACCAGCTACACTGTTCTTCTCTGGACACACTAGGACCTCAATGTCCTTCTTGCAGTAAGGGGCACAAAAAAGAACACATTACTCAAGATGCAGTCTCACCAGAACTGAGTATAGGGGATTTATCACTTCCCAGCAACACTATTTCTGATACAAGCCATTGGCTTTCTCAGCCACCTGGGCACACTGCTGGATCATGTTCAGCTGAGCATCAGTCAACATCTGCAGGTCCTTTTCCTCTGCAGAGTCATCCAGCCACTGCCCTAAGCCTGTAGCACTGCCTGAGGTTGTTTGGCTGAAGTGCATGACCCAGAACTTGGTTTTGTTGAACTTTATCCCATTGGCCTCAGCCCAATAATCTAGCCTCTCCAGATCCCTCTTTAGGGCCTTCCTCCCCTCAGGCAGATCAATGCTTCCTCCCAACTTGGTGTCATCTGAAAACTTACTGAGGGTGCATTCAATCCCCTCATCCAGGTCATCAATAACGATATTAAACAGAGTGAGCCCCAATACCGACCCCTGGGGAATACCACTCGTCTCCAGCTGGATTTAATTCCATTCATCACCACCCTCTGGGCCAGCCATCCAGCCAGTTTGTTAACCAGCAAAGAGTGTACCTGTCTAGGCAAGGGCTGTCAGCTTCTCTAGAAGAATACTGAGAGAGATAGCATCAAAAGATTTGCTGAAGTCTAAGTAGACTACATAAACAGCTTTTTCCTCATCTACCAGGTGGCTCACTCGATCAGAGAAAGAGATGAGGTTGGTCAAGCAGAACCTGCCTTTCATGAGCCTGTGCTGGTTGAGTCTGATCCTGTTGCTGTCCTGCATATGCTGTGAGGTTTCACTCAAGATGATCTATTCCATAACCTTCCTTGGCATCGAGGTCATGCTGACCAGCCTGTAGTTCTTTAGATTCTCCTTATGACCCTTTCTGTAGATGAGAGTCTTCATCACATTCATGGAATTCATCACATTTAATGATTGAGATTATCTTTCAGAACGGATATGTGCAGCTCTGTTGATTTTCAGTGGCAAAAGCAACCCTGACTTGAAGGGCAGAAGAGGTGAGCTAACCAACCATCTGAATGCACCACATGACCAGAGAAGCATGAGCTTTATAAGGCAGTGCTAATGAGACAGATACAGAGGGAAGGAATAAATCTGTAACTCATTTCAATTTGTCAGCTAAGAAATGATGGAGAACCTTCCCCTTTACAGTCAACAAAGCAGCAAAGGCTTCTGCTGAAAGACTGGATTCAACACAACATATTTGATTTCTTTTCAGAGATTCACTAATGGCTTCTCCTGGGCCTTGCTCTCTCAGTCATTTGCCCAAGCCCATCAACTCAGCTAGCAACAATTTTTCATATCTTTTCCAAGAAAATTTAAATCATCTTAAGTGAGGACCATGGTGGAATGTATGTTGATATGTGAGGAAGAACAAGAATGCTTGAGAGAGGAGAATCGAGCACAATAAGACTGTAAATACTCATACAGGTTCACAATTGTAAGCCACAATGGAATTTCAGAGTTTTGGGTTTGAACCACAAATCAGCCTTATTTGCAGTTCTTGAATTAAAAAAAAATAAACCAAGAAAAGACAAAGAAGTAAAAATAACCTGAGCTAGAAAAATCACAGGACAGGCTTACTTGGGAGATTTCAGGCATTTTCCACTCCAGCTGTAGCCAGGAGGATAAGATGGGAAAAAAGTACTTCTCAGAACATTTCAGAACCACAAAAAATGTTTGATTTAATTTAGCCTTAAAAATAGCTGAAAATGTCCAAATCTTCTTCTTTTTTTTTTTTTTTTGTTTGTGGGATTTTTTTTGGGGGGGGGAGGCGGGGTTGGGTGGTTGATGGGGTGGTTGGGTGGGGGTAGATGGGTGGTTGGTTGGCTTAACACAATAATGGAACAAAAAAACCTGCCTTGCTAATTTGAGCAAGAAGCTTACGATTCAAACTGATCTGCACTGCTTTGAAACAAAAGCAAGTCATTAAGCATTTTTTAAAATAGATTCACTGAATTAAAGGTTTAAATTCAGTATATCTGTGACTAGCTGAAGGATCAGGTTCTTACTCTCTTTTCTTAATTTCACTACAATAAATAGAATACTGGCAAGTTTCCTTCACTTACAAGAAAAAATAACAGCAATTCTTGTCTTGGCAAATACAGGAAATTGGCAATGAATTTCTCCTGTTTGTTTAAAGTAGAATTAACATGTGGGGAATAATAAACAGTACATTCTAGTAGTTATCATATGAGAAAAATATAATATCTTGGGCAATTTTTTGTTTAATTTATTTTAACAGACCAGGAGCTATTGTGGATACAAAACAAAGCAAAATCATATATATATATTTATCCTATGTTTGTGGAGAGAACAGTTTTGCTTTTGGCAAATATGTGTATTTTTTCATTCTATTTTTTTAATGTATAGACTTCTTTTGTGTGAGTGTGTGAGGGAAAAAAATTACTTCCCAAAATGAGTAAAATTCCTTTCACAGAAATGGTTAGCTAACATTAAATGTCTGGTAAGTTTTGTTACAAAAGTCATCAAAGTGAACAACTAAAACTGGAAGTTAACATTAACAAATAATCAATTTATTTCCTTCTCAGTTCATATGGATATCTACTGCTAAGAATATTTCTGTAATTAAGCACTGAAAATTAGATGTGACACTTGATTTTATATCCATTCTGGTCTGAATTTACCTGACTGCACGTTAGCTAGCAAACTGACATATTTTTGCTGACATAGAGATATTACTACCTTGTTTGTAGAGATGAAATATCTTCACAAGTGATATCTTCACAAGCTACAAAGTAGCTCCTTTGTTTACTTCCTTGAATTTTTTTTTAAATCTTTTTGTTTTTTTTTACCCTTCCTAGAATGCCATATAAAAACTAGGAATATGCTATTTGCTACAGTAAATTTCCTAGGGAATCTGGATGAGCCACACTTAGTTCACGTCTTATGACAACCATACAGCTGCACAACCTGCCTTTACCCAATTTTCATCTAGCTTATAGTTGCATGTGGCCCTGCTTACACGCTTGTCAGATTTTTTTTATTCTGGAGTACATCAAGGCTATCAAGAATGAAGGCCTAGACGTGCTGAAATGAATGGCAAAACTCTGACAGACATCAGTAAGATTGCAATTTCATTCTAACAGAAACAGAGATCTCTTCATCTATTATTGAGAAGCAGCCCTCTGCACCAAGAGAAGGAGTAAAAAACAAATCTCTTGTCCATGGGTCTTTTTAAAAGGACAAATAAGGAATATTTATCATCTGACTGTAGGAAGTGTGAAAGTTTTCAGACATTAAGTCTAAGCTGTTCAACTTAAAATGTAATAGCAAATGCACTCAAGAATTGTATTTGATGTCTCATCTCAAGACTGGAATCACAGTGACACAGAATGAAATAAAAAAAGCTTTAAAGACAATGTAAGGAAGACTGGAAAACAACAAATCTCATGGTAAAATATCCACAGTCCAATTTAACAGTGGGAAAATTGTAGAAAAAAAAAGGCTGATTTTGAGCAGATAGTTCACTTTTATTGTACCAAAATACAATATATAAACTAGCAATAATAATTGCAGGGAAGCACTACTTATTAAAAGTGAGCAGAATCACTGTGACTTTGAAGAGACAGGGCATTTGATAACATGGTTACGGTTACAACATTGTTCCACAGTTTAGTGAGCCAACATGCTGCAAACAGTGCATTCTTGTATATTACAGATAATCTATGCACTTACTTTCTCATAATACTTGATTTCATATTCAGTAATGACTCCATTGGGATGTTCTGGTTCCTGCCAGGAAAGCTCCACGCTCCTCTGCAGCACTCTCTCTTTCATTACTCCACTGACTTGTGAGGGAGCTGTTTGGACAAGATGAGTCAATAAATAATAAGGAAATTTGTTGGATGCCTAAAATCACATGTCATTACTGACCCGCCCCATGCTGAGCCACTTTTATTAAGGTAAAAGAAAGCACCTTTTCATAGCTCACAATTCAAAGCTAATGAATATTCAAGCACTATCCTACTACTGTTCATAAACTTAGAATGGAAATCAAATTAAAGTGTGAATAGCAAAAAAGTGGCATTGTTGAAGTTAGTGCAAAACTGAAATTGATGAGATAGAAATAATAATTAGGTAAATGAATTCTAATTAAGACGATAGATTTTTAGATTGATTTATTATAAGAATCTAAATATTTATTGCATTTGTTTCAACAGTACTTATAAAAAGAAAAATAATCAGTTAGAAACAAAACTACATATTTTAGGCTGACTTCATGTAGTTGATACTAATGCTGTTTAACAAATAATCTGCCAAACTATCTGTTTACAGCATGATTTAGGGGTGAAAACAACTTTGTTAAGAGACTGTTGCATTTGTTCAAAATTTCCCAGAACATTCTCTCTTTAGAGCTGAAGTTTCCATCTTTGATTCTGGTATTTAATGAAAGTCTGAGGCAATTTAAGAAGCAGATCTTATGAAATAAAGGGTCACTGTATTCCTCTTCCTCACTGCACACAGTCACACACACACACATACGGAGTTTCCTAATAAACAACATTCACAATAAGGTGTCATTTGAAATTTCTGAAAAGCAATCTACAACCATTATACGGCTATTGAATTTAATTTAACAATGGTTATTAACTAGTAAAATACGAGTGACTGAAAAAGTAACTTTCTTGATCAGCTTATCTCCTACTTAATAAAAAAGAAAGGTTGTGGAGTTACTGCTGATGGGTACTTCCAAAAAATCCTAGCATCATACTTTTCCACAAACATACATGGTGCATACAAGAATGCGTGCACAGAAGTCCTGTAAAATCATAGCTTTCTAAAAAACAACTATAGCACTATAACTATGTAGAACTTGGCCTTGTTCAATTTATTGGGAATAATTAAATTAATTTAAAGGGTGTAACACCGATCACATAAAAGAGAGATAGAGAAGCTGATTCTACTCTCCTTTATTTAAAAACAAAGTGACAATCAAGTTTATAGGAAACTGATCATATTTGGAGAGTAGTTTCAGAAGACAGGAAAGTAAGCAAAAATAAGATATACATTTATTTATGTATCCTTCAGGTATTGAATCTATCATTTTTAACAAACATAAGGAAAATTTAATTTTTTTTCTTTTTCCTATGGGAAAAAACAGGAACAACTTTATTTCAAAACTGTATACAATGCTTTCGCTATGTAAAATTATTACCATTGATTTCAAACAGATACAAATTCTGTTACAGAACAAGGATACTTTGTTCAACAAGTAGGCAAACTACATTTTTTCTTTTACCATTCATCTCAAAATCTAATTCCAATAATTCCCATTAAAATATTCTTTAGTATCCTCATTTTGCTTAATTTAAAGAACACAGGAAGAAAATATCAAGAATGCACAGTCCTGTAGCATTAAGAACAAAAACTTAAAGTAAGAATCTTTAATGCACAACTAATAT
Source organism: Tetrao urogallus (assembly GCF_951394365.1). Classification (NCBI taxonomy): domain Eukaryota; kingdom Metazoa; phylum Chordata; class Aves; order Galliformes; family Phasianidae; genus Tetrao; species Tetrao urogallus. The sequence goes on along the minus strand of NC_136814.1, from coordinate 72,888,081 downwards.
GATAATTCTCTAGGAAACTTAAAATTTCATTTCTAGTTTCATATTTTAATTCTGTTTCTAGCTCTTTTTACTATAACAAGCATAATCACAGAGGTTTTAAAACTAAATTTATTTACATTTCACTAGAGGCTCCAAGAGTCCATAAAAATTAAGAATAGAAGCCATGCATGATAATTTTCATTATAAACTATTATGTCATGTATTCAATATAATCAAAGTTGAAGACCTCTTAATGTAGGCTGCCAAACTAATAAAATCGTAAAATTGTGTCATGCAAACACCATGGGCTGATAAAGCTTTCCAGAGTCAGGATTTATCACTTCTTGCATACTCTTTCTAAAAGCTTAGAGTATTTTCACCCTCTAATTAGAGTACATATATTCTTTTTGTAGCTAAGAGAATGGAATGTGGAATGCAGAAAACTTATTTACTCTGTCATCTGATTTTCTGTACAGTATATAACTAGCTGTCTTCTTTGTCTCAGTAAGTAGCACAACAGTTCAGCTGAATTTCAAGAGAGGTCATTATATTTCATGTATAATGCTGTATCTCATACAGATAAATGTTTTCAGACTGTTGATTTTACATTTTTGGATGTCCAAAATTGTTAATGTTCATACTTCTAATGAAACAACTTTATATTACCTATGTCACTGGAAATAGTTCCCAACATTCATTGCTTTTTGTTTTAGCTTATCCCATTTTTTCATTCCGATGGTCAGAGCATTTATTTTTTCTAAGCATTCAAGTAAAATGAACTCACTTCCTATAGCATTAGTTAATTTTGGAGATGTGGGGAGGGAAGAGCAATGTGAGGAAGGAGAAACAGAGAAGAGGAAAGATGTTGATGGGGAAGGGAAATATATTATACAAGATTCCCACTTAACATCTGAACAAAGCATATCGCAGTCATATTCCATTCGTAAGGGATTTACATGCAAAAGAAAATCTCAGTGAATTATTAGCCATGCAAGCCAGCATGCAAAGTCTTAAATAAATGAGCTATATTTCCTGATCATTAATATTCTTTTCATTCAAGCAAGATCAGATTAAAAGTTTTTTGTTTGTTCCTTTTTTTTTTTTTTTTTTTTTTTTTAGCCAAAAATATTCTGCTATATTTCAGCAGTAAAAGAATCTATAAAAAAGCAGAAGAGAGAGCCCAGCCCTGGAGGCTGAATATGCTGGCAATTTTGACCTTGAGTCTATATGTTTGTGAGGCTCTGAAAATAATAATATTGTATATAAGATCTATATTCAAGATATTCCTAAAATGTAGTATGTTATCTGAACTTATTTGGTTTCCTACTTTGAGCCTCAACAGTTGCTGGGGGAAGGCAAGGTACACCAGCCTATTGCTACTGGAAGTAAACCTTAGTGACCCATAGCAAGCATGTAAGCCAATTAATTAATGGTACAGGCTAGATATAGATGCTGCCTTTATCCTGTCTTTTTTGTTACATTTCTTAATGAGTGCTTAATGAGGGTGTATAGGTCAGAAGCACTTTGTTCCTTATTCTAATATAATCATTTCTACTGAATCTCTAACAAAGTTGTTCATGATGAAGATACAACTAAGTACACAGTCCAGAGTAACTTGAGTGTGCACAATCCCTAATGTACCTTTTCAGGTTACAAAGAAGCATCACTTGTCTCGATCATTATTTCCATAATATATTACACCTGGGGATACAGGCTGTTTAAAACATCATCTGCTATCAACTTTCTTTCTGATATACTTCATCTCCTCTTTTTCTCCTTCCTGCTGACACAACATCCAATGCATCAAACACACACAGCCTCTCAGGGCTAATAGTAGATGTACCTACACATGCTGCATAACGAAGTACTTCGTGAATGACAGGCCCTCAGCACACTCATTCACCTTCTCTAAATGCTTCAAATATACCATTCAGCAAAAGGAAAAATTGATTTTTCACCAGGTTTCAACATCACAGCCACAGAGAAATATAACTCTGCTGGGCTTTACTGATAAAGCCTTCAAGTTATATAGATTTCAAGCTCATCATCATTTCCAGATCAAGTTATTGAAAAAGTTAAAACGGAGGTGTCAAAAAGAGCAGGATATTCCAAGAAAATATTGTGTTCCAGTGAGAATTTTGCATCCGGTAGACTGACGTGTTATATTCATACTGCTAAGCCAAGCATATGGTATATTATTAATATCTGCAAATATTCATGTGTAGAAAACTGCAGTGATTGTTTTGGAAGACATTGCTTTTAGCCCAGAGTTCTGCAACAATATTAAATCACAATATTGCTCATGCTTTAGCTCTATTCTTAGCTATTCTCTGCTTCTCATGCTTGATGTTTCCCTTTATCTGCAGTATACCTTCCAAAATACACAGATACAAAATTAAGTCTTTTGCACTTTGAATAATGTATATATATATTTTTTTCTTGTTTTGTTTTAGTTATATTTTATATATGTGCTTTGTTTTGTTTCATATATATATATAAAGTATAAAATGCTAAAACAAAATGCAAACTGAAAAATGAAAACACATGAAGCTGGACTTTCACACATAAGCAAAGTTAGGTGTTATGTGCCAATTTCTAGCACAAAATCAGCCCTAACACTGTTTTCAAGAAAAAAGAGTAGTCAGCAAAAGAAACCTACTCAGCTATTTCTCTGAGATTTCTGCAGTTCTGCATCATGAATGTGTCTCAATTTCATCTGGCAGCATCAGTCATGGAAACTTTTCATCTCGTACCTTTTTTAAGCTCTCTATAGAAATAGCATTTCTGAGTGGTTAGTAGCTCATGTCTATAAAACAAACTATTTACTACTCCCCAGGAATACAGGTTTAAATTCTGCAGTCTTACATTATGCACAAAGTCTCCCAAACGAAGGTGAGGAAACACTCCCAGTGCAGAATAAGAGCGCAGGTTAATAAATGCAACCAATCCTAAATTTGCATCTCCAGTTTCCTGATTTGCTAGAGAAAGAGTGAATGAGCTACCACCCTTCCTTTTATCTTTCTTTAGTCTGTAATAGCAGTCATGTACTTACAACAACCTAATCTTCATCTGGTACTTTCTGAAATCAACAGTAGCACTCACACACTCTCATAGCACAGGACCCTTGCAGCAGCATTCCCAAAGGATTAAAACTCTTGGCTCTTGGCCTCTTCCGTTTTCAGATCTGGAAGAGGTGTGGCAATTATTTAAAAGCACTAGCTTTTCACACAGTAACAAAGATATCAAATTAATTATCCCTGTAAAACTTTATCAAGGTACACTTTACATTCCATGAAGCGTTAATACCGGTCTCCTGCAACGGCTTTCTGCAGCAACTGAGTGAGTGCTTTGATTGTGTTGACTGAAGAGGTCTTTGCTGAGAGAAGCAGATTATGGAAAGTCAGACATATCAGCAACCTAAATGTTATAACATAATCTACTACTTCTTTGTATAATGTCATTGACATCTCCTTTCTGGACAGAAATCTTTAAGCAACATGGTTTCACTGACTGTCAATATTTTTTAACTGTGTCTGGCACCTGGACTCTTACAGACAACAAACAAAATGAATCTTTTAATATATATTAAACTAGTAGTACGAAAATAGTAGCAGAGAACTGTTGGCTCTTAAATGGCTGCCCATGAAGAGAATACAAAGCTCTCTGTACTCTGTTTCTATCCCTGCACTACAGTTATACAAAGTACCCTTCTGCACTAATTTGCTCCCAAGAGAACGAGTGTTAAATGAAGACAGAATTTGGCCTTCCACCATGCTCTGGTTTGTTCTGAGGGAAAATCCAGGCATCAAGATTGCCAAAATTGATCAGTAAGATCTGTAGACAAAAAGATTATACACCTTGAGGAATGGTAGCACTTGCTGTCAGAGGCCTGGGGCTGGCATGGGGCATCACACTGGGATTCGTGCTGGTCTGAAGCACAGTGCCTCAGGACACATGCCCTCACTCCTTTCCAAGGAGCAACACAGATGTCATCTGAAATAAAACCTTGACAATGGTTTGCAGGTACTGGGCAAATTTTAAGGCTTCTCTCTTATTTATTATTTATTCTCTCTTCATTCTGCTTCCCATAAATTGGCAAAAAATTTGTGTGAAAGAAAAAATATTCATACATCTCAAAGCATGGCAACTCAAGCCATGAGTAGCTACAGTTGGTCCCTTGAATGCTTGAGAAAATTTTCCTACATTAATCTTCATGTTTACACTAATATGTAAAATAATTTTCATATTATTTTGTAGCATAATTCATACAAAAAAAAAAAACAAAAAAAAACCCAGAAAACAGAAAATAGTATGATAATTCTTAAGCTGAACATTATAAAACAGATAAATGGAAATTTATAAGACTTTCTTATTTCATAAAGTGTATTTCTCTTCCCTCAGTTAAATCTCCACATGACAAAGCAGGCCATGATAAAAGGTTATTGAGTACCACTGTATTATGCCATTAGTGCCCATTGCTTTGGATCAATGACAGAGAAATTCCCCACTGTGTTTATAAGCTGCAGCATTCAAAAAGAGACCCAAATAAATCAAATACTTTACACTAACAATGTCCTACAGAGAAGCCATTTTAACTTCCTCTGACACACTTTAGTTTCCAGCTCATAAATACAACACAGTGTGCACACAATGTTCTGTAAACCATGAGGCAAACACGACTCTCTGAGCACCTGGAGATGTCAGCAAGCAATGTACTCAAGTAATACTTGACTGCATTACTCCATTACCTTTTTTTTTTTTTTTTTAAATCTGAATACTTCTGCAAATAAATTACTGAGGAAAAGGAATAATAGTATTAGCAAAGTTCTAAGAAAATTGTAACTATCCATTTACTAAGTACATTTACTGATTTGTTTAAAATAGATAACTTTTTGTTAAGTCCTTCATCAACCTCAAAATTTGCCAGCTCGATCAGTTTTATACACTGTCTTCTGTGGCAAAATCCGGAGAAGGGAAATCAATAAAAAGAACTTACCAGAAAAAAAGAGATGAAACAATTGAGAAAGATCAGGGTTGACAGTTTGTCTATCATGTTGGTTTTTTTTTCTACTAAGAGTCTATGTCTAGACCCATTCTATGAACTCCCCTGTTTCTTTTGCTTGACATTTGGTACAAATATTATTGTCATATCTGTATCCCATTTCTTCCCAAACTGGCGACTTGGGCATCAATCAGTGCTGAATGGATGCTGAGTTGCGTAACAAGTGACAACATTGACTCCCAAGGTATCCACAACTCTTGTTTTGTGAATAAGTTTTGACATGTCAGGCACAAACCTGATTCTTACAAATGTGTTAGAGTAACAAAACAGCCTTACAAATAAGAGAGAAGGGCTTTTGTTCTCTTGCAGCATTTGTTTTCCTTTGCAGAAGAAATATTTCTATGTTAATTAGATTTTTCTTTTGTCTTGCTTTTTTTTTTTTTTTTTTTTTTTTTTTTTTTTTTTTTTTTTTTTTGTGATTCATCTTTCATAAGTTGTTTTTGTGTTTTTGTTTTAACTGGAACATCTGCCACCAGCCTTGCAGTAAATCCTTGGCACACAGGTATTACTCTTCATTAAGGAAAACAAAACATCACAAAACTCCCAAAGAAGTGGATATTGTTTTCCCTGGTGGGCTACTCAGACACATTATGTTCTCCTTCTGTCTCCAGTCATCTCTGCTGGCAACTGTCAATTACAGACACAAGTTTTAGGGAATGGAAGGATAAAGCACAATTTACAAATCCTTTCCCCTAGAAGCAGACAGGTGTAATGACTGAGACTGTTTGCTGTAATTGAATTTCATGCTGTCATCCATTCAGTCACAAAAATGTCAGCTTCAAGGATGTTGCTCATGAAAAAAAAAAGAAAAGAATTACCTTAATACATTCTCTTTGCTACTCTATAGCTAATATCTCTACCACAACTCACTTGCCCAAGAGGAAATGATGTATTTGCAGCAGTAAAATACAATACGAGGTGATTAGAAGTGTGGCTTTGGAGGCCTGCAAACGAGTACAATTATGTTAATTTAGCATAAGATGTCCAAGAGATGGTTGAATAAATTCCAGCCCCATAACAAAGCATTTTGTTTCAGACATAGCCAAAAAAAGTCCGGGAAGTGCCATGCCGAAAACTAAAAATAGTTGATCAAATATTAATGGGAATGCATATAAATATTCTATAAAGATGTCAACACAAAACAATAATTATCACTATGGAACAGGTTTGGTCAAACTGGTACTTTCAAAGACATAATTGTTCAGTGGGGAAAAAGCATTACTAACGTTCCTAAAATGTGTACAATTTGTGTTTCAGTCCTCCAAACTCACATGAAATGCATTATAAAGGCACAGCTAAGGATGGGCACATTCCTCTGAGAGCAGCTTGGGTGGGATTCCTTGCAAAAACAGTTTGCAATTTTTTCAAGTTCTGAGCTTGTATTTTTTTCCACTGAAGAATGCTACAACTCTAGTATTTAAGGAGATGGATAAATACTCATGTGGAAATTTCTACTACAGTGATAAATAGCAGAAGCAACAAGCCTTAAGTTAGTGAGTATGTATGGGAGCGAAACTCAAGCCCGTCAAAGGAAGATCTGGCATAGCAGCCAGCTCATGACTCACTTGCTGAAGGCTTGCCAAGGATGCAGTCTCACTGTTTAGAGGTGAGGTGACTACCGTGGAAAACTGCCACTGAGATAAATAAAATATTTAACATTTCCCTCTAAGTATAAAGAAATATATTCAAACAACTGAGAAAATATCCATTTGAAACAATTTTGACTGTCACAAATGAAATCATCTAGGGAGTATGCATAAGCTACTGAAAAATAGTGCCATGCAAATGTGAGGAAAAACCCATTATCAAAGGGGAAAAACATTTTGTAAAGTGTAGCTAGATAATTAATTTGAATATAGAACATAAATTAACATCCTTCTCTTAAACAGCAGCAATTATTTAAAGAAAATCCACAGATTTAGATATGTACATCAAAAATATAATATACAAAACTTATACATAAATATCTTCAGTTCCTCTAAATTTTCTTTTTTTTTTGTTGCAAAAAACTTCTCGTGGAAAAAAAAAAAAAAGAAAAAAGAAAAAAAGAAAAAAATTGATTTGAGAGGAATTTTTTCTTATTTGAGAACATGCTATGGTTCAATGCTTCTCCAGCTTCTGCTCACTGGAAAGAAAAACCAGCACAAAAACTTGTCAGAAGCAGAAACATATTAAATTGGAAAGACATCAATCATTTAATGAAAGAGTTTACTACATGGTTTTAAAAGCTCTACAGAATCATAATCATCTTTTTACAGACTTTCTAGTGGTTTCACTTCCCTGAATGCTATAAGGCTCTAAGGGGGACCCAATTTCTTTATCCAAAGGTTAACTTCTTGGAGAGCTAGATTAAGAAAATGTCATTTGCGTAAGTTATAAAACCATTCAGTTTTTTTGATTAGTTCTACTTTTTGCATAGCATTTAGGGCTTGATTCTGATCTCTCATCAATTATATTTTGGCTAAGTCATCTTCATTTCATGAAGTGAAAATAAGATCACAATCAGGTACTAAGGGTGAAGTAATTAAGAATGTAATTATCTCACCTGATAATCTCAAATTGCTACATACATATAATTGTTTTATTTTATTCTTTTTAACAAAAAATAAAAAGATATTTATTTGCCAATTTCACAAAGATAGGGTTGTTTTTTTTTTTTTCTCGTTATTTCAGAAAATGTTCTGGATTGGATCCAGACAATCTAACTTAAGCACCTCAGTGCACCTACCCTTTAGGCAACTATAGCTCTCCTAAATTAAATGCTTAAATTCTCTAAATAGCTTTGCTCCCTGTGACAGAGCAGTAAGCAAAAGAGAGGATAGACCCAGAAAGAGATCCTGCCTTAAAACTGAGACACATAAATCTGATGTCTTCATTTTAAGACTGAAGAAATTTTTTTTTCAGTTGACTACATGCTGAATTCAGTCACCGATTTTAGTAGAAACTGATTATCTTGCACAACAAATAAACCTGGCACCTAACACTTAAATACTTTTTAGACGACATGGACTCTCTTCCTTATGTACCATACAGAATTTAGTCTAATCTCTTATATTTTCCTTGCGAGTTTAAGGAGATGCATTCCTTGATCCTTAAATCTTCTTAATGTAATTAGTCCAGGGTCTACTCTGACATAACTCTCTTGCAAATCTACTAGTATCCAGGTTTCTACATACAATAATATAAGTCTAACTCTCTATGGGCTTAAAGGTTTTTCAGTAAGCTGCTAGCAAGACACAATACCTACATTTCATAACTGCAAATTCACAATTGTAGGGAATGAATTTAATGCTGAAAAGATTCCTAAGTATGTAAGTCGCTCCAAAAGTGATGTCTCCTATTTATTTCCGTGGAGACTATAACAGATAAAAAAAGCAGAAATAGCAGTATTTTTGTAGAGCAAATTCCCGGCTACAAAACACTCTTTTTTAACATAGTCACCATCATGAGCTATGCATTTTTACCAGTGATGAACAAAAGGCCTGCATGCCATGCTTGTTAAACCTCTACTGCTGTACCACCAACATCTGTCTATGACCTCATGGCCCAACATACTAAAATAGGAGTCATTACTTTCAAATCAGCTCTTGTAGAATTAAAACATGAATCAACATTAGGGAAGGTGGGAGAGACCCCAAGCAACTCTGCGTTTGATTCTCTTTCAAATGTTAATGGTTTGAGAGAGTAGTGATTGCAGTGTATCACTGGAACTTCAATCAATATCGAGGATGAAGATGAAAACAGAGATTTGCTGTTACAAGGAAGGCTATGCACACTTTTAGATAGAAAGATTAATCTAAAAAAAAAAAAAAAAAAACAAAGAAAGAAAGATAAAGAATTTGGTTCCACTTTAGTGCTGAACTACTTGGTATATTTGTCAAATTAGCAAAAGTACATAAAAGTCCTTACATAGTTTAGTATGGTTCTATTTATCCCAAATAAGAGGCTTCAGAACTGATTTGCTTTTCCCTCACTCACAGTGAAGGAACTAGTAGAGAGCAGAAAAGTCTATCTTTCAGATAGCATTTAGCATGTGCTGTTCTGTTAAATAAAAGTATAGAAAATTGTGCTTATATATGTTATGACTCTTCCCAGGTTTTAAAGGATACATCAGAAAGAAAGTTAAACAGGAAAAATAAAACTACATCATAATACTGTGTTTTAAAGAAAATTAACACACAGTGTGTGGCCCATTTTTCAATTGCTGTTTTGCTATGAAAGAGGCTCCAACTCTACAGTAGAAGTTACTACTACCTAATTGTATTACAAACATCGTATTCACCATCAGCATCAACAGCCCAAAAAAATGTCTTAGTTATTCTAAGACATGTCAGCAGTAGAGAAACTCTATTTACATGGATGAGCATAGTATGAAATATGATTTGTATTTATACTAGCCAAACACATATAACTATGGACACAAATAGTGTATTAAATATCAGAATGTGCAAAATATGAAAGCTAAAGATTACACAGTATGTAGACAGTATCAGAAATAGGACTATATGCTCTGAATATTGCTCTATTGCCTTATTCATTTTAACATGCTCCAGTGTAATTATTTATTCTCATAAGTGTATTATAATACATGTATCAGAATACATATATACCAGAATCAGGAACATCTATTGCACGTTTCCTTTACATATACGGTCTCAGCACTTGACAGTATAAAAATGGAAATAATAAAATATTAGTTCTGGAATTTCACATGATTATATATATATTTAGATACTGAATGCTCAACCATATATGTAAAAGTCCTGCCTTAGAAAACAGCTTTGCATAAACTCTTAGAAAAATGCTGTCTTCGTCACTAAATGGTAAAAACATTGTTTGTTCATTACCCATCCATAAGTTTCTGTAGCTTTTTAATTAAGCCACACTGAAAAAGGTGGATAAGGGATAATAAAGAGTTAACTAGTCAAAGCTGTACGGCACACATCATCTGGTATAAGGAAGAAAAAAAAAAAAGCAAAAATAAAAATAAAAATCCTTGTCTTCTGATTAGCCAACAGTGGTTGAACCCATCATATAGTAAAGCTGGCAATGATAAGGACATGTTTTATTTCAATGGATTTTTCTGTTTTTAACTTTATAATGTTTACAAGATACACATTAAAAATTACGTAATAACTCCTGGCTCCATTTTAATAACATTTGTACTTCACAGGAATCAGTCAGAGCTTCATACATGCACCATGTGTGCATATTAAATGGGATAGATACTCTAGAGTATCTACAGAGAACTTGCTGGAGACTTAGATCTTATGGTAGGTGAATCTTTGGTTAGCCTTTAAGGTAAATTTTGTTGCTCCAGGTGTGTTTTGAAATTATAACTTCAACATTTGACTGGTAGGACTGTTTTTTGTGCATGTATCTTCTGTAGCTGTGTTGCTGTTGTATTTAATTCAGTTTTGTTAACCTAATATTTGTTGTATGTGACAGAAATACACAAGCTTTCACTTCTGGTTTTTGTGTCAATTTATTACCAAAGATGGAAAATTGTGTCCTTGATTTAAATTCTTGGGTCTATGCAGTAAATCTCTAAATCATGGAGAGATGCTTCTCTAAAAAGCCTCCAGAGAGACATCCAATCTGGTAGTGCCCAGGCACCCAGCTATAGAAGAAGGGCTTCTTCCAAGGAACCTCAGAAACATCTTCAAGAGGTAAACTAGGTATGTCCTGTAAGAGGACTAGTTTACTCAGAGAGTAACATTTGTGACAACAGACATCAAGATACACAGCAAAGTTTGGGAGAAGGAGTCTGCCACCTACCTACACTTTTCCAGCAGTCATCACCCATTCTCCAGGATCCCTGAAAAACTTTCTTCCCACTTAGACACAAACAGACCTTTGAGTTTCTGGAATTAATTCCCACAATATTGTATTCTATGAAACTCACATAAAAGACACATAGACATGCATGATAAATTATATCTGTGATGCATGACATGAAAGCAGATAGCCAGCTGACCTTCAGCACAACAGGCGTGTGTATGTATGTATGTCTTAGGTAACCAAGAATGTACTGAAAATACAGGATCAGCCTGCACTTAAACCCTATGTTTTCTAGTACAACTGGACTAATCAAATGACACAATCCAGTGTTAAGTACATACTTTGCTGACCCTTTTCAGCTCTGTGGCAAGCTGCTAGCAAAAAATTTTAAAAAATAAGAGAGCACCAATATTGTATTTTGAGATACTTTGAATATATTAGTATACATATTTTACAGCAAGTTGTATCAGAAAGAAAAAATATCCAAGTCTGCAGCTTTTTCTTTTTTTTTTTTTTTTTTTTTTCCACAATATGTATTAAATTAGCATGAAATTATTCTGTTTCCTCCTTTACTTTAGTTTTTATACCAGTCTATATAGCTCAGGGAATAAAGAACGAGAAAGAAGACAGAAAAGGAAATAGGAGTGAGGAAGGAATGTTGTTTTTTGCAATCAGTGCTTCTGAGAATTCAGGTGCTGGCATTCACCTCATTGACTTTAACATGAAGAAAGAAGAGTCTGAAAAAAAATCCTGCACAGTCCCGACTGTATAACAGAACAAAGTGCTGTGACTATACAGCACTTTTTAGTATCGGCTTAGTACTTCCAGAAGGTCAGGAATGCAAGCAGTTGGCTTAAGTTTAAAAGGAAAAAAAAAAAAAAACCTACAAAAAACAACAATAAAACATTTTAATGATTTCTCAATCTCACAGCAGGTTAAGCTGTTCACATAGTTACAAGCAACAGCAACAAATACGTTACACTGAAGAAATTCTCCTTAACCGATGGAATACCAATGTTTATCAGAGGAACTTTATCTTGTTCTTCGCAAGTTGAATCATGCAAAAACAAGATCAATAAGGAAGGATGTCTTTAAAGCTCTGCTGTTGTATAATGGAAATTACTTTGAAGAGCTGGCTATGTGTTCACGGAGAATTAGCAAACTGTCCCTGCAGGCGCTGGTGACATTAGGCAGTTCAAAACACAGTGTTTCACTTAAAGCATATCTGACTCATTTTATTGGCATAAACATCACATGTTTAGCATTAACAGCTTCTGCAACCTGCTTTACATTTTTCTTCCTTTTCCATCAGCTGTCTTCTCCTTTATTTTGTTCTACATATTTTTACTTTTTACTTTTGCCTCTGACAGTTTGATGATTGTTACCTTAAGATTTTTGTAGGTGTTCTTTAGTTCTTTACAGAGAATCATCTACCTAAAGCATTCGGCATCCCAGTGGGTGACCGATTTTAACTGTACACTTAAAAGAATAAAACCTATAGACATACAATACAAATAAAAATTAAAACAGCTTCTAACACGCTTACTGGTGTTGTTGCTGCTGCTGTGGGCTTTTCTGTTTGTTTTGTTTTGTTTGTTTTTTGTTTTTAATCTAGCAGTATTATTTTTAAGCAGGAAAGCATGGTCTAATCACTGGCACTTTATAACATGGCACTGCAATACTGAGGTTATAACACCTTCTTAATTAGGCTACAAATCAGAAGAATGAAAGCTAGATCAACAGTGCTGCTATTTGCTCCAAATGTATACCTCCAGCTTGTCACTGGTTATCCAGACAGCATCAAGTTTGCAGGAATACTATTTTTGCTTAAACAGCACCCTTTGCCCTACTCATTCCAGGTCTAAGAGTACATTTCCCGTGTTTCCCTTGCTTTGTTTCTACAGCAAGAGCTTTTTTTCCAGCAACCATAACCGGAAGAGAGTCATTTAACTTGAGAACCAAATTCATGTGTTTGAGCTTCAGAACTACATATTGATCTGCACCAGATTTTTCTATACGGAGTTACAGTCTTTCCCAAATGGGGGGGTGCTATGCACAACACTCATTCCAAAATATAAAAATGGACAAACGCTTTATGTCTCTACTGCAGAAGAACCCAAAAGAATATCAAAAGGAAACTTAAATACAGCAAAATTAGAAGTATTATAAGAAAGGCTATTTTAAGCCATTTAAAAGACATATATGAGAGGTGACCCAAAGCTGCACATAGTTTAGAATGACCTCAGGAAATTATACTTCTAGATCTATTTTAATGTTCATACAGAAAACTTTTACTTGACTGTATTTTCATTTGCCCAACTTTAACTTACCACACTTACATTACTATTTTGTGACAACACCAAGCTTAGTGGTGCAGCAGACACACTAAAGGGAAGGGATGCTATACAGAGAGATCTGGATAAGCTTGAGAGGTGGGCCCATGCCAACCTCATGATGTGCAACAAGGCCCCAGAGCAGAATGCTGTACAGGGGTGGGAAAACCAAATTATGTCTTTAAAACACTAGAATCACACAGATTCAAGCTAAATCACTAACCAAAGGGGGAGGAAAAAATAAGTAAATTACGCTAATAGAATATTCCAGATATCTTAATGAAATACACTTTCAAATGTAGGTTTTTTTCTATATTATACTTAAATAATTTTCTTCACTTTTTTTTTTTTTTAACGAATTGTCAGAAGATTTGTTTTTATATTCTCAAAGAAAACTGTCTATCAAGTTAGTTCTTTTGAAATTGCCAGAATTAATAATGGTTTATTTAATCTACCCTGTAATACTATTTCTCTCTTAGACATATACTTTTATTTACCAACTTGGTATTTCCATCTTTCTTTTTCATTTTCTATGTTCATTTTACTATTTGCATTCTTTCAAAACACTGAGATAAACAAAAAGCTTGCCTATATACATATCAGGATATGGCTTCTTAACTCTTTCCACAAGAATGGCTTTCATTCAACATATACTATCTGACAATTTTTCAGTTAAGTCAGTTTATTTATTTTCCAGCCTGATTCATTAGAACATTAGCAATGAATAGAAGCTAATACACCTGCTTTGTTTTTACTGCTTACCAAGGCAAAAAGAAAAATCAGTGTTAAAAATTACTTGTGTATTAATGATAAAAAGAAATAAGAAAGTGTTAAAATTGATGACTCCTCTAATTATCACATCTTTACTGAGGCAATGACAGCATATTTACAAATACTGCAGGAGTTTGGCATTGATTTTTGGCAATGAATTGATTTTCATGCCTTGAGAGAATACTATTCTTTCATGGTTAGATAGAGGTATCTGATTACACGTATAAAAATCAAAGTATAAAAACACTTCAGTTTTTCATTTCTATGTTTTTGTAATTGCGGAAATTTTTGAACTAGGCTTTCTGGAGCAATTATAAAGCCCCAAACCACCAAAAATGAACATCACAAACATAGCACATACAAAATCCACCAAAGTGGTGCAGGGAATAAAACAAATCACTGTACTTTGTTTCTGTGACAAAGAAAACAGTATTATGCTCTTAGGAAGGCAAGCCTGAAGTTTGCAATACAGTTTTTACAGAAATCAGCCTCTGTGCATGAAATGTTAGTATATTTTGAACTGGTTCTCTCATTTAATGTCTAAATTTTCCTAGTCAAAATTCTACTTAAAATATATACTGTCTAATTCTTGTTAGGTGTTGAAGTGCTCCATCTATAATTGAGCTGAACAACTGAAGTACCTCAAGCATCAACAGCTGCATCAGTGGCTGCCAGGTTGCCCTGTTCTTTAGAGATGACTCCAGACCAGAAAAACTAAGTTCACCATCATGTAATTTTAGGCATGTATTAGGTGGCACACCACAGCTAAAAGCAAAGACTCCAATACTCTTTAAAGTGAATATACAGAGATCTTATGTCCCGCTGTCTTCCTGTTGGATTTAGGAAAGAGTCTTTATCACCAGCATACAGATTTCTGGCTAGGTGCTTAGTGTAGAAAGATTAAAACTAGGCCTGAGTCCTTGTTTAGAGAGTATATGTGACCCAGTTTACCCTGCCTCAGGGAACTTTCACTTTAAGGTTTTAACCTGAAGTTTGCGTAAATATGTACATTACCAGTCTTCAGCTAAATGATAATTACTCTAGTCCACAAAGACTATGGCTTAATCTTTTCCTAGTCCCAGAAATTTTACAGTTATGTAGATCAAATCTACTTTACATAAGCCTGAGATACTTAACCAACTTTTGACTGCTTCCTTTAATCTAAATTTCAAAAAATGTGTAGTGCTTCCCCTGCCATGCCTAATAGGAAAAAAAAAATATATCTACGGTAGGATTTTAGAAAGAAGACAGGGAAATGTATTTTGAACTAGCAGATGAAGATTTTCACCGTTTTCACAAAACGGGGGAAAGAAACTTCAAGAATCTGCATTGTGTTCAAAACCAAACTGTTGTAAATTGGCATTATAAAGGAGGATGTCTTAAATACTCAGGAAGTTCCAGAAAATAGAATTATAAAGCTGTTTTTCAGACTAAGGACATTCTACTCACCAGGCAGTACCTTCAAATGAGTGGTACTCTTTGTCCTTGGCAAAGTGTGCCATTGTTATTTAGGATAAAAACTGTTGGGACTAGAGAATGTATTCTTATGTGCATATCAAATGACTTTCATAGTCAAAAAGAAGTCTGATGGAAGCATTTCAACATTCCTCTAAAAAAAAAAAAAAAAGGGAACACTAGTATATAAAGTATTGATAATAATGATGTCTTTCAGCCAGTTTTGTAGCAAGCTCTTACACAGCCTTGCAGATGAGAGATCATTTTAAACATGCTTTCATAAATAAGGTGGAAAATCCACAGAGTGCAATATAATTCCAGGGATTTAATAGCAATAGAAAAAGAACAGAATTATATCTACTTTTCCTTGCTTTATTCATCACTCCTTGCCATTCTCTTTCTTTATCTGAAATTGCTATGTGAAATAAGACAGGCTACTTCTATTTCCACCTTAGTTAGGAGGACTTTGGCCTGCAGAAAAGCCATAAAGCTGATTACTGAAATCATAAATAATGTTCAGTGTTATGGGTCTTGTCACAGATTTTGGAGCAAAGATTACTTGAAAAATAAGTTAGGAGAAGAAGAATCATGATCATAAAAGGCATTAAAACATCTGGAAAAATATGAAAATCAATCAGTAAATGGGATAAAAAACCACTTCAAGCTATTTCCAATAAAAATATTTGTTCCAAAACTACACCACAAGTATGCCACCATACTTTGTACTTCTTTTCTTTGAATATTTATAACATACTGGCATAATTCACTTTCTTATTCTACCATTAATAATCAATAATGTCAGTAGTATATTCAGACAGTGATATATTTTACTAAGAAAGCAGGATAATACCAATGACAATGGAATTAATATTTTGATATTACAATAATAATTGTTTCCAAAATGTGTTTACAATTGTCTAAACAATATAGAGAACATGGTAACATACATGCAATATTTAAATGTTTCCATTATTCTGTTTGACAGCATTCATCAATATGCATGTTCAGAAACACGCTCCTATGTTGGATAACACATACCTTGATAAAAGGAGCATGAGTTACGTATACTGTCTTGTGATTATTGATTACTGACTTGTGATTATAACATGTCAAAATTGCATTTCTTCAGAATACTAAAAATAGTAACACTAATCAATGATAATTATTTCCTCGCTAAAATATCTGCTCATATTCTTGCTGCAAGCATATTTAAATAAATATACACATATCTGTAAGTCATGAAAAAATCTACCATTTTCCTTCTCACATAGTACTAAAGATTTTGTTTCAAAACTCCAAAATTATTCTTTCAAAACCTACTAAGCAAAGAGAAAGAAATCCCATGAGTCTGAAAAAAAATGTAGACAAAAATCTAAGAGCTGGAATGGAAATACTTAAGTAAGTACCACTATTGACCTTGCTCTATCTTGGATCTATCTGTACCCACAACTAGGCTAGGATTATCATGAAACTAAATATGTTTAAAACGAGTTTAGCTTCATAAATCCAGTTCTACTTTGAGATGCTTGGCATTGATCCTGCAGAAACAAGTGACTTAAGCCTTTGTCATTTGAAGAGTATATATATGAATAGATAGAATTAATTGTAAATACAGCTACCAGAAAAAGTAAGTAAAACTTTGCCCACTTTGGGCACAGGAAAGAAGAATTACAATTTCTTTATTATTTAAGATTAATATGCAAAATAAACCCCAATTTTCATTTACTGGATCCAGTCATATTTCACGGTGAGTCAAGTGTATGTAATGTGATACAAAGCAATGTAAATCAAAAGTAGAAATGATAGTGGTTGTTAGCTAATGAGCTTTACTTGCTAATCTGCAGGGCTGTTGAAAGGAGAGGTATTTTAGATCAAACAAAAGTCCACCATATGGTGTAAGGAAAGACACATAATGATTAACCCTTAAAAAGGGAAGCACTGCATGCTACCAGCTTATGAATTCTCTTCATTAGCAAGATTCCAAATGCTGTATAAATTTAAGCAAAGTAAAGTCTGGAAATGCTCCTGCAATACATTCACGGAGCATTATGCCTCTGACATTTCCCTTTGGATCCATGTCTCCCTCTCTCCTTCCAAGTCTTGAGGCTGAGGTAAAAGATTTGAGGAATGTTCTTAAACCACAAAGCAGGTGTTGCATGGGAACCCAGAGGAGTTTAAATGATTGCTCCTACTCTTTATCTCTGGATGACATCTAGGATAGAGCTACCATTCAGAAAACAAAAACAAGCTTTTTATGGTACACAGTCCATGTAAAGATAAACAAAATATCTGTAATAACATTAGATGTCTAAAATGTATTACATTTTGCACATCACATCTCTACTTCCAGATGACTAAGCATGTCATGATAGTCGCTTACAACAAACACTGTACACTTTACTACTCTGAAAAGATATTTGTTTCTCCATAGTTTTTTGATGTCTACTATCAGCAACATGCCTTCTGGAAAGTAAATTTATGCACTTTGATGGAGGAGAACTTTTTTTTCTACAAGAGTAAAGATCCTTTGTATTCAGACGGAAATATTGAAAACCTTCTCTTCACTCTTTAAATTTCAGCATTTTTCTTATAAAAATGAAAAAGGATTTTTTCACGGAGAAGGGTGCAGGATTTCATTTCAGACAGTATAAATGGAAAAACGTGAGAGAGAAGCTTTTTAAAGTTATTGCTGTGAAGGAGAGACAAGAGAAAAGGATTGAAGGCATAAAATAAGTTTAAAGGGTGCCACTATACAATATATTCTTTATCTTCCATGAAATAGTCACTGTTTTGCAGTCTTTGAGGCTTAATCACTAATGAGTGATGTGCCATATGATAACTCAAAGTTACATCTCAGGATCTACCCACTTCAAACTTCTGAAAACACTGCTTCTGAAAACTACAAAACTGAAACCTATTTCTCAGAGGCTCACATACACTATTCATCACTTGCTCTGATAATGTAAAAACTTTGAGTAAACCCAAATACCCATCCAAGATCTGCCCTTCAGTGGTAGGCAGACTGAGAAAAAAAAAATGCACCTCTACTTACCCCTCCAAACTATATTGAAATTATTTTTAATATATTAATATTTTAAAATATTATTAATATATAATAATTGTAATAATAATAATAATAATAATTTACTTGTTTCTAGCTGAAGAAAAATAAGGGGGAAGGTGGGAAGAAGAATGGTGGAGGGGGATGGAGAACTGGAAGGTGGGAAGAGAAAACAGAAAGCAGAAAAGCTTGTAGCTGGGGAATGTGGGTTGGCAGATTAATTTAGCCCAAACTGCAATAAAGTCAGGATGTGATCTGCTCCAATCTCAACAATGAAATCAGTTTGAATGCTACATTTTAAATCATTCAGTCATTCTTTAACAAGATGAACGTCTGGCAAGATTCTTTCCCTCCCTGCCTCCTGGAAAAGATTACATTTTGAAAGGCTCTAATTTCTGAGAGCCTTCAATATGCTAAAATGTGGGCTACTTCAAAAAGCAGCTTTAGCTCCATATTTCAACAAATCAAGTGAGAGTGAATACACAAAGAAAAGGATGATTTACACTGACTGTCTCTCACAGGTTACTGTGGGCAAAAAATAAACGAGCAAATAAAAAATAAATTCCAAACCATCCTTTTATCTCGTTACTTTGCTGAAATGCTAATTTTAATTGTTGGTCAAATCAGTGCTTTGCTGCTCATGCTTCCAGGAATAAATGATACTTTGTAGCTAAATTCACCCTGATACAACTCTGGGTTACACCGGATTTGATTCTGCACTACTGTGAAGCAATTATTTACTTGAAATGAGTCACAAAGACAGAGAAAGGGTTTTCTGCTTTTGACTTTTTTTTTGCTTCCATTTTCTTCTTGAAGGATAGCACTGATAGAAAATAATTCCTACATTCAGCATTTATCCCTATTTTAAACAAATAGTATCATTTTCTGATTCTGAAATAGCTTAATCTGATGTAAGAAATAGGTAGGAGACGTAAACAGATTTTTAACCAACCCATTTTTCAGTGAATACTTTGAGAAGCTTCAGTTCTATAAATTCTGAAAGTTTGTGCTTACCTTTAAACACACAGCCAACTGAAGTAAATGAGATTTAAGAATATGCTGACTTTTGCTTACCTACTTTGTTAAATGGTGTATTTTGTACAACCAAGTCCAAAATACATCACCCATAGCCAACTGCAATCCCATACTTTCACCATGGGGTTTCAGAGAATGAACAAAAAACAACTATATTTGTCTTTTAGACCAGAATCTTTTGCAGAAAATCTTTAACTGTATATCATAAATATTAGACAAACTGTGCTGAGACAAATTCTCATTGAAGTTACTTTGGGTATATACGTAGATGTTATAACACTTGGTGGAAAGAAAGACTCAGCTGTCTGTCTGGCATTTCTGGACTCTGCTGCATTCCTCCTTTCAGAGTCCATTTCTTGTATTTTGCTTCATGTCTAATTAGTCTCCTACATGCTGCAAAGGGCATGGCAGGAATCCATCTAGAAACAAAAACACCTGTTGCCACATTAACTTCAAGGTGAATTTTCATGAGGTTTGTCCTTCCTTTGCTCTCTCTTTTAAGTCTTGGAAGGAAGAAGAATAGAGTCTTAGGTGTATTTTTACATACAAGTTTTTAGAAGAAATAACATGATCAAAAAAGAAATCCTACCAAAATTACTACTAATTTTTAATAAAATATTCTTGCATTTATGAATCTTGCCTAAGAAATGAGATACAGTGAAATTTTCTATATTGCTTGTCCATATTACTGCCATTTTGGCAAGATCTATTTTGTAAACACAATTCAGCAAGAACTTCATACAATATCAAGGATTCACAGAGAAGATACACGTCTGTATTTATCTATTTAAGTACATTGGTTTATCAGTATGAGGCCTAAGAGTTTTCTAACTAGAATTATCAAATTAGTGGGCTATTCCCGCTTTAATACTCAGCTTCTTAATTATTTTGAAAACTTCAACTATGCGTGTTCCAATGAAAGGAAGAAAGAAAGGAAGGAAGAAAGGAAAAAGAGAAGGAAAAGGGAAGGGGGAAAGGAGAAGTAGGAAGGGAAGGAATTTAAAACTTAACGCTTGATGCTTACAAGCATTGCCTTGGTTTAAAGCAGACCTATTTTAATTCATTTCAGTTAGTTTTACTAAGTTTCTTTTACAATGGCCACATTAACTACAAAGGGCTGTACACAGATATATGAATGCTCACCTATATAATAGTTATAGAAACAGACCCTTGCTGTGAAAATCTCACAGGTTAGTCTTGTACCTTAAGCATATTATTGGGATTACAGGGTTTGCACTCTACAAATGTGTGATGAAATTAATTCTCTTCCCCACTTCTACAGATTTTCTGGATATGAAATGGCATCAAACATGACACTTCAAAGATGGTTTGAAAATATAGTTTAAGAAAATGTGGCATATGTTGTCCAAATTCTAATGACTGACTTCCAGAGAATGATAAGTAATGTTGTGGGGTTTTGTATTAAAAACATCCTTCACATTGAAAAAAGAAAAAGATCTGTATTAGTATTCACTGTTCCAGAGGCATAACTATCCACTGTGAAATCTGTCTGTTGGATTTTGTTCTCCATTCAGATCCTGTCCGAAATACCGTGCTCAGAAATAATGTGTGTATATTTGTTTAATTTTCAAACTGCTACATATTGGAAAAAACTAAAAATTTTATAAAAAGTTTTTTCAAACTCTGGCCCCAGTTCTAATCAAACCCGCAGGGGCTGACGTCTGTGCCATGGTATAGCCAATTGATTCCAGCACCAGGATATGCTCTGTCCCCGCCAAAAAATGCAAAGAGGTCCAGATATTATAACAAGGCTCCATAATTGTAACTGTCAGTAATGTTCTTGTTTAATTCAACAGTTAAAATATTGTACCTTGCTAGTTTTTAGTGAATGACTACTAAGAATTTTTAAAATGTGAAATTAGCCTTTCACAGTTATGGTCTTGTAAGTTTTTATTCTGAATAACCTTAAGAAATGAGAAGTCATATCTGAAATTTATACATAGAAGGGAATAAGGACAGACACAAGAACATTCCTGAAGAAGCAAGCTGTAGCTTCATTAATTCAGTACACATGGCATGTAAGAAGACACTGTCTAGAGATAACAAAACTCCCACCCCTGAGAACTGCTTGACTGAGTTGATTTAAAGATTCAGAACAATCTTTAAATTCTCTTATCCTTCTTGAGTGGAACAGAAGATATTCAAGAAGGAATTCAATTGTCAAAATCCTTTGTTCTGTGCATCTCACAGGAAAAAGTTCAACTAATAAAATACCATTTCTACTCTTGCAAGATGAGTCTGCGGTTGTTTGCACACAGCAGACATGAGTCACTAGCTGAACCAACTGAACGCATAGATCTGGTTATTCACTGTTAATTAACAGTCTTTTACCCCGCCTCTTTAATGTTCCCAGAATGTTATGAGGAGCAAAATAAAAACATACTAAACTTAATCTGAATATCACTGGAAAATTCCCCTCAAGAAATGGGGACCGTTCGTAGCTGCACCATCCTGAACAACGTTTCTATATTACAAGTGACGTGAATGGGATAAGTATAGAGCCACAGAGAAATTTTAAAAAGACAATGTTCAGGTTATTAAAGAGAGAAAGTAACCTCATAGAATCATAGCATGGCTTAGGTTGGAAGGGACCTTTAAGATGATCTGATTCCAACCCATGGACAGAGTGCTACCTACTAAATCAGGCACTAGATTAGGCTAGCCCCATCAAACCTGGCCTTGAACTGTTCAGGGATGGAGCATCCACAAATTCTCTGGGCAATCTGTTGCAGTGCCTCAGCACCCTCTGAGTAAAGAATTTCTGCCTATCTAAATCTTTCCCTCTTATAGTTTGAAAGCATTCCCCCTTATCCTATCACTTTTAAACCATGTAAAAAGTCAGTCTTTCTCTCTCTTATAAGCTCCCTTCCAGTACTGGAAGGCCACAATGAGGTCTCCCTGGAGCGCTCTCTCTCCAGGTTGAGCAAGCTCAACTCTCTCAATCTTTCTTCACAGCAGAGGTGCTCCAACCCTCTGATCATCTTCACGGTCCTTCTCTGGACCCAATCCAAAATTTCCTTAACTTTCTTGCACTGGGATCCCCAGGCCTTGATGCAGTATTCCTATCAAAGCCTTACAAGGGCAGAATAAAGAGGGATAATCCCCTCATTCTCCTTGCTGTCCACTCCTCTTTTGATGCAGCCCAGGATACTGTTGGCCTTCCTGGCTGTTAGTACACACTACTGGCTCATGTCCAGCATTTCATCTCTGAGGAGTCCCAAGTCCTTCTCCACAGGGCTGCTCTCAGTGAATTCTCCTCATTTGTACGGATAGCTGGGATTGCCCAATCCACATGCAGTGCCCTGCATTTGGCCTTGTTGATTCTCATTAGGCTCCTCTGGACACACTTTTCAAGTATGAAAACCTCTACATCTCAGTTCTTCACAGTCCTCTATGAACTGCAGAAACTGCTTGCAGTGTGCAGTGCTTACCCACCTTCCTCCACAAAGCTTCTCTACAGATGAAGACTACTCAGACTCTCAGCTCATACTGTAGGTTCAGATACCATACCAAAACTGTCAACAATTTCTGCACTATTCATTCAAAATACAGTACATAAAGCAAACATTTGAATATGCAGTCGTGCTATTGTATCTCATAAAATGCTACATTTATGAACGAAGGATGAATGGCTGTACACATGAAAAAATACACTCTTATTGTGAACCCTCTGATATTTGAAAGTAATGAGCTCAAGATACAGCTGGGAATAAAGTTACTTTGCTATGATGGCCAGTAAAAACTACTTCTGGAGTAGAGTTTAAATGAAGAAAAGAACTAGAGAGCATAGAAAATGCATACTACTACTCTGATACTTGGAGAGAAAAAAAAAAAAAAAAAAAAGGCAAGATTTAAGATTTTGTTCTTGAGAGTATGCATACATCCAGTATTGACAAAAGGAATTAATTTGCCTTTCTTACTATCACGTTCACATAGCCTAATATGTTTATCAATCTTTATTTACCTCCTCATCACAAATTATTACCTAGGAAATGCTGAACATCTGAACTAAAAATAGATTTTACTCTTTTTTTTGTTTGTTTTTTCCCAATGTCCTCTAAAATCAAGTGTTGACATTTTTGATCACAATCTATAAACATGTGCAGAAATGCCACTTCCATTGACAGTCATAGCTTGATTTACAGATTCAGAGTTGGGATGTTCTCCATCACAAGCATAAAATTATCTGGAAATGTGTCTATTTCCTTAGATACTTCCCACATTTTTGGTCCTTCCTCTCTCTGGTAGTATTTTAGTCAATTTTAGAAATTTCTAGTAAATACATTTCATCTGATGAAACACTGCACTTCTATGACTTGAAAGAGATCTCTGGGTCACCAAGCTTTATAACCCTGGTAGCCATGTTGGGGTTAATATCATGCGATCAGCATAAGGAGATGTGAAAAAAAAGAAGGCTTGCTGCTATTTTTGATGGAAAGATTGCTCTAGAACAACTTGTGTGCATTGTTACCTAATGCATATTTTGCATTTGCCTTTTTCTCATGTTAAACGGCTAAGTATTTTCATTTCTCTTGAAATGAAATTGATCCACTATTGGAAGGAATAAATGATGCAGTATTTAGAACAGGTGAGAAAAAAAATAAAGAATAAAATTAAGAAAGGAAAATGAGAATAGAGATGAAGGGATTTTTGCTGAAAAAAATGTATGGAATTTACAGGTGACTACTCGAAACAGGAACCATTTACCAGCTAGACTGCTTTCCCCTTATTAAAAGCTTACATCATACTTTCCCAGGGATTTTCCTGAACTTATGTCATGAACCCTACAAGGCATATCTCTGTGAAAATGTAATGTAATTATTGCATTAGACAAAAAGGTCATTTGGTGACCCCACTCTGTCTGTTTAATAAGAACTTTTGTATGAAGATAAGACTATTACTGCTATACGTATTTAGCAACAGTGTATGAGGCTGAGATTATCTTTGCCTCTCTACTCCCACCAGCAATTTTTTTCTCCCAGAGATGACAACCATCAAAAAGACTAGCTTTGTAATCCAAGATATCCTTATGATTTATTTATGATTATCATTTAGCTTTTGAAAAAACTGTACTAACTTTAGGTCGTAGCATGGATAGAGGATAATAAATGCATACAGCTGAAAGCATGAGATTTATTAAATTCCTTATATTTTAACTGACTGATTTTCTAATTGCAGCAAGAGCAGATAGGAGCAGCTGATTCCAGAATCTGCAAATGAATGAGTTTATCATGCTGCGATTGGTAGGTAGTGATGAATCTGCTTACTGTTATAAAAATCTTTGTGCACTGAAACAAAGCAAACCATGCTAAGAAGAGTGCAGGAGAAGCTTCTTTTAGCTTTCCCCCAGTTTACTCAAACAGCAATTAACTTTTCACTTTATGTAGCTGGATATATTTTATGTTACAACTGATCTTACAGAACGAGCACAAATGATACTTTGTTTGAAATTTAGTCCAATAAAAATACTACAGTAAATTCAACGTTCATTAGTCTAAAGTGACAGGATCAGTGGTAACACTAGACATGGGAACACTACTTTAAAATAAGTTTAAAATTACTTACCCTTTTTCTACAGCAAAAATAAAAACAACAAAGTATTTTTACTTTTATTTTTGTCAATGACCATTTCCTATTCCCTACCTATAAAAGCAGATAAACAAGTAGTCTTTATGTGACAGATGGAGAGAAGTGATCATTAATGAACAAAAGCTACAACAAACAAACAAAATGGTCATACAAAAGACTGAATTTACTAAATTACTAAAACTGACTTTATGACTTTGGCTTCCTACAATACAAGCAAACCACAGACCAATGACAGTCTTGCATTTATAATCTAGTGACAATATGAAGACAGTGGTACACAATAAATCTAATCTGTAGTTGCCCACGTTCTGCATTCATAAGAAGTACACTCATTTCTTGTATTGCTCTGAAGAAAGCAGAGGCTATGGAGATTACAGTGTCTCAAAGTTCATGCAACAGAAGAAAATGTGCAGGTTTTGTTTTATTAGCAACATGTTCATATTCATACTTATTAGGATTCAGTAGGACTTTTAAATTAATAGACCGCTTTGCTTTATCCACTTATTTTTATAGTATTTTGTAGATATAGTCCATCTTTGATTCATTACTGTTTTCACAGCAATGGTAACTCAAGTATATCAGTATACACCTGTAAAAGTAAAATAAATTGTTATGTCTTTGTCAGGACTACAATATCTTTTACAATAATATTTGCTATGTAAAACATTTTCTTCTTCAGAACAAATTCATATTCATGTCTTTATGCATTACTACATTAAATTTTAATCTTCAGCTCCTAATCATAACAAACAGATTATGCAAGGGTATTTATTTTTTCCCTGTTTACGACAGCTAAACCTTTCACCAATCTAGTCCATTTTTCTTACTAGCAATCCAACGTTCTCATCTATTTAAAGAACTCAAGTGAAATACAACTATTTTCCTACTTCAGTTTATTCTTATTGTCTTACTCACTACACTATACTTTATTTTGGAATACGCTTTTTATTTTGTTAACTTACTGAAAAGACTAAATCCTCCTGGCATACAGTATACAATGCATGAAGAAAGCTATGGTCCTAAAACTCATATATACATTTTCTGATCTATTTATATTTTAATATTCATCACCAGTTGTTAGTGAGAGCTACATCTGGATTTAGCTCAAAGTCCATCTGCTAAATTTCAGTTTGATGTATGCCATGGTCTGCCACGAAAATAAAACAGCTGAAACTGCCCTTAAAAAATACTAGTTTATTCAAAACTGGGTTTCACTAGAAAAGAAGATCAGATATGTTTTTAATACCATGAAACTTTAGTAAAAATAAATATTGATTTCAGTGGAAATATATGTTATCATTTTTCTCACTGAAAATGGAGTTCCAAAATATGAGTTTTATATTTCTATAGCATGCCTCGGGGATGAAGAACAGTTATATTAGCTTTTTTTTTTTTTTTTTTTTTTTTTTTTTTAAATGAGTGTAATTGTTAGAATAGAAAGCATTTTTGTCCAATTTAATTACACAAGAAAAGAATCTATCTTTAATATTTTCATTACATTTCATTTAGATGTTGCTTAACAAAGTGCTATGATAGCAATATTTTTTTGAAAAATCAACATAAAGCTTGAATTGAGAAAGAATAAAAAGAAAAAAGAAAAAGAACATCCTTTCCATTTATCATGTTTATCTATAATATATAAATCTGTATAAGTGGCAGTCCAAACATTTATATATATATATATTTATTTTTTACCAAAGTTTGCATACTTCTGGTAACACTGTGGAACCAATGTAGTCCAACAAAATTAGTAAAGCCCTGAAACAGCATTAAAAATCTAAAAGATACAAAAAAGCTTACTGGCTCATCTGTCCTGAAAAGAACCTGATAGTAACTAGGGCATAATCTCTTTTATAAAGGATTCCATATGTCTCAGCACAGTACAACAGGGCAAGCATATTTCTCATCCTGTGGCATTAGCAAGAGTCAAATAAGTGTGGCAAACCTTCTAAAACCTTATATATATGGCTGTTTATCTCATAAAATATTATTGTCTCACCATCATTAAATTAACATAATTATAACTTTATTTTATGCTCCTGCCCTGCTATTGGGTGAGTGCACTGGAGTGTGAGTGCATATGAGCTTTAAAATAAGTGCCTATGCGCTTTAAAAATGTACATCACCTATTTGAATGTTTGACTAATTATTTTCTTCAAGAACAGTCATGATTGAAACATTTTTTAAAAGCCGCTACATAATTAGTTTATTAGCAACTTTCCAACAAGGGAGAAACACAACACTTTGATTCTGAATGTTCTTATATTTTTCAAGAAGGTCAGTTCGGTGAAATGCAGGATTAGGATGCCTTTCTGGCACTTTTTTATATTTCCCAGACTGGAGTATGATGGAAATTGGAAAGGGCCCCAAGTGATGACAGCTGAGGGGGGCTTTCTGTATTAGAATAGGTTCCAAGAATGCCCCAAGGTAAGGAAAATCACCTAGAACTCGCACGATACTTCATGCTGTTATTTGTTTTTGGAAGCACTGTTACATTTTAGTACACTGTGCATTCACAACACCCTGGCAAAAAGGCGACAGGCATCACTGGTCATCCAGTAAAATAGTTTGGTTCCTTCAGGTTGTCATTTGCACTGCAGCCATTTTATATGCCCAGAGAGCTACTTTTCTTTGCTACCTGTGTAATTGTCAAAAAAACAAGGAGTGCTTTGGAATATCACAACATCACATGTTAAAAATGAGGCAAAAGGCTGCCTATATGATAGAAATATAAATAAATGAACTATGACTGAACTTAAGTTCCTAAACATTACCTGAGCTGTCAACTATTGGATGATCACTACTATGGGTATGAGAGAAACACTCTCCATTTTTCTTCAGAATCTAAGATGATTCTTTCATATTTGGGAAGAAGTTTCATGGAAAGAACAAGTGTATTAAGATGATCATTCTGGAAGAAAAAAAAAATTACTAACATATTCATCCTTTAAAAAATCTAATTCCAGAAATATTGCTGAAATCAGAGGTCCAGACTTGAATTAAATGTATGAGATACAATCGTTCTAAATACAGTAACATGCTATGTTGTCATAAGGTTGCTACCTAGCCTAGGCCACAGAAACAGTACACTTCCATGCAGTTCTGTCACTTGCATATATGAAAATCACTCTTAGTAGCTCTGAGTTGAAATACTAACCTAATTTGAAAGCAATTTTTCAGCGTTTGAACCTGTCTTCCTCCTTCAGATTTCCGGCACAGGGGTCTCTCCCCTCCCCTCACTGTTTGTGCAGTGCCTAGCACAATGGGACATCAAACCTCATTCATTGTGTGCATTAGGCACAACTGTAAAATCATTACTGTCTACACAGAACTGTTCCAGTCCTTTGGTTCCTCATGATTATTTGTTTGTTCTCTCCTCTATCAAACTTCCAGCTGAATGTTCTCTGTGAAACAAGAGACTACATTGGTAAATACGAACTACACAGATTCTGACTTCTGCCAGCAAAGCATGTAAGATAATTAAACATCAGCAGATGCGTGTTATTTGCTAACTAGTCCTTACATATCAATATATACTGAGTTCTGTTCTGCATTCCTCAGGCTATTTATTAAAACATAGTAGTAGCAAATGTTTACCTATTCTGACATAGTTTTTAATTTTGGTTTTAAATATTTAACTTCTCTCTGTATAAGAATGATTCCTATGAGGCCAAACTACCAAAAATTAAAAAAAATTGCTCCTAACTAACCTAATGAAGTATCATCTTGGCTTCCAGTCACTGCTGCTTTTTAGCATCTTCGAGCCTGACATCAGTTCTGGATGCAGCTAAATGCCAACTATCCCGATAAACACGTACACTACCAGCTGTGGCTCCATCTGCTCAACTAAACATTTTCACACCAAATCTGCCGGGGAAAAAAAAATATTGTTTTTGGAGCTGGTTTGTAACAAATGAAATATTAAAATCTTAACTCCAGGTGTCCCTTCACTTTTCTGTTCCTCTGATGAATATATTTAGAAGAAAAAAAACCTGCTATTTATAGCCTGCTTCAAACCTGCAAAATCCAATGGAAAGAATTTGATGTGAAATGAATAGATAAACAAAACGGAAATCCAAAGATGATAAACCTCTGTGTGCCCCAGCAGATACCTATGTGACTACATATCAGGAGCACTGAGGAGTGGGATCTCTAAGCAGCTCCCACCCCTCTGCCTCACCCTGGCCACAAGCTCAAGCAACCAGGGCTGCTGCATTTCTCGGCCTTTTCCCAAAGCACTACGATTTCTAATCTGACATTGAAATCAGTACTTTAGTAAACTTGTGTGATAGGTGCAGTGTTTCAGAGCCTCTTTTCAAATGTGAATACACAACTCTTTTGCAAGTAGGGATATCTATACAATATCCCACCAAAGTTCTCAAAGGTTTATTACATTTATATTACATGTCTAACGTTAATGTCTACTCAATTTTTTTTTCATTGAATATTTAAATCTTCTTGAGCAAAGCAATAAAAGCTCTCAAAAACAGGTGAAGTAAAACTGAACTTGGCTCTTGCTTAAACTTTCAAAATCACATCATATAGCTTGGCATATAGCTCGGCAGGGTGCTGGAAACTATACCTGCTCCTGCTCCCTGACATACCAAGTCTGAACAAAGAATAAGGTTTAAACTGCGCTAAGCTAGTGCTTTCCACTTTCCACTCCCTTGCTGGGAATCCAACAAAAGGTGTTGGGCAGCTCCAGCTCTATCACCACGAAAACTCAGCAGCTGCTGTGAAGTACTGACAGGACGAAGGCCAAGCAGTAGAAGATCAATCTTATCCAGAAGAAGCCCAAGTATTTCTTTCCTGCTATACATGTTAGGGCCTGCTCCTCCTAGGGGACTTTGACTGCACGTGCCAGAATCCAGAGCTAACCTTACATCTTCTTGAACAAGTTTGAAAATAATGGCTACAAATCTACTTAACTTGAAAGACCAGATGATTCAGTTTGGCATTTGTTTTGTACAGTGTCTTCTTAAAAGCAAAAACAGAACAGCTCCCCACCCAGCAAGGGCTATAAATGCTTTGAGTAACATAAGAAGTAAGAAAACAGCAAAATAGTTGATGAATAGACTACATTGTGGTTTAAAATTCAAAGGCATTCTAGTGGAAACTCAAGAGGGATGAAAAGATGTGCTGCTTCTGTAACTTATGTTAATGAAAGCTAAGAGTAGTTTTATTGAAGTGAATAGAGTTATGCCAAAATTTTCATACTAAAGAGACATCAGACCCACTTAGCACTGAAGTACCCCTTGACAACTGAGTACATTTCTGTTTCAAAAAGTTAAAATAAAATTTGAACATTACACATTTTTCTATAGTGTTATATATGTTCCTTGTGAAAAAGAAAGAAACACAAAGTTATGCTACATCTAATAATTTCGTCTAATTAAAAAAATGACATCTAGGAATGTGTTTTAAGTGGAATTGGCAAGCAATCAACAATTCAGACTCTACATCAGAGATTTCTGAGCCTTACAGCATTCTTATGATTCCCTTCTGAGTTTATTCTCACTACTAAATTCTAGTAGAAAGAAAACCCAAAAAGTTTTTAAAAATGCTAAAATTAAGTAACATGAATGAAAACAGTCGTGAGAAAGGTATCCAAATTCTGCTCAAAGATTAGTGTCTTTATATTTTATCCTTTCTAGTTCAATAATCTATCTGCATTAATACAAATATATCAGTAGAGAAAGAATTTTGGCTAGAAAGCAGGATAATTTTATTACCTAGCAGTTTTTTCTATTGAATGCAACAGAATTTAATACTTAGTGCTGTTGAATCTAACAAGTGAATACAACTAAAGCATGACAATAAAACAATAAAATACGTCTTTCTTTCTGCTCAAGTCTTTGACTGAAGAGACAGTATAAAGAATCTCAATAATAAAACAAATTGCAAGAGACAGGAGTCTCAAAAATAACCAAAGTACTACGTAGGTATGTGCTGATGCAGAACGTGTACTTAACCCACTTTACTGTCTTCTGTATTTTGAGGTTTTCGAAAGAAATACAGGGAAATCAGAGCATAATTTTTCTCTTATGGACAAAATTATAAAGAATATAAAATAATAAGGTCAATATCCAAAATTATATATAAGTAATTTTGTTTTTCTATTGTTCAATAGCAACATATCTGGCCTCTGGCTAACAAATATATATATATTAAAAAAATAAAATCATATGGCATAGTATTTTTTGTAGCATCTTGTCAGACGCTTTAACGTCATGGTAGCTTCAGTGTAGATATTGTATTGTTATCTGCATCTGTGATTAACAACAGAACAAAAAGTGATCTTAGCAACTTCTAGGGGAAAAGTTTATAAGCCACATAATATAAGCCACAAATAACAAGATATTGCACTAACAGTTTCCCACTTATTTATTCATATATTGGAATTTGGCATATTTTCACTGTAAGAGTTGTACTGCTTTACCAAGTTGGGGATCTTTACAAACATAGATGTATAATGATATAAATATGATGCATATTTCTCATCCTTTCTCGAGGAGGGCAGGAAAGAATAATAGAACCTCCAAGCTGGACGTTGCTTTTTTGTTCTAACTATACACATTTCTGTGTAATGGTATTAAGACAGAAGCAAGTTCAAGATTTTTTTTTGCATCACACAAGGAAATAAGGCAATATTTTGATATAATCAGATCCTTCAGGAATAAATTTCAGACTTTGATGCAAACTCTGCTGATGTATGCTCCCTCCTACAGATAAGCTTTCTATTTTTTGTGAAGAGATCTACTGGAGAACTTCCAGCAGTGAAGCTATCAAGCACTGGTGGTTGAGATAGCTTTTTAGATATTTGAGCCCAGGCCAGAGTGTCTTGAAGATAAGAGCAGAGACTGAAGTTAAGCCTAATTCTCTAAAAAAAGCCAATGTTTGATATGCTCCTGGTAGACTGAGTTGTTACAACCTTCTGTATTAGATAACTTTCCCTGAGCAACACAAACTTATTTTCTGGTACAATGTGTAGCTCTTATCCAAGGGAGAAGCAGTAAATGCATGAATAACTGCAGCCAGTTCAACATCCACTGGGATAAGGTGCACTCTTCTATCCAAATAGAAAACTGGACAGCTTTATTTACCAGATGTTGATATGAGGCAGCTTTAGTGTCATCGCTGAATACAAAATTTCTCCTAAACCATGGTCTGCAGTGATCAAATAAGGTATATACCTTTCTTTAGGAGCTACTGTACTGGGCCTAGAAACTCATCATTTTCTCCTTCTGTCTCATTTGAGTTTAGTTTCAACCAACTATTCTTCATCTCTGAGCTTTTTTCTTGCAATCACTTGTCACTGCAGTAAAACAGGAATGGCCACAGGTCACAAGGTATGAAAGGAAGTGCATATGAGCTGCATATTTTTCATGCATACTATTTAACACATTCACACAGTAGCTGAGTATAGACGCCAGGAAGAACTAACTGTAAAACTGATTCTTGAAGGACACGAGAGTGAAGAACAGAAAGTCTGCCCCCTGACAGCTTGTTGGATGTATTCGTCTGGGAAGAACACCAATCATTTTAGTGTACTAGTGGATACTGCCACCTCTCTCAAGCAAGAAAGTACTGTCTTATGATCAGTTGTGTTAAATGACTTGGGTATACTTAAAGGGATGAGAACAGACATGAGGTCCCTCTTTACTGAGGAGAGTAGATTACCTATTGCACATGCCATTAAAGTCATTTTGTGCCCTGGTTTAAATTCACATTGTGGCAGATCCTGAATTTTGTCTTAATTTAGTTAATGCAATTGGCCTTTGGCTAGCTTCTCCATGAGCCTTCAAAGAGTTTCATGATCATTCTGTGTCTGTGAGTAGGGCCAGACAAAAAAAGATTATTATAGTTAGCTCAGGGGTGAAATGTGGAAACTGCTATACAGCACGGAAATGCTACACAAAGGTTTCAGACAGGAAATGAATAGCTAATCTAACTGAAGCTACAGGGAGAATGAGAGAAATGTGAGATATAATTAGTCAAACTGGAATTTGTTCAGGACACTGAGGTTAACACCTCTCCTCTTGCAAATTGTGCCAACGCTATACCTGAAGGACTTCAGATTTTTATTTAATTTGAAAAGGAATGTATCTAACCACAAAATTCTTTTTCACATAAGGGACAATGGGTTCAGCATATAATACAGTGAGAAACGTCTCTTCTGAACCATCCTTCGCACTTCTTTCAGCATTTGGATCTCTCTGCAAGTATTCCATTCAAGTAGTTACTCAGGATAACATTCAGCTTGGTAGGTGAAGACAAACACCTTGAAGTACAACTATAATAACCATGAGTCAAATATTCACATAATTTAATGTAGCCAACTATCTAACGAACTAAATAAAAACACACAGCAAACCAAACACTGGAGAATACATCCTGAAAAACTTCTATGACGTTCCTTTAAGTTCAAATAGGAATCGTAAGCAGATGAATAAAATCCATATAAATACACACAATTGCATATATATGAAAGAATCAATTTTACGATGTTCAAAGGGTGCAAAAAATACTACTGCTAGATTTTCCTGATCATTCAAGAATGACAGATCAATCTGTTTAAGGAAGAAAAATGGATTGAAAACTCACAGTATTTTAAAAGGCAATTCCTTTCAGAGATCTACTTTTTGACAAGTTATGATCAGCAATGGAGAAATCCATTTTCTGTTAAACTTCCATAGTGATATATAATTTTTAAAATGTACATAACCAATTTGTATCAATGTCCACATCTTCCAAAAGCAGCCTCTACTTTTCAATTCCTCTGTTTTTGTATCTAAAATAATGGTTATCTGAGATGTCAATTGCCTACAAGTTAAGGTGGAACTACTCTTGCTAAGGACTCTGGTTGGTGCCTGTTCAGTTCTTTCCCTGAAACCTGACTGATTAACTCGGAGCAAGGCAGACTTGTATCTATAGCCACAGTTTCCTACCCAGCCTTTGAAAAGAATAGTTCCCCACACAACACAGGAAAATCAGGCCATGGACTTTAGTCAGTGGGCAGCCAGCACCTGAAGCATTCAGAGAAACCACATTTTAAGACTTCGGTTGTATTTCTACATCATCAGGCAATTATGTAATGACTTACAATCTGTAACCTTACAGATACTCCTCTAAGGGTTTCATGCCACAGAACAAGTTAATGACCCACTACAAAATGCCTCCTTATAACGGCATTCAAAACTTTGTTTTAGCACTTTGATTATGAATGACATGTTTCTTGTTTCATTGCCAGTAAAGTGCTGAGTAATTAACTGCACAACATATAAAGCAGCTTTTCAGATGTTGGGTACAGAACATTAAAAAAGCTAAGATAAACACAAACTTCCAAAGAGTCTCTTAAATTTAATAATACTACATAAGACATTGTTATTATCTGTCATTGAAAAGCATTCAGGTCCTATGAAATAAAGAGAGTAAGGCAAAATTTGTTTCAGATAAATTATAAGAAACGGTTACTATTAAGGATCATAATGTTTTCTTATGGTTTTAAAATGTTTATTAAACAGAACACATGCACAAATACTAAAAGTACACCCAGATTTTAACTCCTCTAACTAGCACTACTGTAATGTACTTTACTGACTAAACCGCAATCAAATGATTCATCTCTCACGTTATAAAAAAACCTGAACTTAGAATACAGTCAAATATTTTGTTAGTATCATTGATGCAGAATTTACAAGCCACTAAAAGGTTAACAAGTAAAACAGTAATTTAAAACAAACTAGTACTAAGTCTTTGCTCCTCTTGTATATTTATGCCTATACAATAAAATAACACAAACTATATGCTTTATTAGTGCTGACATCAAACAGCTATACAAACCACCATAATTGCATACACATCCTTACCAGACATTTCAATGAAAACAGTGTCTTCCTTGTCTCTTTATCCTATGTGTAGCTATTTCATCATCTTCAATTCAGATATCATTACTAAACTTCTGCAATCTCAACACAAAGATCTTCCTTTTGTAGAAAAGTAAAAAAAAAAAAAAAAAAAAAAAAAAAAAAAAAGCCTCTTCTAAGCAATAAAAAAAATACCACCACCACCAAATTGCAGGCGAAACATTTCTGAGAAAACAGAGAACATAACAAAATAGAAAGTATTTCCCTAATTAAGTAGAAGCAGTGGAGGATACTTTGGATCACTGTACCCATTCATCTGCCATCTCAAGCAACCACCTGGTGTAATTTCTTCCAAAAGAATGACCAAGCTCTATCTCTACAATCAGATTATGTCTCCCACTACTCCCATCAAAAGAATGCTCCAGAATTTCACTGCTCTGATGGTAAGAAGACTTACAGTTTCCAGCCTAAATATCTCATGTTACCAAATTTGCTTTTACTAGTCATTTAATTAAGCTGGCTTTTCATTTGTGATTTTTTTCCCTACTTCCCTCTTGGCAGATTTCTAAATAGTAATCCATGGCAGCACAGAGTCTCCCTCAGCTATTCCTGTTGAATCTATTACTTTAAAGAAGTATAAGAACAGAAGAGGAACAAAATTAGGCATGGCACGTAAACATGATTCTGTGGCCTAAAAATCAGGATGGCTAAAGAGGTGGACAAAACACAGTTAAACCGAGTAGTTAAAGAATGGAATTGAATCTGCTTCCTATATCACAGGCCACAAAATAACCCAGTAGAACACCTCATTTTAAGAAAAAGCTGAGCCTCATTTTTTCTTTCAAGAAGCATAGATACTCACACACTCTCCTTTGAACAGGTTTTCTGGCTCTCAATGTATGTCAGTGCCAAATTAAAGGCTGAAGGAGCTATGCTGTCAGTGAATTATCTCTAACAGCTTTCATTCCAGTATGTTTCTTCTGAGCACTTCTACTGAGGTATCTGAGTTTCTACAATCACAAATAACAGGGATTTGAGGGTGAAATTTAATGTTATTTCTAATCCCTCCTAAACATGGGATTAAATATTCCTGTTCTCCCCTGTGTTTATAACCACACTATCCCATCATTTCCTTTACATGAGAGCTAGAAATGGTGGAAGAGTAGGAGGAAACTACTCCCTTTTCTGAATTGCAGCACCTGCATTGTAAATGCAGGACTCTGCACTAAGATCCTTTCAAGTACCTGAAATCTTTTTTTTTTTTTTTTTTTTTTTTTTTTTTTAACCTGTATAATGAAGCTAATTAGCACCTTTTAATGTAGAATTAAACTACTCATTTGAGGTTTCTCTGGTCTACCGTGGACTGACAGTTCTGAAGAAATACAGTTAAGGTCATCTTTAGTGGAGTCTGAAGCCTAGATTTTGTCTTCTAGATGGCAAACCTTGGACTTTTCAGAAGCAAACAATTCTGTTAAACTTTAAAATATAAATGATTTCTTGCTTCTTAAATAAAGTCTAAACAAATTATTTTGTGACATTCAATCTGAAGTCCATTTTAAAAAAACTCATCTTTATTCCACTGCCATTAATCATACACCCATTACCAAGCTTCTAGTTTCAAGCTCCTCTTTATTTTTTTAAAGGGAAGTTGAAGGCAACAAAGCAATAGCAACAATACAGCAGGTAATGCCACAAAAGTGAAGAATTTACTCTCAACTCTCATGAGTCTGAGCCTCATCAATTTTATTTTTTTCAGCTACTCTCTATAGATATTACACTATATTAAATCTGCAACACAGACATATTTATCTTGAGCTATTCTGTTATATGTATGTTCGTGAGAAAAAAAAGTAACACACAAAACCAAAGTTCTCCAAGATGCTGCACAGAGGACATAAGAGTGGTGTTACTTTAATTTGCAATTTCTTACCAAAGATTAACTACTCACACTTTGCTTTAATAGATGTGCCTGGTAGTACTTCAAACATATAACCACTAACAAAAAAATTATTTTATCTGATGTAACACATGTAACTACATTGCTTCTTTTTTTTTTTTTTCCTTTCTATTTTTCTTTTATTTTTTTCTCCCTGAATGGATTTATTAATATAATTAGTGTTGGTCACCAAACATGATCATTTCTTGAGAGGCCAAAATATACTTTAGAATGATAATTTTAGGTGTTCTTACTGTGGAACTGCATTCAGGACAACTCAGTGTAATAATCTATAAATCAGTGTAACTGACTTGTGGCTGAGTTTCCCAGCACCACTCTGCATTTCAGTATGATCTGTGGGCAAAAGAAACTGTAAGTTTTATATCCAGAATTTATAGGGTGCAATAAAACAATTAGCATTCAGAATGGAAATGGATACAAATTATCCACAGAATTAACTCTTAGACATCTATGAAGTCATGAATAATATTTTCAAACTGAAATTAATATTTGTAGTTGAACAGTTTTTAAAAAGCTTAGAAACAGTATCACCTACTCACTTCAAGGTTAGAAAAGTAATGCAAATCCATATAGGTTCCTGATGATAGAGGTACGATTAACACATTTTCATCTTCTCTAATAGAACTGCTCTGGTACAAAATATATTGTTCTGCACTGTCATGATGTATGGCTCATATTTAGAAATACGACAGTTGGTAGTGCATTATGGCATTACATTAAGCTGAATACATTCTTGTGCTGCACAGGAAAAGATAAAGAGGCCTCAATTTCTGTCTTCTTTTTAAAAAATAATGAGTTTGCTCTATTTTCTCAGTGCAGTGGTAAAAATTCAGAAAATATAGCATTTACTGAACTATTCTCTCTGTTTCAAAAACTTTATTTCAAACAAACCCTAACTGCTTTATTAGACTATGAACTACATTAGTTAATAGAAGTGTCTGCCCTGAGCCATTATCACATTACCTAAAAAACTTCTGTCCCTATACGTAAATAACTTCTTCAGCTTTAATATTGTAGTAATAAATAAAAAAGCAGCTATCTTAAAGACCTGCTTTTGTCCCATGGAAACTTACCTAGAACACTATAAAAATTCACAGTGGCTACCCTGCCAAAAAATGACACAATTTCAGAAGGGTCACAAGCTCAGGATTTTTTTAATAAACCGATATATTGTTAAAACATTCTTAAGGGCTGGTGCTGCTATCTGCTCTCTGGCTGAGAACTTGGAGGCTCCTCATAAGATTTATTTCCCTTTCACATGCAACACCAGTAGTTACTGAGTTTCCCCAAAGAACTACTTAATATTCAAGTTTCTTCTGAAGCTGATGATAGACTGGACTCATTAGGTTTCCATTCCCTCATCTTTTACATTTTGGGGGGAAAATATAGTGGGACAAAAAGGTCTGTTAAGGATGGGTTGCAGGTATTCAAGTCTAGGAGAATTTGGACATTTCTGAAGAAAGAAGACCAATAGCTCTAGATTAATGAAAACAGGCCTTATTTCTGTTATACATTTTAACAAGAAAAGTAAAAAAAAAAAATACAGGAAGATTGGTAACTTTAAACTATCTTAGAGCTTCTATAGCCACTAGAAAATAGCATCTACGCATCTCGCAGTCACTAATGGATTGCTCTAAACAATGCTGCTTTGATGCAAGGAAGTCCCATTATCCTCATTCTTCTCTTGAAGAACTGCAGCATGAAGAAATTAAGTCATTTATCCAAAGTAACACAAGGTGCCTATGGGACAGACTGTGCAATTTATCATGAATCTATAGAGCCCCAGTTGAGTGCCGTAGCCAGTAGACCATCTTCTGCTCAGCTGATAGAACTGCTGTACAGTACCTTAAACAACCTTTCAAAATGCTTTTTGCTCTATCACCATTCTAAAAATCCGTTTAAGATACCAACTTTCAGAAAACTTAATTAGGTGTCCTATACCTTGTCACAACATCAGCTGTGACTCTTGGGAACACACTTCTTAGACCAAACATTACATTTCTCTTCAAAGTTAGCAGCAAACCTTAGCAGGTTGGCAAAGATTCCTCATGCTCTGCTAATGACCATTCTTTAATAAAGTCCACCCTATTATTTTTTTTTTCAAGGCTTCTTATAATCCTGCATCTGAAAGCAATTATTATACTAGCAGTGTGGAAGTCTAAACATATGGCAGGAGCCATTCTTTGAGTACTAAAATATTTCCTGGCAAACTGAAAGCAAAACTGAAGAGATCAGTTTATCATTTGGTAAAGCTGCTTAAAAAACAAACAAACAAAAAAGCATCAATAAACAAGGAAAGTTATTTCTTTTTTCTTTCAGTATTCAGTGAACGGTGTTTTGGTTTGAATGTAATTTAAGCTGCAAGACAATCTGTGAGACAGGGAATCCTTGTTCTAGCACACTGAGACAGTATCTGCCTCTAAGGATTCAAATTAATTAAAATATGATATTTAAAGAATAAACTACTAAAGTTTTCTCTTTATCCAGAGAATAAGTATACAACTCACATCAGCAACATAAAATTCTCCAGCCACTATTTTCACCTGAAGGGA
Organism: Tetrao urogallus; assembly: GCF_951394365.1. Taxonomy (NCBI): domain Eukaryota; kingdom Metazoa; phylum Chordata; class Aves; order Galliformes; family Phasianidae; genus Tetrao; species Tetrao urogallus. The sequence goes on along the minus strand of NC_136814.1, from coordinate 72,848,619 downwards.
TCATGATCAGGAGTGAAAAGCTTACTAGGTCACGCTCCTTTAATCTTACCTTCTCCTCTGGATGACTGCCAAAAGCACCACTTATGATGATGTTTATGAAAAAGAAATTGAACTGAGATCATCATCTAAATTCCACACAATTCACAAACAACTTTCATATAGTAACAATTTTTGTTCACTGCTTGGGTCGACTGAATTTAAATTGGTGACATAAAGGTGAAAGTTTCTGTGTTCCAGAATCAATCTCAATACTATTCATTGTTTTCATTTTCTGAAGTTCAAAGTAATAGAAGTGAGAATTATATGGCAAGCACTGTAGCCTCTGCTTTTCACCCAGCTAAATATTTTCAGATTTTTTCTCTTAAAATATTCCTAAACATGACACAATCCCACAAAATTTTCTCATGTGGAAAATTTCTGATTAAAACAATAACCCTCCATTAAGTAGGAAAATAATTTTCCACCAGATAATCAAGTTTTGATATTAAAAAAGTTCTGGAAACAATAAAGACAAAGCAGTTCTACAAGTTCAATTGTGCTCTATTAAAGCTGTTTGCTTATTTCCAGGGGTTTTATTAAGGGTATCAAACAGATTGTTTTGGCTAATTTAAACTGATGATGGAAAAGTAAGATCCTACAATCTTAAGATTTAATAATTTTGCTCACAAATTTTTGCATTTTTAATTGCATTAGAAAATTAATTTGGCAATTCTGTTCCATATTCAACAAAATTTAACTAACATACACATTTTTATCAGCTTCAGAGATGAAGTGTGTATATTTATTTCTATACTCTAGGAAATGGGCTTGTGAAAAATTGCATGGAATTCTCTACTGTGTTTGAGGAAAGACGTTTCTCTGAAAATCTTTAATTTAACCTATTGAAACTTTTCTCTGTTGAGCAGGAAAGAAATTAAGAGGAAACAGAATATTCTTCCAGGAAAATCAAAAGAAATTTTGAAAATAGACACAGTGTGTCTGAATAAAAGATTCTTGTTATATCATTTTCACCCAAGAAGACTGCTTTTCTTCAGCTTTTCAAATACCTTAACTCTCCACCATTTTTAACAAGACGAACATAACCAAAAAGAATAACCTCTCCCACAAATTTATTACCAAGTTATTTAATCTGTACTAGCAGAACACTAGCATGTTAAGAAAACAGCAATGAAGCTGGTGGGGGGTATGGAGCGTAAGTCCTGTGAAAAGCAGCTGAGGGAATCGGGACTGTTCAGTCTAGACAAGAGGAGACTCAGGTGTGACCTTATTGCAACTGCCCAGAGGAAGACTATGGTGAGGTGGGAGTCAGCCTCTTCTCCCATGGGAGTAGAAATAGGAATAGAGGAAATGGCCTCAAGTTGCACCAGTGGAGATTCAGGTTGGATATTAGGAAAAAATTCTTCTCCAAAAGAGTGATCAGGTGCTGGAATGGGCTGTCGAGGGAGATGGTGGAGTCACCATCCCTGGAGGTGTACAAGGAACATTTAAATGTTGTATTAAGGGACGTGGTTTAGTGGGGAGATATTGGTGGACACTTGGACTGGATTATCTTGGAGTTTTTTCCAACTTTGGAGTTACTATGATTCTACTTCAACAGTACATTTTTAAAAGTCTATCTTTCATCCACAGAACAACAAAACAGAAAACTGAATACATTTCTAAATTCCTAATCTGATTTTGGGAGGAATGCATCAGTTCTACAAAGTAACTTTGGCAAATAGAGTTCAAAAGCTATACATTATTCAGAACTGAAAAATTATTACTTTCATTACCTGGTTTCACATACTGTTAACTATTTCCTCAGAGACTGATTGATTGACTTCTATGAGCTGTGCTACTTTACCATCATATCAGCCGCTATTTTCTACCAGCATTCTTTCCCGCTCTACACTGTGCAAATCTCAACTGTGTCAACCAAAGCAATCAGACCACAAAAAAAAAAAAAAAAAAAGAAAAAAGAAAAAAGAAAAAAACAGACAGAGACCCAAAATTTGTTTCATGGCCTATTTGGTTTAACAACAGACCCAATGGCCATTCAAGCACATATAATTCAGAAGGCCTGCCTGCCAGCAATAAAGACTGAAATTGGATACTTTGTGAGATTAATTACCGAGATAGGGCATGATAATGCTAGTCAAATGGGAAGGTAATTAAAGTGCACCTTCCATGAAAATTATTCATTGCTGATGTATCAGGTGACAGATAAATCAAAAGGAACTTAGAGAAAAGGTACAGATTAGCTTGTGGAAGGCCTTTCCTCCTTGCAATTTGCAGCACTTGTGGCTGCTAAGTGTGGCTTCACTGCATTGTTCCCATCCTAAAACAAACGGTGAGACCTCAGCCTTTGAGAAAGAGGAACCCTTACAGAAGTTAGAATCGTTGTGATTGCATACAAAAGGGCCAGCTAGAGTGAAAACAGTCAGCTGGCAGTTTTTGGATTACTAGACCTCTCTGCTTCTATCCCATAAAGGATCACTGCAACCATAAAAGGCAGCAAGTGATGAATTAATAAGTTGACTAGTCCCCTGGGTGCAATACTTATAGATGGAGGACATGCTGCGGTAATCAAACAGGGTTATAAATTGTGTACACTGAATGGCACAAAACGCGTCTCACTTCATCACCATTAAGACAAGACTTCCTGAATTTGTCATTAACTCTTTAACTTCAATATATTTATTTAAACAGTAAAAGTAACAGAAAGAGCTTACAATAACAAAAGGGCAAGTGATACTACCCAGCGGGATATACAGTCTAATGGAGATCACTGACTTTTACTTTCTACAGCTACAGGGGTCAAGCTGCACTCCTTTTACACCAAATTTCCCCTTGAGATGTACTGATTAAGTCAAAAACATTCAATTAATTGCATTTCTAAATGCAGAAAAAATGCAGAATGAAGTCAGGGTTGTTTTTATTTGTTTGTTTGTTTGTTTGCTTGTTTGTTTTTGCTTGCTAGTGCAAATTCCTAAGCATTTTTTCAATACTTCAAAAAAAAAAAAAAAAAAAGAACTATTTCCATAGGTAAGCATTTCCCAGACTTCATAGAAAATGTCAGAACTATCTTACTCTATCTTACTTCGGATGCAAAATCTGTGCAAATGGATAGTTGAATAATTACTCTTCTCTCTGTTTGTTTTTATACATTTGTTAACTCCCTAGGTTGTGATATTAAAGTAATTCTGACTTTTCATTGGAGGTTAAGTGAGAAGAAAATTTATTCTGTCCCTTTTATTTTTAATCACAGTAAACAGCCATTATAAAGGCCATAGAAACCTGCCAGAAAAAAAACTACCAATTGCTTTGAGTCAGAGAATAAGACAGTTCTTGAAATCTTTCTTTAATTTAATCGCCTCAAAATATACTTAAATTTTTCACCACATTTTGAAACAACAGTTCTGGATGTTTCATAGATAAGTTCTAGCCTATTTTCTGTGTCCTCTGAATATTTTTCCCTACCCTAGGTTTTATAGTGAGTTGTGGAAATAAAAACTTAAATGAGAATTCATATTGTTGTAAATTTCAACAATGTTAAGTCCAAACTGAAACCATTTTTCAGAGCCCGATGGGAACCATATACATATTTCAAAACAGAATTTATGAAACTGGACATTATTGTTCCCAGTATGGGAACCATATTGTATTTGCAGGAGTTTATATGATAGTGCAATCAAGAGAGGCACTGTATCCTTTCACCATCTTCACCGTAGTTGGCAGTTATGTTATTTCCTCTAGCAGAGGAGTTTTACTGATTTTTCTCATAGTTTTGTCACTTTCAGAACAGCCTATGACTATTAAATTTTATAGACCTCTTAATCTATAAATACAGCCTAGAAATCTTAATTAGTTTAAGCTATGAAACAAAAGTGTTGTTGAATTGAGAATGGGGTATGCGCACAGGCTTGACCACCATATCTGTACAATTGCATAGTTAACCAGTTAGGCACAGTTGGGGCTCAGGTACTCCCTGCCAGACAATGGTCAGGCATGAGTCAGCACTTAGAATGGGCCAAGACTTTTCTCCAGTGGCAGCCTCAGACTGGACAGTGTTTTGGGAGATAAATATAACTTTCCAAGAATCAGCCCTGGTGATGCTTGCAACGAACCAAATCACATAGGCAAAGATTTTGTAAACAGGGAATGTATGTTGGCTTCTTTAGGCTTTCACTGCCTGTCCGCCAGTATCCAAAGAGCATTTGAGCTCTGGGTTTTGATCTATAAGCTGGTGAGACGAGACTTTTCTGCTTGAAAAGATCACCTCCATCCTTTACTTCTGCTGTAGTCAGCAAAGATGTGAAGAGCTAGTTTCTTCTTTGGCATCTAGAAATTACCTTCCAGAGCATTATGACTGTGATAATATTCTGTAAGCCTGGGCTAACTTCTAAGGCAAAGGTTGAAAGTGTCCCCAGGAGGATGGTGAAGGAGTTCACTTACTCTAATTTATTGTTCATGGAAGGTTATCTGTTTGCAATTATAGTGTGCCACTGCATGGCTGAGTTAGTTTATTGCCTACACAAATGTATATAATGCTGATGGGTGGTCATCGCTGCATTACTGTAGGTAAGATAAAATGTAAGGCACCTGCAGCCCACCTCATGGGGGCTCTTAGCTGGCATTAAAGTAAAAAGGATGTATAGAATAAATATTTTACATTTCAGAAACACATTTAGCATTAGTGTTTAAAGTAATCAAATGAAATATCCCTATATGTGCATATCCTCACTAAATGTCTCACTTAATTCTGTCGTTGGTAAGAGGGATCAGTCTTAATAACATGAATTGTTAAAAAAAACTAACAGATTATTTTTTAAAGAATCTTAGAGTCCTGAAGACAAGCAATTATATTTAAATTTGCTTTCTTGTTAAGTATTTTTTTGAAATTAAAGGAAAGCATGTAAATACTGTTAACACTGTGGCAGAAATTAACATCTTCATATTTGAGGAGTGGGAGAAAGAGGGCATTCATGTCATCTAACTTTTGCAGTTAATTTAGGTGACTAAATATGGAAGGTAACGTAAAGCTTCTTCTGTAATGAAAGATGAGTCAATGCAGAATTCCTAAATTTGATTTCTGTTCCCAATCACTCCCTAAAGAAACCTATCAATCTCCTCTGAGTGCAGCAATGTAAATATCCACAAAAGATTTAAATAAAATGCTAATGTTTAATGCCAACATCAAAGAGCAGAATGTTTAGCCCTAAAATACTTCATGTGATTAACCCTACGTTATACAAGGAGCAATGGCACTTTCCCTTCTTTGTTTCTAGTTAAGCTGAAATATGAAAAATTAGAACTAAGGGTGAAATTCTGATTTCATCTACACAAGTGAATATATGGAATAATTCCACAGGAGGACCACAGAGGAAGATCATTAGAGCATTGTCTCTGAACTATCAGCATTGAATTTCTCATTTCACAGGTTTGATTAGAAAGTCTATGAACTCAAATAGATTTTAATGAAGTAAAAGGTATTTCTCCATACAAATATCTAGCTCTGAATCTAGCCTGCTGATTCAGCTGCTATTGTCTGAAAGGAGTTTGGGTGCTATGGAGAAAAATGAGCACTCCATGACACATTAGGAAATGGGGTACTCAAAAAATACACACTCTCAGATGACATACAGGAACTGTCAGAAGAGATGTTAGACACATCCATCAGCAGGTCTCAGAAAGGAGATACAGAAACTAAAAGGTCTGCCACTGTAAATGCATGCATGTGAGTGGAAACCCTGGGTTCAGCAGACAATCCTGTACAACAAGCCGTTTAAGTATATGTAAAAGTTTGGGAGAGTCATCCTTAAAAAGAAAAGCTAAGAGTTACAGGAGAGGAATGGGTCTTACATCTCAGCTCAAAGCAAGTGAGATCTGACTTAAAAAATCTGGAAGATACATTAACAAGCTAGTGGAAATAATTAAAAGACTAAGCTACATGTATGTATGTATGTGTGTACGTGTATGTGTGCTTGTGTAAGTGTGAGCATTTCTCTCCCTTTTTCTCTCACTCATTCTGCCTGTGTATAGCAGGAACAAGAAGAAAGATAAGGAACAGCCCATTCTGCGCTTCAAAGATTTCTTTCATTAACATTAAAAAAATACCAGCAGTTCTGTGAATAATTTTCTAACAGTTTTCTGTGTTTCATGGAGATTCTCTCATGTCTGGCACAGAATTTAGCTCATTCAGTAGGGTACAGATTTTCACTGCACCGTTCATTTCACATAGGATTTTAAGATTTCTACTGTTTTCTCAAACACAGTTAAAATTGATCAAAAACCAATTTTAAAAAGGAGCTGAAATAAAATGGTCCAAAGAGATACACAGATAGCACATTCATACAGCTTCACACAGTGAGACAAAAATAACCTTGTCCAAATAAGCATTAATACTAAAACGGTTTAAGTCATATGACATATCCTGCCTTCTGTGTAGATTATCCTGAAAAAATGAGTATACTGATGAAAAAGCAGCGTTTGAGAATTAAAACTAAAGCTGTCATTGAAATCCACTTTATTTTGTATGTTGCTACGACAGTCTTAATAAGCTACCTTTTGTAAACATAACATGCAGTTTGTTACAAGCTCAAATTTAGGGCATATATATTGGTTGCACAATAAGAAGATTTCTGTGTCATTATCACGAGTGTGATTTAGTTGACTTATGTTCACATATTGACACAGTTATGTAACTCTTAGCTCAGACAAATAGCTCTGTTCTTGATATTCTCTATCCTACTGTAGTTAATGACCAAATATTGTTAAAAATTGGGACACTAATTATCTGATGTCGACATGTTATGGATAATTAAGAATTGCTCACTCTGAAGCCATACTAATTGTTTTTCACAGGTCTCCTTCTCTTGTCCTTGTGTCACCAACAAGGCAAGCAGCTACAGGTTTGTGCGTACATCTCTGTCATGCACATTGTCACAGAACATACATCATCCTTTCTGGCTCATCCCCAATTAATTTTGCTGGATTGCAGCAATTATCTCTCCCTTTGTGACTGACCTCCTGGTAAATGGAGTGCACTATAAATGGATTTTTTCCTGTGCAGTTTACCACTTAATTGATCCTTGTTGGCTGCCCACAATAGCATATACTAAACTTAAGTCATAAAATGATTGAAATTGAGAGAAAGTGGTTACCATGTTTAAGCAATTGTAGTTGACAACTGTAAAAATTAGATCTTGATAATGTTCTCTCATTTACCCTATTACTTGGATCAGTTGGTTAAAGCTGTTAATGATCCTCTTGGATCAATGTCTTTTGCTTGTATATAATTGCAGCTATAAATTGCAGCTATAATTTACTGCATTGGTAGATTAGTACAGATTTTTTCATAGATAGCTCTGCATCATTCCACCAGATTGCTGTCTGCATCAAATTTGCTTCTATTCATCACTAACAAAGCAAAGAAAAAGATAATCAGCATATCCTATCTCAACATTAACTACTGAACTCAAGATAACTCCTTCATTGTTGTCTATTTGCAGTCTTCAACCATGGTTTCCTCAATAAATTGTCCTGAGAATTTCCTCTAAAAATAGACACAATTATATATTCTGACTATACACTAAAGAGTAGTAGATATAACTGTACAATTAGGAATATACCCTATGGAGCTAGAGCTGGTTCTATCATAAGCAAAGTCAAAGAAATTACACACAGCAGCACATCAGAGACAGAAAAATTGTTCAGTGTTACCGATTGCCTGGACTATTCTAGAACCAGGAGAATCTACTGCTACCGAAGGAGATTTCTATGCTGCAAAGTGTACAATGGCTATTATGCTATTACGTCTCTTTTTTACTTTACCCCACTTGCAACAGAAGGATGAAGCCCAGCTCTTCACAGACCTTTATTTTGTACTAGCTCCCTGTTCCAGCTCAGCTTTTCACTTTTGCCTGCCAAGAAGTAAACCATCCATTCCTGGGACATCAATATTCCCTAAACTGCTACAAAGCCATGGACCAGAAAGGAAAGATTTATTTTTTTCACCTATGGACCTGTTTAGACAAAACTCTGTTTTTCTTCCTAAATAAAAACAGGCTTGCTGCCACATGCAACAAATAACAAATAGTAAGCTGAATAAAATATGATCTGTTGTGAAAGAATAGCAGCAGAATCTCAGACACATATATAAAGTGGACTACAAATGCGCTGTCTTAAAATGCTGGACAAATCTACTTGGCACCTCATGCTAAACAGTTAATTATAAGATTGAACTTCAACACTAAATGGTGGAATTAACCTGGCACTAGTGTGAGCAATCTTGTCTGTCTAGAAGTTGCACACTTAATTCTATCATTTAAGCTTAATGAAGAAACTTCCTGTATACTTCCCTGTATAAGTAATCTTCCCTCTTTTAAAGATTTCCACAGGAATCATTACAGTGGGCGGGGTAATTGCCATGCTGTCATGAAATGTTTCACTATAGAGTAGCTAAATAATTTTTAAATTTACTACATATAAGCTCAGTCAGGATTTCAGTAATGATAGCATTTATTTATTTGTAACAGTGCCTTTCTGTAGTGTTCATTTCCCATTGGAAAGGACTTGTATGGGCACTCTTTAACAGGTCAGAAGGAAGCCACCAAATATTAGGAAATTCAGAGTCAAAACTTCTAATGTCTTACTTTGCTCCAACCATAATCTGTGAATTTTTTAAAATTTTGTTCTTTCTAGGCAAACTAACAGATGAAACTTCTTTATAATAAATTACACTGTACTGAACATGTTAGAACTCATGAGCAGTGGGCTTTTTTGTTAAACAGTGAACAATATTCTGACACACTGATACCACAATTTCGTTCATTGAAGAGTTTAAATCTATTTTGTAAATACTGAAAACCAAATCCTCCCTATGCTTTTACAAAGCAAATTACGTGTCACTATTAGCTTCAAATGAGAAACAAGAAGCTCTACCAAACAAACGAAACAAGTATTTGAGAAAATTTATGATAGGATTACTTGGCTTTTCTTTTTGTCACTTTCTCCACTGTCATTCTCTTTTTATTCTTAGATCTAAATATAATCATCCCAGTATTTTGACTACACGAAATTCCTATGAAAATTCCTATGAAATTCTATTCTGTTTTAGAACAGTGAATTACCTACCTTTCATAATCATCAACAAAGTTATTTTGGATATTTGGCTAATATACCAAACAAATTACATTGAGGTCATGAAATATTACTGCTAAGAGTTCAGTGCTAACCTAGATCCTCCATCGAGATACCATAATACAGATAATACAGGAAATGAAAAAGGAAGATCTGGAGATATAGTTCTGCTGCCAGAATCATAGGTCCATGGATCTTCTTCTTCTTTACTCAAGAGATAAATAGCTACACTATGTACCACCATGTAAAAATTTATCATACAATTTCTTTTCTTCGCACTGCATATGTCTTGAAAGTCTTCAAAGTCTTTAGAGAACTATGAGTCCTCAAATTGTGTAATAAAGCTCAAAGAGTATTTAGTTTCCACTCACTGTAAAAGGACTTAATGATCATGACATGCAATATAACTGGATGAAGTGAAAGATGTGAGTGTCTAAAACCCATCTAGAAATCAGAAGCAGAGCTCTTCTATTTCACAAAGCTTTCTGAAAAGTATCATAGAAAATGTAATGCTATCACACTGATTTTTCTTTTCAGAGTTAGGCTTAGATTTTCACTACTATTTTTAAGAAGATAATTAGCATAACTCAGAAGCATCTGAGGAGATGTGCAGTCTACATTTGCAATGTTAGAACGAAAACTCTCCATATTTCCTTTCTTACATTGGCAAACAAATCTCTACTTGATTAGACTGTACTTCATATCACTCCTTTTCTTCCTCATGTACATAGTTATTTGTTGTGTAATTGGTGGAAGTCTGCTTTAGTAGTGCATGTTTGACTGTGGTGCCATAGTCTGCTGTTTCATTAGTTTAGTGCACTGAACTGAATGTGCCCTGTGGCTGTCAGGCTTCTCTCAGCAGGTTGCAACCAAATATTTAACATACCTACCAGCTCATTCTGACTACATCCAATACAGAGCTTGGGCTGTGTGAAGCTGAAGCTTTACTTTGCCAAGCTGAAAACTCCAGTTTAGATTCTTATTATGTTTATTTCTAAATGTAAAATTCATATTGTTTCTATTAGAAAAAATTACTAATTTTCTTGGCAAGAAAACAAAACAAAACCATAAAAAACAAAACAAAAAAAAAAAAAAAAGAAAACCAAAACACACCGGTTTCTAAAAACTTTTATGGTAAAGCTGGAGATGGGAGTTATTATACACATCTGAAAAACAAATCACATTTCCAGTATACTTGAATAAAAAATTCAAATGACATTCAGCTACAGACTGATGTGCTACAGTTACAGTCAAAATGTGGTATGAAGTTTTTTTTTCAGGATGACACAGTGTTCACTGCTTTGGTTCCTGTGTGTTCTGACAGAGCATGAGGTTCAAATCCTGCTCCTACTGAAGTCAATGACAAAACTTCCATTGACTTCAGCGGTGCAGGATCAGACCCTAAGCAACACAGCTAATATCTGCTTTCTTGCTTTCTCTCCTATCTTTCAGTGAAAAATATTAGAACAAGTTAGACCTAAATATATTAGAAAAAAATGTAAATACTATCAATAGACTATTCAGGAGTATCCAATAATAAAAACAACAACCAAATGGAAAAACAACTCCTAACAAACAAACCCAGAAAAAAATCATACTGCTTGTTATGTTGCTTCATATAAGTATAATATTGCCATAAGTATCATATTGCCAAATTACATTATACTGTGTATAGTTGATTTCTCCTTTGCGAAAATCCATTAAAAAATAATAATTTCTTTTTAGCACTAATCTTACAATAATACTCAATCTAGTAGTTGTACAATATCTCTATAACCTTGTGGATTTCACTGCATTAAATATGACCTGATACAATCAGTGAATGAAAAAATTGCTCTCAACAGTCTGATAGTATTTGCTATACAGACGCTGGAACTCGTAATCAAGTTTTTATCCATCATCTTAATTCTGTTATAAATTCAGTTACTCCCTCCTGTCAAAACATCTGCAATATTAGTCTGCAGTAAGGTGATTTGAGACCAATAGGCAGCCTTACTCCTACAGAAATAGGTCAATACATTTTTAAAATGTATTGACAGGATACATAAAATCTAGAGGAATAGTAACTATGATGTTCATTTCTGTTCTGGTTTTATGCTTTTAAGTTGGTGGCCACGGTGTGCAGAACATTTACAAAAGCACCATGCAGTCCACCTACTGGTCCAGAAGAAAAGTTAAAACAGATTAGAAAATATCTTAAATAATAATAAAGTGCCATCATCATTGTAACTCCCATTAAATAAACAAATAGGATATTTGCAAATAGCAAAATAGGAGCCCAAATAACAGCCATTGTAACATACATGTTTTTAAGAACCAAAATTTAACACAAGGAATTAGGAAAAATCAGTTTTGAGAAGCGCCCTTCTACAGGAAACAGTTCTCTCAGCTCAACAGATCAAACACATTTAATTAAATATATATATATATATATATTATATCTGCAATTGTTTTAAATGAAGCACTGTCATGATGTATATAATGTACTCATACCAGTGTGGGAAAGCTTATCAGCAGTTGAAGGCTACATGATGAAGTAGTGTTCAGAAAGCAAAGTCGCTAGCAAGAAACCAAAAGAAACCTGAACCCAAAGGAGGGTCATTTAAATGGGAAAACATACCAGAAGTGACGAGTTGAACAATGAAGCTACTTATAATAGTATAATAATAGTAAATAATAATGGTAAATAGTCAAGTATCACCAGATGTGATCACTGGATGGAAGATATAGATGAAAGTAGATAAAAACAACTTATAGGCAGAATGGGAAGATGGATTATAATGGTCTGGGGGATGGAGAGAAAACTAGTACTCAACAGTGAAGTCAAAGAGACTGGGAAAGGCACAGTCACAAATCTTGATTGCTGCCCCTGCTGGGAGACAGCTCATTGCTAAATAAAAGTCAGGTTTAAGACAGGGTACTGGAAGCAAACAGATAGTGTGGAGACTATGGAAGAAGAAACTTTCAAAAACAAATGAGGGTAACTGAGACCTGGAAAAAATCCATACAGAAGAAAATAAGAGGAAAACAATGAGCAGCAACAAGCAAAGGGGAATGGAGAGTAACAGAGAATTCAGAACATCTCTCCTTCAGCAAGAATTCTGAAGCACCTGAGTGTCTAAGAAAAGCAGAACCTATCACATAGTTTAACACAAGGGATGGCTTTTTTCTGTTGTGTTTTCAATTCATTTCTTCTTGTAAAAAAGGTCAGAAAATATGAACTCTAGGAGGTCTAAAAAAGAGAAAACACAAATCAGCATATAAAAAATAAACTGTTACTAAAAAAAATGATTTTTAAGACCATGTCTTAATTATGGAACTGAATCATGTTTTTTTAATCACTTCAAGTTGTCAGCATCAAATGCATCAGAAGGGGCAGCATAAGCTGAAAGTCTTGTAGGGAATTTTTCTCCTGCTGTGAAGGAGTGAGCGTTAGGAAGTGCGCCCTTCATGAGGACAGAGAGCATGTTTAGGAGCAGACATGAGCATTACATTTTAACTTTTATTTGTCATGTTTGCCTACAGTAGTAAGACATGATGTGTGTTCCCTTGGATATGCTTTTTCCCTTCCAGTGATTATAAAGACAACTCAAACTGGATGTGGGCAGATGCTTAAATTTTCTCAAATACTGATGAATGGTGGCAATCATCCAATACATCTTAATTTTTACAGAATCAAGGTAATTTGGACGAATCCTATTCATTACCAGAGATCCATCTATTGTCCACTTAGATAGACTTTAAAGGAACGGATGTAGAAGGATAGCTTTAAATACATAGTATCTTTGCAAAAGATACAATTACTGTTGAAACTCGCATTTTTTTCACAATTTGAAGTTGGTTAAGTGCCAAAATCTGACAAATATTCATCTGCCATAAAGCCTAACCAGTTCCACTAGTCTTTTGATAGATGTATGGAAGAAAGTATAAAATTTGAAAAGGAATTTGAATGATCAAAAGGAACCTCCAGTACCTCCTGAAAACAAATATCCTATTAGGGGAGTAGCAAATTTTATCTTCAGTAAGCAACCATTCAATAAGCATGCAAAGGTTGTGGTTGTCAGCTGTTCGCCAGCTGCAGCTCTTCAGTACATTCCTCTATTGTATCTAGGGCTTAGTCACATTTAAATCTGAATTCTACAAGGATGCATGGGTTCACACAAACTCGCTTGTAATGCAGGGATGATATCTTGTAATCTTTATATGATGCTGGATAGGCAAGATATGAAACAAGATGGTTTACTCCTGGGAGAATAAGTGTACTTCATCTTTTACACGTGATTCTGGTTCAGTTCTTTCATGCTTTTGTCAAAAAATGCAAACAAAAGGAAACAAACCAAAAACAGAGTGAAATAGAAAGCTTCATGGTTCATGTCTGCAGCATAAAAAATACTTCATAGGACAACTGATAGCCTGGTCAGAACAGTGTTAGCACAGGGAATGAACAGCAGTGGGTCTCATGTACACACATGAGCAGTGTGAAATGCTACCTTCCTACTTGTACTCAATTTATTATGCTATTTTCACAAACATAAATCGCTTTTTTTTTTTTTTAAATTAACCACCTGGATATTTTCTGTGACATGTTCCCTCAGCCACATCAGAAGCTTGTTATATGCAGGTGAAAAAAACACTAAATATATCTCCAAATCCCATTATTTTATCCATAGTTTCCCATTATCGTTACAAAATTATCTGAATTTTGTGAATATGACCAGAAAGGTTCAATTCAATTAAAACAAAACTGCTAAAGGAAAATCTCACTGCAAGCCTCTGTGCAATTGGTGAACTCAGTAATTATATATAGCCACCTATTGTGCTAGCACAATAACATGTGAGGAAGGTTTAGTTAGACACATTTACACAGATAAAAAGCAATATGGGCATAGAAAAAGTCCTTTCTGCCAAAAGTAGAGAGCAGTCACATAGTAACAAATGAAAGCTGCATGAATCCTAGTTTACTCGGCTATAAATAAATCCAACATTTTCCTTCTCTCCATGGTAAAATAAAATAGCACAGAAGCATAGCAGTCTCCTTTGAGCAACCAGCCTCTTTCTGTTCAATTATAGTCATCAATCTGTTCCACCTAAAATATTTTCCTCCTTGAGAAATCAAAGAAATCAGAATTAGGATCCACAATATGCAGTTGTAAAAATAATGTGAAAGAGGTCTTTCCTTTTTGTGAATTCATTTATTCTTTTTTTCTGAAAAACTATTTTCTTTAACATGAATTTTGTAATTCTGGTAAAATAGGCTTCATTTTCATGGCACTTTTAATTGGAAGATCTTGAAGTGCTTGATAAAATAAGGGTTACCTTCATCTTACAGATGGAGAAAGCTGTAACAAAGAGAGCCTTTTTTGTTGTTTTTTGTTTGTTTGTTTGTTTGTTTGTTTGTTTTCAAAATCTGTTTCTTATATATATTCTTTCTGTATGCCCAACTGGAAGCTTTTAAATTATGATTAGAAGCGCTAAACAGACAAAGCTTCAGCTTTAAAAGAATCCTTGAAGAATTACAAATAATTATTTTAAAGATGAAAAGTCAAGATGCTAAAGTAACATAATCTGTGGAACAACAATAGTTTCAGAGTAAGTTCTCCATGCGCAAACAGAACCCCCAAAAACTAAATGAATACAGAGAGCAAATCTTTCAGTCGCAGAATTGATTCCAAAATCATATGAAATGTGGATTTTCTATGCAGGGAAGCAGTATAGGGAATTTAAATATCCCAAAAAACATTCCAGACTAACTTTAATAACTACATAAACCATCCTAGGTTCATGGGTGAGGAGTGGGGAAGAGGAAGTGAAGTAAAATTTCTTGTCTTTTTTTTAATTACCATCTTTAAAGTGTAAATTAACTAACTACAGTTTTCCCTGATTGTTCATGCAGCAATGAACAAATAGTGAAAATGTAATGGTAATTTTGTCTTCAGTATCAAGCAGTAGTATAAGGAAATAATTCTACCTGAAATTATATATGATTAAAAAAAAGAATAATTTGATCACAATAAAAATTTCCTCCAAGATATAAGTATGAAATATTCATTGCAACACTGATTAGCTGTTCTTATAGCAAGTATCAGTTATTCATATAATTTTTAAGGCACTTCTTTGACAGATAGATCTTGCAATTACTGTTTGGTTTAAGATAAAAGGATATAAAAAGTTAGTTTTTGTGATATACTGTAGATTCAGAGGCCTGTGTTTTTTTATCAAGAAATAACTTACCATTTCAGAATCCCAAATCTGAGAATCCTGTTTTTTCACTGAGTATACAGACAACCAAAGCCCTATTCTCCCTGGGGTGATACGCTAGTTTGATTTTATTTTCCCTGACATTTCACCTGTCAGATTATGATAAGCAGAAGAAACAAAGACTAACCATCACATTCTCACTGAATCTCATAATCAGATATTTGGACATATAAGATAAATTAGAAATGTAATCCTGAGGGAAAACATGAACACCCAAAACACCATAACATACCCAAATCATCTTCTAATGACCTGGGACTCCTATACAGGTTTAAAATATTCAGAAAGGAAGCCTGCATAAGACTGTCATATCTACTTTTTCTTCAAATACTAGGAAATAACATACAATGATGTAACAAAAAAATTGCAAAATTAAAAAAATCTATTTTATAATAAAGTTAAATAAATCAAGTTAAATAATAAAAATATTTCATAAAAAAATTATCTCCTCTTAAAGATTTTCATGCAGTTTTCTGAAAGCAATCCTGAAGCCAATAAACAGATCACCAAGAAATAGTATAAGCTCAAATTAAGGAGTTGGCAAAGCGAAAAGATGCACCAGACATGCTCCTGATTTACCGCATCTGTGGTTTGCATGTTCCCAATTTCTCTTAGTCTCACACTGTTGAGATTCATACAAAGGATAAAATCTTACCTGCTTGACCAGTGGTAATACTGACAGCTGCAAAAAGCCTCTGGGAACGACTCAAGTCAGACACCCCATTCACAGCTTCAACTTCAAATGTGTAGTTAGCATGAGCTAGCAGGTCCATGACAGTGACATAGTTATCTACTAATCCAGATTGCTGGGGCATATATCCGATGTTACTCCCACAAGGAACACATTCACCCTGCTCCCAGCTGCACCTCTTGCACAAAATGCGGTAGGTCACATCATTTCTTCCCCCATTGTCAGCAGGAGGACTCCACTCTAAACTCACGGTAGTCTGGTTGATGTTGAAAATGAGGTTCTGTGGTGCAGATGGAGGTCCTGTGTAACAAAAAATAGTCCAGCATAAAGGCACAGAACCACAGTGGGACATGTAGCTAACATTCTAATTACTAAGACAGAAAATAGTTGAAGCATTTTTCTTCACATAAACATTTCATTATTTTTTACAACAAGCTCCATAAAAGCTTCCTTGAACTCACTTGGCAAGAGCTTTATTTATTTTCCATTAAGGCATCAGGCTAACAATTGTCTGTATATTTACTGCGACTGACTTGAGCTGTTTCTCTTCTGTGCAATTAAAAGGATTGGTTAATGTACCTTAAAGGTTGCCTTTTATAGTTTTCCTAGTATGGGAATTGTTTCTTTCTTCTAAACATACAGCACCAGCATGGTAATTCTTTGTTATGAGCTGTGGTATGATTTACAGAGTATCTGGTGCTGTTTTGGATTTAGCAGACTTCTGCTATTTGAACCACCTATCTGTGCAGGCTAGTCTATCTGCAGTTGCAAGATTAAGCCAGATCCAATCACTTTTCAATTAAAACTCAAATCTACATAGACTATTTTGTATTTTTCATGTTATTCATTTTGATATTATATCATATAAAATACATAAGCAGCATCAGTTTTAAAGCCATGGGAAAAGTATACATGTATTCCATTAAGAGTTACACACTTACCCAACATGCAATATTTTCCAATATTATATCAAGCAAATGTGAAAATTACATTTTTGCTCATTCCATATTCACTGTCAATTTTTTCCCCCTCTGCCTTTCAATTTCATTTACTGTTGCAAATGTACTTTGCAAATACAGAAAAAGTCAACCGAAACTACTAGCTACAAATGACGGCACTTGGTTGGTTAAGCAATGTCCTTTACTATTAAACTCACAACTGACTCACTTGTGCATGCAACATATGGTGGATCAGAAGGCGCTCTATAATAACTGTCTTCACAGTCGCATCTTGAAGATCCTTCCTTGTCAGAAAAGCTGTGAGTAGGGCAGCGGGAGCACTGCAGATCTTGTGAAGATGATTTGTAGAACCCACGTCCGCAAGCTAAAGAAGAACAACACAAATTAAAACTTAGATTTGCATAGACTACTATTGTGATCTTTATTCTGTCTCCATTGTATTTAGTACACGTTGCTGTGAACATCTAAACTACCCATTCTATTACAGTGGTGAAAGCAAGATACGCTCACAATTTCTCTTTCTCAAGTTGGTACTATTAATGTTTTTGTGGCATTTTTATGAATGCAAACATATGCTACAAATATGCCAGCAGTTCACAGCACAGTGTTTTAACACAGAAGGCCACAGAAATAAAACAGACATCATTTTTCACCAAAGAAGAGAAGAATAATGTGCAAAACAACTGGAGTACTCCCTGCAGTACTTCAAATAAGTGAAAAAAGACCGAAGAAGCTCTTCACTTAGTCCACTGAAGAGTTTCTGGTATCTGAATCAGTTGATTTGGAACTAATGGAGCAGAAGTTACTGAACTGAGAAACTCAAAGAAGCCATAAACCACTAGAAAAGCCTGATCCCCAGGAAAAAATGAGGTGTGAACACTTGTTGGACAGGTGGTGCTGGTATAGAACAAGCAGAAAAAAGAGGAGGGCAGACAGCATGAGTTGCACAAATATTTTTTCCAGTTTCACAGAGACAACTAGGCTGAAACAAATTTAACAAAACATCTGAGGAAGGGTTAGAAGATAGACAATTGGAAATATACATGTAAGATCATTTCATATTTTGTTTTATGTTCTGTGAACCCATGAAAGTGTCCCAGAACTTACTTTTAGAAATACTTTTATCAGCTACTGTCAGAGTTCCCAAAGCAGAAACAGCCATAAAGCATACCTCCTGCAACACTTTCAAGCTGAGGACTACAACTCAGAAAGCCAGCTTAAGAACTGCTCAAGCTACATGAGCTTTAGGGGATAGGGAAGACAGAAGTGGAGATCACACACTATTCAAATTGGAAACAGATTAAGACTCCATTTCAGCGTTGAGGTTATGGGCAAACTTACAAGCACTGCCGACATTGAAAAAACAAAACAAAACAAAACAAAAACAAAACAAAACAAAACAAAAAAAACAGAAGTATTCCAGAACTTTCTAATAAAACAGAAGATTTTATAACCACACTATTTTATTCAGTTTCTTTTTCCTCATCCTTCATAAACAGTCTAACCGTCTTCTAAGCCGCCATCTGTATGTAAAGAACTGAGTGTCAAACTTAGTATTGGGTATCAAAATATTAAAGCTAGTTAAATAGTCATTCTAAATTCAGAGGGAGAGAATTTACTTTGGTTATATTCATATTTGCTTGGATGTTTTCTCAGAACAGAAGTGCAAAGTATCAGAAGATGCTGATATTTAGAGCAGTTATTTCTGTTATCTGGTACTGCAGTGATGGAAGGAGTATGAAAACAATGAGCTTTTTCTAAATCTCACGGAAGACAGTGAAAAGTCTTAGACTTTAGTACCATTTGTACTGGAACCACAGTATAGCTGTGGCCACGTGACTGTTATTAATCTGATGAGTTTTATGCAATTGAAAGAAAAACTTGGAGGTAAGATAATATTAAAGTTGATGAATTAGTTCAATCCACACCAGTATAATATAATAGGAAATTCTGGTCCTGTATTACTCTTTATCAATATATTAACTTTCTAATGAAAAATATGCCTGAAGGACAGGAAGCACCATAACATTTAGATTTTCATGCTAAAAAAAAAAAAAAAAAAAAAAAAAAAAATCAACAATGAGGGAATGGAAGCTAAATTACCTGGCAGAGAAAATTAGCATGCAAAGCATGTATCCTTTGACTTTGACAAAGGCGCATGAGTTTGCATTAAAAAAATAAATAAAAAATCAAGTTCTGCTTGTAAAACATGCTATAGTCTGAATCTACTACAGTAGCTGTATAGCTGTACACGCATGCCATTAAGAAAAGGAGAAAAAGAATTTTAGAGAAGAACTTTGGATAAACACAAGCAGTGAAATTATAGTTGTGGTAAATTTAACTCAGAATTAGTCTTTTACACCTTCATTCAAGATTCAGAATTTCCTGATCAAAGACAAAGAGCACAAAAGCTGAACTGATTTGTATTCATGTACCTTAAGACATGTATTTAAACTTCTGTCTGCTCTTTCAGTACTTGCAATTGAAATGTAGCTAAACTGACCAAATAATAGTTTCCTGCCTTTCTTAAATAGTCATGTTCCTCTCATGCCGAGCAAAACACTGGACAAATACACTGGGCCTTCCAGCACACAGCCCTCTGCAAAAGCAAAGAGCAACTTAAAAGGCAAAGATCCCTACTGTGATTCCAGTCTGTCCTTCTCAGCAGGAAACATATCCGAAGCAAAGACATGGAGCAAAATAGAGATTTCAGACAGAAAAAAACAAAATGTAAATACAAAACTCCTTTCAGTATTTGTTTTCTGATGACTTGATCGAGACATTTATATGCTTAGATGCTTATTTAAAGTAAGCGCGCATTTCTTATTAGACTTCAAAGGAGATGAATATCTGATACTAGTTTACATGACTGAAAGACATTTATTCCCCCACATAGCACACCAGATACACCAAGTTCACACACTTGAACCACGCTACAATTCCATTCTCTTTTTTCCAAGAAGAGGTTTATGTGATGACATGTAATAACCACCCCTTCAACTTATGCACCCTGTAAATTTAAGGGGCAGTGTATTCCAGAAATGACATTTTGAACAGCAGAAAAATTGCTTTAAAAAGGTTTTAAGAATCTATATAACCCTTCAGATAGGAAAGTATGCCAAAGTACACATCACAATTTTCCCACTTTTCTTCACAAATTGAATTTTATCAAAATAAATTTTCAGGTTAGCAGAAGAATGTAAAATTGAATAATTATATTGCTCTTAAAATGCTATATTAATTATTAATGATTAAATACAGCTACAATGTTGTGTTTAACATTGTCCTCATCAAGAAACTTATAACTCAAAATTCTATAAAGACAGAGTGCTGCACAGACCACTTACCAAAGTGTGATCACAAGTTGGAAAGAATGGCTTCAAAATACCTTTTTTGACTCTTTTACTTACTTTTTTTTCCTTTCATTTTACTGAACCATCATGGTGAATTTTAGATGTTATAAGCAATTTAAATACATTGTTTTGTTCTATTTTAAATCCATCCAGTCCATCCAATTTAATACTTTATATAATATTTTTAAGATCACAGGGACAGATGGCATAAAATCCCCTCTGCCACCACCTCCATGAGCAACATTATAAAAACATTGTTAAAATAAGAATAATAACTAGCCAAACATTACATGGAGCTCTGCATATGCAAATCTAAAAGTGATAAATCTAAAAATAAAATCCAAAGATTAAGAAAGAAGTGTATATGGTTCTTCAAAAGTATCTCTTGGACAAACTTCAGGTAGTTCAAATTGCATTTGATCACATCCATTTTAATATCTCAGTTCACTGGTGCAAGAGAGCAGTCAGCAGTAACACATTTTGCCAACACAGGAGTATATCTTGTAAATCAGACTACAGAGCTGAGGCAATGATGGGAGACATGCAGTCATGTGTACCTAGTGAGGCAGCACTCTGAAGGTGTAGCCATAATCCATGCCAGCCTTGGTTTCAGCAAATTGGAACTCCTTGGTTCCAGCAAATTGGAACTCCTTGGTTCTCAATCAAGCAAGGTAATGTTCAGGAGTGATTTTGTTACTGAAGGGCTTCTAGGATATTTAAAAAGGTGAGTGTGACAAAGAGATGAAAGCCAGCACAAAACAAATTTACTTCTATTCATTGTGAAGTGTTATTTTAAGCCGGTTATTACGAAGAGCAGCCATTCCCAGACGAAGCCTGTTTTGTCCAAATATGCTCCAAAGTTTCACCCATTTCAGGAAAGGGTTTCAAACCCACAGCAGTCACACTTTACAGGCAGCACAGAGGCAGAATAACACCTACGAACCTAATGTACAATGGTCTTGAAAAGTTAGCTAATAATTACTTCCCCACAGATTACAAAACCCACAATAAATATAGGAGAAAATTGTACTTCAGCTAAGTTACAATTCTTTGCTTACTAGCTGATCCTCACAACTGCTAGAGACTGACCACTTGCGACTACCCAGGACTGCCCAACACCTTGGTCTTTATTCACCAGTGATAGCCACGGCTGCTCCTCAGAGCACATCTTCCCACCTCCTCTACAAAACAAAGAGACTTCTTCTGTTTGGAAGCTGGCAGAGTTCCACCATGAAATACAAAGCCGATGTGAACTCCCCCCAGATGGAGAGAGAGCCTCCTTCACAACAGAGCTGAATTTTGAAACTGAGCAGGGCATGTCATTTCATATTTAAACTTCCTTGTCTGAAAGCCTTAGATAAAGACCTCTACTATTCTGTCTGAGTATGATGAAAGACCCCCGTGAAGATGACACTAGCAATATTTCTTGGCTTGTACCAAGGTGCTTTCTTCCTCTACACTCAGTTGCACTCAGTTGCACTCAGTCATAACAATGATGTATCGTGACAGCAGGATCTGGCTGGGCTGGGTTGCAGTGGCAGTGCAGGACACCCCTTCAAAGATGTGTTTAACATATGCCACTGCAATCAGTGCAAACACGACAAACATTTTGAGCCAATGCAGTTGAGTGTTTAAGGACTTATCCAAATACTGTAAATAATGAAATATTGAAAAACCACAAATAAATACTGAAACATTAACATACTCTACCAAGAACTATAATGACACCTATATGGCACAACAAGGCATTTGCCATTCTAACTAGAGAGAGTGACTCCACTTTATGTAGAAAAATAGCAGCTTCTCTGCTGTGAGTGCATCACGTGCCTTGGTAGACTGGTAGAGAACAAATAATATTTTTCTTTTCATATTTAAAAAAAAAAAAAAGAAATTCAGGAAGAGGGAATGAAGACAGATGTAACAGATGTGGAGAGCGGCAAACAGCATTCCAGAGTCCCACTTTCCAGGGATAGGAGATAGGAAAAAAGGAGCATGTTAAATACTGTTCATTTTTATGTAAGCTTTTCACTACAGACATTGTGGAAATTCATTTTGCTTCTAGGAGAGCTAGGGGATTGAAATTAAGAGGGATGATGGAAATACGGTAAGAGTTAAGAATGCAATGTGTAACAACTGATGTTTATCTAGCCAAAGTAGAAAGTTGTACGGTAGTGACACATTAATCAAGAAACTTATTTGCTACTACAATAATACAAACAAATTATAAAAAAGAAATCTCAATTTGTAGAATTGAGGCTTGTAGGTGGTGTACCTGCTTAAAGCTTAAAGGGCACAGAATTGTTTCAGCATGTTAGACACTTGATTGAACATGGCTTTTGATTATAATTTTTCAGTTTATATGAAAATAAGTAAACATAATGAGTTGCAAAAAGGTGACTGCACTAATTACTGTTTGGTATCATTTTTAAAAGCAGACTGACGTTTTTTATAAAGAGAGAAAAATGAAGATGCCATAATGTGTCAGCAGAGTTGCATTTACAGTTGTAAGCAAATTTTAGTGGCACACATGCTACAGTTTTACATACACTGAAGAATGTGAAACTAAAGTTTTAAAATGGATACGTTAAGAAAGCCTGTGTCAAAAGATGGCAAAGAAATAATCAGAGTTTTAACAACTTAAGGACTTGGGATTAAGAGACTCTGAGAACAACAGCAACATGACTGCCCACCTCAGCTACTCTTCCTGTAGACTTGAATAAAGTTGACTACCTGTAAAAGTGATCCTATGCACTGCATTTTTTTCCTATAGGCAATGGCTAGAATTTGTTTCACATTTGTGCGGACATAAGCCTTCATTTTTGTGATTTGTTTCATGTTATCTTAATCAACTCCCTACATTTCTACCTTCCCCAAGCCTGTGAACATAAAAGACAATTCAGCTAGCCCCCTTTTCACAGAAATTATGTATACACAAGGAATTTGTGCAGATGTTTCCTGGATGAAGTTATGCAGCTGCAAAGACTTTATTAATTATAAAATGCAAAATGGATTGTTCTGTAATTGAAACTCTCTGGGGCTCTGATACATTTGAAAATTAATATACATGTATGTATGGTCAGGACATAGATGGATGCTGCTAGATTATTTATTACAGATGGATATTTTAACTAATGCAGAAAAAAGGGCTGGTCTTTCTCCACTGGAGCTTTCAAATATTTGCTTCATATTAATGTCTATGGTTCCATAACTCAGGGCTGTAAGCACAGCTTGCAGAAACAGTACTCCCACTGCTAGTGTTGCTGACCTCATCTACGATGGACAGATCCAGAATCTTTATTTTAATCCTATTGACAGCACCTCAGTGGGAGTAATTATAACAGTCGGCCACAAATCCAGACCTCCTGTCACTGATATATTAGGGTTTTTCAAAACGAAAATGGGCAGCAGACAAGGAGGATGAAAACAACATGGGGTAGTGATTATAGCAAGATTTGTCAACCCCCTTCTGTATGAACCTGCCACAAACATATGACAATTTGGCATGGGAGACACCAGAAATGCAAAATATTTAATCTTTTACAGTATTAAAATACAATTTAGAAAAAAAATTGGTGTTTGGTGGGCGTTGTTCTCTAATGACACACACTTGGCTAGCAGATCACAACATCCGCCACAGGCTCTTTTTAGCCAACATATCTGAAAAGTTTAGACAAACTGAAAGCGGACTGTAATAAAATAACTCCCAAATGTGGCCTTCAGTGTGAAATAGTAGACATAAGAAATCCAATTACTAAAGGAGACTTTATAACCTCTGATTCTCTTTTTCAATAATTTGTGTACATTCAAGTCATTACTATGTTTGAAACTGTAAATTACTTTTATAGTGAGAGATGGCATCTGTTATGCCCTCTCTGGCACCTAATATATATTCTTTTATAAGGATCTCAGACTGTACTATTTTATTTGTCTAACTACTAGATAATGATAAATGTCTAGCTGAAAAAGATGTTTATTTTAGTTTGATTTTTAAACTGCAATAGCATCTGAAGATTATTCATGTTTCAACCAAGGAATTATGTTGTATGGTCTAGTCAGAGTAAACTCAAGACTTTTAGTGGTGTCTTAGCTATAGTGTGAATGACATATCTAAATAGGGCTGTCCCATGGCTGCATACCATCATCCAGTGAATGTTTGCTGTTGCCTGTCAGGAATCTCTCAGACCTTGTATTCACTTCCCAAGCCTAATACACCCTTATTGTCCAAAGTCCTACTAATGCCTTTTGAGAGATGTTCATATACCACTGTTCACACAAATGAAGATCCAAAAATAGAATGCTTGCTAAGTAATACTTACATTTTTTTTTTCCATCAAATGAAATTAAGCCTCTATTTCCCTACAAATTTGCTTCAGAGAATTACTGAGTGCATAATCTTGTGTGCCTACTCAACACACATAGTTGCAAAGAAATGTTATGAGCACAAAAAACTGTTCTATGGTGTTTTGCTGACTAATTTATACGCAAGGACATAGCAATCGGGATGAAGAACATAGCTCACAAATCAAAGAATAACCAACATCGCTATACCATAACAGCAAAATTACTTAGAAAGTAAGGATTCCGAATAAGCATATAGAAGACAACATTTAAATGGCAATTAAAGAAACTCTAGTGTTGTCTTGATCACAATTAATCGAGTAAATCAAAAGTCATGCACTGAGGTTATGACATAATCTTTCTACACATTTACAGAGTGCAAGGATTTGGACATGTGTCTCTCATTATCTTTCCTGGGAACCAAAAATAAAAAGCCACTCCTCCACATTTTGAGAAAATTAACGTGAGAGAGATACACTCAAAAACAGACACATCAGAACTCCATTATGGAACACAGAATACAAAAGTGAAAGGTGGGTTACAGAAATGAAAGGGAGAAAGATACAGTAGCTCTCCTTGTCATTCTTTTCCTTTTTTTCCCCTTTATTTTCTGCTGTGTCCAACCCCAAGATTAAGTTTTCAAGGTGCTTGAGTAGTTTCTGTGCAGAGCTAAGTGACAGCTCAGCTCATGAGCAAGTTTAGGAGTAAAGATTCCACACTAAGTAGGACATAATTTAAATTAATCACAAATATGAAACACTGCCTAAAGCGTGGATTCTGCCAGCAGTAAAAATTTTATCTGTCTTCCTCGTAGGTTCTTAGTTGGAGAACTAGAGGAAAAATGCAATCGATTGACTTCTACTTATTTGTTTTTGCTTGTTTGTTTGTTAGGGAGGGAGTGTTGTCAGTTTTTTGTTGTTGCTACTTGGTTGTTTTTTAAAAGACTTTGACTGACTTGATAGTATTTAGCTATGATCTTCTCTTTTAATGTTTTAATTAGCCATTATTAATGGTTTACATCATGGAAACTAAGAATCCAGCAGATCTAAGAACAGTAATTATCACAGTAACTTATATTAGAAAAGTAATAGTGTTCTGAAAAGAAAGTTAGAGGATTATCTAACTCAGAAGAATAGCACATCATTTACATGCATCACCAGGAAACAGACATTACTTCAACAAAAATAAATCAGCTCTGTAAATTTTGCTGCAGTTAGTGCTTTATTTCTAAAAAGATGCATGAAAACTTTTTACTAAAAATGTCTCAAACCTTTAACAATGTATTTTTTAATTTGGACAAAATTCAATTCTAACAGTCACAAGAAAGGAACAAAAAAGTTGTAAGGACATCAGTACAATACATTATTTCGTAAGATTTTTCTTTTTCATTTTTGCTTCCTTTTCTTTGGGTGTAGTTCAAACAATAAAGAACCCAAAAGATTCCTCATAGTCTGCAAGCTAGCTAGCTTTATACACAGTTCTCTTCTTGCAGTGCAGTTCTGGCCCCCAACTTCTCTGACATCAGAGAGGTTCTGCACAGCCATGCCTTGCCAATTCATAAAGAAATTAATCCTTCAAGGATTCAAGGAAATCCTTCAATGCACATTAGGTCTTTTCCATTGCAAATATTTCTTGGGAAAGGTTCCCTGTTATTTTCTTCAGAGAACAGAATCACAGAAAGTTCCAAGTAGTAATAAAAACAAAGACATTCTGGGGTTTTGATTTGGTTTTGCTTGTTTTCTAAATAAAAATATAGTAAAATCTAATAACTGATAAATCACTTGGAAAAAATACTTTTGTATTTAAAATCAACACAATTCCCATGGTCATCTTATCTGACCTTCCAACAAAGCAAGAACCTTTGGATTTCATGAAAAATACTTCTTAAACATATTAGAGTTAGAAATGTACCTCTAAAGGAAACTGAAAGTACCAGTTACTAGGTAGGACCTCCTCTTTTCCCTCTTTCTGATTTTTAAACAATTCAATTGTTTTAAAATATTGTAGCATCACTGCCTCCATTCAAATAAGAAAAAGACTGATCCACTCTAAACAGCTACACTATGCAGCACTGCTGCAACTACAAGACAATGACCTTTCCTAAGAAGCAGAGGACTCTTCCCTTGACATGACCATCTCTAATGCTTATTAAAGCCCCCCTGCTAAATGAACAGTCCTAGTTCTGACGGTTTGACTGCCAAGCTCTGCTGATCAAGAAGTTACAGGGTTTTTCACCAAATCCCACAAGAGCAGTATCCAAATACCTGCCAAGACACTTTTGTTTCCTGGATGCCCATTTTCTTCTTTTTGGGGGAAAACATTTTCAAACTTCCACAAGAAGAAACATTAACTGGTGAAGAAAAGATTGTGAAAACATTTTTGGTGGAGTTGCTTCTAAATTAACAAAGGTAGAGTGAAAACAGGAATATGGTTTGGTCCATAATTTTGGTCAGTAAGGTCTGCAAGCCAAAGAGAGATGGTTGGCAGAGATCAAAGCTTCCAACTTGCCCATCATCCTTCAGAGCAGGGGTCTGAAAACTGTTTCTCATTCTTCCAGCAGAAATACTTACTTGAAGTATTAATAAAATGCAAAGTTAATAAAAACACAATCTGAGTATTTTCTGTAATGATGGGGAGAGAACAATGCTAGGTGTGTTCATTCAGTCTATCTTTATATCAATTCCTTCCTCACACAAAGGACTCCATCCTGATGCCCCAAAATCCTGTATTTCAACAACAATCCAGACACGAATTTAATGGGAAAGTTTCCTATAAAGGCCTAAGAATAACGTGAAATGATCTCATGAAATCGTTTTTGTCCCATATGAAATAACTGAGCTTTTTTGGGACCTAGAGCATATGGTTTAGGATAAAGGTCTCAGCAAATGAAGTGAGGCAAATAGATTTGTTGGCATAAATTTTCTGAAGCTCTGACCAATCAACTTGATGGAGATGTTTAATTTGACTGCAAAGGTGTTAATAATTGGCTGACAAGAAATAATTCTGGAGAGCTTATTCATAAAATAGAACAGAAGCAGACGTCTCCATAAGCTTTCCAATTGAAATGAAATTAAAATAACTTAATATCACATTTTTGTTTCCTTTGGACTGGACTGTTCCAGGCCTGAATTCAGCAGAAATTTTTCACAGGTTTCTGCAACACTTTCCTCAAGGCCATCATTGAAGAGCGGACAAATCCATACAAAAAAGAGACCAGCTTTCAAGAACCCGCAGAAGCAAAACAATTCAAATTCTGCACAACTGTGCTACAGAATCTAAAAATAACATTAGTGGCATACATTGGTTTCAGATATACCATCATTTAAACTCAATTGTACTACTTAGAGAAAATGTTCATGTCTATCAGTCCTCAGTGATTCTTATGGAGGAACAGTTATGCAAAAAAGTAACTGTTCTGCTTAGTTCGATTGGCCTTGGAGAGGAAGAAATAAAAAATACTTATAAGGAGGAATAAAAAATACACTTCAATTTCTTTAAGAAGGGGTTCCCTTTCAGGTCCACTGAAGTCAGCACATTTTTTATCAGTGCATAGACTCCAAGTTTAAACTTCTTGTGTAAGTATTTAGTGATAATCTTTAAAAATAAAAATGGATTTAACATCTCTATCTAAAGCTTAGAGTATCAATTTAGTAATAGCTTACAAATACACAGATCCTCTGTAATGGAAAATAAAAAAAGAAAAAGCATTACAATAGTAATTCACTGATAAAAAACTTGAATAGAATAAAATCTGGAGAATCTTGGTTTGCTTCAGCGGTAAGAAAACACAAGTTTTTATGAGAAAATGTCCCAGATTCACATCATGATTTAATTTCAAACAGTACAGCATGAGTTGTGATACTGTGAGATGAAGCTGTCTTTACTAATTGCACATGTAGAGCAGAACTGCGTCATACAGGAGAGAGTCTATCAAATCTGCATGGCAGATCTTTATGGTTTGGAAATGTCACTATCTACTAAGCACAGAGAAAATAGGGAGGGGCAATAACGCAGCTCAAAGATAGCAGCCATCCAAAAAGATAAAGAACATGCTGAGGAAAAGCAGACAACAGATTGTGGAGACAGAACAATCACAGATGGAGGCCAGGTGGGTGGGTCACATTTTTTTTAAAAAAGGTTTATTTTCATATTTAAACAGTACCCCGTTGTGTAAATGTTCAGCAGAGAACTGATAAGAAAATGGGTTTGTAAGTGCATTTGAACAAACAACATGTCTTATAGTCAAGAGGGGCTTAGCTGTATATAATTAAAGGATAATGTGCATGGTTGAAGAGTGTGTGATACAACAAGCATTTTCTGCAAGTGATTAAACACGACTGCAAAACAAAGGAGCTAGATACCCAAAGAAGCACTGTGGAGCCAGCATGGAATAATATAAAAATATGAACTTTCTTTTTGTTATAAAAGACAAGAGGATATTTATCTAACCACACAAAAGATCTTATTCAGTGCAAATGCTGAGAATTTCTGCTTCTGACACCTAATCAAGCTCTTTAAGATTATTACATTTCCATTTCAGCATACAGTTACATTTAATCCCCTAACCCCCCAGAAGAGCAGCTTCGTGTACACAATGTCCAGGTTCACTGGAATCGTGAACCACACTTCTCTGCACATTTCCCAGAGTAGTGGATGCCCCATTCCTGGAAGCTTTCAAGGCCAAGCTGGATCTGGGCAGTCTGATCTAGCAGTTGGCAGCCCTGCCCACAGCAGAGGGGTTAGAACTACATGATCATTAAGGTTCCTTCCAATCTAAGCCTTTCTATAATTCAGTAATTTCCAGTAACTTAGTATTACTCATCTGAGAGAAATGTTGCCACGATCCACACCCACTGACGCAGTGGGTGACTTGAACACTGGATGACTTGAATCATGCAATACCAGGTAAATGAATAAGATTTAAGGTCCACTTGCCTACCCAAGCCACTAACCATGACCTACATCAGATGCTTGCAAAAAGAATGTAGGTAGAAGCAGAGGAGACACACATCTAACAGCAGCCACAAGCATCAATCAGCCATCCTCAGCCATTTTGCCTAGTTTTCCCTAATAAACATTTTTCACGAATTTGCCAAAGTACTTTCTCAAACTACCATAGTTCATCCAGGTGAATAACTGAATGCTAAAGCATGTTTTATCTCTTATTAAAAAAAATGTACTTAGTGCATGTTTCCATACAATTTCTTACATAGCTGTAGGTTGCATAGATACAGCCACACTGACACCGAATCTGGGTACTAATGACAGTTATGTGGCACCAGTCATTACAAACTTTATGCACTGGTACCACTGACAGCATTGCGAGCTCAGCTACATCTCAGCAGTCTGCAGCAAAGACACCTGAACAATTGCTGTTGCATCAGGCAAGATGTCAGGTATATTTCTGACAATGCAAATATAGCAAGACAAGTACAAAACTTTAAAGAAATGGGAAACCTAAAATTCACATTTATGTTTTTTTTTTGTTTTTGTTTTTATTTATGTCTTCGATTTCAACTTTTCAAGACTGAATAAGAATAGAAAATAAGCTAATACAATGTGGATGCACCCACGTTAGTATTTTTGTTTTAATCCAGAGTGAACTTTTGAAGTGATTTCCTGCTCTTGTCTGCTTATATACTATTCATACAGGTGTCATCTCAGAACATATGAACTTGGTTCCTTTTGAAGGAAAATAATATGAATATAGACTCCAAGAGTGTAACTTGCATTCCAACCATGTAAGATCTCCAGATAAATCCTGTAGAAATATAGTCAGAGTGGACATCAAGTCCTTAGGATTATTTTGCTTTACAAATTTATTCCTATTGCTCCATGCCTCCTGCTAGAAACACCACAATGAAAGGAAAAAATCAATTATTTATTTGAAGAATCTTTAATTGTTAATTTTGGTTGTCAAATCTATATATAAAATATCTAAAATTTTTATACGGTTCAGTATCAGGCAATGGAGTTCAGTTTGTCCTCATTTTATATGCACGCAGGTCCCAGAAGAAACACTCATTTGTGGGAACTGCACTTGCAGCCCATGACAGAACTCAGTTTTTCAATTAGGATGGAATTTAAGTCTTTCAATTAAGCAACTTTATTCAGAAATCGTTCATTCATTCATTCCAAAAAAGATGGACTGCCAAAGAAGAAATAAAACATATCTCAAGAAGGCATGAAAGTCATGGCAATGGCCCAGGGGACAGCAGGTATTGTCACTGATACAAAGCAAACCCTGATATATCCCTAGGCACTAATACATTTCTGTCTTCAGTTCTGCTACATTACCCAAAAGTAGACTATTCCTCTAGTACTACTGCCCTTCTGCATTCTTGCAATTTTCTTAGTTAAATACTAATGTTTTTTGGTTTTTTTTAAGGATTTTTTTTTTCTGAAAAGCTTAAAAATGATCAAACTTTAATTAAAGATAATTTCATAAGAAAAAGAAAGATTGAACAAATTTAGAGTAATAGGGCTGAGCAACGGGAAACAAAACAGGCATGCAGTCCTTACTCAGGGCTCAGCTCTTCCCTTTCTCTCCCCACCTTCTTATAGGCTCAGCCAGAATTTCCATTACATGCTATCATTTCTACTTCATAGCACAGTTTCTTATCACCAGCAAGCACATTAGTCCAACAGACCTACTGATCTCACATTGGTCTCCCCTTAAGAGTGTACCAGAAAAGCTATGCAAAAGGAAAATGGTTGACCAAATCTGACACTGGATTTAAATTCAAAGTCAGATTGAGACCTGGGCATCCTGAATGCCTTATGCGTTTTAGGAGACTGTTGGGAGGGAAACTGCAGCAATGTGATAAAGAGTGAGAATATTTTTAGAGCAGAATTTGTCCAAATTAATCACTTGATCTCTACAGCCTAGATAATAACAGGCCACAGAACAAGTAATCAGGATCAGGTTTATTCCAACATTACAGCACCAAAATCTCTATGTGGCTCTGTTAGTGTTTATGCATGTAATGAATACGTGAGTTCTCACTGGAGTCTTTGGAGACTTAGGACTCATCCTGAGCTGCCTGATCATAGCTGCTGCTCTGGTCTGAGAAAGGCTATTCTTCCAGGTACCCAGCTAACCATCCAAAAGAGTACAGGTCTTCTGTGACTCCTGTATTACATCTGCTAACCCACACAGAAGTCTTGTATGCTATATACCACCTCAAACAAGATCAGACAATTTTTAGGAAACCAATGCCAGCCTCCTGCAAGTGGACAGTGGAATGGCTCTCCAGATGAAATCTTCAAAATAAATCCTACTCTCAGTTACTCGTCCTAGCATGTAAACGTAGAAACCACCCAATCATACAAATTGTCATTAATCCTCAAATGGCATCCCACTGCACAACCTTGTAAAACAGCTCCTGTTTTCATATGCAAGTAGTTTATCTAGCATCCTACAATAGGCAGGTAGTGATGAGAAAAAGGAACAGTAGATTATCCACAACCATATATCAAATCTGCCTCTTTCAAGTACCAAATAGATCCATACACATAGTGTTGTAGAGCTTTTTATAGCTTGTCACACAAAGTCTCTGTGACTGAACTGAAATGAGTAATGTATGCCTACAGGGAATGAGATATCAAGCTGCAGCTGGCATATTTGAGCCTTAGAGTAGAGAACTGGCCTACTGTAATTAGGTATTTGAATTCAAAATAAAACAGTGAAGTTAGGTTATTTTTTATTACGCTAGGTTACTATGACTTTTATATGAAAGGTGATGAAAATTAGTTTGGTATCAATTCAAATGTCAGCTGGTAATTTATTTCATTACAGTAGTACAGATAGCATGTACATTTGAAGAATCTTACATTTGTGTGTGTGTATACAAACACGTCTTAAGAGCATTAAATGATACAGTGATCTCCACTGTTCAATTATGTTCAAAAACGAATGGTAGGTGTAGAAAACAGCTTTTGTGAAGTCAAGAATTAGTAAACATTCTCAGTTATTAGTGACCCTACGACACTGAGTTGTTAATGACTTTATCAAGTATAGGTAGATTTTTAAAACGTACAGTAAATAACTAATTTCCTTTCCGCATCTCATCTTTCTACAAACTTAGGAATGAATTAACATATGACATTGCTGAAATAGCATATGTAAAAGCCATATATTGGGCTTTTTGCCACTACATGCATAAAGCCACAACAAGCATTAATTATGGATACTTCTGGGGCATTTGGGAATCTCTAATTAGCATTCCACTTTTTGCACTGCAATGGATGCCAACTCCTCTGTCCAGCCATTAAATCTTGTGTTGAATTCAGAGGATGCTTTTGTACAATTTTTTGTGCCCATTTGATTCCCTTTCATAAAAAGTCCGTAGGTGATCCAAACTCTACTCTGCAATTTACATACCTTTTTAAGATGCCTGATAGTAACTGATAACTTTCTAAAACAAAACAAAATGCTCTCCAGAGCAAAAGGGTTTAAGACATAAAAGGAATGCAAAGCTCACTGGAATCAAACTCAAATGCAGGAGGAAGTTCTATGTATATCTATACATCTGATGTCAGTGTACAAACTGCACTGCACATATTTGCAAGACTGAGCCCAATTGTATACAATCATTGCATGCATAAATGTTTTAAATCATTAAGGTTCCCAACAAGAATGTTTGGATGAACTTAATATTCTCTCCTCCCCATTCTCTGTACGTACACCTTCCCAAGCAGTACCTAAGGTTTTAAACAGCCCATACATATTGCTGGATTTTCATGTGTCCTTCTTCAATCCAGAACCAAGCACATATTCTGGATTATCAATCAAACAAATCTCTTTCATCAAACTCTGAAAATTGCAAGTAGAGGAAAAAGGAATGGAATTTAATGTGAAAACAGATTATGCTAGGTTATTGTACTGATTGCTTCTTCTTTTTTTTTTTTTTCCTTAAGTACTGAATTCACTTACAGACTCTGCTTTTAATTTGCACTGAAGCTGATATAATATTTTTTTTCAGCCACAGCTGGTTTGCAGAATTACGGGCTACTGCTGTGCAATTTAGAAATACAGATTCTTGACCTTTTCTATGATGATGTTTCTATATTCTTTGGCAGCAGAGCCCATAATCCAATCAATCCTTTATTAATTGTCCTAAAACATAACATAAATTGTTTCTGACTGTACTTAAGCGCAAAGCATTTTTATTTAGGTTCACTGACACATGAAAATAAAGTATTCCTTTTCTCTTTGAAATATTCTCTAACTGGTTGGCAGACTTAAAAATTTTGGATAGAAACAAAGAGATCATGTATTCTACTAAAAATAATAATAAGAAGAAAATAAGGAGAATTTTCTTTTTTTCTCAACAGAAAAAAAAAATTAAGAATAAAGACAACAAATGCCAGTTTACACTTATAGATGAGTAGCTCCCCTCAGTATAAAAGCGTGAAACGTCTCATATGAGAAAATGAAGAACAGCACACAGGATAAGGAAAAACTTCCAACTCAAAATACAAGAAGATTAGGCAGGGTTTAGATGGCTGTATTAGTAAATGAAATCCAGCAACACAAAACTTGAGGAAAGGATTGACTTTTAGTATTATTTCAGTCATTACTGTTCAGCTAAAAAATTGACAGTTATACACTCCATTTACGTGCAGCTCTTTGCATATGCAGAAAAATTTATGATTCTTGCTCAACTTCTGTTCAACTCAGAAGATTGATTGGACTGCTGTTCTCATGAAGGTCAAACAAGGCAGTTGCAAACTTCTATTCCTTTTTGTTCCTAAATTTCTGGAGATTTCCCTTAATCCTATGAGATTTTTAGCTTTACTTTATTAAGGAAGCCATGCTTAAATAATTCAGTGGGAGGGTAAAAAGCAATTTTTCTGCAGAGAAGAATAATGTAACATTTGACAATTCACATATCTGCATCATCTCCTTAACTTTCTTTTTTACCACTGCCATACCATCAACATCCACCTCTGATGTTGTGAGCCAGTATAATAAAATTGGCGGCATTATTTTCAGAGCAGCCCTCATCTGTATTTCCTTATGTTATTTATATCAGAATCTGACTTGTTCTATGGAAAAAAGTACAGCATTTTCACTGATGTCTTTCAACTTTGGATCAGACTCAATACATATAAAAGAAAAAGAATCAATTGATACTAATTGAACTCTATGTAGAAAGAATACAGAAGCAGAAACACATAGAGACTGGAGATTAGAAAAATCTACTACCTACACCACTGTGCTCCTTTCTGTCTATTCTCTCAAATCAAGGTGTTCTGTGGTAATTTAACGTAATAGAATAGGAGGCAATACTTTCGGAACTGTCCTCATGGATTTATGGCCATAGCCAACTCACTTTTCATGTTCTCTCAACCTTCTCCAGTTAAATAATGAACACCAGGAACAAACAAGAGTTCATTCCTCTCCCGTGTATAAATAATAGCACCTCAGAAATAGCTGATTCTTCTCCTTCTGTCTGGTTGAATACTGTAGATATTAAAGTACTAAAAGCAACACAGCCTTTGGTAAAAACTGCAAGGCTTCAGAAGAATTTGAGCTACTAAAAGGTAAATTTCACAAATTAGAGAATATATCTAATCAGCTGATAGAAGGAAATGGAAAAGCTGACTCTCTTCTATATATCTCTACCAAACTAAGCATGAAATGATGAAGTGGAAAAGAGCTTTGTTATCAGCCATGGGGATATACATAACAGACAGGCACATTAAAGATAAACACTTGCATCTGTTTTAAGTGGATTTCAATAGAGGGTTGTGAAGTTGGAGGGTAAACAGGCAAGGGGCTTTAATTGATTTTCTGGCCTATATTTGCTTTTGCTACATATTAAAACCTGTGAAAATTGCCTGTTTTCTTCCCCATATTTTTTTCTGGCCCACAATACTGTCAATCCTTCCTTTGTTCATGAGCTGGAGAAGCACTTCCTCTGAGAACTACCACAACTACAGCAGACAGAAAAGTCATATAAATGAAGAGTGAAGAGAGATGTGTATACTTTGTAATATTCTGGATTCTCCAATTTATCACAGCTGCAATTACTTTCAGAGCTGAAAATCTTCAACTTACAATACCTCCAGTTAAGACCTTCCAAAACTATAAATGGTAGCACGAGAGAGCACAAAGGACCAGGTTGTAAATGTCTGCTTTGATCTTCTATGTGTTTGTTTTTTTTTTTCCCAACCAGAATAAGATTCATTGCAACTTTCCTTTAAGGCTTTGCAATAGTGTCGACAACGGTAGCAGTAGAGACAGCAGCTTTCCCAGCATCTGCTGTGTCGGTGCTAGGGCCATCAACATAAACAGATTGTGCTAGAGATAGTTGTCCCATATGAATCAGTAAGACTCAGCCAATTTTATTCATTCTGCACTGATCATTGATGAAAAGGTTTTTCTTCGAATTGAAAGATAAATGTTAGAAGCTCCTTATACATTTTAAAAAAAAACAACTCTTCTCAAAAAAAAAAAACAAAACAGCATGTTTTATGCCCTTCTTTCCGTGAATTTCTCCTGATAAATGCACACTGCTATCTAGGGACTATTCTCTAAGGAGCATGCATTCTGCCTGTCCAGTAACACAGAAAAAAATATCAACCAGTGAATGACTAAATATTGATGAATATGGTGTGAATTCTGAGACAAGTTCTCCCCTCCTTTCTCTTGCACTTTCTAATTTACAGAGTCTGCAGTATTTAGAGTCACAATGTCAACCAAAGTCAGAAGAAATAGAATTCCAGAAAGCATTACAACCGTCATTAGCACTCTCTATCCCAACTACTTATCAAACACATATAAATCTTGATGCCTATGTGACTCACTATGATGAAATTAAATGAGAGCAAACAGACAAAATTCATGTCTACTGCTTTTATCTCCAACCTAGTCAGACAGTCATCAATATATCATAGCTACAGCAACATATTCCGTAATATTTCAGAACGCTGTTATCATTTTATTAAACCAAGTATCTACTCCTTGTATACTTCCACAGTTTCCTAGCAGATAGCTCCTCTCCAGCACTGATGGAAAGATCCAACATTTCATAAAACAGCTTCACATTCTCTCTTTTCTAAAAACAATATAATTTCCTTTCAAAATATGCATTCAAATTAAGCATAATATGATTCAAGGAGAACTAAAATCAGCATGCATGAAGGCAAGGAAGCAAAGCAGTTGGAGGCAATAAGAATGTCAAAGCATGTGGTATCCTTGTTCATAATTGCACGTATTGTAAAAGCACAGAAGCTGTATGTTCACCAAATCAATCCTCCATTTACCCTCAGACATTTTAATCTTTTTCCTTAAAAGGACAGGTGCTGATAAAGATTTGAAACAGAGACTGAATTAAGAAAATGACAGGAAAAAAGAATCCCTGCTGATACAGAACAGCACTCTCACCGGGACAGCATTTCTTGAATATTCTCCTTCAAGGAGAGGAGCACATAATTTTTTTACATTTAGCCAGGGGAAGTGGCAGACTAAAATCAGAGCTGCTAAAATCAAGACAGGTAGCGTGAAATCTAAGAAAGTACAGAACTGAGAACTTAAAAAGAGGAAAGGGGTTAAAATTCTTTTTCATCTTCAGAAAATCAGCGCATTATTCCAACCGAGCTAGCAAGCTCAACTGTGCTGCAGGATTACAAGGAAGCCGAAGACAAAGGTTTCATTCACAGGTCTACCCTTTTACAAGAGATAACCTCCTGTGCAGATACAAAGTCAAGTCACAACTGATTAAGTTGACTTCTTCTGTGACAGTGGACAATGCTTGTGGGATCAAAATAGAAAAAGAAAGTCTGATTCTGTATCAGTCAGTGTCTTATACATTGTTCATATCACAGTTTAGTATAGTGAAGTGGTATGTGCAAAATTCATGCTAAAAATGAAGAAATCAACAATATTTATTCTAGTTTCAGACGTTATCCAATAAAAATACTGGCTCCTTTTAATAGCAAGTTGTGAGAAACTTTAGAGCACCCCTGATTTTTCACCATTTCACCTTCTTCCATTACAGGACACGTATAAAATAAATTATTATCCACGTTGCTTAGAAACATTCCTCATCTTGGTATCTTACCTGAAGCTCTTCTGCTTTGTAACATCACAATTAGCTGTCACGGAAATGAATATCACATAATAAGCAGAACACTTTGAGTCTACTCCTGTTCCAGTTAAACTAAAATTCATGCCATTCACTTCATCAAGGTCAAATTTTACTTTTTAACTTCAACCAGCCAAAACCCAGTAGAAATAGCTCAAAGAACGTGGTGTCCATTCTTTTTATGTAGCATTTGACAAATATTTTCAGCATGAGGTTTGACATTTGTTTTCATGGAAACGTGGATGAACCTATGCAAAACAAGTGCTATGTGCATACTGAGACAGCAAGGAGAATGAAACTTTTGATCCTCT
The DNA here is from genome assembly GCF_951394365.1 of Tetrao urogallus. NCBI lineage: Eukaryota > Metazoa > Chordata > Aves > Galliformes > Phasianidae > Tetrao > Tetrao urogallus. The sequence continues at coordinate 72,810,495 of NC_136814.1, read as the reverse complement.
TAGAGTTTACTTTTTACTACATCACTTCATTTTTTAAGTTTGTCAAAACTCTGAATAATCATTATTTCCAATTGAAAATAATAATGTAAAATACCCATAATGTATATGCTAATTAGCACCTACCTCAGAATTTTACCAAGAGGGAAAAAAAAATAAGTGAAACAAAATGTAAGACAGAAAGCTGACACTATAAACATTTTTAATGTTTCTGCCCTGATAGGTTAATATTGCTCATTTATCACAGAAAAATAGCATGCGTGCTGACCTAGCACTGAAACTTTTTGCAAATGCACAGTAGCTACATACTAATGGCTTTGAATGCTATTAGTGTATTGTGGTGAGAATAAATATATCAATGAGGTTTTAATGGCTTTAAATGGGATGACTGTGCAGCAGCAAGGACAGGCACAAACATAATACACACCATGCTTTATTAATAAAAGAACGGCCATTTTTTTCTCCATCCAGATGATCCCCTTCAGGACTGAAGTGCTCCGTAGGTGATAACTTTGTGACAAAAATAGAAAGACATTGTCTCTGTCCTGAAAGATTACTCTCTAGAATGCATTAGTTCCCTCTTCCACAGCAAGTGTATTACTTTGGACACTCACACAGCCCCAAACAAATATCCCTATCCAAAAAACTCATCTCAACAAATGATGGGCAGACTGAAAGGTTAACAACAGAAGGTCAGTTGCTACATATTTGGACCGGGAAATTGACTATAAAATATGATCTTCTCCATTTTCCTTTTTTGATTGTCCTTTATCACCTATTATCTTATTTTAGTATCCTTAGCAGTTGCCAAACATCAGAAGTATTTGACAAAATACTTCAAAAATGTTCAAGAAAAGAAAACCAGAATGAATTTCTGCAGATATTGCTATTGTACAGCAGCAAGTTGGTGCAGAGTTTGTGAAAAGACTACAGTTGACAAGATGTACTTTGCACGATGAGGCAAATTCAGACTTTCTTTATTGTTCAGCATAACTTTACTGAATTCCCACACTCCATTTTTAGCACAGAATTAAAACTTACTCTATTTCTCCCCAGGATAGCAAAAGAATTCAGTGACTGATGGGATATCAACAGTATGGAGTGTTTTTGTCAAAGCAGCCGAGCAGGAGTTGAGGAGTTGATAAGCACAGGAAGTTTAGGCGTCACAACATAGAAGAGCAAGGCTGCAAACTTATAGGGCTACGTTCTGAGGGCACTTTGAAGTGAAAGTTAAAAATGGTATGTAAAGTAGAAAATGCAGTGGAATGCAGCTCTGAAACAATTACGCTGGTATTGCATAATTAATGATTTGGTCCTATTTAGCAGTGATGAATAGACCAAACACGGAAGCTCATATCTAAACATTCGACTTACAAGCTGAGAATCACTGCAGTCTTCACATGGAGTTATTTCTGATTAAATCCATGCAAATGAAGTAAGACTTGTTTAAATTAAATCACTTTTAAAGCTAGCTTCCCCTCGACATGCTTGTTCTCCACCAACAATTCCTGTTTTATCTTGCACTTTTGAGCATGGAGGAACCAGTGTGCTCTGACTAGGAACCTTCTGCTGCTCAGTGTAAAAGGATATTTCCTTGCTCTTAACCTACATTTGGCCCATAGGGAGACTACATTTACATAGACATTGGAATGCAACTCCTGCACTCCCTGTGCTGTGTACAGGGAGCTGGGAACTAGCCAGATCTCATGTGTGCTGTGTCCTCTGCAGCCTGGCCATCAACGCTATTTTTCACAGACATAGGCTGTGGCAGGCTCTGGCAAGATTTCACTTCAAAAGGGCCTCTACAGTTGGACATATGGGAAGGAGACAGCAGCTGATGCTTATGTCTGCTGGGTAAATTCTGAAGCAAATACACTTAGCGTACCAAAAAAAATAAATAAAAAGAAAAAGGATGTATTTGCTATTCTCCAGCTATATGAACTCAGTCATTACACACAGACTTCCAAAATCCCACAGGCTTCCTCAGTCTCATTCCTCATTCCTCATCAGTGGTAACGATGTTTCCATAACTTAAATTATATCTACTAAACCAAGGCAACCTACATTCTCCACCACTCTGACCCTGGCAGTCTTTAACAAGAATAATCTATTGGAATTGTTTATGATCATCATATCTTCCTTTGCTGTCTTGTTATTGCTACATGAGATGAACTCGGATCCTTGGCTTATTCTTTAGATCAGGGCTAAAAGTATACTTTGAGCAAGCAGCAAAGGAATTCCAAGCCAATCTGACCAAATGTAAAAGAGAACTTCGCACCTGTTTACCTGTGGGTTTTAGTATGGGCTTGAGATCCAAAGTGTGCTGCAATACGCAAAGGAAAAACTTCTTCATCTTCAAAAAAAAGTGAAATCAATTGACAGTCTATTTTAAACTCCAGTTCTAAAAATCACATTGTTGTTGCTATTTCTGTTTCTAAATGAGCACCTTAATTCCAGTTTGAGCAGAATGATGCTTCCAGTCCTTGTAGTTGAGGAAAATTATTTGAAAAGATGATTCAACTATGCTTCAGAGATTGAAAAGATGTATACACAAAGATTAAGGAATAATGTAGGGACACAATAAATTTCAGTAAGCTATGCAAACCTGCCTAAAAGCAAATTCTTAGATTTGGAATCCTCCTTTGAACTCATTGTTTCATTTCCAGGTTTGCAGATGCTTAGGGATGGTGGACAGAGAAAAGGACATTCTGTCCCGCTTAATGAGAAGCACAGAGCCCAACTGCCTCAGATCCAGACCACAAATTTAAATTGTATCTTTTTTTAATATATATATATGTGTGTATGTATATATGTGTATATATACATATATATATATAAAATACAGTCCCTGCCTCTCTTGTTGTGTGGAAAAAAACACAGTGAAAACCATACACATTTTACAAAGCCTAGTCTTTGTCACAACTGCTGCCATTTCAGAAGGGGAGCTGAATACAGCAGGGAAGAGAAAGAACACACACCTTATTTTCCTCTACTACAAAGAATATGGCCAGAGTTACAAATAAGCCTTTCATCTATAATGAAATACATTTCCACAACAAAAATGATTTTTTTTTTTTTTTTTTGCATGTGAAAGGTACTTTTGAAAACTCTTACATAAAAAAAATAAAAAAAATAAAAACAGGAAGTATACCTTAGCTTTTATGAAAGACAACGTCCCAGGCCCTTCAAACAGTCAAGGTCAGGACTCACCTCTATTTCTATGTATTTGACTTCATGAAACAAAAGCAAAGCCCTATGCAAAGAACATGTTGTGCAGATCAAGGATACCTGCATGATCCTGTGTCACCATCAATGGCAGCTCCCAGCAGAGACACTGGCAGAGGCACTGGCTATTTGCACAGCATTCAGATTGCACTTTGCTGTGGTATGCAAACAACTAAATGACATGCCTACCACAACGATGAAAAGTCCTGCTTTAAAGTTGCATTCACCTGCATCCACATTAATCAGTAGGGCAGGACTATAGTGTCACAACATCCATTACCTTCACAACAACACAAAACATTTACTCTGGAGAGCCAACGACTAACTCTGTGTTTGTCAAGATGTTGCTTGCCAAGGTGCTCCCCAAACCCCAAAAGAAAATGACCGTGCTCTGGGCCCACCTCAGTCCTGCTAATAGCAAGGCTGAATAGAAACCCCAGGCCTGAGAAACTGGGAAGGAGGACATGCAGACAGGAGGGAGGGGAAGAAAAGGAGCAAAGGAAGGCAGGGAGGACACAGAAATGCTGAGAAGTCCGCAGTATAGCAGCAGTGTTTTCTGACCCTCCACCCTCAAGCTTGGCCTCTTCCCCAGATGCCCCTTGACTGCAGCTCTTTACCTGCCCACTGTCCTTCCCCATCTTTGCTTCCCTCTCTTCGAGGATATATCCCCAGGCTTCTGTTTGAAAGCAAGTGTTTGAAGCTGTTCAAGTATTTGTGTATTTGGAGTAAATTGTATTATCAATTTTAAATAAAGAAAAGCCACATGGACAATCTTGTTACTATACAAAACAGTGAAGTGGTATATTTAATTGAGATTTTTTTTTTCTTCACATGGTAAATTTTCTTTCTTGTAATATCACGTACTTCATTACTGGCAGGTTATTTACAGTACTCCAATCTGTTCAGCAAAATGGTATGTGGTTTAACTGTTCTATTTGAGATGATTCTTTCTTAGTCAAATAATTCATTTTTTCTACTGATGACAGAAGATGAATCAGAACTGAATATTCTGTCTCCTCAGTCAATTGATTTTTTTTTTTTTTTACTTTTTTTCCTCCAGTATTATTTTCTTCAACACCTTTTCATGGTTTATTCTTTATTAGTATAAATCATCTGCAGATGTGCTAGAGATTTCATAGTACAGCTTCAAAAATCTTTTCTAACAAACCAATTTTTTATACCTAATCCCATTTTTCTCTTCCCTACTGATGCAACTGTCAAAGAAAATCACAGCTATGCTGACAATGCAATACAGAATGAACTTGGATCCATATGAACTTTTTCTGTAGAGGCCCAGAGTCCAGAGGTTACTCATTACCCATTATTCTAAACAAGAGAACCAGCCCCAAAATGTGTTGCTGAAGTCCTCGCTATCTGACAGATGAGATTAATCAGGAACAGAATCAACCTAGCTCCAAGCAATACCATCAGATTCCCATCACCTGCCAGGTTTCCTCCATGAGAGCAGGCAGACACAGCAACACTGTCACCAGCAACCCAGCTGTTGATACTGCCAGCCTTGTTCCTGCCTCCAGACAACAATCCAGCCAGAATCAGCCATCTCCCCACACCCCCACAGCGCACAGCCAGCGGTCTCGCCACGGCCCTGATGAATCTTCCACTGACATTTAGTCCAAAGAACGCTTTGTTTTGTTCTGTTTTGTTTAAAACAAAAAAGCAAACAAACAGGAAAGTACATTAAACCAAACACTTTCAATTTACATTATTTTTGGATCACTTCTCCAGCAGCCTGCCCATGGAAAGGTAGCATTTTGCAAACTTTCAACTAAAATATGAGCAATGTTCAATACCAACAGGATGAAATAAATCAATCTACCCATGGCTTAATTCACAAAGGCAAATTTCCCTTTCACAGTCTTGTCACAGAAATAGGAAATAAACCTCTGTATGTCAGTATCCATTTCTGATGAGCAAATGGATAGGGCGAATAGAAGAAAGGGCAAAACTGGGTCAGTTTGGTTGTTTCTTGGCATTCTACACTTTTCATAAAATAGAACCTGACAACAAAAGACAAGCTATCAAAACTCAGACAGAAATCAATGAATTTACAGCAGAATAGCAAAACCAAAACGTGACTTAGAATTTGGTTATTATTTAGAAGATTCTTATAGAAGAAGTGGGCCTTTCTGAAGTCATGCTTAGCAGTCTTAGGGCTCGTTGGAAGCCCACTAAGGTGACCCATTGCTTTCAGTGCTTTTTGGTGCATTGATCACCCTGCGCTGCTCAGCCAGCAGTATTTGTGGTACTGCTTTCCTGTACTTCAGGAATTTTCTTCTAACTTAACATAATTTCAGAATGACTGTGGAATGGACTAAATATAGAACTGGTAAAAACAAAAATAACAACAAACAACCAGCAGCAACAACAACAAAAAAGCGTAAGTGTCTCATTTAATATATCTGGACAAACTAGTCATATTAGGCACTCTACTAAAATTGGTCCAAACTGTAAGTAGCCTTTCAGTCATCTGAGCGGTATGACTAAGCCTTCGTTTGTCACAGCCAGCACACAAATAACCAGAAACTAATAAAGCACATGTCTGTATTTCAAACAAAATTAAATGCTGATTTCTGAAAATTTCATCCAGAAATATGAAGAATTTCACTTTTTTATTTTTTATCTGATATGAGTTAATATCAAGCAAAAGCATACAGATAAAATGAACTGATGAGCTGCTGTCCAAGTAAATATGTTACTACAGGAAATGTTCACATTTTTAACAGATACAAATAGAAACAACTGATGAGAAGAATACAATCAATAAAATAGTTTCCAAAAATCCTAAGACTGTTTATCTTAGGATCAGATCTGAGTGATTTCAATTAGATGCAGATCTGTGCTGGTATTTCTCATCTTTACCAGCTTGTCAGATAATTGCCTCCCAAGCAACTTTGGTGATCAAGCATTCTCAGCTCAACCATTAACTCACTCTTTTACAACAGGAGATGGAAAAAAAAAAAAAAAAAAAAAGAAAAAAAAAAAAGGAAAAAAAAACATTAGACTGAGTTCTTTTTCAAAAGGACAAGTACGGATTGCACCTTGAAAGGCGCTAACTACACTATAGCCATCACTCAAACACATTTTATAAACCAACACCGCAGCATAATACAGAGCTTTTTGCTGTCTGCTGCTGTGCTGTGTGTAAGTTCATTGCTGGATACAGCTGAAAATTTTTATTAATAATGACTACTCATCCTGCATCTGCACTGTATTACTATAATCCATTATGCTCATCTCTCATAAGGTAAGCACACATGAGACAGAGTTTCAGCCTAGTTTACAAGAACAAAAACAAACCAAACCACTTTTCACCTTCTACGTGTGGTACATGCTTATGTGCTTCCTTGAATCAGAACCACAGGCTGCTGAGAAACACTATTGCGCCTTAGAAAGAGCCCTAGTGTGTCTCCCTAGAGTTACAACAGATGTTTGATACTGGCTTTGACACAAGAGGAGTGTTGATGCGCTGTGTTTGCAAAAGTCTGTGGAAGGTTTGGGAGTCTATCCGGATGACACATGCTGTATAAATATGCAGTTATCATCACAGCACTTCTGTCTTAGATAAACTTCTGGCAAGGTGTAATCTACAAAAATCATTTAACTTTCTGTAATTAAAACAATATTACAATAATAATGTTATACCATGGCAAAAAACTACTGGAAAAAGACCTTAACGATGGCTTGTAATAGGCCTTTCAAAATAAAAACCATATCCAGGAATATAATTTTTTTTACTGCTTGTGACATGTTTTCCTTTCAAAAAGTTATGTAGCTAATAAGCACCATTCTTCATAGTGCTCTAAAAATGTCTGCATTGAACTATTTGAACTAATTACTCATTGTTTTATCAGCATAAATAAAATTTGTTCATTGACCCATATATTTCTTATCTAAGTGAGCTGAGCTACTTCTCCCAGATCATTTAGCGCAGGTTAGTCAGGCTTTGTGAGCAGAGTATAATGAAATGCAAACTAAAACCATAACTATGTCAATTTAAGGTCAAAAAGGCCTATTTGTGGTTATTATGGAAATCAGTTTAAATGTGAGGTAGCTAAACAATGTGCCTTTGTAAACTGGCTCAGCAAAAAACCCCAAACAACCTGCCAACATCTGCTTTTTGAAGTGTCAGATAACATTATTTCCAGGATGACATCAAGGGCCTTCATTAGCTATGCATAAGGTCAGTGAATATTAACTTCATTTACACTTGGCTGAGAATTGGCTGGTGCCAACAATAGAGGTTTAGATCCTCTGCTGAGCAGGGTTAAAAACTGACAGAAAGCTGCCATTGAGGAAGATGGATGATGGTACTAGCTGACCCTATTCCTTCCCAAGTGTCACAGCTTCGGCCTCTTTTCTATCTCCACAACAAAAGGCCCTCTTGGAGCTTCCCAGTGGCCTTCAGCTTTATTGGTGCTAACAGGCCCAGACATTTTCATCGATTGGATTCTCTACCTCTTAAACAGAAGAGCTTGCCCTCCCTGGCTAGCCAAACCTTGGCACAGATGTCTTTTTTTGTAATTGTTTCTCTGCTGTCTGTTGGGAAGGATGCGATCAGACAGGCGAACATCATGTCAACACAGAAAATGCTTCACCATTTATCTCAGTTTCCCAATGGCATTTTAAGGAAAGTGATATGCTGCTTGCCTGTAGGGTTTAACCCTTTGATAGCTCAAAGTGCTTATAAATGCAGAAAAAGAATTTGCTGTAATACAATTCCAACATATTTTTCCTACACATAGTCCACAAACTATGAATTAGTTTCTTCATTCACAAACCATTTGAAATGCACATCCTTAAATGCATAGGAATCAGTTTAGCTGTTACTGTCTGTACCTCTATGTCAAATCCTTAAGGGGATTTTCAGTCAAGTTCAAAGTAAGCATTTTATAACTCATACGGCTTTAATTGTTAATAATATAAACACCAAGGAATGTTCAGACCATTTGAATTTAAGGCCACAAAATTAGTAAAAACCACAAAAATACAATATGAACACAAAATGGATGAGAACATATCACATCCATGGAAGGGAAACAATCAGATATCTTTCAACATTTGAATGACAATGACTGAAGGAAAGAGATTTAAAAAAAAACAACCCAACAGCTGTAGGAAATTCTTAGGGGTTGAAGAAAAACAAAACTGATATTCTTTTATCTGCTACTAGCCATTACTGGCGAAAGAGTAATGAATTTAGCAAGCCACTTCTTTGATCCAATACAGCAATTCCTGTCTTTCAGCATACACTATGGAAACATCTTGACTTTGAATCTAATCTATACTTTTTTCCTAGATTCTGGGCTGTACTGAATATGCTCCAAGCCAGACTGATTGTACAAAGCCACCCTTAAAGGCAGCATAGTTATCCAGGGTGACTGGTATCCTACTGAGGTGCAATCCACAAGATTACAGTGACCCTTGCTATACCTAGCATAGGTCTATAGCCAGAGGTGAAGGGCATAGATTTAACACCCACTTTAAAACCTTAAGCTTAATTACTTTATCTAGCACAACTCCAAAAACTAAAATGCTGCATGTGAAAGATGATGTTAAAAATGAATGGGGGACACCAAAACCTGTTTTGTTTTGTTTTTTAATAGAGTACAGATTTGGAGCCAATATAAAAGGGGGTCACAAAAATGCAGATAAAAATGTAAACCAGCCTAGCAATCCAGCCTATAGAAGCCTACCACAGCACAAAATCTATCTTTCTCCTATAAAATAATACGGAAGTTCAGATACAATTATTTCAGTTTTCCAAAAATGTTTCTAAGAGAGGGGGGAAGCTGCACCTTTCTCAAACTAGCCACGTTCCAAAAATAAGTTAACATTGGTCATAAAATCAGTCAAGAAAGAAAACCCAGTCACAATTCAGTCATAAAACCAAAAGATGTACTATGAAAAAAAAGTGTGAAAGCAGTTGAGGTGATCTTTGAAAAAAAGTAATACTTCAATTTCTTGAGAGCAGTTTACATCAATATATAATAATGCAATTGTGTGATTGTACACCACAACTCATGATTTATTTATTTATTTATTTATTTATTTTCTAACACTCCTGGTAGGGATATTGCCACAGTAATGAGGAAAACACACATTTTTCATATTTGTAATAACTATTAAATAAACTGCTTTAAGCAAGTGCTGCAAGATTGGGCCTTTGCTCTTTGTGTTTATAACAGATGGTTATGACATGGGGCCAATTCCTGTTTTTCTTACTCTCACAACTAGTCCCAAGGGACTAATTATTTTTTATTTTATTTTTATGAATAAAGCAAGCAAGATTTTACTCAAGGGAAAATAAGTGGGTTTGTAACAAAAACATTTGTAGTCCCCTTTTCCATTGGGTAAAAGCAGGGCGCTCTGCCTCTTCAGCATGCTATATCAGCCTTAAAGGAAGTGTTAAGGAACTCCAGTTGCAGGTACTTGAAAGAAGCAGAGAGAACTAGGACATAAATCTGAAATAATGACAGTACTCAACAGATTTCTCCAATGTGCTTCAGAAACCGCTACTGAGGATAGAGATTGGCAAGGAATCCCCAGCAGCACAGTACTTCCATCTGGGTTGGGTGAAACTACTGCATTTCTCAGAACAGACAGCTAGAGGGGTTTTAAGGAGGAGACAGATCCCATTTGTTAACTTATAGAGATGTGTAATACAGTACAGTACGAGTTTTCACTCACTATGGATAAGCAGAGGGCTCCGATCAGATGGTACTCCCATTTTCCAGAACCTTAATGGACAATCGTCCAACTCTTTACAGCTAAATCCAAGTAAACTAGGATATATTTGTAGGCATATTCTGAGCACTAAAATGAAGTATGACAAAGAGAAATCAGTACTTCTGAAGAACATGATACACTGAAGATGGACCACCTATACAGGAAAGTATCAGCTCCATCTATGTGCTATACTGTCCATAAACTACCATACAACTTTACTCTAGCTAATTACTACCACTGTTTTTTGATCACATGTCCACCAAAAAGAGTTAAGAGGATCTGATACACTTCTCCCACAGGGCACAGGCAAGCAAGCACAGGGAAAGTGTAAATCATATGTGATGCACAAAGGGCATGCTACATCCTTCTTGAAAAAGCAGGAAACCATAAAACTAAGAAACTGGGCCTGGGCAGCAACAAAAAAATGCCTGTTACTGAAAATCAGTCCAAAGTAGGAACAGGAAGAAACACAGAGTGCTACACAACCTTCTCATTAGCATCACTGTGGTCCCCGTGCTCATCACCACACTATAGGAACTTCTGTTGGCATTTCACTGCTTTCTCCCTCCTGACACTGTACAGGTTGCTTGTCAGAGTGCCAAAAGCTGGATCTTATTTCACTGAACATAAATACAGTACTGACTCAGGCACATGGAAACATCACATATGACTACAGATATTTAGAACTCTCTTTTGGAAAGATTGTAGAGACTTCAAGATTGAAAAGCCTCCTCTACTTTCAATATAAAGATTGGGATTCTCCTCCTCCTAAAGAATAACTTACACTAGTATACATTTAAGTACGTATAGCACTTTATAAAGCAGCATTCAAAAAAAATACTGTTTCAGTCTGAATGCTTACATGTCAGCTACTCACTGCTAGAAACAGCAATTCTGCATTACCTGTATTTACAAGATTAAACTGGCCTCTTCTTAATTGACAACAATGGTGTAGAAAGTTAACGTTTATCTTACAAATGAGTAAATCTAGGGAGCATGAAAGGATATCCGCCATTTAGAAGAAAGAACAGCTCAAGCAAAAGATATGTTGTGTATGTGGAGCAGATCTGTACTGTTTTTATGTGCTCAGATGACCTGAGCCGCATGTTTGTGCACAGTCCCAGAACACATCCATCAATCAATGTCAACATTCTTCAGAACACCACTTCGACTGGCAACTGACAGTCAGTTATCTCCTGAATGTTAATTAATAGTGAATACTCTTGTCATTATTTAAATACACAAAATGACTTTAAATGGCAGAATTTAAAATGTAGGGTTTGCTCTCAGAGAACTTGGATTGTATTTTCCTTTAGTACTGGCAAAAAGGAAAGGAAAAAGAATTTATCTGCGTAAAGATTGAACATTATTTCTGTGATTTTTTTTTTTTTTTAAACAATCATTTCTACTTGTGTCATGCAATTTTGAATCTCATACCACTGTAAAAACTGCATATTTTAGAGTAATAAAGGAAGCCATGACTTTGTATCTTAACATACGACAGCAAAATTTTTAAGATATAAGATCAAAAGCAGGGAAATCATTGTCCCCTGCGCTATCACACTCTTCCAGGGAAACGTGTATTACAGAAAAAAGCTATTTATTACCCTCATTTTTTAACATTATTCACTAGCAATTCCCCTGACTAGACTAGACTTTTTTTTTTTTAAATAATAGGCCAAATAGAGACTTATTTCAGTTGATAAACTAAAGCAGACAGACAAGAACACACACCATGAAGTCAAAGAATTGCCCCTTTTAATCAGAAAATGAAATGATATGCAGCTAATGATAAGTGAAAACAAGCAGAAAAGAAAGTCATTGATCACAGATTTAATATTCTATATTCATAAGTAAGCACTTTGGGGCACAGTTTTCAACCCTGCTTATGATTTTAAGCACATGATACTTTCACATTTACCAGTAGCAGGCTGTGGATTAAATTTAGCTAAGACTTCCACAGGTGAGCTAATTAGGTGACAGTGTAGAGCTTTGGGATTTGCTAAAACAATGCCATTTTCCTCCTAGCTATCATTTAGGGGGACTTGATCTGTGTTTCCTTTCTAGCTAATAAAACTGCACACATTCTCAGAGTTTTCCATTCGTCTGCATAAGCATATACAGATAGCACAAAATAATGCTACAATTATATAAAAAATTTTTCTGAACAGTACTGGCAGAAAACATGTTTTCAATAAATAAAGTTGGACAAAAATGAAAACAATGAGTTAGCAATTATATTTATTTTAATCAATCAAAAAAGTAAATTGGTATTTTGAAACATAAGAGATCAAATATCTAAGATTAAATGTCTTTTTCCAGCAAGGAAACCATATCATGAGGCTCTTCCCATACAACAAAATAAAATAGGAATATCCCATCTTCCACAAGATCCCAATTAGAGTCTAAAATTATCTCCAGAGAGCAATTCAGAAAGAAAGAGCAAAGATGATCTAAAAATAATTTCATGCAATCTTTTTGTTTCTGATTAATTTTATTACTTAATATTTTATGGTATACTAAAACTATAGTCTAAGAGGAAAAAAATTAATACATCTGAATTTACTTTGACATATAAACAAATTACCCTCGTAAGAAAATACATAATTATACCAAAATTTATATACGTAAGTACATATATATAGTTGATAACGAAAAAGACTGGAATCTATACCTCCATATGAATGGTTTTAACTGATAGAGTACGGAGAGAGCAACAGTTTCAGCAGGGGTTATTAAAACCTTCTAACACTGACTGCATGTTGGTTAGTTGACATGCAGTATTTAAAGCAAGAGATCTCAGTTCAAATTCTGCTCAGCAAGAAAAATAATCGACCTAAGTTAGGAAAACTTGAGCTGAATGAGATCATGTAAACATGATCAGAGATCATAGCCACATGTTGCCCACTCAAACCACGTTCACAGACAGACTAGAGAACATCTAATTTTTGAATGTGTAATTTTTTTGAGCACCAACATAGCTAAGTTGTTTGGCATACAGATTTCCAAATCTTCAGGCATACTGAAGATAAGTATGAAAGTAAACTTTTTTTGTAGAATCCCAATTGCCAACATTGTTTAAGCATATTCATGGTAGCTAAGCAAGGGCTCCACAATTTTAGATTGGGATTTTAACTAGATTCTCAAAACCAACTGTGTGCCTCAGTAGACACAAATGGATCAATTCAAATAGGCAACACATAGACATCCATGAGACATATCAATTGCTCTCAAACTCTATCCATACAGTGGTTTAGAGTAGAAAAAAAAATGGTGCATTCAGGAAGTTGAAAGAATGCTGTGTTTACTGCTCCCAAGTGAAGCCACTGAGAAAGAGAGATTCGGAGGATTGTAGGTAACAGAGAGTTTTAACTTTTCAGATGGAGTGGATCAGATCAGCAATAAAAACTCCAGGCACCTGTTGAGTTTTCCCTTTACCAGAAGTGGGTGAGGAACTCTACACTCTGCCCCTCATACACAGGGCACTAGATCTCTATGAAGGAGTACACGTACACTGTGCTCCAAGACTACAACAAAATTATTTGAGAAATGTGGTCATTTGAGAAAAACAAGCTCTAACAAGTGTCAGAGAATACTTGACTGCATCATAAGAATATATCCATTAACCTGAAAGGAATATGCAATTGGTCATATGCATATTATATGAGGACACCATATCAGTCACCTGACATAAGTGCAAGGTACGTGACCTAGGAAGGCTAGCATAGTTGAATTTACTCTGTGTTCAATCTCCTGGAAAATCACCACCAGTCATCTAGGCTGGTGGTATTTCACACTCACTCAACATAAGGAAATAATTTAACAGGTTATATCCATTAATTATGCTACAGTTTATACATCACATGAACCATCTGTGGAATGTTCAAGTGCCATTTATATATGCTTATCTATACACATTTCTACCAACATAATACCTACAATTCAGAAAAACATTCCTAATCAAAAAATAATTTAAATACGTTTCATCAAATAAAGCTTTAGGTTTATGCATATGCTTACAGTTACTTAGAACTTTAGCATTTTCTTCAGCAGAAAAATATTAACGTGGTGTTACGCTGATGGAGTTGGTCGGATTCTTGCCATTCAATGCTAGGGATTAAGCCTAAGCCCACAGTTACACAGGTAGTTTTCTGTGTAAGGCTTTGCCTACTTAAAATACTGAAAAGCAAGAACTCCATTTTAAGAGCACAGGTTCTAAAGCATGCTTATCTGTGGCAAGAGCTACCATCAAATATTTCTGTTCAAAAGTCAGTAGTTAAACAGAAAACTAGGGCTCTAGATTTGTACCAGCTTCTCAAAACTGCGTCCTTAACTTATTTCACAAGTACAGCAGGAAATGATATCTGTGAAATAATTATAATTACATTTCTTGATCACGTATTTCCTTTTTATCAATCAGTCACACATCTGATCTATGTCAAGTGTCATAAAATACTAAATAATTGATGTTAGACTTATTAGAAAGATGCTTGATATTGCTATTGCAAGATTATTTTGCTAATAATCACATGCATCTAATTAAACCATAAAAACTAAGAAGTATCAATTTACCTAGGATAGGAAAATCCTCATGTTTCTCACAGATGCAAGTAACTTTATCCTCTTCAAGATAGCTTTATGTAGCTGATTGGACTTGCTATCTATGTATGTACACAGACTGACATGACAGGTACTCTAGAACTATAATAAAATAATTCTTATCTCTCTTTATACCAGGTGGCCTTTTTTACTTTGAATTATAAATTACATTAAGTCAAATTGCCTAAAATGTACATAACTTCTAAAAAATATTTTTCCTGAAGTAATTTTTTTAATTGAAAGAGGAAAAATAGAAGAAAAAGTTGTTAAATACCAAACAGCTGGTTTTCAATATGTTGATTAGATTTTATTAACACATTTAATAATGAGACTTAATACTGTCAGAAATAGTTACCTGTGCAAAAGTGCATAAGAGCATAAGAATACTCCCTTACTAAAGACATACTGTCAATATGTCTAGGAACAAGAAAATAAACATGAGATTCCTACAGAAAATAACTTCTGCTGTCAACTACTAGTTACGGTACTATTCTCTTTCAAATACTCCATACCTTTTTATTAACATGAAGAAGAATTGAACTCATGGAGATGAGCAAAGAAAAGAATAAGAAGTGGTCAAGGATAAAAGCTTTTGTAAATAAGCGGAAGATATTTCATAAAATTTAAATGTTTTAAATGTCTTAAATATATTTGCTATTGCTGCTGTTTTCTCAATAAGGCAATGTAATAGAAGGAATTAGAAATCTCATTCTGTAAGAAGTCACTTTTCATGAAATTAAACAGTGAACTGGCTTTTTCTCCTGCTTCTTGCCACAACACACTGTGAATATAGTATTATATATAATATATATTATATATCACAACATACTGTGAATGTAGAAAACATACATATTTTTACTGTCTCCTAAACCATGCTGCATTTTCAATTAGCTCCATGAACAGAATTTTTAAACTCATTTACGAAGGCTATTAAAAACTGTTTTATTCTTAACTTTGTTAGAATCTTAATGTTTTATTAAAAAAAAAAAAAAAAAACAGAATTTATTGCATTTCTAGAAGGAAAAAAAAAAAAAAGACATAAAATGTGTGATTTACAAAACTGAATCCACACAGAAAGATCCACTTATCCATTATGTCTTTGAAGTTAATATTTGAAAATGTTTTGTTTTCAATTTAAAAAGTGTTAGTCTATAAACTTTTGCTATCTTACTATTTTTAATAACTCAATTGGTATTCCAGACAGAGCTATACAGATCACTGTACAGTGAAAACACTGAGATTAAAAGCTTGGAAGTCAACAATCAACAATTAGTTTTTACACTGTAGTTGAAGTGCTAATAAGGATGATAGTAAATGAAAACCCACATAAAAGGAAAATAAGATACTGTCTCTAGAATCCTAAGTAAAAGCAGACAGTCTCAAGGATTTAATGCTGCTTATTATATAAAAAATGATGCGGGGAGACTTAACATTTTCATGAGAAAGGATGGAGTTTGGGATCCAGCAAAATTCAAAAGCTAATCTAGTTAAGAAAACATTTTGTACAAATAATTTAGATTTATTTCAACTTCAGTATCATATCAAGCATAGATCTCTGTGTTTATCCCTCTTCTCTAATAAGAACTTCAACTTCACTCCTCTGCTCAAACCTCTCTGTTTTCAGACAATATCTACTTTGAACTGCACTGTTTGCCTGAACTACTTTGTCAGCATTTTACCATCTGTATAATAGATGTCTTATAAATGCATATAGCAGATTAATTAAACATTCATTTACATGCTCCCACTTTTCTCTGATCAGTTTCCCATTATATTATCTCTGCTTTTGACTTCTCAGTATTCTACTGATCCTCACTTTTTCAGTCTTCAGCACCTTCTTGGTAATTGTTCGTTTTTGCCTTGCTTAAAAAATAACATGAAGGAACAGACGTGCATGAGATACAACCTAACCAGATTTGTGCGTTTCACTTGTGACATTTAGACTTAGAAATGAAAGAACATTTAAATTTCATTTAAATTCTCTGGCTTAATTCCCAGAGATCAACAGAAATTGTGGTAGAAAAAAAAAAAGAGAAAAAAAAACCAACACAATTTCCAAGCAAATCAGCGGCTTTTTCACCTAGGAAAGCCTTTTCTATTTTAAAAAGAATAACAAAGCTACCACTTCGTTATTGCAACTTTTCACAAAAGATTTCTGAGAACAGTTTGCTGCAGAAGCTTGATGTATGGTTTTGGACAACAGATTTGTCACCAAGATATTCCAGCTTTAACCACCAGCTAATGCTTCATTTAGAACAAAGAGAAGATCTAGACTTTATGGCTGAGGAGTTAACGGCCCAGCTGTTGAGAAACCGGAGCTAATTCAGCAGCAGCATCCCAGATCTGTAAAGACAGCTTTAGTGTTTCCTCTGTAACTAAAGGAGAAGCTATTAAGGTTCTGTTTGATTTCATTGCTGTTTTGTCAAGATTTGTGCTCACTAGTGAATCTGATGAGGAAAAAAAAGTATAACACACTTTGTTTACGAAACCGATACTCAGCAAAGCTCTGGCAAAATGCAAATATAAAATTAATTCCCAGATACAAGAAAATTTGGGAAGAGAGATGAGAAGACAGCTCTACATTCAATGTCATCCAACAATTTTGCTTCTTCTGGGCTCCTGATAGCCCATCTGCATACAATATTTCACTCCTGTCAGTTCTCCTGGAGCAAACCAGCTAGTTCATGGAAACCTAATCAGTCAGCATCTCTGTGGTTTATTCATTTGGATTTATCTAATGTAATCACTGATGACACTATGGATGAGAGCTAACTAGTTTCAACTGTCTCTACAGTATGATTCTTGTTCACTTCAACTTAACACCACCTTACACCTCACATATTTTCATATCACACTCCAGAAAGGCTTGATCCAGTTGTTGATCCAGCGTGAAAGAATTCAAGACACTTAACTCTAGAAACTCCAAACAAGGACTGAAGTAAAGATCACAGCTCTATATTTAACTGTAAAAACTACTCTGTACTCTTGATGAGCTAGCTTGAAGGTCTTACCTTCACCTTATGTTCTATTTTTCTAACTCTTGCTAGAATTTGCTGGAAAGATATTTAACATGATGAGTTTTTTTTAAAAAAATTCAATAGTTTCTATGTGGTAGTGTCAGGGATCTGATATCTGATCACAGTGACATTTGTTTCAAAAGGACAGAAAAGCTACTTGATATCTTAGGAGGGAGAAAGAAAGGAGGTAGACATTCTCCCACTGAACTTTCACTAGCTCTACAAAAAAATGGCAAAACTGTCAGAAACGTCCTCATGCTTTTCTCTGGTTCAATTTGCTGCCAGCATTTATATCTTCCCAAGAGTAATTTTGGAGGCAAATGGAAACAAGGTAACATTTCTTCAAGAAAGAAACACGTAGAGTCTTGATAGAAAACATCTTCAGCAGCACGCATTTTACCATCTTGTCACTTCTCCACCAAGTGAAACAGAAACAGTAGCAACAGAAAGTCTAAAAAGACTGCTTAATTTGCAAATCACCCACAGGTTTTGGGACACACCACCTGGGCCTAGCCATGCAACCCAGGCTTTTAGGAAGCATGGCAACCCCCATTTTAACAACTCATTCACATCCCCCCATAAATTCATTGCCCTCTACTAGCAAACACGTGGAACATTGGTTCCTGAATATTAAAAGGGAAAAATGAAAACCAATTACAAACACACATTAAAAAATCAATAACCCAACAATAACAAAAAACACCACTTTACCATAAATAAATAACTTTACCATGACAGATGCCAAAACAGAATTTGCCTTATGTTATCAAGTAATGTGATAAAAGTCTGTCCCGAAAAGAAAAAAAAAAAAAAAAAGGAATAAATAGAGCTTTTAGTCTGGCACAATGTACAGTACATGGCAAAGTTTGGAAAGAAAGGTCTGTAGCTTCATTTTTACGTCATGAAGACAGAATGTGCAAGTAGCTATAATCCCCTCCCTATTTGCGGGGGCACTAAAACAACTGTTAATGTTGTTTTAGTATTAAAAGATGTTTAATAGTAAAACTTACACTTTGACTTTGCCTCAACTTCTTTGTTTTTGGACTTGGTCCTAAATCATCTATGTAATTTCTCACTTCAGTCATATTAAGAGATGCTTCTTACCTTCTGAAATATCACACTACTGCTCCAATTGAATAAATATAATTCTCTTACATCCCACACCCAACTAACATGAAACAGATGAAAATTGCATTATACTAGGAGTTCTCAAGGAATCATTTTCTCATTCACATACCAATCACTGATATCAGTGCGGTGCTTATATGTGCAACACATTGACTGGACAACACTGTGAGAAAGAAACCAAAGTTACATCCATTGGGAGTCTACTACAGATAGAGAAAACTGCATTGCATTTAGGTGGGGTTTTTTTTTGTTTTGTTTTGTTTTTTTGTTTTGTTTTGTTTTATTTTGTTTTTTTCTTTGCTCTGTTTCTTGATGGAGCAGGCACAGTGGGTAACATTAGAAGACTTGCTAAGTACCTTTCAGGTATGTTTGCTAGGTACTTCTCCGTACAGTTGTTCATAATATAAAATCTCTATAATTCAGTATAGTTCCAAATACTAGCAGACATGATCAACTCTGAGGAGACAGTACCCTTGTATGTAAGCAAAAACAACAAAACCAACTGCAATGCAAAGTTCATACTGTTATCTAGTTTTCTCAGGCTTTCTACAACAAGCTTTAAGATTTTGCCTTACATGAACACTGTGAGCTGCATGGAGTTAAGCTCTCCTTTTTGTATGTGTTATTACAATAGATCACTGAGATGGTATGGAATTCTAAGCGCATCAGTAGCAAGAAGTAATCAATGCACATCTGAAAAATATATTAATTCAGCTTAGAACATTGAACACTGAAGAATGAACAAACGAAAGTTTGGTGTCTAGCTGGTGTATTTCACGACTCATGATTGCTTCCTTTCTTATTCTTCCAGACTCTACCAGTTACTTGCATTCAGTGCAACAAAAACAACAACAACAACAAAAATAAGGGTTCTGGCAGCACATCCAGTGCAGAATTAGTATAAATCAAAAGGCAATTGTTTTAGTATCTGAATTCAAGAAATTTCACATACAGAAGAAAAGCTGTATGCAAAAGGATCACATTCTTCAATCACAGTCAGCCAATCAAGCCAGCATAACACAAATGAAAATCCCCACTGAGTTACAGGTTGAAGAGCTATTGGAAGTACAATGTGGCCATCTACTCCTATCTTTGCTACAATGCAGACAGATAAGGCATTATTCTGTATCTTTAAAAGGCTTTCCTATTGTGTTAAATTAATTCAGGTGAGCTACAGTAAGCGTGAGAGAGCAATCACAGACTTCAGCCAGTCCTGACAGAGCACAATGCTTTCTACCACGACTAGTCCCAGAGAAGTCACACAGCATGCCAGGTACAAAGTATTTGCAGAAGTGAGCCCTCAGACAAGGCTATAAAAGCTCTGGGTTAAGGAAGCACACATCGACTTGCCTCTGCTTGATCTGTTACACAGCTTGACAGTAACAGATAGCCAGTTGCATTAGTGTCAATGCTCAGATAAGTTTCCCTCAATATCTGTCACAAAAAACAGACGCTGTATCAGTGTGCCAGCTGTATTATCGGACACTACATAGTTGATCATATTTAATAACATCCTCAAGCACAGACATGGCTAACAAGCATTACAGACTGCAATTACTATTGTGAGACACAGTCACTCAGATTAGCCTGGCTCTGAGCAGCCAGCAGCACACATTTGGTGAGCGGCTGCCTCCCACCTTTTCTCTCTCAAATACATTAACTTGCCTCAATATGGAGACAGAGTTTGTTTTCAAATTCTTAATAGGGCCACTGAAAGAAAAGAAAAAAATACTATAAATGATCCTCTGGACTGCTTCCAGTGTAGCGTATTCTCTTAGCAATTGCCTTGGAAGCAAGCCAACAGTGAGAAGTGTTCTTGCAAATGAGCACACTGCTATACTCAAGTACAAGTTATCATTTAATTCTTTTGTCAACATCAGTGTGGTTAGAAATTAAGAAGCTTGTTTAACAAATAAGTTACTTGAATTCCAGTTACCAAACACTTACTTTCCTCTCTCTAACCCCAGCACCACCTCTCACCCATCTCAGCCACTACCCAGTATATATATTGCCTCTTTATTTGGATACTTTCTCTTCTCTGTTTAAAGAGAAATAAAATTAGTATATTCGTTACATCAACCATGACTAGGTCTGTAATCAAGAAAAAAAAAAAGTCAGTCACTCCAAAGAAACATCTGATAGACTCAATACAGTTTTCAATGGGATACACTGGTTAATATTTTTAACAGAGCCTTAATACAGTCTGCTGAGTGGTTTTGTGGGGGCAGTTTTTTACATCACTATTATTCCTAATGAGATCACCCTCTTCAGTGTATAAGCCCTCATCCTTTCTCAACATAACAATGAAAGATTTGTGAGAGGCTACAAAGGCCCCAGATCAACTTCACCTTGTATAGAATTTCCTACTAAAAAACTCATCAGGAACGCAATAGTTTTCTTCCCTGACAACAGCTTATTAACAATAAGCACATTTACTTTCCTTTAGGGTGACCCTAATCCTCTACAGGATTTGAAGTCCTTACATGGACATCTCAGGTTTAGTGACTGCAGCCAGGTTTGGTTTTGAAATTCCGTAGGTTTTTCTTTTTCATAGGTTTGGGAGTGTATTTAGGTATGGTAAACTTGCATGCAACATTTCTCACTAACATGCCTCTTATGATAAAAATGTGACCATAAATAGCTTGTGTGATCTTATGATAAGAATTATATATTTTCATAAACATTAAAAAAATTATATCAGTCTTTAAACAAACTGTCTTGATTTTATTGTAAGCAGAGACAGCAAAATATTCTTTCCTACAGTAAGCAGAAAGTTCTTATGCATGTAGACCCACTGGCAGCAGCACTAAGGGTAAGTATTTTTCTAAGAATCTGTGTAACTAAATCAGTCTTAATTAGAAAGTACAACTCAATAGTCTCCGATTTACTAGTATTTCAAACTATTCACCATGATCCCTTAGAAAGTGAAAAGTTCCAAGTTAGTTTTATGCAAAATGAAACTGCAGAAAGGGAAACATACTTCAATCTGGAAACATGATATTCTGTTTGAAAGATCTAAAACAATACTTTTGTGTCTAAATTTGTAAGCACTTACAATGCAAATCTCCAAAGCAGATTTTATTGTGTGTATATTCTTCCTATTATTAACCACATCTCATTCTACATTTCTTTTCTCAGTTTCAATTTCCTTGTAATTGTCATAGGCCATATGAAAGAACAAGGTGTTTAATTGCTCAGAGATTATTAATACGAAGTTCTGTACCAATAAGTACAAGGAATGTTACCTTAAACTGTTGAAAATTTCAGTCCTGAATCTATATTTAAAAACTTGTATGAGGCATAACTATAAACAAAAATGAAGTAAAATGCAGCACACAAACACCAATTTCCATACCCAGAAGTGACTGCTTTAGACTGGCCAGTAGGAAGAGTACAGACTGAGGATCTGAAACTTTAACAGCAGACTGACGATGTATTTCTGTTGCAGAGAAATAACAAAATGGTGCAATATAACCTGTACTGCACACAATAAAAGCTATATGTCTACTTACGTTCACAGGTGTCTCCTTTCTGCTGATATCCTGCTTTGCAGATACACTTTCCAATAGGCACTAGCCATTCTCCCTCTGCGCTACAGTGCATCTTCGGAGAGTTCTCAGCTTCCTCCTCTGCACTGCTGACACAAGTTCCTCGCACTTCAACTAAAGAGGAAAACTCTGAGCCAGTCACTGTGTCAGGAAAAATAGCTAAGTTCTCAATGATGGACCAGCACTTCTTGTAGTAGACTTTCACAGAGACCAAAGCAATGCAGGCCCCTACATCCTGAAATGCAAGATAGAATCCTTTTTTGGACAAAGGTCCAATTTCTCTCACCTCTGTGTTAAGTTTCATTTTTCTCTCCCCCAGATCACCCTGGGTAAAACTTTCATCTGCTGCAATAGTGTCTATTTTTACATATTGATTTTCTCTGATATTCCTGCCAGTATCGTAGTCTGTTTCATAATAATACAAGTTAAAAGTTTCTTTACAAGTCCCCAGAACTCCAGGAAGACTGTTACAATCCCTCAGAGTGAATTTCAGTTCTACAAAAATCCTTTGTGCATTGCTTTTTGCAATCCAGTTAGTCCGAAGCCAGTTGTTTTGGTTCGATTCCATGACCTGGCATACCTGGTATGTTCGTATAGGAGTGTAGTTTTCATCCAGTCCACTAATTTCTTCCCACTAAAACAATAAAAAACAGTTAGTAATATAAAACAAGGATGCCACCAAATGTAACTATTGTGTATTTGAAAAAGTGTCACACTTAAGTGCTACTCCTTTTTAACAGTAAGACATCATAAAAAATAGGCTATTATTACAATATCCTTAAGCACTCAAGTGAAGAAAATAGACATTAATATATCTCCCTCCATTTATTCCTACGTATAAATAACCTTCAAAAATCATATTCACATCTAAGATCCAATTCCAAGGGAGAGCCTACTATAGTGAATCTGCTTTAATGGAGGTGTGGACTAGACAATTTCCAGAGTTCCTTAACAACTCCTACAGCTCCGTGATTCTGTGAAGCTTCAGAAAAGGCAAGCTGCTCAACATATCAAGCTCTAACTCCACACTGGATTCTCCCACATTTCATTAAGTTCATAAGCAAAGACTAAAAAGTAGCTCCACTTCCAGGGAAATGCACAATCAGAGAAGTCTTAGGAACTCAGATCGCTTAGGGTTACAGTCTTTCTGTATAAAACACCGACTGGAGCTTTCTGGTGTACAGCAAGCAGAAGGCTCCTGAAACTTATCCGGTATACAATTTTCAATCCTATACAATGAAGGTGGCATGAGGAGAAAACAAGAAAATTGACAGAATTAAAAATCTGGAGGTGAGAAAACACCTTGGCAGTCCCCTTTTTGTTCACTCCATGTTCTGCTCTACTCAGAAACCAGCACATGTAAGCAGATGCTCCTCACCTCACTTTTTTCAGTGGCTGCATCCATGTTAAAAGAAATGAACTTCGGTTGAGCGGGTGTTCAAATGAACCATGAGATTAAATACTCAATTAAGAACAATCCACATGATTGAAAGTTTACTGGTTCAAAGCTTGGGTTTTGTTGTTATTCCCTCTTAGGATAAGAACTGTGAAACAAACCAGTAAGTGTGTAACAGATCTGCAGTCTTTAACAGAGTTCGGTTACTTTGGAATGTGCACCTCCAGCAATGGTAAAACCACTGAAATCAAGCAGGCAAATTTGCACAGGTACATCCAAAACAATATCCATCTCTCATCTCTTTTCATAACACTTTTCTTATAACACTTAACATACTGCAGAAACTGCAGCTGTAATAAATTAGGGTTTTTTTTGAACTATCCT
Organism: Tetrao urogallus; assembly: GCF_951394365.1. NCBI lineage: Eukaryota > Metazoa > Chordata > Aves > Galliformes > Phasianidae > Tetrao > Tetrao urogallus. Next base: position 72,786,454 of record NC_136814.1, on the reverse strand, counting down.
CGCCCAATGATACGGGCAACCATGACTTCTTATGGCACTTAGCCCTCTGGCCCTGTGTCAATAATGCACTTAAGCTCACGCTTAAGATCAATGACAATACTTATGAGCTTAATGGTAAGCATGTGCTTAAGTGTTCTGTGGGACTAGAATGCTTGGCACCTCTGCAGAACGGAGCACCCTCGACATTCCTCACACTGGTAACCAAGCGTGAAAGGTTGGTTATCCAGACTGACTTCCCAAACTAGAAACCATGCAGTATACAGTACTTTGCAAGCTTATTTGACAGCAAATGAGATCATTTTAATGTTGCTCTAATGCTCCAAGAAAAAGCAGATGTGGCTGACTTGATGGTGGAAGTTACCACCACAGAATGTATCATGGCTGTAGATGCTGAAATGCACAGAAGTTGTAAATATCAAAGTGCATTTCAAAGACCTGCAATTACTAAAGACATGGTACATATGGTATTATAAATTCATATATGCAGTATTAAATATTGAAATATTAAAAAGTCATGAAGTTAATTGCACTGATTGCATATGGAACTGTATTCATTTCAGAACAGAAAAAAAGTCCATCATTACTATAGATTTATTAGATTTGAATAAGTAACACTTTTCTCTCTCTAAGAACTAACAAGGGAAGGAAAAAAATGGGGATCGGGGCAACTGGTACTGTCGCACTTCAGAATAAATAAATAATACAAACAAAAGAAAAACAAACAAACAAACTCCATATCAATCCAAATGTAACGAAAAAAGATACAAAGCCTAAAAGTTTACTGATTTTTATAATCTCAATTGCACATTAGGTGATGTTTTCCCTCAAGGAACTGAGCCAGATTCTGGACATTCCAGTTAGAGAAAGCATTGTATTTGTGAAGTGTGAGCAGCACAAGCTCAACAGGGAACAGAATTTGACACCAGATTCTGAGCTTTGATGGGGTCTTGCCACATAAAAACAAACAAAAAAAAACACCAAACCAAAGTAAAGCAAAAGAAAGACAAGAAAAGTATATTTAACAAAAATCAAATCATTTTTCCGAAAACTATGTTATTAAGGTTCTTGAGGAATCAAGAACCCACCACTGCATGAAGTTTGTAAGTATTAGGGATACTCTAACACTGCAGTCAAGGAAAAACAGTACAAAACACTACATTCAAGTTAAAAGCTCTACGTTATGTTATCTCTAGCATTGAATGCTGCAGTCTAGCCTCCCAAATTTTCCTAAACCCATGGAATATTTGTTTCTTTAAAAAAAAAAAAAAAAAAAAAAAAAAACAGGAAAACAGGACTTATGGCTTAATTTAGTAATCACAGAACCATTACTTCAAATAGTCCACTGGAGGCATACCTGTTTCTCTATGGAAGAAAAAAGAAATCAACAGTATTTCAGGATAGGTTTTCGCCTACATCATCTAAGTTCACACCTCATTAGTATTTTTAAAGTGACTAATTCCACGTTGCCTTTTACAGAAAGAAAATTCAATTCTGTTTTATCCTGCTTCCACATACAGTGATACACATGCCATTCTATTTGACCATATCCTGTTCTATCTGTTCCAATATATGGTATTTAAACTTCCTTAGTTATCTTAGCAATATTTGAGATCACTGTTAGATGTAACATTTGCAGTTGAATAAGGCATTTAACAAGTGTCTGGGTGATATAATCTGTACTTTGCTGAAGCAGTAGTTACTCTCAAGAATTGTATTTTCTGCGTTCATTCTCATGAAATCTTTATTGCACAGCAGACAGCACAGTAACTAAAAGTAAATATTTTCTATCAAAATTACATACTTACAACTTCTATGTTGAATTCACAGACAACTACTTCTGACCATTTTCATGCAAACAAATCCAGTCATTAGCCTTATTTTTAGTTTTTTAGCCTCATTTTTAATTTTTTATTGAAACTGTCTTCTACCTTTGAAAGTAGCCTCTTGCCATTTGTTGAATTTGACTCTACTTTCTTTCATCTTTAAATATGCCAACATGTGTAACATGTGTTGACATGTCTTTCATTATCTACAGGTTAGCCTAATGTAATTGCCACCAACCTAATCTTTCAAACACCTCTGGTAGCAGCTTCAATCAATGCAAAATGCTAATGCTGAGGTTATTAGCCATCATAAATGTTGAGCTCACATTACATTTCTTCTGAAGTTCTTACATTCATTTCCAGTTTATGCTTGTATTGATTTTACGATCTTGCTTTTAAAGAAAGACACTTTCAGATTTTCATTCTTCTTATTTAAAGGATTTGTTACACTTTTATATCCCTACTCACACTTCACGCTCTTCTGGCTCCAGATTTCTTAAGGCTCTGAAGATTAAGGGCCTGATCCCCCAAGCAAGACTCCTTGCTCATGCAAGAAGTCACAATGGATGCTGCAAAAGACTGCTTCCACAAACAAGAACTATCCATATGATTTATCATTTATCAAGCTGAGCTACGGTAGGACAACATATTCACTGTACCATTCTGAAAATGTTCTTTCTTCCTCAGGACTTGAGGAATAAGGGGTTTTATATCACTTCTAATTCAGGCCGAAAGCAGCATTTTTAAGTTTATGCACACAATAAATAAAACAATAATACAGATGTTTCTAAATGTCTCATTTTTTATAATGATGTACTACTACTACAATGGTACATCTCATGGAATACCATGAGATTCATTTGTAAGCAAGCTGGAGGTGGCCTTAACCACATAATTGGTTCCTCGTTCCAGATATGAAGCTCCTTGAGATTTGGGGATGTTTCAAATTTGGAATGTCATTTCAAACACATCTGCAGTATAAATGTTTTTTTTCAGAGCACTTCAGTCTGTGCTATTCAATTACAAAGAAAACATCATAAACAAATTTATGATCAGCCATTATACAGAAAATGAAAAACATATTTTTAGAAAGTTTCCACACAAAAGAAGGTCTGCTCTTTCTACAGGATGAAGGAAAAAGCGATTTAAAATACTGTGTTACAAACATAAAGAGCTTTCTGGTATACCACAGAGGTCTATGTGACAAAAGATGAAACTAGTGAAAACATTTAGGTGAACTTATAAAGAGTATCTATTTTTTAATTAGCTTATGTTTGGACATCGTAACCCAACGTACACTTATTTCCATTCTAAAGCTGAAAGATCTATAAACACTTGGTACAATTGCTAAGAGAAATATGAGGGGAAGTTAGTTTAAAGCCAGTATTGCAATTGCTTTGGTGAAATAACTACTTGTCTTTACGAATTTAATTTTTGTAGGGACTACTTACCCCATTGGGAGGAGAGGAAATCCATTCCAACTCTGTCTGTTGTGCTTTGGAGTCCAGTAAAATAACTGAAAAAGAAAAGGAAAAGAATGGCATTTTCACTCTTTGTTAAATATAATACGTGGGAATACAAAATCAAAGTAAAAATTCTGAATTTAAAAAACGATAAAACAGAACACATCTTTTTAATTCATGCTATTGAAAAACAACTGCGAGTACAACTACGCATTTTCTTGTAAACAGATGATTAAATTGTTATGTACAATCCCCTTACAAGCAGATATACATTGTTCTTAGCAACCTCATTGCTTACATCTAAGTATAATGCTTTTTCTCGTGCCCTAAAATATTAATAGTCAGTCACTATTATGCATGCTCCCTTTATCTCCTTTGTGATGACAATATTCCCCATAAGTTGGCTATTACAGAGAGATTAAAACAAACAAACAAACAATAGCATTTCAACACTTACTCAAACTGATTCAGACAGGGCTAGTATGTACCTTACCAGGAGTTACACAGCAAAGTAATGTCTTTTGGAGTAAGAACGGGAAAAAAATACATCCTTTAGGTGATAGGGTAGCAATTCTATAAACAAATGACAACCAGGAATACAGAAAATAAGAGACTCTGCAATTACCTCACACATCGCATACACAAATCCAACCAATTTACTTTATGGTGATGGCTTACTGAAATCTTCATGTCATTATAAGCCAGTGACACCTCTGCAAAAAGACATCAGTTCTGGCGGCAGTGCAATTATTTGCATCTAAATGTAACCCTGCTTCATAAAGTGGTTAATCACAGCCTAATAAACCAACTCTTAACTATTTCACAGCACATTCTGGAAGATATATTACTGATGTTCTATTACCTCCAAACATATATTTCTAGATATGCTTTATATTTAAATTATAGTTACATGCATCTTCCCGAGCATATTACTGTCAGATTCAAATGGCACATATATTAATCCATGATATCAAATACATATACATTAAATAATTTGTTATAATATCTTTCTTCACACAGTTGAAGCTGTAGAGTGATTGGCCACATATCAGGGCTTGGTACACTTTGAAGATTCCCTCTTCAAGACTGCACATTTAACTTCATTCTTTTATTTGGTAAATGAAAAAGTCATGTACCTAATTTACATACATTCAGTATATTTTTAGCATTCAAGCTACTTATAATTTTACTTACAGCATTTAAATACTTTTATTTCAATTAATAATTTACAGCTTCAAAATGATGCAACTTTTGTCAGGTCTCTTCAATTGGTTGAATTCTGGGTTCAGCTTTCGCAGAATTTCACACAAAATTTCAATGAATGGAAAGGATGACTTAAAAAAAAAAAAAAATACACATTCACAAGTTCATAGAATAATATCGCCATAGTAGCTGAGCACAGAACCCTAACTTCCAGGCCTGTATTTCAGTAATAAACTAGAACAACTCATTAAGGAAGTCTGATAGTCTCTCTTAGAAAGATGATCTGCTTTTTTCATTAAGCTCGGATCCAAGTGGCTTTACTTTGCAACACTTTCTATAGAAAAGCAGGTGGTGTATGTGGTGGTTTGTTAAACAACAACGTTTCTAATGATTCTGGAAGGAAAAATAAAAAAAGGCACCATGAAAGACTTAACCTTTTCAGCACCAGCACAATATCCCACGGCTGCAATTCATTGTACTTTTTATTTGGCAGCAATTCACCGGCACATAGCAACGGGCACATCCCAGAAAAAAAAGACAACAAGGAAAACAAACAAACAAAAGAAGAAGGAAAAAAAACGGAACTATAATAAGTGAAACTCCTTGCTCTGCAAATACCCCCGGCAAGTAAAAGCGCTGCGTTTCCTCGTCGCACCGAAAGTTACCGGGCAGAGCCTGCCCGGCGGGCAGCTGCTGCGCGTCCCGCAGCCTAGGGGCAGAGCCGGCTCCGCGCTCGGTGAGCGGCGAGGCGAATCCGCGCACCCCTCCGGCGGCTGCGCGGGATGCGCACAGCGGACGCGCACGCTTCAGAAGTCGAAAGGAGGCGGAAAACCGGCGGGTGCGAGTTCGGGGAACGGGCTCAGCGGGGAGCCAGGGCCGCGCACACGCTCCTGGAGCTGCGCGCAAGCGACCGCGCCTCCGTCTGGAGAAACGGTACCGCGGTCTCCACCCTGCCGCCGGATTATGAGGCAGCGGCAGGGGTGGCGGAGCCCCGTGTCGAGCCCCGAGGGCTCGCAGCAGGAGGTGGGAAGCTCTGAGGGGACACCCCCGCTGGCGGAGGGCTCTGCAGTGAAAGCCGTCAGTCCCTCTCCCGGAGGGCTGGACAGCCCCCGCTCCGCTCCTCTCCAGCATCTCCCCGCGTCTTTTGTTTAGCTACAGAAAGGGAACTCGGAAAACTTTTCTGCCTCGCCCTCTGTAGCGCTCTTCAGCGCCCGGAGAGGAGCGGTGGGAGCCACGGAGGGCTGAGCCGAGAACAGCCCTCGGGCAAGGTGGGGGGCGAGGCTGCGAAGTTCCTTCCCCGCTGCTCTCTCCCCGCTCTTTCTTCCGCGGGAGTTTCCCGAGCCCGCAGCAGGTAGCCGCTATTAATCCCTGTCCGCCGCTCGCCCCCTCCTGACCTTCCTTTAGCTGCGTTGATTTTCCCCAAGCGCACACCCACTGCACACGCACACATGTATGTGTATGCATACATATCCCCATCCGCACACGAACGCGGAGCGGACTGACGCCCGGAGGCGCCGCCGCAGCCCCGGGGCCCGCACCCTCCCTGCTCCCACGGCCACGCGTGACCGCCCCCCGCGTGGGGGTCTCGGTGCATCCCTGCCCCTCCGCGTCAGCTTCGGAGATTTCGCTGAAGGCTTTCTCCCTGTTCCCTCTCTAACGTCGCTCTCTTTTTTTTTTTTTTTTTTTTTTTAAAAAAAAAAAAAAAAAGCGGAGGGCTTCGGTTTTTTTTTTTTTTTTTTTTTTTTTTTTTTTTTTGTAATGCTTCAGAATGGGATTTTACTGCGTGCCAGTTGTTTGATGAAAACTGAAAATACTGACATATCCGGTTGAGAGAGGAAAAAACCCCAAATGCGTCCCTATATAGGGACACACACACAAAAAAAAAAACCCTCGAGTTCTCCCTCCCCACCCGCTCCTCCTTCCACCCCCCATGTGAAGACGGAGACGGACCTTCATCCCTGACTGTCAAACGCTACTAGGGCGCTTTTTTAAACGATCCTGGATTTTCCCTACATGGGAAAAAAGATCTCGTAGACGGATTTCTGGAATGGATTTCACATACCTCCATCGCTCTCCTACTGCAAACTGCGCGCGGGATGGGATGGGGCAGAAAGACAGACGTCCGGGGTTCGCCATACACCGTTACGACAGCGTTGGATTGACGGCAATAGGGAAGCCCCATTGCGATACGTAAATAGTGTCAGGCACCCAGCCCCAAACCTTCCCCCCTCTGCCCAGCGATGCTGGCGATAAGCACACGCGCTGCGGACACTCGACGCCAGGACTCCCGAGAGGAGCTCACCGCACTCCGCTACCGCTTCTCATGCTCCGCGCGCGGCCCTGGAGTGCCGCAGGGCCCCGGTGGGGAGCCGTCCCGCAACGTCCCGTCCCGGAGGGCTGAGGCTGCGGGAGAGCTCTGTGCGGAGCCCCGGGCCGAGGGCTGTCTCCCCTTCCCATCACGTGCAATTGCCTCTCGGAGCTCATTCCCCGCAGCGAAAGCGCTTGTGCCGGTCTGTTACTTATACACGCGCTCACATACAGAATTCCTCACTCGTTTCTCTCCTAATCTCAAGAAAATGCACATACAAAATAAATAAATAAATAAATAAACGCAACGCAGCTCGCGGCTCCCTCCACCGAGCCTTTCGTTGCGAAAAGCAATAAATAAGCCCAAAGTTTAGTTTTCCGCACGCCTTTACCTTCTTTCGCAGCCTGTGCCTCCCCCGTGTGTGCAAAGCGGAGCAGCCAGAAGGAGCACAACATAATCCAAGGAAGAAGCCGACTTCGCAAAACCATGGTGCAGGAGCAGGGAAATGTTATCTTTCTCGCTCCCTATTTCTAGACGCCGCCGCCGCTTGGTGGGTGCGAGAGGACAGTGGCGAATTTGCACTGCGAGTCCCCGGCCCGGCGCTCCCTCCCTCCCAGCTGCCTTTCTCTTTCTCCTCCTCCTCCTCCTCCTGCTCCTTCTCCCGCCTCCGCCACCGTGCTGCTGCTCAGCTCCGGCTCCCGCACCGGGCTGCCCGCCCGCGAGCCCCGACTGCAGCCCAGCCGCCCGCGCCGCGCTCCGATAATATCAATGAGGGCGGGGGGGCGGGACCTCTGCTCCGCGGCGGCCCGTCCCTCAACATGACTGACAGCTCTTTTCGACCAACCAGCGGCGACTTTCCGCGGCCCGGCGGGCCGACCCGCCGTTTGAGTGGCTGGGGGTGGAGGGGCGGGGTCGGTGCGCTTGACCAATGAGCGGGCAGCGGTATCGGGTTGCCGGCGGTGCTGGGCTGCCCGCGGGATGAGCGTGGGGGCGGCGGTTGCGGTGGGGTAGAGCGGGGTCGGTGTGCGGAGTCGTTTCGCGGGCTCTGTCTGCTTCGTGTGCCTGCCCCACTCTCTCGGCCCTACGAGTAGAGAGGGGCAGCCGGTCAGTCCCAGCGGCTCCGTGTGCGTGCCGGGACGTGGAGCGAAGGGGTTCCCGGTGTGTTGCCCGCTCGCGGCCCCGGGTGCTGCTGCCTGCAGGGGAACTTCGGTGCGAGGCGCACCTGAGTCAGCGCTCTGCCAAAAGTCAACTTCCTCAGCACTGCCATCGCTGTGGCTCCCGCCCGTGTGACTCTGTTTCTCCTTACTCCGCTCTCTATGCTTTCCTGCAATCGCTATGAACTGATCAATAGTACATCGGTATTCACTTGGGGGAGAGGGGCGGCTGCTTTTCTTATTTTCCGCCCGTCGGGTGTAACCCGGAGCGAGAGCAACGCGCTAACAATGAGGCAATTTAAATAGGAGGAAGAAGGGGGAAGAAAAAGAAAAAAAAAAAAAAAAAAAAAAGGCAGAGAAACTTCCAAATTCCTCCCGTCAGCTCTCACTCTCTGCGTCCGAAGTGTTTCTCCCGAGGATGTGCTGTGCCCCTGCCCTTCTGCTCCTTCAGTGAGAGGGGACCGACGCCACAACTCTGCACTCCCTACGCGGGGCCGCGGCACATCACTTCTGCGGGCCATCGGCCGAGCGCTGCGCTCCGCCGGACCGCTGCCGGGGCCGTGCGGGGCTGGGCCGCTCCCCGCAGCCTGCACCTGGCAGGGCGCACCTGGCGGGCGTGCGGCCGCGCGGTGCGGAAAGGGATCCGCACGGCTCTGCCGCGTCCTTAAGAGTGGAGGGAGTTGCCGTGTGAAAGGGGTAACTGGTTATTGTCGTGGAGGCTGGCAAAGCGCGGGGGGTGTCATTGCAATTCGATAGCGAGATGATGTGAGAATCCAAAACAGTCCTTGCACAAACAGGAATGCTGGTACAGAAAATACAGCACAGATGGAAATGTAAATTGTGAAGGGTAATATAAATAGTAAGGGGTTGCGTTGGGAATCTTTAGGTGGATAAAGCAAAATTTCATGTATCTGTAACATTTACACTCAGCACTGTCAGATAAGCAGCCACCACATTCTCTGGGCTGTGAGCACTTCTCTGTGCTCTCCTCTTCACTTCTGAGAATGGAGTGCACCGTCTGTTTTCGTCTGTTTGCTGAAGAATTTCCACTTGCTGCTTAGGCTGTGGCACTTTTTTGCCTTTCATTCAGAATGTTCTTTTTGTACGCTGCATACCACAATGGGTGTAGGCAAAGTGTGTGCTCTTGATTCCCTCATCCTCTCGTCTCTCATTCTCATCCTCATACATGTGCACTCAGAGAGGAGAGCTGTGCAAGCAGTGAGTTTACATCTATTCTGTCGAAAAGACTATTTTGAAAAAAATACTCCCATACAGGCATTTTGTATCTTCTTTGTAAGTTTTCATAGATAAAACTAGTTTTCCTGTGGCATATATATAGTAACAGAGATTAAAGCAAAACTAGGAAGCCTACAACCTGGTCAGCCCTCTACGATTTCCTGCCATTAAATGGAGGCATTTCAATACAAGACCACTATGCCAAAAAGAAAAATTTCAGCCCGCAGATTATTAAGTGATTTGTATTGAGACTTTGAATGTCTGTTCATAAAGACACAGGATCTTACACAATGAGCAAGATGACAGGAGAAGGGCATGAACAGTAATGATATATCCATGTCCTGCATTTAGTTTTAGGCCACTTATTTTCATCTTCACCTGCATTTATGCAGAAATACTACTACATTGTACAACCCACTATGAGTAGAGGGTGTGTGTTTGTGTAAGGATATTTAAAATTACACAAATATATTAAGCACACAAGGAATTTATTATTACATTGCTGAGTCTGTAATGAAATTGAATGACAGAGTATGTTTTTTTAAGTGTGTATTTTTCTTCCTGATGAAATCATTTTATATGCTGTGTCTTCCTGATAAGTTGAGCTAAAAATGACTCACTGTCTATACTTCCCAAAATCATCTGTGGATGCATTCGCAGTTACACCAAAGCAATGCAGATACATTGAGGAGTATATTACAGATTTTTTTTTTTTTTAATCTGGCTTCCTATATGTGAAATCTTTGTGAAATTGACTCAGAGCTTGACATTCAGTGAATTTGATTTTTCTTTTTCCTCTGCTTCTGTGTTGTGTTTTCTAATCCTTCATTGTATTTTTTAGGATGGCACAGCCCGTGCTCTATCTTGTCCAGCTGAGTGTTGGATCTTTTGTGAGCAAAAAACAGAGAAGAAAAGCATTACAACTAAATCTCAAAATACTCAAGCTAAATGGACCATAACCCTCAGTTTTGGCACTGAAATCTCTGAGAGGAGGGGAAAAAAAAAGGCATCTGGAAACTTCATTCAACTCAATATGTTACAGTTCAAACACCATCAGACTAAATGGTTAACTGAAACAACAAAATCAAAGATTCTAATGTTGCCTTTTGCTCTGTTCTGTTGTTTTGGTTTTGGTTCTTTTTTTCCCTGACTAAAAGTCTGTAGGCCAGATTCTGCCTTACTTATTTTTTTTTAATCTTGTGTGTAGTTAGAATGGTTTTCTTGACACTGGCTTCATACTGATGCTGCACTACTAGCTTGATATTCCCCCAAATTCCCTCCTCTAATAGCTAGCTATCTCCAACACATAACTCAATTAAAAATTGTGATGTAAGAAATATGGGCTGAATTCTAAGGCTGCAAAAGCATACACAATAAATGATCACAACTTATATTAAGTTTTAAATTCACAAATTCCCTTTTTTCATTATTCAAACTTTCTTTCTTGGCTACCATGTACAGGACTGAAGTGAATTCTGAAGAGCATCATAAAGGTGTTGAAAGTTTTCCTCAGGCACAGTCTGTGAAAATGATATTGAATCCTGGGTCTGTTCATACAAGAATGGATTAAAATCAGTTGATAAAAAATATTTGAACTTCATTTCACAGTGGTGAAAGTAGAAATTAGGCTTAAGTAATAGAAAAATATTTAATTTTAAATTTGAAACCCCCAATTGTGTTATTTGTAGCTGTAATCTAAGAAATCCTTTATCTGTGCACAAGATTTTCTATGAACTATGCAGCACGTTTTTGTACAGTTTTTGTGGAATTTTTAATACAAAACTACAATGGGATCATGACATTTGATGTTCAAGTAATATACATAAAAACAATTTTGTGAAACTTCACATTTAGTCTTCCATGCATAATGATACTTACATTCTAAATCTTGTCTAGAGGTGGATTTTCCTTATGATGTCAACTTCAGAACTTCTCCTGGGTTTATGAGTCATATCAGTCTATTATAGCAATGAAGTTGATGTATTAAATACATGCTACGAGTTCACAGAGAAACTGTAGTGAAATAGGATCATCTGGTTGAAAAGGCATGCTCATATAAAAAGTCCTTTCTTTAGCTGAAATTGCAGTAATTCCATTACTTTAATTATTTCATTTAGAACAAATCAAAAATAGTGCTATAAAACTTCATACTTCAGGGTCTTCAGATGCACCAGAATGGTAATAACAATTCACTGACAAAATTTTATCTCAAGAGACTTAAAATTATACAATGTGCTAAATAGATGTTGAGATTCTGTTTTTCAAATCTGTGAATGTTCAGTACACTTGAAAAACATTGTTCAGAAATAGAGGAAAACTGGTGTGTCATCTTGTCATTAAATGGAAATGAAATACTTTCTACAGAACAATACAAATTAAATTCATGTTAAATACACATGTGAGCATGAAATGTCTCTGCCTTTCCCAAGGCACAGTAGCAGAGTTGTATAGAGTCCAAGAATATCCAGCATCTGGATCCTGTAAGACTGCTTCCCTTGATAAATCTGAATTTGGAAACTGTTTCACTGAGGCACTTTGGAGCACACACTGTCCCTCTGTTGATCACACTTCAGAGTTGCTTGTTTATCTCACTGTGTTGTGAATCTTACCACAGAAAGCTTGAGCAGGGCAAGCTGGAGTCATCATCCCATAATAGCATCTGGAGATATCCTGAAAGGAGACAAAGTCCACTGCTCATCTGTGAACCAAAAGGAATTCCTCTGTGCCCAGGTGCTGCAGGAAATTACCATATATGTATAGGCATGTTGCTGTCTTCAATGTTCTATAAAAGTCAAAGTTTCAGTTTTCTAGATATTTGTCATATTATAAATTGCATGCTGAAAATAGTGATCATAAGGATATCTAATTCTTACTTTAATTAATTAGTTGTAAGGAGATGAACTCTAGAAATATGCTCCAGTGATGCCAGTATCTTTCTATTCTTCCTTAGTACCAGAGATATCTGATCACTTCCATCTGGATTCCTGGATTCCTCTTTCAGCCTAGCTGAGGTGAAAATCAGATCCAGTAGATTTCCTGTTCCCAGATATTGCATCCTCTTGCAGCCAGTCTCAATCTCCTTTTGGTTCTGTGAAAGAGCACAAATGGGGGAAAAAGAAAATAAAAGTCTTTTCTCTCAGTCTCCCTTCTGTGTTATGAGGTAGGAGGGGGAGGATAAAAGAACAGATGTTATAACCCTTATTTAGTTCTGGAAGATAAACTACAGATTGCAATGGCAGGAGTTCCCATACTTTCACCTCCAGATCTGGGAGGTGCAGTGATGTGAAGCTTTACCACTGACAGGAAAGGTGCCAATGTGCATGGGAGAAATTGTTCCTTAAAAAAGGAGTGGCTTAAGAACTGAAGAACTGTATCTCTCAGCAGTACAACCCTCTGCAGGTCAACCTCTGCTATTGTTCACGTGTTCTCATGCTCTGTCAAGTTGCTCTGCCCATACACCACCACTTCTGTTCTGATCCATAGATCTACCCTCCCCTCAAACCCATCTCTCATTATCTAGTAGAGGTGAGCCAGAACCTCTTAGCATGCATGCTGATTTGCAGTAGTTTATTCCAAGGTAGTTATACTTAAAGGGTCTGTTAAATCCCAAGACATTACATATTTTGTCTCTTCTAAACATGGAGTTTCACATGGCAGCGAGTTTTACAGCTAAGTAATGCTTTATTCAGAGTACATTTATTTTACAGCTAAGTAATGCTTTATTCAAAGCACATTTATTTTTGGCTTGAATTTTCTAACTGTATTTTCAGGACGTGATTTCTTTAGTATTTACTGTGATGTGACAAAGGTTAATAGAAGTACCTAACCAACTATCTTTAGACAGTCAACTCTGGTTTATCTAGAGTAGTAATCCTCTAATACAAATGTGAGGTTGATGCTTATTCTCTGTAAAATTAAGCTATATTGTGTAACAGAGAAAAAGAGGTTTTGCTGTATTTGACCCAAAAGGGCAAACTAACACCTGTTTGAATCAGGAAACACAGTCTGAAAAATAAACCAAAGCATTGCAAAACTGTCTCTGGAGCCCACCTGTCCCACATGCAATCATGTTAGCTATCTCTGTTCCCATGGTAATGTCCACCACAAAATGGATATTTTCTGATCAGCCAGTCACCACTACAGTTTAATAAATTATTTTTATTCCATGTATACTTATCATGTCATCTCATGATTGTCATATGTCTAAAGCCTCCATCCAGATAATGATTTCCTCCTGTAAGTGGTTGCATTGATCTAGGTGAGAGTTCAATGCTATTCAAGCTGAATGAGAGTGACACTCCTAGGTTAGCACTAAGTATCTTTAAGATACTTAGAAAATCTAAGAGAAAACACTTCATTTTCAAGAAATTCTTTATTTATTGTTTTGTACGTCTTTTTTTGAGGAGGTGGTTTGACCTGTAAGTAGTAAGCATTGTTAACTGATGGGAGTACAGGGTTGGGGTTTTTGTACTTTTTTTTTCCTTTTTTTTTTTTTTTTCTCCCAATGTAACAACCGTGTAGTTTGGGGGTTTTCTTTGTTTCTTTTTGTTTGTTTGTTTTCCCCAATAATACCACAATAAGCAGTTGTCGCTGAGCTGTAGTTTGCCAGTGATATCCAGGTGACTGCAGTAAGTTTAAGGTCCATCAATGTGACAGAATAGCTTTTATTTTTTTTCTTTCTTTTTTTTTTTTTTTTTTTTTTTAAACATATCTTCTTTTTTTCTAGTGAATAACATGGCAGCTATCTGCAGTAATTCATCTGTCATTGTACTGCCCAGTGGCTTGGAGGTAAGGCTTCCAATCTACGGCATAACCTTTCTTAATCCTGAGTAACCTGAAAAATATTTTTCCACATCACTATCTACCACCTCTACAAAATATAATGAATATTTTAAGCTTAGCTACTTCTAGTAGAGATCTTGGAGCATCCTATAATTTACTTGTTTTTATATTGAAATCAACCATTTCTTTGTTAGCGCACTTTGTTTTCCATCTCATAGAGTAATTCTTGACAGATGTCTACCTTGCACTCTGTTTATTTAGGTCTTAACAGTTGTCTTTGGAGAGATTGAACAAACTATCTTGTACCATTTTATTTTAAATTTTATTTTTACTCTTTTTAATTACATTATCCAAATCATTAAAATATAAGCAAACAAATATATAAATTAACATCTTTTATGTCCCTTTGCTTTTTAATTTTATTTTTTATTCCATTTACAAATAACCAAACATTCAAAAATATCATTACATGAAAGCAAATGAATGAGCATAGCTGTCAGACTGAAGCATAAAATTCAGACTTCTGCTGTCTGTGAGGTAATATACTTCTGCATTTTTTTTCCACATATTTCATTAGTACACAAACTACCAAGCAAAATTCCATAATTACCGTATTACAGTAGTAGTCCCCATAGAAACAAATCACCTTGCCTAACTGAACTTCCAGTGTTGAGAAAAATTATAAAAAAGAGTCAAAGAAGTCTTCCAGATCAGGACATCTGCTATGGACATCTCAGAAAAATCAGCTTCCTGAATTCTGGGAGAAAAAAAATAATGCAATAACAAAAAGCAAAGAACCCATACATTTTCCTTCTGCAGTGTTAACATATACTTCTTCCTAATCATCCCACATGGATAGTGTGATTTTGTTTTTCCCAAAAAAGGCATGGAGCTCTCAATGAATGATGGTGGGCAAAGAACCCTGTAGTGAGCCTCTTAATGATTTACAGCCAAGGGGTGCGGGAGCCTGAGAGAGCATTGTCACCTTCCTGTCCCTCTGATTCTGAGAGCTGAAAGTGCCCTCCGTGTATCTGAGTGTTCTGGATAAATGATGGCACACTCCTGAGGCTGCCCGATGGCCTACAGCATCAGTTTCAATCTCTGCCTTCTCAGCCCAGTGTCAATCCACTCCTCCTACCTCCAGCTTTGTCCCTTGCTTCGATTTGCACTGAAGGCTGTCTTCTAGCATGCCTATGCAAAGGATTTCCTCTCTCATGCAGAAACAATGATTTCAGGACTCCAGTCCAGCCCCACTGTCCTGCCATATAATGTGCCTTGCATATGACCAGCTGTAGCATAATTAAGCTGGATTTTAGGTGCTTAATCAGCCTCAGCAAAATGGCATAGTTTGTCACATTCTTTCCAGCTGAAATCAGAACACAGCTTTAAGTCTGCACTGCCTCTACTGTACCTGTGAGTAACTGCTGTCAGCTGGCAAGAGCCACATCTGAATTTGGATTCACTGAGAGATTAAGATCCTTTTCTTTCAAAACAAGTATGCAACTGTATCTCTTCAGGCTGAGATTTTTCAGTACATTTATTTGTAAAATATGCATATGTATGTGTCTGCATACATAATTTCCTCATAAATTCAATAGTCTTAGATAAATAGACTGTAGAGATAATATAGTTTCATGCATTCAATACTGTGTACAGAGGCCAGTTCCTTATCTCCTGTGAATTGCCATAATTGCAACAACATTATGCTGGTTGGGGCTTTTTGGCAAGAATTCACGCCAGTTACATAATTCATTACAGCATATTCTAACCTACTGAAATCTAAGCATATTTTTAGACATAGCTTGCACAGTTCCAGTGATTTTTGCTTGCAGATTCACTTTAGACATGCCCTCAGATTCCCCCTGGATGTGCTTCTGTCACTGTGTCACTTCAAGAGTCACTCTTGCAATCCTTCCATGTATGAAATTCTCACAGAAGTCAGTGCAGAATTTAGAAGCATTTACGCAATAGGGCTGGATGCTGGTCAAAGCACTGTAGGTTTTGAGCTCTTCTAATATCCCTCTGCAGATGCTTGAGATTACAAAGCACGCTGGGCCTGAGCCTTACCTGATGTGAATGCTCTATGCGCCTCTTAATGGTAAATTATACCACTTCAATCTTTCAAACTGTAATTATTTAAAAGGAATATATACTATCAAGCATCTGGTTAATACTAGATTAAAAAAAAAAAAAAAAAACAGATTTCTGCAGGATTCTGTGGGAATGGAGGGCCCTCTCTCCACCTCTTCTCTCACCAGCTTCTCACTTTCCCACCACTCTAATGTTGCCAGGAGGCTGGGACTTGTTCCCAGGACATCTGCTATACTGCTGAGACAGTAATCTGGAGAGGAATGGGGATGTCGGAACTGTCTTCTGCCCATCCTTGTTGAGGCACATTATTGCCTGTTCCCATAAAGCACCCTGTCTCATCTAAGGACACAGCAGGTGTACACTACTCCACATGCTCACTGTTGTGGCTCAGTTTCAAGATGGAAATGAGAGGTATGAGAAAAGGCAGGAGTGCAGTTCACCTTCCTCCTAACCTCTCTGCTGAGCTGAGAAAGGGGCATCTCAAGGAAGGGGAGAAGCAGGGGTATGTCCACCAAAGGGGGAGGCTGCTTGATGTGCTGGAAGCACTGCAAAGTGTGTAAGATGACTATGATAGCCACCTAACGGTTTTGTTGCTGTCTGAAATAATTTATCTTGTTGCCATTGGGTATGGTGTGTTATCCATGCCTTTCCTTCTCTCTCTCTTTCAGTTTTGCTAGTCTCAGGAAGGCTTTTGACGTCTCTTTTCAAATGTAACTTTGATTTCAAAAAGGGTCTGTCTGTAACCAAATGATGGAAAGTCAGAAAGATTCATTAGGAGGCTAAAAAAACAAGATTATTTAAAAGTGGCACTTGCTTATGGTTTTAGCAGTTATGTCTCTCTAGCATGCAGATGCGCTTGATAACCCCACTTACCTGACAGTTAGGTCACATTAATCAGGCTGTTTCAGTAACTGCTTCTTTCTACCTGCAATTGCATGTCTTTTTCAAAAGGAGTTTCATGCTGTTATGGCCAGTTTAGAGACAGGACTAATTCGGCAGTGTCTTACTCACCTTCATTAAGGTGTTTTGCTGTATGAAATGAATTTAGCTAGTTCATGTCAAAATTACACCACAGACATTGATGAGTAAAATGGGTGTGTAGAAGGATGAGCTGAAAAAATGTATAGTAATGCAAGACTGTGGAAACCTAGCTTTAAATGACTGTCCAGTTCTGGGCTCCCCAGTACAAAAAAGACAGGGATCTCTTGGAAAGAGTCCAGCGGAGGGCCACGAAGATGGTGAAGGGCCTGGAGCATCTCCCCTATGAGGAAAGGCTGAGTGAACTGGGTCTGTTCAGCCTTGAGAAAAGGAGACTGAGAGGGGACCTGATCCTGGTCTATAAATATCTAAGGTGTGGGGGGCAGAATGGCGAGGCCGGACTCTTTTCAGTGGTGAGTGGAGACAGGACAAGGGGAAATGGCCAGAAACTGGAGCATAGGAAGTTCCGCACAAACATGCGCAAGAACTTCTTTACAGTGAGGGTGACGGAGCACTGGAACAGGCTGCCCAGGGAGGTGGTGGAGTCTCCTTCTCTGGAGATGTTCAAGACCTGCCTGGATGCCTACCTGTGCTACCTGATGTAGGGAACCTGCTTTGGCAGGGGGGTTGGACTCGATGATCTCAGGAGGTCCCTTCCAACCCCTACAGTTCTGTGATTCTGTGATTCTGTGACTGGTTAATGCAGCTCACAAAGGCAAATCCCAGCACAGTACACACACAAACTGAAATAAATGAATGAATACTACATGATTAAAGGCTTTCATCTGGAAATTTTGTTGCAATATTCAGAAACACTACAAATTCTTCTAATTCATCATACTCTTTGTTTATTACTAAAAAATTAATGTGCTGATGGAAGGAATTCATTACCCTTTCTACACACTTCACTAGTTGCAGGTCATTTATTAATCTGTGTTATCTGGTAAGAATAAAACCAGCTGTAATTACATTGTTAAACACTGATTAATAAGCAGCCCACATCACTAACATACGAAACAAGCAAGATAAAAAATCTTTTTAAAGATTTAGAGTAAAATTTCAACATTCCTTTGGGAATAAGGAAATCTGAATCTTCATCAATATTAATTTTTGAAAGATTCCATTTGCTTGTACAGCTGTATCTCTAAACACCTTTTGGAAACAGATTAACAAGCAAATTCAATTACGCTAGAGTAAACCAACTGCATTCACAAAGTGGTTTTAATGTACTCACTGAAACATTTAGAATGAAACATTTTTAAAATAGTCTTCAGCTAAACAACTTTTTTTTGTTTTTTAATCTTATTTTAATCATGTATTTAGGTGCATATCTATTTTAAATCCACTTGTATTCTATAGATTTTAAAATAATGTCGCAATCGGAAATACATTATTAAAAAACTGCCAATTTTCCCAAATCTGCTTTGGTAGTTTTTTATTCAAATCATTTTGACTGAAGTGACACACAGAAAATTATTATATGTCAGAAGCTGAGATCATTGTTAAGTGTAAATATGCAGAACATCTCTGGTATTTGACAAAATTGGGCATCTTATTTTTATGATATGGCTCTAAAGCACATGGAAAGACAGTGATTTCAGAATAGATGTTTTAAAGTTGTCTGTTAAGGACAACTAGTCATAAATGACAAATCTTATTATTATACAGCACTATTGCTAAAGCTATGTCAGTATTTCCATTACAAACATATATTTCATATTTATATTGATAAGCTATAAAAATTAAGCCTGAGCTCAAATGTGGTATTTGTCTGGGATCACCTTTTCCTCACAAAACTAGAAGAAAATCCGGAAGTGTGAAGTTTGGAAGGACTTTGTGTCTATGTAACTTTAAACAAAGAGACTTTAATAGATTGGGAGAGTGATGATTCAGTGTTGTAAAGAGAGTCTAACTCACACAATGTTTTTCCTTCATCCCTGAAAGGATCACTTACTTTAATGTTAGGTCAGCTTGTAGCAGGGCTGCTGAAGTTCTCTGCTCAGCCAACTCCTACAGGTCATTTCTTCATATTTTGTTACTAATCAGGGATTTGACACCTGTTTTCCATCTCACCAGAATTTGTGCCAACCGAGAAGATGTTCTGTCACTGGGATTGCACAGGAGTTGCCAGCAGAGTCTCTACAACTTCTACAGAACGTATGATCTTAACTAACGTTAGCAGTTCTTAATTATTTAATTACACCTTTTTCTTCTCTTTTTCTTTTAAATTAAATCCAATTCGAATGTTGAAGCTATTACATGTGGCACAAAACAAGTGCTGCTGGAAAGTCCAACATGTATAAAGCTCAGAAGTGCTGTAGATTCTCAGTATTATGACTCAGGAAGGCAGATGTTCTGTTGGGCTTTTGAATTTTCTGGCAGACAATGAGAATTCCTTAGGTACATCTTGAGGAAGACTAGACCCATGTTTTGAGTATGTACTTGCTGCTGAAGGACATCAGATGTTATCCAGTAGCATTTTACTACTGATTTGAACTAGAATTTCCCTGCCCATGAGGCTGGACTATGTACAACATACAAAGAACATTTTATGGTGATTACAGCTCTGCCATAGTTTACTTTGCCACTTCAATCAAGTCTGTTTTAACAAGTTGTGACTGTGGTCTGGCACCAGCCATCTGATAGAGGAGATTCTTTATTTTATTCCACAGCTGGCTGAACCACCAAACCAAGGTTGTCCCTTGGAAATTCCACCTCCTCATGCCCACAAATTTTCAAGAAAGTTCTGGCTGATCCTGGCTAGATTATATTGCTATACTAGCATAAATAATCAGTTTTACAATTTTCCACAATACTGCTTTATTTACTAATACAGCCATAGACTTTGATGCCACGCAAACTGAGAAGATGGCTATGGGGTGGTTTGGACTGAATAGAAATGTGAGACCAAGGTAAAGTTTGCTAGTACAAAGTGGGGAAAACAGTTTCAGAGGGACAGAATTTCAAGTTAGTAAAGATCGTGTTGGTACCATCAAGCTGGTAACGAACAACCAGCACATAGACATACTCTGAAATCTGCACATGATATACACGTTAAAACAAATTCCTGGTTAAATTATCATGCAAGAAAAGACAATATGAGGAGAGATAATATATTACTCTGTCTGTCTCCTATGCATGCTTTCACAACAGAAGAATAAAGACAATCTTTCAGCCACTACTTCTGAAAACTTGTGTTCTTTTCATAGTAGTCTTGTAATGGACACATGTTAAACATCACTGCCTACCACCTGGTATACCAAATGAACCTGTAAATGAACCTACCAAATACTGTAAGTGAACCAGAGAGTCCTTTCAGTGACTGAAAAAGAGACTGGCCTTTTCATCTTCCTCATGTGATTTATGAGTACAACAACATGGCACGTGCTTCCACTAAACATACTCATTGCTTCCTGTTGTTTGGCAAGCTTGGCTGGCTGGTGATAAATAGGATCCCAAGAGCCAAAATTCAAACTGGATTACTAACAAACTAGATTTGAAGAGGTAAGGAGAAAAAAAAAAAAAAAAAAAAAAAAAAAAAAAAAGGAGAAAGCTAGTACAAGTAAAATATTAAAAATACAACTTGAGAAGGAGAGAGAAGAAAACAAGCTAGAATGTATAATAAAGATAATAAAGATTCGTCATAAAACAATGAGGTATCTAAAGTAAAACTCAATTTCTGCTTATTCAGGAATTTGTCAGCTTCCTAGAATGCATATGAATATATTGTTCCCTCTAAAGGAACAACTTTTGTGATGAACAAATTTCAGGTATTAAAAATTTAAGATGAGTAGCTTTCTATAGCATTATTATTGTTGCATCGAAAGTTACAAACCTATTGTTTCTCTAGAAGATAGAAGATATAAATAACAAAATGATTGATCTTGATTATTTAAGAAACAGTATTTCTAACAGCTAAAGACTCTTCTGATAAACTTCATTCAGTTATCCAGATGATGCTTAACATTGTGGATAAAAAGGAATTAAACTTTCCGTGACTGACATACTTAATATTCTCTATAGCTGGAGAGTAAATAAGTCAATATATTTTTTAAATTATTTGGTATTTAATTGTAGTTATACAACATTGGCCATGCTGCAAACAATATAAATTAAGTACGATTAATCTTAGAATATATAAAATAAAGTGAAAAATGGTGAAAGCAGCTGAAATGGTAGAAAGGTGAAGTCAAGAGAATAGACCAATAAATATTTGACGTAATTTTCTTTAGCAAGTATACTGTTCTTCTCATAATGTTTAAAAAAGGAAGAAATAAAATTATAAAATTATAAATATTATAAATTATAAAATTGAAGAAATAAATTTACTGTTTCATAAAAATTCCCAGGTAAATGTGCTAACTTATGATTGCTGGTATTTTCTGAGACTGGAAGATCTGATTAGTGAAAAATACAGAGGTTAGTTGCTCCGGTCCTTACTGGTTTCCAAGTTTCCTTACATTTTAATATGTGTAAGTATTCATAAAGACAGAATTTTTTTCCCTTTATTCTGTTATTTCTACTGTTTCTGTCAAGGAATAGAATCAATAGCATGGGACTTAGGTAACCAACGAGTTACTGACAATATTGATTAGTAGAAATAACATCATAACTTGCCTGGAGCTCACACACATCATTTCTAGCCTGAAAATTATCGATCCTCTGAACTCTAACAAAAGTAATCAGTGATTCATTAGTCATAACATACCCAAATGTTTGTCTAGTGTTGTTAACCAATAGCCTAAACAGCGGAAATGAAGAGGAATTACTGAATGGTATTCCTTCCCTAAGTACTGCAGTTGCTTAATGACTCATCTGACTCATCTGCAAATGAGGTGATATCAAAAAGGTCATTCAACTCTTCTTTTTTTTTTTTTTTTCACTGCAGGTTCAATTTCAGTAGACTTAATTAGCATTACTTTTTTTTTTTTTTTTTTTTTTTTTTTTTTTTTTTTTTTTTTTTTTTTTTTTTTTTTTAAATGAGCTTAGCTTAACTGCATGGTGTATTACTCATGAGTAGCATGTGTGTTGTCAGGGCTGGCCCAGTACTTGGTGTCTGTGATGGTATGTCTTTGGAATAGAAACATAAATGTGCCTGAAGTATTGCTGAAGATATCACTTGTTATAGGCATCCAAAAAAAAAAAAAAAGATTTAGCAGATTTGACCACAATTGACTGTGCTGTCCCTAGCCTGGCAGTGTAAGTTTCTGCTGAGTTGTTTGTTTGAATCTGTGCCTGTAATGTTTCTCAGTCTTGTTGCCTCAAACTAAAAGCATCAATGAACATATGTTAAAGAATTTCTTGCATATGAATAGACTAAAGTTAGGAGCAAAACTGGAATGAGAACAGCCCTATAGGGTAGCCGGGATGGTAGGAAAGTATGATATCAGCTTTGGAGAATGTCTGATTGCAGCTGGTTTTGATGCATAACTAACAGGCTGTTCTTGATTTACTACTCTTCTCTCATATACACACTTGTATATGTAGGCATGCAGTTCTGTACAGTGCAGGCTGAAGGCAGTATAAAAAATAGAAGGAAGAGAGAGAAGTTCTGTTGTGCCTTTGAAGAAAGCACTGAAGATTCTCTGTGCCTTCTGTTGCGTGTTTTGTACAACAACAACAAAAAACCAACAACCATTCAGATTGCGCAGCTTTTCCATATGTCTCACTTAGCTATGTAATATAGCTGAAAGTGTTATGGTATAAGCTCTGCTGGCTTGATTACCTCATTTTATATGATTTTATCCTAGTATCATAATGGGGTCCTCTCTAAAAGACCCCGGAAGCTTGATATAAACACAGCTTTTGTATGTTGTGATGGTGCGTTCATAGAGAATCTGACACTTTTCAGGGCTTTCTGTCTCCCAGGGCACCTGACTGGTGGACATGCGTGAAGATCAAGCTTTGTTTTATACTGATCAGTAAATGAGTTTTATTTAAAAAATACTTCAAAGCAACTTTCATATTTTCAGCTTTATCATATTTTCTGTAGGAAATCTCAAAAGAAGAAAAAAAGATTTTAATGGTTGGATATTATTTTCTGTCAAAGAGAAATGATCTGCTCCTGAAATCGAGTATCATAACACATTATGTGTCTCCTACCTCCTGAAAAAGTGGCCTTACAGACTTACCCAAACAGTCCTGAATGCTTCATTCCTGGGTAGCCCAAGTAAGTGCTGGCCTTGGGCAGCACCATCCCAGAGCCCTCTCAGGCAATTAAGTGTGTATGGTACTGAACACAGACGGTGACAGCTCCCAGCTTAAAGCCCCACCCTGGTCCTGCTTTGTTTCTGAGTTAAGATGTAGCAACAGAACTAGATTTCTGCTAAAATGTTGATACTAGCCTAATTTAGCTGCAGGTCCTGATCTTCAGTGATTAGAGAGCTGTTCTCATGTTGGGAGTATCACTGCTGATAAGCAGAAAACAGGGAAGATCTTTTGGCATGAAATAGTAGCAGATTGTTTTGAATGATTATTTTTAATAGAGTGTGAATCACCACCATGCCATAGAGAACAGCAAAAAAGTAAGAGAAAATTCTGTCAAGAGAATGCTATTTCCATGGGCTATTTTATATCATTACAAATTGCATTTGCTATAATAAGTTACAAATGTAATTTATTATGAGATAACATCAGGACTGAGACAAACGATTAAAAATGTATAATATACACAGTTTTGTTTCCCCTGATAAATGTAAAGTTTGCTAGGCTTGACTGCCCTCATTAGTATGTGACAGTACCAGGAGACACTTTGATCCAAAAGACTAGATTTACATGCTGTATGCTATAAATGCATTTTAGTTTTAATAACAATCCAAGAGGTTCAGCATATTGCTTAATAAAAGATCAATGCAGTAATATGATTAACCACCCTGTGTTGCTTTCTTTCCGCTTCTGAGAAAGGCTAGTTCGGGAGTTGCATGGCAGTGAATAGGAAACTGACTAATTGACAGGCAAAACGAAGGTTTCCCTAAGGGTTTTTCCACCCTCCCCGCCTTCGGGGCTTTCTTTGTCGGTAGAATGCTGTTAACTCTTTTGTTTAGGGTCTCTTACCTTTAAGCAGGCTTGTGGAAGAGCTTTTCATATTTTTTAGCAGTAGATTTACTTGCTGAGTAAATATAGCTGATGAAAGAAAAGCTGGTGATCCATAAAAGACCAGGCTGTGGGGATCCTCATTAATCTTCCAATAGTTTTTGCTGTCATTCCTTTTTAAAGTTCCTTGCCTTGTAAAGTATTTGTGGAAAAAGTAGGAACACTTTTTTGCCTTCCACTAAGCAATGACTTACAGCCAGATCCCAACAAAAGCTTGCACTCCCTTTCAACTAGTTTTAACTTCAGCCATGTCATTGCATGGGGTTCTCAGCTACAAAAGGGAAAACACTATTTAACTGAGTTTTACAAAAGAAGGTAAAGAGGAAGTCAAACAAAAATAGTTATTTGCTGATTATAATATGACCGTATCATTAAATGAATGGACAAAGAGGGATGCAGTAAAATAAAAAGGATTGACTACATTCAAACTTCAGCAAGAGTGTTCTTTGGAAATCTTCTCTTTCAGAAACAGTGAACAATAAGAGAAATTGAGGACGTTATTATAATTAACTGTGATGGATTGTGGCAGGATTATGAAAACGTTAGGATTGCGGCCTATGGTTTTGAAGATGTTCCAAATTTGGGATCACTGAACTAATGGTCATTGAGCACGTATCAGAGCACAGACTGCCTCTCCTGAGAATGATCAAATTGACTATTGTTCAGATTACACTGTCTATTAGAACTTCCCAGCTTTTTAGTTCATCTATAACACCAGTATGTGTTTCACCCAGGGAAGAAACCATACGGAATAATCTAAGCTCTTTCATGCACAAGAAGGATTTTAAAAGACCTTACAGTTCAAAAGGCAAGAAAGAGTACAGACCATCAAAACATTTTGAGTTTGCATAAAAAAAATGGTAAATAATTTTTAGTGAGAGGGTGGAAGAGAGATACAGTCTCGGATTTAATATCTACATTTTCAGGGAAGAGTGGAATATCTCCAAGACAGAACATATTTTTTGTCCTCTTTTAGCAACATTTGGCAGACTTATTTGCAGAGCTAGGTAAAAGTATTTTAATGATCTATTTTTCGAACCAAAACCTAAAACCTTAGGGCACTGAAAAATATTTGAAGTTGGATTAAGTTTGACAAATACTTTTACTGAAACAAAACATGAACAAAATAGAATGAAAAATGGAAAAAAGAAAAAAAAGAAAAAAAAAAAAGATAAAAGATACACTTAAATTGTCTAGTTCAGCTTTCCTGTCCTTATTTTTTCTTTTGGTTGCTTGTGTGTATGAGCACTGTTTAAAAAAGCAAGGAAGTCCCACAGTGGCACACAGAATGGGTGGTAATATTTGATTCTGGCAATCCTACTTCTGAAGCCTTCTCTGGGACAAGATGAGGACTAGAGTTTAATGTTATTTCTCTTTGAATAGGAGCAGAAATACAAATTGTGCAGTTATTGGCAATCCATTGTTCTTGTTCCATTTTCTCATATT
Organism: Tetrao urogallus; assembly: GCF_951394365.1. NCBI lineage: Eukaryota > Metazoa > Chordata > Aves > Galliformes > Phasianidae > Tetrao > Tetrao urogallus. The sequence continues at coordinate 72,760,878 of NC_136814.1, read as the reverse complement.
ATATTTCTTCTATTTTGTGTAGAGCATTAAAATCATCATCAAAGCATAAGCTAAAATTTAAGAATGAATTTTATGTGCTTTGGTTTCAGAAAGCTAAATCATAAGCATTTTGTTCAAACCACCTTTTAGGATACTTCTATTGTCAATGGCAATACAAAAATGTAGATTAAAAACCATCTAAGAATCAAATCGATCTGCAAATCTCTCTCTTGATGGTGAAGGAAGCTTAGATAGATGATTATCTATGAGTACTCTTTTATGCAAGTAGTAAAGTGAGGTGGTTCTCAGATAAAGTCTCTCCTCATCTAGCAAGTCCTAGACTTGCCTTTATGTTCTTTCTGTGTCCAGTGAACAGCTTAGTATCTGTACAATAGCCAACAATTCCAGAAGAGACATGTGACTGAGAAACATATATTCTTAGGACAATGAAAGCAGCAAGAGGAGATGTCTACCAGATGCCCTAAAGTAACTATTTTTTGCAGAACTTACTGTTTATTATCTCTGAAATTTGATTGTATTATCATTCAATAACTATACAAACTTTCTAACATTATTTCCAACACTATAAAATAAGGTAATACAAAAGTATAACAATATTTTCAAGAGATGATTAGTAGACTTACCCACCTTCGTCAGTGCAAAGAATTAGCATGGTATTTTCTATTTGGGAGGCTCATAGCAGTCTGGAAAGAAAAGTTCTACTTTTCCTATGGACAAAGAGTAATGATGAGTCATATGCAACAGTTTATTTTGGGTTATATCATCAAGATCTCAACTGCTATAGGCATGCCTCTGTGGCAGACTGAGTTTTACATTGTATAGGTCAGCTGCAGACAGATGGCTAGTCCCTAAGAAAGTCTTCAACAGTGAGTTACAGGACTGCCTGGGGGCAAGCTCTCTTCATGGAAATGTGCTAACTTCTTCATCCATTCCTAAACTCCTTATTCCTTGAAACACCTGTTCCTTAACCTGGGGCTGCTTCACTCAAGAGAGTTATTTCAGCTTGTCCTTTTGTAGCTTTCGCCTTGTGTATATGTCTGTGTCTACTGCTGGGGAGTTAGAGGGACCTTTCTGACAGAGAAGAAGGTATTGACTCTCTATGGTGAGGTTTGGAGCTGTTCGTAAAGAACAAAACACAGGGGGTCTGATTGTAATTGGAAGTTCTTCCCATGATGACAATAATATTAATCCTGCAGAGGGATAAACAAGCCCAGATGCTAGCATTAACTGCTATTTGTAACAATTAGTATCACGGAGCAGGATCTCCATGGTTAGGGATTGCATGATCATAAGTGAAAACCTGAGCCCTAAAGACCTATGGTTTATAATCGAGAATCAAGGAAGGGCAAATAATACCTAATGGAATCATTAGTTTCATTTTAAAGGAAGGAATGCCTCAGAGGTTAACAGATTCCAGTCAGTAACAAACACTTAATGTTTAGGAAAGACCTAACTCTCTTAATTTATATCAGAAAATCACTAATGCAAGATAGTACTTAGAAGCAGAAATAAAAATCTTCCCCCCCCACCCCCCCCCACCCCCAAAACAAAACAAAACAAAAATATATATATGCACATACACAAAGAAAATAGTAGCCTTTTTCACTCTTCACTTTAAGACAGGCCAAGTAAGACCCACAGGAACTTCAGACTAAGCATTGTGCTATATGAACAAAATCAGTCTACCTAGAGGAAACAAATGAGATGTAACTTCATTGTCTTAAAGTGAACAGCGTTACCTCTGATGGTGAATTGTAAATTAATCAGTGGAATAATTATTATTTTCCAGTTTGAAAAATATATAAATGAAGATAGAGATGGGACAGTAAAAAGTAACTTTAATAGGTCTTTAAGAGGTCTGTCTTCAGAAGATACTTTTAATAATGTCATTCACTTCTAACATCACAGCTTTTGCTAACTACTCCACCTTATTTTGCGACTGATTTGGCCAGGTCCATACCCTCACTGTTCTTGCTGAGGCTAGGCCAAAATGTCTGAGCTGTTCCAATTCTGCAGCCATCACAATTGCACTCAGGATAGAAAAACAGAAGGAAAACACAGAAATAGACTGAATGGATGAAAGAGGATGAACATTTGCTTTGTCTGGTAACAGTCTTCTTTGTAATGGTGTGGATCACTGGTCCTTACAGTGGACATCCTGATGACCACAAGTTCTTAACAGAACAGTCCTGATGATAACAAATCAAACAAAAACAAGCAAACAAACAAACAAACAAAAAGCAAATAATAGGGTCTTCTTGTTGTTGTTGTTGTTTTGGGGGGTTTTTTTGCTTTCCCCCCCCCCCCCCCCCCCCCAGATGCACTATTAAATCCACTCAACAGGAAGATTTTAATTTCAAAGTTCTGATAAATTAGTTTAAAGGTGGAATATACTGTCTCAAACTATTTTATTCAATATTCAGGACCCTTTTTTTGTTCTATTAGTTTAGGCTCATTGATTTTTCATTTTTACAATCTTTATATTTAATAAGCCTGATCTTCACATAGGTGTTAAGCTTTATTAAAAATCTCTGTTATATGAATAAATTATATTTTTCCCACTTTCATACCACTTCTACCAAACAATGACTGTACTGTATTGTTTTGTGAAATTTTAACCACTTTGAATAACTGACTTTTATGATAGGAATATAAGGAAACAATAATGCATATTGGTGAGAAATACAGGCACTTGGCTCAGCATTAAGCCAGACTGCTAGGAAGTGTTTCGAAGGCATCAGGGAAAAGGGGAGTTTTAAGATTTAAAGGAAGATTTTGAATTAGGTTTGCAGATGTTCACAGGCATGCCTTTCCAAATGTGAGCTTAAAAAAAAAAAGAAAAAAAAAAAAAAAAAAAAAAAAAAAAGACATACCTGAAAAATTAACTGATTGCACTTAGCATTTTCGAATGAACTTGCATTTTCGAATGAAAATGTCTGAGATAAGCCACAAATACTTTTCCTTGAATGTGTAAGCAGGTAGTCAGAATTCAGTACAAAAAAGATAGGGAAGCCGAGAAGACATAAAGGATGGGCTGAGATGGTCCAAGCACAAATCTATCAAAATGGTCTTTATAGAACTATTTTGAATGAACTGAAAAAGAAAGAATGCCTATCTTAGGGCCTGAAAGAGGGACATTGCACTAAGAAATGCCAGATGGTAAGAATCGATTGAAATATATAAAAAGGACAGAAGCATAGAGATAATTAAAAATATTTAGGGACAGTCTGGAAACAAAGATCTAGAGAAAATTCTAATTGAAAAATGGAAATAACCATTCATGTTTATTAACTATTAATGTATGACTGCTCAGCTTTAATCGTTAATACCAGTTTCTATGACAGCTGAGTGATAGACCTGATCATCAGATAGAAAGTTGATTGCGTTCTTTGACAGAAAGAAAATAATAGAGGTAGTATTTAGGGAGAAGAACAAGATCTTATTTCAGCCTTGTGGAGCCTGAGCTAATGACATCAAGGTATCTTCAATAGTTTATATCTTCAAGAATGTATCAGAGAGCTGAAACAATATTTTGATTTGTACAGGAGAAGAAAGTGCTGGGCAAAATAATACTATGAGTTACCACAGCAGAGAGCGAATAAAAGCAGTTTGCATTTTAAGATAAGATAACTTGTGAAGAGAAAATGGAAGAGAATAAGAGTCTGTAGATTTACCATGCTGAGGCTGCAGGAAAATGAAGATTTTTCTTTGGAAAAGTTACTGAAAGGCTGGTGAGAGCAGAAAAGAATTCAGGAAAGTATCAAAGGAGGTAAATGAGACAGGGTTTAGGAGAGGTCGGTACGGATACGGAACTGATAGATTACGATATAACAGGACTAGGGTAAAAACAACAACAAAAAAAGTAGAATTTTTATTAAGAATTGTTTTATTACGCATAGAAGGAGAAGCTGGAAAACAAAGAGTCTAAATTAGAGAAAAACTTAGGACAGATTTTATAAATGGAATAGTCAATTAACTCAAAACCAGAAGAAAGTGAGATTGATTTTTCTTTTTTTTTTTTTTTTTTTTTTTTTAATTGAGTGGGGAGATTAAATCATGTTTGTGTCATTAGGAGAAAAATAAAATTAAAATGAGAGCTTGTGGATAAGAGAAAGGAGCAAAAATGAATGACAGGTTTTCGGGATTGAAGGCTACCTGTGAGTCAAGTGGAGAACTATTTCTAACACTGCATAATGAATAGAATGATGGTAAGAAGTCAAATAACATTATATCAGACTTTTCTTCATAGAAATTAATGATTTTCTGCATAGATACATAATCAAATTTTTATTTCTTTTCTTTTTTTCCTCAAATGCTGATTATTTTAAAATATTATTTTGAGCTGTAACTATTATATTGCATGCTAACATGAAGTATTTTGGAGAATTTCTACAAAAAGAAAAATAACTAAGACTTCTACCCTCCAATTTATGTGTGATACATAGCCAGCTAATTTTTTAAAAATGATTTATTTAGAGCAATGTACTACAACATTTCTTTGAGTTCTATGGCTGTACTGAAAATGTATGCCATTGACACAGAATTAGCTAGAAATATTGCAGTACATAACTTTTCTTGAAGTCATCTCTTTCATTCCTAATTTTAGTATGCTTAGGTTTACACATTAGAAAACAGCGAGGCACAGCAATGGTTAAGGGGATTCTTCACGAACAATTCTTTCCCCATGAGAAGCAATCTGCACACCTATGTTTCTGGCCTGCATTTTCAATCACTTTTGGAGCAAAGAAAGTATATCAAAGTGTTCAGCAGGACTGGGAATGAATCCCACCTCACCATCTGTTACTAATTTTGGAGCTGAAGACCCCATGCATTATTAAATCACTAAGTTAAAAAAAAAGTTGTGTTAAGCTGGTGTTAACCCACTGCAATCAGGAATGTTAAAGTTCAGGCTAGATTTGGGACATATTGTCAGTAGTGAATAGAAATTCCTAGCTTTGTATGTAAGCTGATTTGGATTTCTTTGGGATGAAAGATGCTATATTTTATAAAGAATTGTCCTACAGTGTTGTGATGAAATACTGAAGTGGTCTGAAATTTTACTGTATTCAGTATTTGCTACAATGCCTTAGTACAGTGAACCAACAAAACAGTGAATTTCCAATTAAGGGTGCAGGAATACAGTAAAGGGTATGTCCTCAGCCCTGTTTGATCTATGGTGATATCCAAACTGTTCCCTTCTGATGTGTCAGCTTAAAAAGGCCATCCCCTGCTTTGTATAGGTCAATATTTCTGGCCCTGCACTACACTGTACATCTTTTCTTAAGCACTTCCATAGGACTACAGAGGCAACACTGTAGGAGATAACAATTTCAACTTTATTTAGTGAAAAGACCCAAAATACGGCATTAGACCAGAGCAATACCTGGATTGAGTCCTTCAATCTGGAGTTCTCCAACTTCCTGCAATTAGAAGTATGCTTTTAGCTGGAGTAATTTACAGAGTTACCTTCTTTCTTTTCAGGATTTCCCAGGAGAAATACATGTATGTGCTTCCAGAAAGCAATGGGCTTGCTGCACCTGAGCTATACAGATGGCCTGAATATGCTCGGAAAATCAGATGCATTGACCTGCCCATATGCAGCCAATAAGTCTGTGCTGTTCCTCCAACCAAGCTGCCAGGCATCTGGAATTCTCAAAAAAAATGTCCAAAATATTCAAATTCCACCTGGACATCATTTCCGGGAGGAAAAAGATGACATATCATGGAAAAATCTGGACATATGGCAGTCCTAGTATAATCAGAATAACAAACTATGAGAAAACAACATTAAAATAAACTATGCATTTTGTATTCTCTAATTCATGTAGGAAATGTAGCATACCTGTTATTCTGATTTGGGGATAATTTTTTTATGTTTATTTTTTCTCCCGTTTTATGGAAATTCATAAAAAGATCTAAGGATGCTCTATTAGAATGCACAGGGCTTGCGGACTTCATAATGCTGATATTTTCTATAATGTCAAGCTACATTTTTCATGCTATTCCCAAGGGTCATTCTTACATGTATGAATATGTATGCAGAATAATATAAAATAGCTATAGGAATTCTGTTGCACCTTCTTCAGTTAAAAAGCAAGCTTACTAAACTCTTTTCCACCATAGGTATCATTTATGTTTCATGTATACATTACCTTGCAGAATTAAGGTAATGGCTCCTTTGAACATGGACATGCTGTGTTGCAATGATAGGACAGATTGCATATTATGAACCTGCAGTACTCAATGCAAAGTAAACATCTTAATGGCAAGCAGCTTCTGAGAATGCGCAGTAGTTGCTTTAAAACCACAACATCTTGTCCAATTTAAATTACTTAAACTGATTATTCTACGTTCCAGGCTAATTGTCTGCAAAATTTCATTATAAAAATCACAGCTGTTTTCTGGATGCAATTTTGCTTTTTGTTTGTTTGTTCGTTATCCATTTCAGAACAGAGAAATATGTGTCTGAAATGCAAAATTTTTGTTTAGTTTTCAGAGTCACATTTATTTCAAAATGTTTAACACAGGCCCAGCTTAAGCCTGTTAAGTCTAACCTTCCATCTACACCACCTCTCTGTACATATGCTTACTACCATATTAAGGAATATGTGCCCGTACATCAATGCCTGAAGACACACACTGAAAGCATACCGACTCAATCTGGGCATAATTTGTATAAAAAATGGTCAGTATCTATTCTTATTTGCATATAAAGAACTCCAGACTTCTTCAGATATGAATCAGAACATCCATTTGACATCAGTAGAAGTGCATGCACTGAAGTTAGCATATGGCCCACACTTTCTAGAACACAAGTGTTCTGCCCACACTTAAGAGATGCACACATGCACATGCACACAGTCACTATGCTTTGTACTTCTGTTAGTTGCAAAGCGTGATCAATTTAAGTAGCAAATTTCTTTGTTGTATTTCTTTATTTTCAGCTAGATCTACAAAGTGCTCCAGGAAGGTTTAACTGTTTTTTTTTTTTAATCAAGCATTCAGGCAAGCTAATAACTAACATTTTGCATAGAAATAAACTGCTGACAAAAGAACTTAATTTACCAGAGCAAAGGACTTTGTAGCTGGTGCCTTAAAAGTCCAATTCTGTTTCCTATGTAAACAAGGGTAAAAGTTGCTGCTTACATGACTGCCGCTAGCTGCAATAGCAATAATAGTGACCATGGTATGCAAGCAAGATAAGTCTGGCAGTCGTGCCTTATATAGTAATTGCAACCAATCAATGAATCACTTATTTCTGTGTCATCTCTCCAACTGCAGGCAGTGTCAGCTCCCTCCATAAAAGGCTGAGAATATTCACACTGCAGTTGCAGTGACTACTAACTCAGTAACAGGAGAGGGTGTTCTGGTATACACTATTTAGTTACTTTTCAAAAACACCTGTGTGCCTCAGAAGTTTGAAAGTGGCTTAGCACTTAGGAAAGTCAATAGAAATTATGCACCTCAGGGCCAGATTTTTAAAGGCTACTATCTTCCATTGATTACAGGAATTAGGAACCTAAATACTTTTACAAATCTGGCACAAGAGGCTAAATCACATTTGAAAGTCGATAGGAATTAGACTCCTAAGTGCCTAAATCAAATGAAAAAAAGACGTGTTTTAGGAGTGAGAATCTTTATAATTGTATTCCCGCTAGTGTAACTGCAAATTATAGGTTCAATTATTCCACTTAGGCACAGCTCAGAGGAAGAAAGTGGTATGAAGTTGCAATGCCCCAGAGGAAAGCAGTGATTCCTAAACTCTTTCAGGAGAAGCAGTATATTGCTTCATGAATTTTTGACTTCTGAGAGAAAAAATTGCGGTTTTGTTTTTAATCTGTTTTCTTTACACCATTAGGATATGGACTGATTCTACTGGTCTTTATTTGTGATCAGAACATTGTTTGGTTCAGTTTGTTTGTTTTTAAATACACTATTATCATAGAACATAAAATGGTTTAGTTGGAAAGGCCCTTAAAACTCCAGCCCCCTGCCATGGGCAGCACTGCCAATCACTACATGAGACTGCCCAGGGAATTATTTCTTGCAGTTTTGAAAACCAGTATAACAACAAAAATTTAGTAAACCATTTTCTTTCAGTTTGAGAACTTAAAAGCAAATATCTGAATGCTGGCATGAGTGCTCCAATGAAGTAAATGACTAAGACCGAGAAGTAATTTTTTATTCAGTACAAGGACTCACTATGAGCAAATGTGGCAAAATACAGCCACAAGTAAACTGAGACAAATAAGATATAAAGCAAGAGTCGTAAAAACTGAAAGTAATAAATACCAACAAGAAGCTAAAGAAGATTTTTGTAAGAATGTATTGAAAAGCAAATTGGAATAGGTCACTGGCACAGGATTATTTTATTTATAATGTTTGCAGTTATTTTGTTTATTATTTTACCATAACTACATAAGAAAGTTAGCCCACCACTACTAATAGAATGGTTGTACGCAGAGGTTATCCCTTTTCATGTTAATCCAGGAGCTAATAGTGATTGAGATAATTTGGGAAGAGGCTAGGAGATAATTATTCAAACAAGGAAAGAAAATAACAAGGACACTTCTTATATTTTGAAAAATAAATAGGAGGACTCCAAAATGAATACCATGTTCATTTTTTGCACTATCCCATCTGGACAACAACAGCAAAAGTATAAACCTGAGCTACCAGTACCATATGCAGTTAACTAAATCCATTTAGCTCCTCATTTAGAAGTCAAATTACAGGAACTGATGGTGGCATATACAGAAAGACATGTTAGCATATGAAGAAAGACATGTAAATAAGGCCTATAAACTTAGGGATAACAGAGGAAAGAAAAAGAGAGCACCAAGAGAGAGTTCATATAACATATAAATGGCATATGTTATATATGAACATAAATTAGCAGTTGAAGAACTGGTTCTCCTGTCTATTCTTCTTGTGTACAGGCCTGACCTAAGAAAGTCTTCCCCAATGCCCACATTCTGTTTGTTGTTCTGGAGCTCGCAGAATGATTGTGAGGAAAATGAGAAATAAAAAGAAGGGAATGTGACAAAAATGGATGGTGAGGTGGAGGATGCTAATGAGTGGTATACCCCAGGGATCTGTCTTGGGACTGGTGCTCTTTAACATCTTTATCAATGACATTGACGATGGAATTGAGTGCACTCTCAGCAAGTTTGCTGATGACACCAAGCTGATTGGTGTGGTTGAACATGGTAGAAGGAAGGGATGCCATTCAGAAGGACCTCAACAGACCTGGGTAAATCTAATGAGGTTCAACACAGCAAAGTGCAAGATTTTGCATTGGGCTGGAGGAATCCCAGGCATATATACAGACTGGAAGGAGCAGTCCTTGAGAGTAGGACTCTCCTTGTGGAGAAGGGCCTGACGGTCCTGGTGGATGAAAAACTTAACATGAGCTGGCAGTGTGCTCTTGCAGCTTGGAAAGCAAATAGTATCCTGGGCTCCATCAGAAGGGGGGTGGCCAGCAGGGACAGGGAGGTGATTGTCCCTCTCTACTCTGCTCTTGTGAGGCCCCATCTGGAGTACTGTGTCCAGGTCTGGAGCCCCCAAAACAAGAAAGACAGAGAGCTGTTGGAGAGGGTCCAGAGGAGGGCCACAAAGATGATCAGGTGGCTAGAGCACTTCCCCTATGAAGACAGGCTGAGGGAGCTGAGCTTTTTCAGCCTGGAGAAGGCTGCAGGGTGACTTCTTTGCAGCCTTTCAATACCTAAGGGGAGCCTACAAACAGGAGGGGAATAAACTATTTGAGAATGTAGATAGTGGCAGGACAAGGGGAAATGGTTTTAATTTGAAGGAGGGAAAATTTAGGTTGGATGTCAGGGGGAAGCTTTTTACTATGAGAGTCGTTGTCCAGAGTCACCACAACAGGCTGCCCAGAGAGGTTGTGGTTGTGGATGCCCTGTCTCTAGAGATGTTCAAGGCCAGGTTGGATGGGGCCCTAGGCAGCCTGGTCTAGTATTAAATGTGGAGGTTGGTAGTCCTGCATATGGCAGGGATGTTGGAGATTCATGATCCTTGAGGTCCCTTCCAACCCTGGCCATTCTGTGATTCTGTGATAAGGACATGGAAATGTCGAACATCAAGAGGAGTGCTCCAACACCTCTAATTTCTCCTTGAAAATATAATCAAAGGAGTGGGTGAACATTGGCTGCTGATGTGATGTGTGAAGATGTGACAGGACAAGGTGACAGAAGTAGAGTCTGTGGCTGTTTACTTTGCCCTGTGCAGGTTTCTTTCCCTGGTACAGGGCACCAGAAAGATGATACGGAGGCTCCAGGTCATAGAGATCCTCAGGTTAGCTGGGTGCAAATATAAGATAAAGAACCAAAGAGTAACACTGTTAAGGAGTCCTTAAGGAAGTGAAAGGGGGACTGTCACTGGTGCACATGGTATACAGTTGTCTCCCTCTCACTTCAGGAAATGAAAAAGACGCCAAGAATTAGACCATGAACATGTCCACCTCACAATGAAATGGGAAATATTCTCTGCCGCAGGCATATTCTACCATCTTCTAATAGTTGGAGAGCATATCATATCATTTACCATGTAGATTGGGCACAGAAGTGAGTAAAGAGCATGAAAAAATTGTGTGAGGAAGTGTTTTCCCAGGCCAGTTTAAAGACAGAGCAGTTGCTTTAAGGGAGTGATTACTACATTTTGTAACAGATATTTATCAGAGATAAATGAAATTTCTGTTTGCAAGTATCTTCTTTCTCTCTGAGGCCAATATGGATGATCCCTATGAGGACGCTGTGCAGGAAGAAGTGGTTCCTAGCACAGCAAATTGTGAAAGAAGTTCTTATAGCCTGACTTGATTCTGATCTGCTATAAGGGAAAATTTCATAATGAAGGATCTAGCTGTCAGACTGTAGTCATACAATAAGCTTTGTTCCAAATTTAGTATAAAGAAACATTTAGTACACTTTTAGGCTCCTCTTTTCAGGTTATTGGACAATAGACAATTTAAACTCTGTTTGTATTGCTCTATTAATACAATAAAGCCACCCTCTGAGAATTTCCAGTATTGCAATACTTCCTGACTAACTACTGAATTTCCTATACAAAATAAATCATAAGTCAAGTAATGCAGCAACAGAGTCTTGTCAATACCAGTTAAGAATACAGGAGGATTTATGAAGTGCAAGCCTTCTGATTCGACAACACAAGGTAACTCAAATAACCTCATGGTTTGATTTAAAAGCAGTGACCCATGAAGTTTGCTGCTTAAATATTATAAAAACTTGCTGCTAATTATCAGGGCCATTACTGTCAACAAATTATGACTAAGAAAATTGAACCTAACACTGTCTAGTACCCTATTCATGCACAGAAGATTTATAGATGTAATTCATATCCTGGCAAATCCTTTCATCTAAGAAATGACAGGTGTGATTTACCCATGTCACTTGTCTATTAAGCTCAGTGAAATTCCAGGGTTGAAATCCTTCATATTTCTTTTAACAAGAGAAAGACATTTCAAATAAATTTCTTTTTCTATTTTTTTTTCCCCTCAGAGTAATTACCTCAACCATGTTGAGAAAGTATTGCATGTGAATTCCACAGTTGCAAACAGAAAAGTAATTTGTTTTTTAAAATCATGTGGCTTCCCTCCTTACGGTTTTAAATACTTAACTGAGAGTTTATTTTGCAAACATTTCTGTATCAGTACTGTGATTAAAGTTAACAATGAATCTACAGCATAATAGATTGTATCTTTCTGTGATATATCTAAGTATATCCCTTTGTAGTTTGTGGGATACGTATAAAAAGGTTAGCATTTAAAATCAGTTGCTTTCAGTAGGTGCTGGTAAAGACTTCTCAAGGTATAATCAGTTATTCTTCTTTTCTTTCTTAAGCTTGGAAGAGGAAATTTCTAATTTTTATCCCTAAGCTGTATAAGCATTTTCTCTGTTTGGATTGCTCATGAAAATTGTGTTAAGCATCTGAATTTATCAGCAATTAAACATGCCTCTGTTTCTAATTAATCCTCAATTTTTAACTTAAAAAAATCCATGACAAATATCAGAATTATTTTTCCTGTGTGAATCTTAACATTTTTTCTCCAAATGCGCGGAGAACTAAATTTCTACTTATCATTCATCACACGTAGTACTTTGGAAATTTCTTTTCTTTTTGTGATTATTTTGCTTTTCTTTGTAGAGCAAACAAGTTATCAAATGACACAGTATAAGCAAGCAATCTTTTATTTTAGTCTGTGGTACTCTGTTAGATTACCTTTGTGTTCTGAACACAGCTTTTCTACCAGCTTACATTTGTCTCCTTCTCCCATATTATGACCTCTAAATACTGTAAACATATAAACATTCCTAATTTTAATAAATTACAAAAAACAAATCTATTGGAGCTTAAGGATTTTCCAACTACATATTTATTCACTTAATAGTCAGATATTTTTTAAAAAATAGATATAAAGAAATAATCAGTTAATAAATACCAAAATATAAATTGTTCTTGAGTGAAGTCAGCTCCCTCTTTTCTTCATGGAATCATTACAGTTTATTGAGTTAGGGACTGTAACCAAGAGTTAAAAATTGTTAATGTTAAGGGAAAATATGCCTTCCTTTTTTTGTTTCCTTGAAACAGTTAATTATTTTTTTTTTTATGGGAGTAGAAACTCAATAAACTTCTAGGTTTGTATTAAAAATAGTTTCAAAAGTATGAGGTATTTATACATGTAAGTCCCTTTAGTATTAATTAAAACATATAATTATGTGTACAAGACCTTTCCATGTGCCATCTAGTGAACTGTCTGTAATAGCAAGTTTCCAGGCTAGGGAGAACACTGTATGCAGAGAACAGTGTGAAAAAAAAAAAAAAAAAAAAAAAAAAGAATGGGCATTTCTGTTAAATGTGAAGGGAACATCATTGACCATGTTGTGTATTCAGCAAATCTTTGAAGGAAAAAAGTAGGAGCTTATATCCAATCTGTGATTTCTTAAGACAGTGTTATCATTAGTTTTGTTGGGTAGCTATGAGTAGACTATTAACAACTTCACTCCACTGATAGGTGAAACATAACCATTTTTTTTTTTTCACTTCTCAGTCAGCAACTGCACCCAGCTGTGTTGTTCATCAGATCCCTCTCTTGGAGCCAGTTCAACACACAATTAGCAGAAAACTTTCCCACATAAGATATATATAGAGAGAGATAAATGCAACAGAGAAGGGAGAAAAGAAAGAGAGAAAGGGGGAAAAAAAAAGACAGAGAAAGGAGGAGAAAGGGAAGGTACTTTGAGAGTATTTTTTTCCTTTGCTGACTAGAGAAGAATCCAAAAGACTGACTAAGAATATATAGCTAATTGGTAGGCAACTTAAAAAGACATAAATTTTAGTCTTCGTGAAATAGTGTTCAAAACAGATGCAAGACAAAAGTAGTGAGTTTACATCCATTACTCTACACTGCAAGAGACTGCATAATCATTTGTTCTGGAACTCTTTGCTATATATAGTAAGGTAAAAAGGTTTTTAATTGTAGTGGGCCACATAATCCTGTAGGAAGATAATACGCAGACAGTATTTGAATGCTTCCCCACACGGTGACTGAAAGTGTCTTTGTCAAATGAGAATACTGATCTCAGATTCCCTAAGTATGTACTTCTATTTTTCCTGCACTAGGGAGCTCTTCCACTCTTCCACCCCCACAGTGCTACACTACACTATCGACTGTCCCCTGACTTCCCCATAGACCCTGCTCTTTAAGCTCACTTCTACGTAATTTCCCCGATGACTTCACATACTCAGCCACCTCTCTCAAAACTGGCTTTTATCCCCTACATGAAGCACTCATGTATTTTTTTCACTGCGGATTAAATTTATTGAAGGATTTTTGTTTGTCTGTTAAATTTCACAATCCTCTGGATTGTTTGCTTCTGTTTCACACAGAATCACAGAATGGCCAGGGTTAGAAGGAACCTCAAGGATCATGAATCTCCAACCTCCCTGCCACACGCAGGGCCACCGACCTCCCCATTTAATACTAGACCATCTTCTTTGCTGGTAATGCAAAGATTTTCTCCATACATTTCATCTGGAAGTCTCTTTCACTACATCCATTAATGCATTTCCTTTGGGAACATTTCCAGTACTGATGAGTTTCATGGGTAATACAGCTTCTAGCCTTTCTGCTGGGAATTTCTGCTGCTTCTTCCCCAGAGACACATATCTGGCTTATGGTCCCCAGACTCCCAGGCCCTGTATTAAGGGAATGATTTTCCCATTAACCCCGCATAAAGTGCCTCTTTTCTGACATGGACTGGTATTTTCACTGACTCCAGTGGCAGTTGTTTTGCCAAATTGGAAATCAAAGATTTCCAAAATATTTGTAGGCTGTTATCTATCTTATCCTTAAATTTATTCCTATAATGTAAAGTTTAATTCTGTTTATTATGCAAAGACATTTGAGCCATGTAGCATTTACAGGATCAATTTTACTTAAAGTTCGTTAAATCTGCATATTTTATGGTCTTTCAAAGTCTTCCATTTAAGTCTTTCTTCCAATGTTGATTAAATTGTTACTTAGGAAAATGACTCCAATCTTCTTCCTTTTTTGAGTAATAACTGGAACTGAAAATAGCACTCCAAAGTGCACTGATGTACTGCTAAGAAATGCAGCATAATTGCCTAGCTTGTTTAACATGACACTCCTAATAATACAACTCAGATAGCATTTGCCATATTTGAAATATGTCTTGTTTTTGACTCATTTAATTCATCATCTGCTAAAATACCTAGGTTCTTCCTTCCAACAGTGAATTTACAGGTTCTCATATGTGTGCTTCTGGTTAATTTCTCCTATCAGGAATACTTTGTGTAGTATCATTGGATTTTCTATTCTTTTTTTCTGAAAATATATCTAATTTATCATCAATATATATAGATATTTTTTATTATTGATTGGACAGTCATACCCACAATCCTCGGTCATGGTTGTGAACCTTCTGCCATACTCTATATTTTAAGGAGGTAGGCACAGGCTCTGCCATTTAATCTTTCTTGTACCACTAGGATATTTTTATTACTTTCAGCACAGTATTTATCTACAAATATAATTAACATACTCCCAACTTTAGCCTTCGAGTCATTAATGAAAATATTGAATGATACTGAAGCCAGAATAGACCCCTGAGAAACCAATCTTAATATCTTCTGCCAAGCTGATTTTGAGTCATTAATAAACAGAGTGGAAGAATAATTTGTACTAATTACTGGATAAGCCTTATTTTTTCGTGTTTACTGATTGCTAGTGAAAAGATCATTGTAATATAAATATTTGAGTTTTCATTAAAAAGCTACTGTGAGAAATCCTTGATTACGACTCCTATCTTGAATTGTAAGAAATTGCATTGCAGGGTATGCTTTGAGTTGTGTACAGTGATGTCACAGTTGAGGGCTTATATACACAGAAAAGTCAGAGAGCAAGAATGAAGCATAAGAATAGAATTTACCTTTCATTGATTCCTACCATCAATATGCACATGATTTCTGTCTGAGACCAACGACTTACTGTTCAAGATGTTGTAGTTGCTATTACACACAATGCACACTAGTGTGTCTATACCAGTGAATTAAATGTGCATGAGAACATT
This sequence comes from Tetrao urogallus, assembly GCF_951394365.1. Classification (NCBI taxonomy): domain Eukaryota; kingdom Metazoa; phylum Chordata; class Aves; order Galliformes; family Phasianidae; genus Tetrao; species Tetrao urogallus. Next base: position 72,745,255 of record NC_136814.1, on the reverse strand, counting down.
TTTTGGTGCTGAGGCCAACTGGCATGATGCTGCCTGCATCTCTGCTGGCAAACAATCTTACTGCCAGAACAGGGTGTTTATTGGAAATGAGCTACCCTGTACAAGCTCATGAACCGTCTCTGGGAATGGTCTGGATTGAGGTACTTGGCATGAATCAAAGTAGTACCAAAGAACATTTAAGCATTTACTCATATAGACAATCGTGTTCTTGCACCTGGAAACAATCCCAGGCATGAGTGAACTTAATACTGTAGATATAGTTCAAGAGCCTGTATACAGTGTTTTTGTGGCACACCGATGTGTTTTAAATTTTCATACTACTATGGTGTTAATTATTTCACTTATCTTCCCTAACTGTCTGTGTCAAGATATGCCTCGTACCTCCTTGGTTCTCTTCAACAGTACAGTTTCCAGGATTAGTTTTCACCTTGGACCACTGTCCTTGTAAAAAAGATGGAGTAATTTGGTCTCAAATAACTCACATCCCATTTTTCAGCCAATTTCACCACCTTTTTTTCTTGAAAGCTTTTACTGAGACTGGAGATAGAGGAGATCAGCTATTGCAAATGAAATGCTTTGGCAGGGGGGTTGGACTCGATGATCTCTGGAGGTCCCTTCCAACCCCTACAATTCTGTGATTCTGTGAAATACCTAATACTTTTTAGTGAATATAGAAAGCAATTAAGTACCAGTGCCACTGAAATTTTGTTATCACTTCAAGAGCGATTTGTGGAAGTATCCCAAACCTGATTTGTTTTTGAAACATTAAAAATGTTTGTCTTTTCTCAATATGCATGGGGAAAATATTACATATTTTAGTTGGCTAACCTGATATTTTATTCAAAGAAATCATGATACCAATCATGAAGCCAACCAAATTCAACCAACTTCAAATCCTGTTTCACTGTATCCATGTACTACATCTTGGACCTCATTTTGGTTTGCAATGTTAAGATTGTGTTATTTCATATACTTAAATTTTCCCAATACTCATAGCAATAGTACTTACAGCATAGTTGGGAAAAATAAGAAAAAAAACATCTCTAATGTATGTATTTTGTTGTTTCTGTTCACTAGCATGTAAACACAAGGCTTATTTCCTTATTTTAGAAAGGAAAGATGCTGATGGGCTTTAACAACAACAAAAGATTTAGTCTTTGAAGGAAAAGTTATTCAACAGAAAGTGGAAGCAGTGAAGCTGTCTTTTCTGCAAATTCTATCCTGTGATTTTTTTCCCTTTCTTCTTGCCACAAATGATATTTCCCTCCCTCTTCCTTTCAGTTATGCAGCTTTTATTACTTGTTGTAGATGGTTTGATGTTACATTTGTGATGATTGCTTGCAAATATACAGATGCGAAATGGCCAGATGTCTGATTCCTCTAAAGGGAGGTAGAGGAATAAGTTGTATTTGCACTTTCCTCAGGGGACACAGTAATTTGGGACTCTTTCCTCTATAGAAATTCTTACTATTGTATGAGGTTGGAAACATTAAATTTTTTATAAAATTGGCAGATACTGGTGGGTGACTTCAAAAGTTATTTGTAGGGCAGAGTATGATAGCATAATCCTCACTACACCAAGAAACAAAACTAAAATGATACATCTGGAATATATATCAGAACTTCTGCTTATATATTCATGTAAGATTTTTATAGATTTCAGCAATATTCAGTTCATACAGTGCAATGATTTCCAACTAATCAACTTTAAATTTCTCATTTTTATGTGATCTGACATACAAATCTTGTTATATGATTCTTTCAGTGTTATTCAGGATGTTTTACATTATTAGATCTTGACCAAGAAATATTTATGTAAAATGGCTCTAAGCCAATAATATGCCTTTTGTTTAATAAAAATGCACTGTGAACAGTTTAAGAGGTGTCTGTTTTTAATGGTGAATAAAACACTGACTGTTTCTTTCTATGGCCAAGTTGCTGTCTAGCTTGAGGTGCTAAATAACATAGAGTAAATTTTGTGGTCTCTGCTAAGCCTGAAAGTGGAAACAGCAGTGAAATTTCTTGTGCAAGAGGCTTTGGAGCAGGGAACAGAAAATGCTTTAGGGTGTAAATGAGGTAATAGGAACAAAAAATCTAAAAGATATTCAGAGTGATTGAAGGCTTTCACTCATGAACATGTGATCATTAAACTTGGCTGAAGTTGCTTGGAGCACTCTGCATTACCTTTTCCTCCAAGAGTGCTGTCCCCATCAGCTTCTGAAAGTCATGACTTTACAGCTGGCCCTTCACCTTGCTACATTGGTGGCCAGCTGTAGTGATCAACAAACAGCATTTTATCTGGATTTTGCCAGCTTTGAGATTGGCCACCTCTGTAAGAGGTAAGGTGAACATTAGCAGGAAATCACCATTTCAGCAGCAAACTTTAACCCTACTTGTACTCATGTCAATCCCAAGATGGAGTGGTGTGAGATTAAAGGTAAAATGTAAGGTGAGATATTGAGTAGCCTTCACGGTAACTTTAACCTTGCTTGAATTTTGGGAGTGCAAAACACTTATCAGTCACAGAAAAAAATCATTTTTGAATCCTCCCCTCCTACATTTTCCTGCTAAAAACTAGCAAAGTGCTAACTCCTGCTAGCCTTGGGGAGCAGTCCTTTCACACCTCAGGGCTGCACAATAATAGAAGTCATTTCTGAAGGACTAGAACCTCTTCAGCAAGTCATCCTTTCAGCAAGCACAATCATTTCTGAGGTGTGATTTTATTTGTGTACAAATAAATATATATATCTTGCAGCATTAGTGCAATCCAAGGAGTGATCCGCTCTAACATCCTGAAGTGAACCAAGTAAATATTTCAACTTTTGCAGCATGATCTAAATACCAAAAAAAACTGCTGTCAGGCTCTGAAATGATAATGAAAGGCCTTGAGTCAGATACTTACTAAAGAGCCTTGTAAGTTTTTGTGTGCATAGTGCTCTCCTTTCCAACCACAAATCACAGTTATATATTTCAAGTGGCTTTAATTATATTCTTAAAGCAGAAGCATTATAATCAAAATGTGAAGAAAATTATAGCTTAATTCATGCATATATACTTTCTATTATACAGATATTATTCTTATCATTAGGCCATTGAAACAGGGTTTCTTCTGTTAATATGAGATTAATATTCAATTAATTGTTTTTCTGATTAGTTTCATAATTCACTGGATTATTATTATTTTAATTATTCTTATTATGTACAAACTGAGATCAGAAACAAAGGACATTTTTTCATTTGTTTGCGTACAACATTGTGTGATCTGAATACAGGATCCAATCAGATTCACAGTTTAAGGCTACAAAAATAAGAACTCTACAGGTTTAAGTTAAATACAGACAAAAGCACCACTTGAACAACTGACTCATATTTTCTTAGCTGGGAACTAAGTAGTGTGAGACAGATACTCAGCCAGCAGGAGAAGGCAGGGGCTAAGAAGAATGAAGCACACTTCAATTCCTTCTTCTCTTCAAGCATACCTCCCAAAGTCTGTTCCAGCTGGAAACCAAGGAAAGATGCCGAGTGATAAAAGAGGGCTGGGAAAATCATTCCTTCATACCTTTGATTAGATGAGAGGGGAAAGAAAGCCACTTTGGAGTGGGACAAAACAAGAGATATGCTCTGTCTCAGAGGAGGAATAGGGGACTATTTTCAGAGCAGAAAATAGATTTGGATTGAGAAAGCTGATAGAATAGAAAAATGACTGAAGAATATCTGTGCTTAACTAGATCTACCACTGACAGCACCACCTCCAGCACCGCATCAAGGTCCTCATTACGAACCTTATACTTTTCTGTTGGGACATTTTCACAACAGCATCCAAATCTCCTTGGAGTTTTCCTTCCTTACTAGTTTTCTTTGTAACCAACTGTAACTTAGGTGTCCTGACAAGAGCCTGTTGTTTCTATGGGTCTGATGGCTTGGCCAGCTGTCCTCTAATTTGTGTGAGAAGATAATTAATCCCCTCAAATCCTTGAAATATCCATCTTCAAAGCCATAGTTGCAGTGTACTGGGGAGCTAGACTGAAGTTTGATTTCCCTGGATATCTTTTCAGATGGTAAGTAATTCTGAAAGCCATTTTCTATCAAAAAATGAAGTAAGGCAGATCCCACAATCTGCGTGCCTACCAAAGCCTCCAGTGCTGAATGCTTATTTATCACAGCAGCAGTAAGAAGCTCCAGTTCAATGCAAAATTTTATTGCACTTCAAAGGACACTTAATCAGTAACTCATTTGTAATTTAACTTTATTATACTTTAACATACTATACATACAAATTTAGGAACTTAGTCTACAAGTCTTTATTCACGCAAATATCTCCATTGCACTTCGAAAGACTATTTCTGTGATTACAGAATGAGCTGTTTGGTTATTCGGAAGTTATTCTGCTGTTAATCAGACAATATCATTTTCATAACAGTTATTCAGAAAAAGGATTTATAAATATATCAGAAGGAATGAAAAAAAAAAGATTCAAACAGTAGTTGTATAAAAGAAAAAAAAAATCTAAAACTATTTTTATTATAATACATAAATAACGATAAATTTTGGTATATCTCAATTGACCCTTGCATAACTATCTTAGAACTAATTTTTCAAGTAAGGATCCTTACATAAAATCAAACAGCCTACTTCTGCTTAGCTATTGTGCAGAAACTGTTAGGTCATATCCTGAACCACTGACTGAGCAGCTGGTGAATGGGCATAGCCAGTCCTGGGAGCACAGGTGTGAGCAGTTCACCCAAGGTCTACCCCTACCTAACTTCATTTAAGGGCTGGAAACCAAAGGGGAAGTATCTCTATTTAGATATTGTCTCCTTTGTGAGTTTCTAGAGTACTTTTTTCTTTGGAAAGGAGTCAGTTGTTTCCTCTTTTTTAGTGAATTGTCGCCACTGTCTTTCTTAGTTGACCTGAAACCAGTAAAAGGCAACTATACCTACTGTTTCCTGTCCTTACAGTCATCTATAAGAGGAAATTTCTTATTTTTGCCCTGGGTGTAAAAAAATATGTTTAGCATTGCTTGCTGCTGAAACTATGTCTACATTAAAGAGTTGTGCTATTATCAGTAACAATATTGATAACTGATGCAATTGCACTGGAAAAGGTTATTCTAGAGTAGACAATATCCAAGTATATAGCTTTGGGCTCAATGCTCTGTAAATTATGTATTTAGCAGTGTGTGTGAATTGGTTAGTGGGGTTCCGATAACTTCTATTTTCACGTGTTAAAAAAATTGTTTCTTTTACAATAATTCTTACAACTCTGAGACAGAGAGGAAGGAATACATTCAGCAATGAGCTCTGTATTAATTTGATTCACTTTTATCTCTTTAAAAGATACTTAAAAATACTTAATTTATACTGGTAAATCACAGAAAACCAGAATGTGGGTCTTACCCCTGGCATGTGACTGTCCAGTGTCCGGCTATAAATATATATCCTGGGAAGTATATACCACTTTTTTCTCAGCACCACTATTACTTTCTAGACAATATTGAGAGGACAGCCTATGTCAGGTACCTTCCCACCTGCAGTTTGGGTGCATCCATCCTGTTTGGCAGGCACGAGATTGTGTATAATTGAGTACTAAAGTTGTGCCATACAAGCCAGGCTCAGGCCAGATAAAGGCCAATCTCCTGATTTTTTTTTTTTTTTTTTTTTGTTTTTTTTTACTGATGTACATTTAGCTTTGACCCCCTCATCCGGTGTTTGTCTCGTGTCAGTAGGAAAAGACACTGCCAATAGGTAATCCAAGCTGATTTAGTATATCCATAGTAAGAAAATTACTTGTCTAAATGACCTTAGAAGGATCCTTCTTGACTAGCTGAGAGTAGATGTTATTCTAGTCAAAATTTCTTGAATTAAGTTATTGACTGTGTGATTGTATCCCTAGTGGAGGCAGACCATGAAGGAAGATAAATATTTTCCCACAGAAATCGCAGTAGCAGCAGCCTGGGAGCTGCAGAGTGAAGATGACGAAAGTGCCAAAGGAGATGAACATACATGCTGCAATGTGCTATATAGAGATTGTAAGGTGTGGGAAGCTGTGAGGCATTTGAAAGCTGAGAGGTAATTAATAGGCTTGGAGGGGATGAAAGTCAATAGCTATATTTGTATAGATAATTGTATATTATTAGGTCTCCCATTTATACAGTAAGCAGGAATCTTTAAAATACTATTTGGAAATATTTTCGTGAGGCTTTGACTGCGGCTCTCTTGTGCTGTCCTTAGATGTGAATAAGATCATGTGATAGATGAGGTAAGGCTTTTGAAGAAATAAAATGTAACATATTATTTCAGTCTCTTATCACTGTCAATATTAGAAATAGGTCGTTTTGTGATTGGCAATTTTCACTTTTCCAGTGGGGTTTTGAATTTGCTTCTTACTATTAAAAGCCCAAAATATCAGACATTGGAGGTACTGAAGCTCTTGCATTTCACTGACACTATGTTACCTCTGCCATAAACATGTATAGTTCCACATCCTAAACCATCATGAATGGAGCATGTTACATCCATGTTATTTGTGTACCCCCTCTAGGTCTATTCACTCCTATATTCATATTTCAAATATCAGACTTAAAGGACAGGGTCTTCTAATCACTTGACAACAGGGAATGACTGGTAAGCAATCACATAGCTTGTAATTCATGCAAAAATGTTTTTATGGTGACAGCAAATCTTTATACCTCCTTTCTGAAGGAACGTTGTTGACATGGAACCATTAAGATTTGTGGATGACTATGAGTGCAATGACTGACAAAGTACTTGTGCTGTTGTTGGTAAATGTTGTTCTTCAATGGCTGCATATGTGTTATCAGAAATACTTTGATGTTGTGATGTATTGCTGTCCACTCTTAAAGCTATGATGTGTCTGACAATTGCAAGATAGCAACTGAGTTGTTTCTTCACGAAGTAACATAGCTAAATAGTTGTTTCTCATAAATGTCACTCAATTCTCGGGGTGGTAAGATGTCTTGTGCAATTTGAAAGGTGATCATAAAAACTTGAATTCATCTTAGAACTAGCACACATCGGATAGGTGGGAAAAGATATTTAATAGTTATGTATCTATTTAAATGAGCAGTAGAGCCTCCAACCCATTGTGAAGGCTATCAGCCCATAGTACAGACTATGAATCCAGAGATCAATGTGCTTTTCTGAAACAGAATAAGGTAGTCACAATCCATATCTTCATAGTAACTTAAAAAGAATCTGGAGTCTGCTAAAAATGTTTTATAGGAAGAGAAATTAATGAGATAAATGTAACTGTTCTACACATGCTGCGCATGTACTCAGCAAAAATGAAGATCGTACATATTCACTTGGAACACCTGAATTAACTCCTTTGAGATATACTAGCATGCTCATAGCTGATTGCTACATTTAACATAATTACAATTCACTGGGGCTTTTTGCCTATGGCTGGAATTTGAAACTGCATGCACTTACAATAGAAACAAGACATAGTTTTCTTAATAGCGATAGTGATAGAATCAATGGAATTACAGACTAGTGGATTAATTCAATTTATGGTAGATACTGCCTGATTGAATTTTAAAAGCAAGATTTTTTTTTTTAACTCTGTTCCAAGAGTTACTGATTTTTTTTTTTTTTTTTTTTTTAGCCAAGTGTCAGATTTGTTGTCTATGGCAGTATGTAATATATAACCATTTGAAAATCTCATATGTGGTCTGAGAATCATCTTTGAATGTCCTGATTTAGCTTTGTTGACCAGTAGCAGTTCTCAGACCGCAGCTACTAGCTGCTGTCCCCATTCAAAAATTAATTAATGGAAGAATCCTAACTTAAGACAATTCTGGATAACATAAATGATTTTTTATGATACTATATGCTGTGAATATGATTGTTAGAGAGATAAAAAATAGGATAAGCTTCAAAAGATTAATTTGGAAACTTCAAGTGGCGTTCTTTTCTAGCAGAACTTCGTCCTAGTGAACTGCTTGTGTAAATTTGCTAGCCTTATGCTAATGGATTCAGTTGAAAGATAGGTGAGCATCTATGAAAATGATATCTATCTTGCTGAATATAAAAGTTTTCTAAAGATTTGGTAAACAGATCAGTTGGCTAGAAAATTAATTTAGACCGTGAACAAAAGTTCCTGATAGTTACAAAGCACTGAAAGGTGGGTGGACACTCTTTAGAGTAGAACAGCATTTTGAGAGGTATCCAAGCAGAATCAGTGCAAAACAGGAATGATGCTATAAACAACATTAATAATAAAAATGGCTTTCTCTCTGTTAGTCTGCAACTAAATACATAGTTTAGTCAGTTCACTTCCAAAGGAATATTTCAAATATAATCCGTGTTTTTTTGTTGTTTTTTCTTTTTCTCTCAGAAGCCTAGGTTTTCTTTATAAATTTGTTGGAGAAATAATTTAATGTAAACATTGCTGTAAAAATACGGGTGCCAATAAATCTTAAGGTGAAATAAGGAAATAAAAAAATTGCTGTTAGTTTCATATTATTCTTGGCTTTGGGTCAGGGCTATAAGCAAAGGTGTGAATTACATCGTTGACAGGTGAGAACCCAAATGACAAATGTGGGTGGCTAAAAGACCATACTCATGCTGTTAAAAATAGTTTCATGACTAGTATCTCGAGTGCCTGTACAATAGTGGGTGGACAGACACATACCATTTCATACCCACCACTGCAGCATGAAGATCACTTAACTGTGTTTTCCATTTGTTTGGGTTTGATAATTTTGTTGTGTCTTGTTTTTCTTTTTTCTTGCATTATCAAGCCTCCTTCTAAAAATCTGTATGTATGTTTATCAGTTTCAAACTGCAGAGTCTAAATTCTGCCATCATCTGATGTTCTAAACACCTACTAGATTTTATACTTTTTAAAAGTTTATTATATTTGATCTTTTTCATTTTAATTTTGTGCTCAGACTGTAAAACACTTATCATACATAAAATTTAAGAAAATTCACTGAGATAAAATAAAGCTTGGTGATAAAATAGCACTTAGTAAAAATACATAGGAACTTTTGTTTAAATCACAGTATCTCAAAATACTTTATGAATATTAATTGAGCCTTGTAGAACATATCAGAAACATAAAAGTTTTATCACCTAATTTTGCAGAGCTGGAAATTGAAAGTTTTGACTTATGAGTTCTAGCGTATTTAGCTACAGTGATTCAGGATACTCCCCAATGTTTTGTGCTAATACACAAGTGTGTGCATGTAGTGAATGCACTGTGCACTTCTGGAGGTGCCTACTTTCTGCCTCCTGCAGGAGTGATATGTCACCAGTGGAAACTATGTTGCATGGGCAAGGAGGGAAGCTAGAACAAGATGCAAAATGTCTCCTTGTAAAGAATCTAGGAATATATTGTACATCATGACGCCACTCTCAGGTTGATAATATGTACCATTCTATCCTTTTCACCTGAGAGTGAAGTTCAGGAGGTTACATCAAGATTTTTCCTTCTCTTAATTTTCCAACATTTTGGTGAAGATGTCAGTGATTTTGCTGTGTATTTGAACTAAACTGTCTTTCTATTCATAATGACTATAGTCTTCTTTTCTAAGACATCCTATAGCCCAAGTTGTGTTCTTAACAATATCAGATGCTCAACCTACCCTACCACCAGCTCTTGGACTCAGATAGCTGGTGGAGAAGGGATTTGAACATGAGTCCATAAGCAGAGGTCTCTCCTGTGAATTATTTTATTCATGTCCTTGTATGAGATTTGGAATTTATGTGATTTTTATGTATTTCTGTTCTAAATACCAAGTTCCCTAACATGAATGCTACAGAAGCATCATTAATAAGCAAAATAGACAAATGCAGCAGATAAGCTCAAATAAAACAGCTGCCTGAGCAAATTAGTTCTTCATCATAGTATTTATCAGCAAATACATTGTCCTACAGCTGAGAAGCATTGATTTTGCAGTATGCAACACTTTGTAATTTATCCACTTAGGAAATTACTTGTCATGGGTATTTTTAACAGTGAGCATTCAGAAATAGTGTTGCCAGACAAAAATCTCTTGCTTTACTGTTTCTTTGTTTCTGAAAATCAGAATATGATCTCTGAAGCATGAGGATTCCCTAAAGGCTGTGCAGGCATGGCAAAAAATGTATTCTGGTGGTATGGTTATTGGCATCTTCCCATATCCACATGAACTAAAAAGACAAGTTCACCAAAGCAATTAATTTCTAACTTATTTAATTAATTAATGACATGGAATTAATAACTGTAGAAACACAGCGATTAGAACAATTTATTATTATTTTTTTAGAAGATGCCAAATGCCTATACAGTACCAAAAGTACATAGTTGAAAAAGCAGCAGAAAAACAAAACCTCCAAAGTAGTTTGTCATTAGAAATAATATACTACATTTTTCAGAATGGAGCAGTTAAAATTTGAATCTTATCTACATTTTCTCTTAGGACTTTCTCATTTCTTTCTGTTCATTTTCTGATTATCTCTTGTAGTCTATTTTATCTATACGTTTAGTTAATTGTAAAGCATTTCTTTAAGTGCTGAGTAGCATTGTTTTATGAAGTAGAACAGATGGGTTCTTCAGTCTTTATTTCCTCCTTTCACAGAGATACTGTGACCTAAGTTAACTAATATTTGTAATGCAGCTTAAGATATTTTCACATGTTACCCTGCTAGCACAGAAATTAAACATTGGATCTGGATCTCCAGCATTTGGTGCAGTTTAGAACTATGCTGTGGGTGTGATGAGCACAATTTGTGACTGGTAACATTGATGAGCACTTCCAAAGAACAATTAATCTTTCCCATCTCAAATACCAATATAGGATAGGATGTGTCATAAGTTTTTCTCCTCATTTCAATCTACTTCTCATTTATTTATTTATTTTTATTTATTTATTTTTGCTGAGAGAACATATGTAACTACCCTAAAGTAGCCTTTAACAATAGGTAAAATTAAGTGAGATGGCAATGTTGTTATGGACTATATATGTCTCCTTTCACTGATTTTAATGGAGCAGTCTGAAGTCTGAAATGAAGCAGACAGAAGTCTGAAATCTGAAGTTTTTCTCCAGGAGGTGAAAAATAGGAATTCATTTGTAACTTGGAAGTTATAGCTTGCAAGAAGTTTAAAAAAACTTTAAGTCACTGCATTAGGAATGAGAAAAATTAGTCAATAATTCAGTAATCAAGTCGGAAATCTTATCAGAAAAACCTCTGAGAATACAAGAAGTGACATTGTCTTTTATAGTTTTTTCTCTTAATTAACAGTAGCATAACGACCCTGATTGTGTAATGGTGAAAATTCTAGATATAGTAGAAAAAAATAGGTTAAAATCTTCTTAGATAAGCTAGAATTCAAGTCAGTTTCACGTCTATGAAACTGGCTGAAAAAACTTCAGGCTAGTTAATAGTTACTTTTTGGGAAATGAAGAAGAACAAAAATACTGGTAAAAAGAGAAGAAAAAAGAGAACTAGTAAAAAGATGTATTAGCTAACCAGAACTGGTAAAATGAAACACATAGACTGAGTTTTGGGCTTTGGAATAAAAATAAGTCTCTTTGTAAGTATTTAGAAGATAAGGGAGTAAGTAGTAGCTAACATACACTTGTTAACACCAATCGTGTTAAATCAATACCATTTCCAACTATTCCTTGAAGAAAATTGAAATATGTTGTTTTCCTTTATTGTTCTAAAGTATGTTTTGTTCTAAGCATGGTTTAGTTGGCATCATAATCAAAGTAGCTAAACACACTACAGGTAAAACTGTTATAAAGAGCACCAGAAAACATAGTTAAACATAGTTTGCTGGTAAAGATTTCATGAAGCTAGGTTGTGCAGATGTCTGTTCTGATGCTATTTCTTTTTTAGCAATAATTGGAAGTACATTTGTTTCACGATAGTAAACTGGAAGAGTTACAAGTACTTTGGCGAGCAAGAATATAATTCAAACTGATCACTACAAACTGGAGAAATGCTTGAAAAGAAAAAGAAATGTGTTTGTAAGGAAACATGCAAGATATTACATTAAGTAAGAATAATCTGCATCTACAAATTGTGACATGACTGTCTAGATACATTAATTCTAAAATTCATCACCCATCAATAATGTCATATGATTGTGAGGAGAAAAAAAACCAAAACAAAACATTTTTGTTTAGTACATAAATATGTACATATTTTGGACAATTATTGGTTAGAAACAAAATCTTTCCACTGCAGTCCCCTAACTGGACACATTCCAGAACATAGTAACAGGAAGTAAAGAAAAGACAAAGTCAGGAAGGAGACCTGAAACGAGTGAATTGTTAAGTCTTGATAATAGAGGAGAAATAATCACAGTTGAATATGTCATACAATTTTGCAGGGAAATAGCCTATTCTCTGTGTCTTTAGGTTTTAAAATGCGAAATAATTGACTTGAATACTACAGTAGGGATCTTAGCCCATAAATCTCTGAGGACCAAAATGCTACCATCTCTTCTTTGGGCAATCTTTCTCAGTAGTTGAACAACCCCAAAGTAAAAGTATATCTTTTTTTCTTTTCAACAGAATTTCCTGTCTTGTGCATATTGTTTTCACTATATATTTTAGTCCTTTCACTGGATATTGAAGTCTGTATTTTTCCTTATACATTATAACTTGTTTGGAGGAAATGCATAGTCTCTACATTCCAGGACACTGCAAGAAAACAACCAAGGACAGAAGACTGAAAGAACTTTATATACTAGTAATAACACATCTATCAGAAACCCTGATCCATAAAGTAAATTGAAAACGATTGTGATATTTTAGTTTCGTCTCTCCATTTGGCATCAGCAAGAAGCCAATACTTAGTATAATTTTTATTGTCTAACAAGCTTATTCTTTAATATTACTTTCATTTGTTGGTATGAAAACTTTATAATATCTAAAACTTAAAAGTTTGATAAAGGTGGATATTCTTTTGTACATGATCAAATAAATTTTATCTTATTGCTGTGTAAGATATAAAGATAGAAATAATCTTGAAATGTGGATGCTTTCCCCCCTCTTAAAATAATTTTATTTTCTTCTTAAATAATATTCAATCAAAACTTTCAGTTGAAAAAATAGCTGCATTTTATACTGAATTAAAATGTGATCATATGCATAAATGTAGTTTATCATTCCTATGTATATTTCTTTTAGGGTGTAGAACTGAAAATGTAAATCAAAAAACCAAAACACATAAATATTGGAACTAAGAATTAATCTATAGAATTTATAAAGTTTACAATATTTGGTTTTTTTACTTGAACAGTTTTAAATTCTGAAATGTTCATTATGTGATTTTTCTGTGGCAGAAAGTAATATTAAAAATTATCAATTTTATATAATTACATTGCCAAAAAGCATTTTATTTTAGCCTAACTAAAAAAATACATTAAATATTTACATTAATAATGTGTTCCCAAGGTTACAGAAAACTTAATGCAAGAACAATTTGGGCCAAGACTATTTGATTATCTTCCTTTTTAAACAGAAAACAATTCAGACAATCCTTTTTTTATGTCTCTATTAGCAGTACAAGAAATATTCAGTGTACAAATAGTATAAGAAATATCCCAGTGCTGGATTAGGTCCAGAAAAGTGCCAAAAATACAGTCACAGGGCCAGAACATGTCTTCCATGAAGAAAGACTGGGGAAGTTGGGTTTCTTCATCTAAGAGAAGAGAAGGCTTTGGGTAGACCTCATTGTGTCTTCCCAGTACTTAAAGGGAGCCTGTAGGTAGGAAAGAGATGTACATTGTGATGAACAAGGAGGAATGTCTTTAAACTAAAAGAGGGACAATGTAGGTTAGATGTTAGGAAGATATTCTTTACTATAAGAGTGGTGAGGTACTGGAACAGATTGCCCAGAGAAGCTGTAGATACCCCATCTCTGGAGGCATTCAAGGCAAGGTTGGGTGGGATGCTGGGCAACATGATCTAGTTATTGGCAACCCTGTCCATGGCAGAGGGTTGGAGCTGGATGATCTTTAAGGTGTGTTCCAACCTAAGTTATTATATGAATGCTATGAACATTCTATGAACAGTTCCCCAACAGACGGTTCCTGGTTTTTTGTGGATTTTTTTGTAAACAATCTGTTTCATAAGCAAAAATTTATGATACTTAGAAAGAACATGGAAAAAAATTCCTTGTTAAGTTGCTTGCAGTTTACTTTTCTGATTAAACATTTTTGAGCAAACTGCAAACAGATGCTTAAGTTGCTTTGCTAATTCAGAATATAAATCTTTTATTTCCACATTCATTACCTTTGTCTCTCTACTCCTTTGGAAAAATCTTCCATTATTTTTTTCTCTTTGTCCTTTTACAATGTTTAGATTGAATGATAGTCTCCCTCTTGGTTTCAGCTAGCTGCAACACCTTACCTATTTGAACTCAGCTTATTGCAGTTGATGCAATAGGTGGTATTTGGTAACAGTCCCTTCCTGGATCTAGTCCATATTGATATTAATCAGTAATAAAATAATGTAACAACTGTAATCTCTCAAATACTTCAATGAGTGTTTTATCCACTGTTTTTTTTTTTATTATTATTATTTATTATTTATTTTTTTTAATTGGAGTATTTTGCTTCACATCGGTAAAGAGCCAGGTATTTTAATTTCCGATGTTTAAAGTGTGACACGTGGCTTCACTCCCGTCTTTCAAATATGGAGTTATTAAACTGAACTCCTCAAAATAGGGGGAAGAATAAAATTTATAGAACACTTGTACCTGAAGTTAGATCTGTTCATATAATGCATATTTGAATAATTTATTTTTTTTAAAAAGGTCAAATTTATCAGATAATCTGATCTGCAATGAATAACTCATTACCTTGACATGTCATAATATTATATGCAGTCCCACTTGCTACTGGCAAGGCCACAAAGAGAAAAAATTCATTACTACTCACTCACCAGTTCTGTAGAAAAAGAATTAATTTTGAAGTTTGCCTTCAGAAAAGGCGGTTCATGTGTGCAAGAATTTCTCTGTGCATCAGAATAAGAAAGTTTTCAGATTACTTCATCCCATTTGACTTCTGCATAGTACTGTGGTAAGGAAGGCTTCTCTGATGAGAAACCTGACAACTTTTATCACTAGTGGGCGTCAAATTCAGTGAGAGAAACAGATGGAGCCAGGGAAACTGCAGCATCTGTCACATAGGCGGCTATGAAATTCATAAAAAGTTCTGTGAAGGTGAAAATTGGCAGATTAGTTTTCTGGTTGTAATACAGAACCATGAGATCTGGGCTAAAAAACCATCTCCTGGATGAATCATTCTCACAGGTAAGAGTCACCAGTTTTTCTGCCTACACATCCTGTTCTGGATTGGGAGTAAGTATAAGACAATCAAGCTAATAGAATAGATGTCTGTTGGGAAAGTAGGTGGATAATGCTGAGAAGTCTAAGAGCAACTATGTGACTGAGATGTTATATTGTGTACTTGAAGATGGAAACTGTTTTTTTGGATTTTACCAGAACAGGTCTTATAGCTCTGTTAGAGGTTGAGTGAAGCAGTTGGATAGGGAATAGAGACTGCAGATGTCATATTACAGTGGATCCCATGGCTGGGAAAAAAAATAATGCCTGCTGCTGGCATAAAGTATATTAACTTTCTGCCAAAATATGTGAATGTCAAACTAGAGATAGGAGCTTGATTGTAGAATTCTGCTGTTGATGTCTCATAATCTCAGAAATTGTTTCAAATCATGATTTTCCAGTGCTTTGAAATATGGGGATGCAATGCTTTTTAGTGGCCATGAATATGTAACAGTGGAAAAACTAATTTAAAAAAAATTGAGTCAAATAAAGTAAAAGATTTGAAAAAAAAAAAAAAAACAAACATGAAATGAAAAAAAATCTACAACCAAATGAAAAAAAAAATGACAAAAGGGGAAAAAGAAATATGCTAGAATAAAGTTTGGAATGAAAACTACTTGAGGGCCTTGGCTGCAAATAAATGAAGAGAGGAAAAAAGTCACTCAATCTGGCTGAAGTGAATGAATTATCTTCCAGAAGTGAATGCTAGCAAGCAAGATATAAAAAAATCTGAGAATGACTAGAGTTTCAGCTGATAATAAATCATACTACTTAAGTAATTGCTAGAATATTTGCTGTAGAAGCTACATTAAACTGTAAACTTGACGATTGTCAAAATGTTAATTGAAAAATTGTTTGAAAATGTAAAAAAGAAAAACAACCCTACACTTCAGACACTAGCATGTCATTCATTATCACTAAAAAAGTAACGTCCTTTGCATAGAAAGCTAAAATCAAGCTTTTTTTTTTTTTTTTTTTTTTTTTTGTGGCTGACCAAACACAAAATATCCATTTAGTGAAGTGATCAATGCGGTATAAAGAAAACAATTGTTTAATTGTACTTCATCACTCCACCTCACAGTTCCAAAATGGCTTTCAGTTGTGTGTATGGAAGTATGCTCCGTCACTCTTCCGGATTACTATTTGGTTCACTGTAAAGAAATATGAGAATGAAGTATTTCAGAAGGTAAAGTCATGAGGAGCTTGTTGAGTATATGCCGTCATAGAATCATAAAATGGCTAGGTTGCAAGAGATCAGAAGGATCATTAAGTTCCAACCCCCCTGACACAGACAGGGTTGCCAACCACTAGATCTACTGCTACTAGATCAGATTGCCCAGGGCCTTAAGCATGTCCAGGGATGCAGCATTCACAACCTCTCTGGGCAATCTCATTACTCTCTGGGTAAAAATTTCCCCCTGACGTCTAATCTAAATCTCTCTTCCTTTAGTTTAAAACCATTCCCCCTTGTCCTATCACTATCTACCCATGTAAAAAGTTATTTTCCCTAATGTTTATTAACTATCTTTAAATATTGGAAGGTTGCAATGAAGTTTCCTCACAGCCTTCTCTTTTCCAGGCTGAACAAGCTCTGTTCCTTCAGCCTATCTTCATAGGAGAGGTGCTCCAGCCCTTAAATCATCTTCATGGCCCTCTTCTGGACCCTCTCCAAAAGTTGCACCTTTCCTGTGCTGGGGGTCTTAGACTTGGAATCCGGCTGAGAACAGGATAGAAGGGGACAATCACCTCCATGTCCCTGCTGCCCACCCCTCTTCTGATGGAACCCAGGATACCATTGGCCTTCCAGCCTGCAAGCACATGCTGCTTGCTCATGTTAAGTTTTTCATCAACCAGGATCCCTAATTTTTTCTCAGCAGAGCTCTTCTCTCAGTCTGTATATAGCTAAGATTGCCTCAATCCATGTGTAAAACCTTGCACTTGGCCTTGCTGAACCTAATTAGGTTCACAAAGGCCCACCTTTCAAGTTTATCAAGGTCACTCTGGATAACATCACTTCCTTGTGCTGTATCAACTGCACTGTTCAGCTTGGTTTCATCAGCAAACTAGCTGAGGGTGCACTGAATCCTACCATCTGATGGTCACTGCTAAAGATGTTAAGGAGTACTGGACCGAAGATTGGACACTTGTGGTACACTGCTCTTTACCACTTTGTCTTCTAAGCCTTTGAAATAATTTGAACTGGAACGTTTTACTAAAATTCAGAATAACAAATTACTGATATCACATCTCTGGCAATGACCTACATCAGTTATTCTTCACGGAATTATGTGAGCCATTAACTTTATGTAAAAAGTGATATTTGAAGTATTGGACTGCTCCTACATCTTAGAGAACATCAAATCCCTGGTATAATCCCTGGTATAATATACAGCTGATGTCCAGTCTTGTGCACTGTCAACTGCTATTAGGTCTCTTACTTTAAAATTTTCAATATTATTATTCCTGTAAATTAACACTGAAGGTAGGAATACACCAATGAGGTAACATAAAATAAGGAACTTGAAAACAAAATCCTGGAGATAAAAGCCTTGGGACAGAAGTATGCACTTTAAGAACTCTGGGAAAGGTTTATCTTGCCAGATTTTGTAGAATTGTTTGAATTGCTTGAATTGGAAGGGACCCTTAAAGGTCATCTAGTACAACTTTCCTGCAATGAACAAAGATGCCTACATCTAGACCAAGTTGCACAGAGCTGTGTCCAGACTGACCTTGAAGGTCTTCGGGAACAGGGCATCCACTACCTCTCTGGACAATCTGTTACAGTGCTTCAGCATCCTTATCATAAAAAAAAAATAATTCTTATGTCCAATCTTGCTTTCTTCATTAGTTTGAAACCATTTCCCCTTGTTCTGTCAAAGCAGACCTTGTTAAAGAGTCTGACCCCTTCTTTCTCAGAGCACTCCTTTTGATAGTAAAGGGCCATGGTTCAGTAGTCTGCATAATGCAGCTGGAACTATTTCTTTAAATTCTCCATACTATCCTATTTATGTATTTATGCCCTTGCTTTGCAAATTATATTTCCCACTTTCCAAATATATCCTGTTATTTAATTAATAATTTTGTATCCACTTCCAAAATGTCAGTTTGAAGTCAAATAAATAATTCCCCCTACATAGTATTTATATGTTTCTTAAACAAATTATGTTATTAATCTTGTTTAATCTTATTTCTAATTAATGACAGTATGAATATAAAATCTTTTAAGCTAATTAGCATTTTATTCTAAGTATGTCTTTTCTATTCATATTCATCAGTCTCAAATATAATGGGGTACAAAGAAGAAGTCTACTGTATATGAAATTTTTGTTTGGATGACCTTTTAGAAATTTAATTATTTGAATTGTTGTTTTTTACTGTACTTTGATAATTAACAGCTGACTAAAATTTGGTGCGAAAACTGAACCTTCTGAAAATACTGCCTGTTGAAAGAGCTAGTAGCTTTCTTGGAATAAGTACCCTTTACTTATCAGTCTGCCAGAACTTGTAATTATTAAGTTGAAATTTAGTGCCTTTACTAAAAGGCAAGATGTAATTGAATAAAGATCAGTTAATAAGTAGATGATGAAAATATTGATATAGTTTTAAATTTAAACTTGATAATTCTTTTCCTGCTATCTGGTAATGATGAAGTCTGTGTAAAACTTCTAATAGCACTTGTTATACTTAAGAACAGTTTCTGAACATTGTGGAAGTCTTTCAGTAACCCTAACCCAATGAACTTTATTCTTTTCTAAATTTTGATATCCAGTTGGTGGACATTTAAATACATTAGGTGGGAATATGGATGTCTAAATGTACCACGGGAATAGTACACTGTGGGCTGTTTCTGTTACAGGATATTTTTTCTTCTGATTTGACCCTTGAAAGCTGGAGCCCACATAAAGGACTCTGATGCATTCATCAGAGTTCTGTTTGTCTTTACTTATTTATTTATTTTCAACTGTAGGGCATACTAAAGAGCATGGCAGGATATAGAAAAAATGGTCTCCAAGCTAGGAAAGCAAAGGAGCTGCATGTAGATGTCTGAAGTTGAATTTGGCACTGGGAGTTATTTGCCACATTAAAAACAAACTTCTAAACCAATACAATTCAAATTCCTAAGGTGCCTTCATCCATTCCTGGGCTGAGGGATTGTTTTTCCAATTTGTTCAATTAAGTGCCTTCAACTCATGTTACTTTTTCATTTGATCTGAAATTTGTGTAACTATTTTCTTTTGAACAAACAGAATGATTCATCACTATAAATATATACTTATGATTGCCTATGTCTCACTGGTATCCAGAGGCTGTACAGAGCCGTAAATATATCCTATCAGAATTTTTTTTTTTACACAGCTAGAACTTTAGGAATAATATTCTTTTATGGAAGTGATTGACATCTTTCGTATATTAAGCTGGAAATACAACCAGAGAATTTGACATATGTTCTTTTGTTCACTGTCACATGATATTAATTTACAGGAGTAAAATATTTTAATTAGAAGAAACAAAATAGAAATTATTGGCAATCTTCTAATGTTTACATTTTCTTGGGAAGGGAAGATTTTGTATTTATGTTAGAAATATCACTTTCTCCTATTTCCATGTGCTTTTTGATTTTGAGATTTTCTCAAAAACATAGGTTCTAGCTGGGCTGCATACTTTTTTCCAACTGAATGACAGGAAGCAGAGCTCAGTGAATAATGCTCTTCCATTTCACTGTCAGTATGCCTGTGTCAGAATGATTTGAAAATGAAATAGAATTTCAAAAGATGAAAAATTCCACCTTTACTGAGGGAGACTAAATATAAAACTTTTCTTAATAATAATACTATGTTCAGAAAACATGTTCAATTAAAAAAAAAAAAAGATTTTTTTTTCTTCCTTTTAATTAAGACATCTAGTTTTGTAATTGAACAAACAAAAGAGACTGTAATTATGACTAGATGAAAGCTAAAGTGCTGTACCAGGAAATGGCTACTCTCAGGCTGTCTAATTCTCATACTTTTTCCCAGAACAGCGATTACTGGACATTACTTCAGACAGCTTTTTGAGTTATATACCCATTTCATCTGACTAGCTTAGCAGTTCTTGCATTTCTATTTATTTTCTCCCGGGAATATGACATTTTACATATACTCAGAATGCAATACAGCCTTTAGACTGTTCACTGGAGGAAATTATACTTACTGCAAATATATTTAAGCTGATTTTATTTTTTTTTCTATTAAATTTTCTACTAAAGTGTTTTAATTTGGTGATGCTTTTCATGGACTGTCTAGTCTTGCTAGACTAGACAGAAGTTAATGGAGGGAAGGTGGTTTGCAGACTTCACCCTCACACAAGTAATGGCTTCCTTGCATGAATGATTACTCTTGCTACCTCAGAGAATAACTTGTGAAAAGTCATTATTTTGTAACCAGAAGACAGAGAGACAGTGTAAACATGCTCTAAGTATACTCTCAGTGTGAGATTTGTTGCATACCAATATACAGAACTATCTAGTCATATAGTCTTACCTGTGTTCAAATTTATTACCATATGGTGTTTAGCCACAATGAACATAAATTGTTTCACATAGTTGATCCTAATAAGGATCACATTCTAATTCCACTTGAGTACTTCTGCAAATCTCTAAACATATGGCTTTGTGGTTGTGTTGAAAATTTTCAAGAAATGTGGAGGTGTGTGTTTGAAGTTGGAAGCTGACCCATAAAACTGTATAGTACAGTAACATTTTTTTCCATAATGACACATGCAGATAAAAAGTTTTTTTATATTTTTTGTGCTAGTTAACTGATTACAAGATGTATTACAGAATAATGATCTCAGTCAGATATCTGTTAATCCCTTTTTCTTTTACATGCTCTCTTAATGTCCCTCACATGGATATCTGTGGAACACAAAACGGCACACATACTTCAGTGTTTTGTTTTGTTTTGTTTCTATGGGCAGGGAGGGAGAAGCAAACAACAGAACTTAATTATGATGTTTAGTTAAAGTATAGTTTTACCTAGACACACTGAAGAGAGAAAGCATTTAGTATTAATCAGTAACGACTTGGGTGCTTCAGGTCAGCAGAAAGTCCACTCTCAGAGGAATCCTCTTACACTTACCATAGTTCCTCTATGCTTTGTTTAAATACAGCTCAGTAGCTATGATGTTGCAGCCTTATACCAGCTCTTCTTTTATCAATCTGTGCTAAAAATAGGATTTTTTTTTCATTAGAATAATATTTCATGTAAATCATTTCATAGCCTCCTGTGCTCACACTCAAAAACGTATATTTAATTGTTCCTGAGTCCTGTTATCATAGAATCCTAACATCATGAAAGGTGGTCCAACTCTCAACTTGGTATTGAATGCTTCTGTGGAGGGGGTACCGACAGCCTCTCTCGGCAGTCACTTCCAGTGCCTTACTAAACTCTGAGTAATGAATTTCTTTCTAACATTTAATCTAAATCTACTCTCTTTATTCTAAATCTACTCTCTTTAAATCTAAATTGACCCTCATTTCTACTATTGCAGTGTTCAGTTCTATCTGTTTGTTTGGACCTTCTTAATTTTTCTTGATCTTCAAAATTCAAAAGTTTTCTTATAAGCCATTCCCTTTTAGGTTTATCCCCGAACCTTAGGAATTCCATGACTTTGAGTTTAGGACATGCTGATTATAGCTGTTGTATCAAATTTCTTTTCCCAAATTGATCTGAACTACTTTCAAAACCAGTTCCTGTCTTTTTCAGACAGTAGTTTCAGTGCATGATATGCCCCTAATGCTATCTTCTAACTCATGCTCCTTCTTACCCCTTGTCCTCTCTGCTGATTTTCAAAATTCTTACTCAATCTTTTTTTAATCTTTTTTTTTTTTTTAATTTCTATGTTTCTATGGACCACTTTCATCATTAATCACTATATTCTCTAAATATCTTATGCATTGCCAATTTGTTTCCTTCTCTCTTTTTTTTTTTTTTGTGTGTGTGTTCGGGAGGAGAGGGTGAGGGATGGGGGAGTGGGGAAAAAGGCTCAAGGAGGAAGTGATCTTAAATAATAATTATGTTAAAGGAAGACTTCCTGATCCTAAGAAAAGACTTCCAACTTTCATCCCAGTTATTTGCAATTCAGATTTTAGGCTTGTTATGTCTCCATATCCATACTTCAAGATTGCTCCAATTTAATCCAATTCATTTAATTTCTAAATCCGTGGTCCACTCTTTAACTTTTTTCCTGTTTTTATTGACAACAACACTGACACTCTGCAGCTGGAACTCACAGCAGAAAAACCTTTTGGACTACCATCTTAACCATGATTCATGCTTATAACTTTTGTAATCAGAACTGTCTTAATTGAAAAATGTGAAAAAATCTGTACATTAAAAACAAACAAACAAACAAGCAAACTGTAGTGTAGATCTTCATAAGATAAATAAAATAAATAAAATAAGCAAAAGTCATTTTGCCAGAGTAACATATTTTATTCAGGAGATGACCATGACTTGTTTTCAAATTCTGCTGAGCCTTGGCTGGGAGTACTTCCCAGAATGTTTTTATACGCTTATTAACAAATTCAGTACGGTAATGGATATTATGATTGTATTTCTAAATCTGGTATTTAGCCCTTAGCTGACCCAATTAAAAAAAAAACAAAACTTTTTCAAGTTACCATCTTCTATGTAGATCACTGCTTTGGGCTCTTCAAAATTACAATCTTCAGTGGTGGCTCTATTTTTCAGTTTTATTTGTTAAATTTTGCTTCTGTTGAACCAAATTCAGTGATGTCTCAAAAAGTATGTAATAGAACTGTGCCTTGGAAAGCCAAGATTGATAATTTGTTCTGCTTAACTCCAGCTGGAGACCTAAGACAACATTCCTACTCTATCTTTCCATGTTTTATGTGATCTCTCTATCTCTCAAGTTGTGTTTTTCTTGCCCACTGTCATGTATAATGTTAGTTTGTGCTAGAATACAAACTCAGAATCACACTAAGACCAAGTGAAAACACATGCCAGCACAGAAGAATCACAGATAAATGGGACAAACACACTGGAGTAGATTGACCAAATTCAAGTCCAAAGGTCATAGATTCTGTGATAATTGCAGGGTATTGGGCATCAAAAAATGTTATTAGATCACCTTAATGTAAATATTACTGGGTTATATAAAAAGAATATATTTGTACTATTAGTGATCTGCTTGTCTTTCATGAGAAATATGCCTAAAGATTTAACGATTCTTAAAAGATGCTATATGCTTTATGTCATGGTTCTATGTTTTTGTTTTTGTTTTGTTTTTTTTATGGTTTCAATATTCCACATCAAAACATCATGTAGTGTACGGGGCATTAAAGTGTCACTGCCCCAATCCCAGGTACCTATCCCTGTACATTACAGCAGTCACGGGATCTGACCCTTCCGGGTGGGGGGGGGGCGTTCTCTTGCTGCCTGGCAGTGGGTGCTGGAGGGTGCTTTCCTAGCCGTTCCAAGCTTTTCAGGTTTGAATCGGTCCCGGGAACTCTCTCTCTCATCTTGTCTGATTTATTAATCTCAATTTCAATTAAATTGTATTATACTGTGTTATTTTGTATTCCAATATTATAGTAAAATAAGTTTTCCTCCATAGATTGTTGGCGCTGCTCTTTTCCTCCCTTCCTTCCTTCCCATTTTTTGTGGGACTGGGGTGGGGGGGGAGGGCAGAGGCCTGTTGCCCCTGTCACGGACATAGATTGATCTGGTCAACTCCGTGACACTTTACAATCTGAACTTTGAGTTTTATTTCTTCTTGATTTGTTCCATATTTGAACTGTCACTAAACTGAAATAAAAATCAAACTTGATTGTTATTATTGTATCCCAGATTTATTGCATTGTCAAAATCAAAGCTCATGTAAAGATGTTAAATTATTTATTAACAGGAATAATTCAACCAAAAGATTTATTTAATTGGAAAAAGAAATAGCAAGCCAAAAACAACAATAAAAAACACCCAACAAATTAACAACTTCATCTTCTCTTCTTCTTTTTACTTTCAAATTGTATTGAGGAACTTCCTCACAGATTTCTAATCTATTTATTTTAACAGAAATTTTTGATTTGAAATTAGATAGATGAGTGTTTGATAAATTATGGTGAAGAGAGGAGATCAACTTTTTTATTCATGTTTGTACTTCTGAAATTCTCATTGTCAATATTTCCATGACTAAACGGAAACATTTAATTACAGTTTGTTTTGTTTTGTTTTCTTTTAAGTGAAATTGCTTCGACTTTGATTTACATGTTTACAGGTAAAAAGTTTACAGCTTTGTCTGCTGGCGGTATTTGTGAGAAGAAACTTTCTTCCATATATACACAGCAAAACACTTTACTTCTGGAGTGAGATCATCTCTTTCAGATCTCCACCACTGGGAATTCAAAAGAGTCACAGATGTAACATGTAGGTGATGTAAAAGTTCCCTAATTAGAGAAGCAAAAGTTAGATATATGTACACAACTGCCTTTTCTCTGTCTGGAGAAGACATACAAAAGAAAATGCCTAATCTCTACTGACTCATGTGAATCCATCCATGAAAAAATGCAAAACCATGCTAAGCCTCATTGGATGACTGAGGCACCAGACTAAAGGGGAAGACTAATATCTTCTTAATCAGTGTAAAGAATTGCTTGAAAAACAATGTGGTATGTACAAGTATCCTTTGCTGAAAAGGTTCATTGAATTTGATATACACAAAAGTTGATGTATTCTGTACACATCCTTTAAATAAATACAAGTAATTGCAGTCTAATTTTATGACTAAATGAATTTCAAGCTGTTTAACTATTTGTATCACCGAAATATGGTAGGTGTGGCATGGGAATCTCTGATAACTTGAGAGCCCAGATTTTTAGTTTTTATTTTTTTTCCCTGTGAAAGGAGGGTTCAGGAACATTTTGTGCATGTATTTGTGTTTCTTGCCAACAACTTTTTAGTAAAAAGCTTAACTGTAGACTACTGTAATATCAACTGTAATGTCAGCTGATTTTGACAGAGGAGTTGGAGATATCAGAAATACTATTTACAGGAAAAAGAAGCAGGATGGAAAAAATTGGTGTTGGAAGATGAATTAACAGGGAAGAATTCAAGCTTTGAGGAAAAAGAAGAATCACTGTTTTTGGACTATTGGAGTAGCAGATAGCAACAAGAATTCTGCAACTTTGCTATTTTTGGTATCTGAGCTTTAAATGCACTTAAATATGCTTGTTGAAATCTTTGTACCTTGTCTTCACTCCTTCTTTTGTACTGTGTTTATTTTATTAATAAATTGTTAATTTACTAAACTTTATCATTTCTACTAGGCATATTTTTTGGCTTAAAACTTACCAGTAAGTTTCAATAAACCTGTATCTATTTTTATAAGAGATCTTATCTATAAACATTATTCATTTTTCATTCTTAAAAATGTTTAGTCCCAATAAATGATTTGTATTACTAAGAATGAATGTTTCCTAGGAATAATCAAATCCATGGTAGAAATGGAAAGATAGGAGACACATCCATCTCCTGTTGTAAGGAGATTTCTATGTTTAACAGAAGCAGAGGACTCAAGAAGCTCGATTCCATTTCCTTTCTTAAGACTTAAATGATTAAGACTATGTCATTTCTGACACACATTTGTCTTGCGTGCTTTAAATATAATCAGTAATGGGTCAGTCTTTTTTGTTACTAAAAATCACTGTTTTGGGGGGTTTTTTTGCTAGTATATAACTTATTTTTTTTCTTGTTTTTTGAATTTTAGTCCTCTTGACTGAGATGAGAGAAAACTCATTTTTCCTATTTTATTTGCAGTTGTGTCTATCCACAAAGACATTTCTGTGTATGCATGCTCATAAATTTGCATAATTGCTTATAAATACACGCAAATGCTTCTTCTTCTCCTTCCCCTTCCTAAGCCTTTCTCTTGGCTTAAGGTAGGCCAGATCATTCAATATTTCCTTTCAAAGTAGCCATGATTTTTTGATTTATGTCTACTTTTATTTTTCACCTCTGACTAACATTTTGCTTGAAAAGAATGCCCAATACTGT
This sequence comes from Tetrao urogallus, assembly GCF_951394365.1. Classification (NCBI taxonomy): domain Eukaryota; kingdom Metazoa; phylum Chordata; class Aves; order Galliformes; family Phasianidae; genus Tetrao; species Tetrao urogallus. Next base: position 72,718,896 of record NC_136814.1, on the reverse strand, counting down.
TCTCAGTATTTCAACTGGAGTCTTGCCAACACTCAATAGGGAGGAAAGACTGCCTCATACTTTTATTTTCCCATCATATCTGCTTATGATGTCCACATTTTTTGTAACAGCCTGATATTTCTGATACATGTTCAGGCTAGAATCCCCTATAGACTCCTGATTTTTTTTTTTTTTTTGGTTGTTTAACTGTTATCTAATGTTACCTCTTTGTTTTATTCTATATTTGAGCAGATGGTTACTGCTGCCTTATTTGCTGTCCATTGCATGTGTTCCTACAGTTCCTAATTGCTCCTTATTGTTTCTCTGTAATGAACACTTTCAATTGTAATATTGCTCTCCAAAGTGTTCTTATGCTTGTATCACCTGAGAATATAATAACGTATAAAGAAAATCATTGGTCAAGTTTCATTTGAGGACAAACCCTGCACAACATCATTCAATATATTCTTCCATCTGAATATGAATTGATAGCCGTTTCTTCAGCATGGAAATTCACAAATTTTTGTATGAATTTCCAATTAGTTTTATAATTGCATGTTTATTAATGAAAATGCAACATGGAGAGTATAAAATGTCTACCGTTTTTTTTTTCTGATATATAGGAATTCCTGGCAGCTTTTAAGTTTCTTCCAGTACCCTGCACTGATGATGGTCCTATGCACCTAGAGATGTCTCGATTGCCTCAGCAGTCTCTAATATCTCCTTCCTTTATCTGAGTATGTGATACCACCTTCCAGCTACTCAGACTAACTGTCCAGTTGCTACCTCATTGTTGATGTTTTCTTGTTATGTACTTCAGCCTTTTGAGCGTTGTGTCTTGACCACTGCCAGGGTATGGAAGCATTTAGAGAAGGGATTGCACAAAGTCATGAAAGAGCAGTGAATTGTACTATACACAGGAGGAGTGATGACACTTAACTTCCTCTTGATTTTGGGAAGGGACTGAAAAATCTGCAAAACGTGAATTTGGTAAACTAGATAACCAACGTGTTTATCTGCTCTGAATTGTGTAGTCAAATTGTCAAGAATATGATGATTCATTTGGAAAGAATTTTAAACAGCAATGGGTGCATTTAATATTTGCCTGAGTGTGCATGCATCCTAAAGTAAATAACTGAGGAAGTGAACTTCCTTAATTGTATTTAGCTGGCTGGCTTTTTACTATTTTTTACTATCAGCTTTTTACTATTTAGTCACTGGTCATGGAACAAGGGCAAATGATAGGATTTAAATCACTTTGGCTTACAAAATGAAGGATTCAAAGTATGAAAAAAGAAGCAGAGGAAATGATGACAAGAACATGGGAAGGGGGGAAGGGGAAGAAGGGTAAGGAGGGAAGAGAAGCAAGCATGACAAGAAAAAATTTCAGACAAATAAATACCTGTCTGTGATTTCTGTACCAGCTTTCCCCTTACTTTGGTGGATGTTGTGTCCCCTGCACTGCAGATGGGATATAGTCCTACTACAACTAATCATATTTGGATAGTGCCATATCCAATAAACGTGAAACTTGTGAGCCAGTTAGGTAGCTAAACACATGAAACGGACTTTTAAGATGTTTGCAGTCAAAGGGCTTTTCTCCTTACTTGTTTACTTACTGCTTGCCTGTTGAGTTGGCCTGATCTTAGGCTGTTCTGTACAGCAATGAGGACCAGAGATTGTTTTGGCTGAAGCTGAATTTGCTGCACAGATACACACGGCTCCAGAAGGGGGAGCTTTAGCAGGTACAGTGTCAGCAAAATCATCTAATCTGCAATATAATATTATAAAAGTTTCTCTCTTACAGGTTTCTCTCTTACAAATCAGGTTTGATGCAAGTGGAAGCAGAATTTGATCAGAACACAAGTAATGCTCTAATTCTTTCTTGTCACTAAGCATTGTCAATAATTATTTTTAAAGCTACAAGAAACAAAACATGACAACTCTACATGATCTTAAATGTTCTGGAAAACAAATATATTTAAACTTAAGCACGTATTTAAACTTATGACTTTTTTTTATTGATATCTTAAGGAATGAATGGGGTGGAACAGTATAGATAGCTGCTAGAGCTTTCAATTATTTTGAGTTTCTTGAGAGACCAGTATAAATGCACAATTGTCTGAAATCGCCTAACATGCAGTTGTATTTATATGTGTTCATATGCACATATGTATTAAACCTGCGAGATAAAAGAAAAGAGCTTAAAGACAGAAGGGGGAAAGGGTATACTTGTAAATAACCCCTTGCTGAAGGCATTTTGGGGAGGCTAAGCACTGATTAGGAATAGAAGAGTCAAGAAAACAGTCAATCACTTTCGCCAAGACCAAATCATTTTTGGTCCACCTTAGAATATAGTTTCTACTGTAGGTTTCAGAGTACCAAGATGTCTGAAACACGTAGGGAAACTGCTCTTAGGTTCTACATGCAAGCCCTCTAACTTTCTTGGATAACTTGAAAAGCTCACAATATGCAGCTGAAGAATTGTCTCATTCATAGGTGAGGATAGCAATGCAGAATGTTCTGAATCTTTCAGTACGGATGTTGGAAAGATCAAAACATTTACTACTTAAATCAAGAGAATTTTCAAAACTGTATCCTGAAGGCATTTAAAAGACATAAAGTCCAGATTTGTGATTTATCTCAAGTTTTATCCTTCCTTGCTGCCAGGATATTACAGTTTTATAAGCAAGTATTTGAGTTATCAAATATAGCTGAGCAATTTCAAGGGTTGACCAGCAAGAATTCTGGCCTTTTTTTTTTCTTTTTTCTTTTTTTCTTTCTCACCCCCCTCACTTACAGAATAAAGAGTATAAAAGTTGCTTTTGAAATATGGTTAGAGGTAGGTCATAGTATCTGATGCACTATGAACTGATTCAAGGATTTTAGTTTAAAAAAAAAATTGCAATGTACTCTAACAACAAGAAAGTATCCATGTATGAATTTAGACCTTGGTAGAACTTAAGACGAATATGGTAGTTTAACATACAACCCTTTCTAACACATCCATTTTTATAGGTATTAAAAATTGGCAGTAAGTCAAAGAGTAGTACTGTTGAAGGTAATACTTAAAATCACAGCAGATCAGTTTGGAATATATTATGAAAAGTCTGGAAATCAGAAACTATGTAAAATAGAATTAAACAGAAATTGCGACTTAAGGAACTGAAAAAGCGTTTTATAAATGCACCAGGTACAGTAATTTCCTCTGGAACAGTCAGATTTCCTCTGGAAATAGTCAAATGTAATTCAAGCATAATGAGAGTGCTCTATTTTTGTATCTGATTCTATCTTCAGTGTATGTACTCATTATAGGTCCAGTGTAAGGCCCATTAAAGTCAGTGTTACTCTTCATGTTGTTTTAATGGCTTTTAGAGCACAGTCTCTCTGAATATAAATATAAATAATACATAAATAATAAATAATAAAATAAAATAAATAATAAATAATAAAATATAATTCCATCTACATTATATTTGCTGATACAATATGAAATGCATGCTTGAATTTCTGCTTCTGTTTCCAAATTCTTGCTACTTTCCGAATCGTAAATTTAAGCCTTTTGGACATATTGTTATTTTTCCTAGCTATTTTTTCATGGACTGCTTAAATATATTCATTGGCCTTTAGAGTTCGTAGTTTGCACATTTTATACTCACCTGCATAAGGCCATTAATACTATCTATTTGCTCCTAGTGAATCTGGGAACTTATTTCTGCTTTTCAAAAATGTATCCATTTTCAATTCCAAAATGTCAGACTATATGGAGGCTGTAACTTCCCTTGTTAGTTTGTTTCCTTAGTACAGTACAGACATTGTTAAAACATGCATACCTTCTATGCCTTGTACTGTAAAATCACTAAAAAATGCTCTCCAACGTAAAATTATGATGATGATAAAAATAATAATAATGAGAAGAAGAAGATCAAGGCATCAAGAATTGAGTCAATACTTCACAAATCAATCTAGAAAGCATGGGACAGGCATGTCACTCTACTTCAGTTCTTCAAATTCTACATAGTACATTGCCAAGCAATTCTCCCAGTGCTTAAAGAAATGCACACACGAAATAACTATTCCAATGACCAGATAACCCATAAAATACATGACTTATAATAAAATAATGCCACGTTTAGAATGTGTAATAATTCTGAAATCTCAAATTAAGGATTTTATTTGCCTGGATAGGTTCTTGAAATGACAGATTCAAGGGAGAAAAAAAGATAGATCACATGGATTTAAAGCAGTTAAAATCCCACCAAATTCACTGTGATTCAGAACCCAAGCTCATACACAAGTACACCTTATCTTCCTAGTAACAATGTTAACTCAAAATTTTGTTGGCAATGTGAGGAATACCTTAAGGTTTTTCAATTTATATGAAGAACCATCCATGAAAAGGCTAAAAAACTTAGATGTTAATTTCCTATACTTTTAGTCAGTAGTTACAAATCGTCAGAAAGCTGAAAAAGAAGAATGAGATTTTAATGAAAGAAGGCAAAAGTTTTTATTAGATCTAGAATCTGAATTTGACTGCCAATGATGTCAAAGTACAGAATAAATCTATAGCACACATATCAGGAACATTCTTTATATCTGAATATAAATGTTACAAAAAATTCAGTAGGTATCAGATATTATTCAAAATCTCTTTTCCAAAATTAAGATGTGGAATGCTAATATTTTGGGCATGAGTACTTGAATGCGAAGACATGTATACACTTGCAGAGACTCACCCACACTGACATTTTAGTGACATTTTTTAAAAAATTTGGGTGATTGGTGGTGATATCCCCCACGTTAATCGGAAATATGTATCTTAATATTACTTTGATATCCTGAAAGTCATAGTAGTTTCATTTCACAAATGTTTAGACATTGTCTATATAAAATATGCTAAAAAAGTGCTGAATCCCTGCAGAGCATTTCACTGTTATGTGTTTATTAATGAACAGCTCCCAGTATTTCGTGCCTAATTCTTTGTATTTGATCTGCTCAAGATGATTTAGGAAACCTCCTTCAAAGCTGTGTAGACAACTTGTTTTACAGAAAAAAAAAAAAAAAAAAAAAGAAGTTAAAATACAGACAACAGATACATTTCCTCTAGGCTCTGATGAGTACACATCCACTTCCTTTCCTGTATTTCCTATCTGTCTATCAGCCACTAGTCTTACTGACCATTACTAACCTCTTTTTGACTTCTTTCTCATACATACATGAATGTAGCCACATGCTCATGGAAGATAATTTCCTCTTCAGAATTCTTTCTAAGCTTCCTTTTTGTTGTTTTCCTAAAGGTTCTTCCTCTGAAATCTTCCAAATTAGATAAGAGTGAAGGTAGAGGAAAGTGCCCAGGCAAAAATGTGATGCTTTAAATAGGTGATAATGAGTAAAGGTGCAGGGGTATAATTGAATGATACACACCTATTCTTAACCTTTCACTCTGACAGAGTTGTACCGAGAAGTTATGCTGAATTTGAGTTATCTTTCTCCTTTATTATAAACTGCTAGAAGGGCCAAAAGCCATCCTTCCAGTTATTAGCAACAATTCAAGCTGTTCATTTGATACCCAATTACTCTGTCACTCAGGAAACACTATTCATTCTGGGCAGTTTAGTGTGAAAAGCTGACAAGAAATGTGGAGAAAAGTTGGGATCATTGTTATTCAGCTGTGTTCCAGGCTTTGTAACCCATGTGAAAATACCTGCAGCCACTCTACTCTAGGCTGAACATTTCCAACTTGCTTGCTTTGTTCCTGAATATATTGATAATGGAGTATATAGTCAATAGTACTCAGCTCACTTTTTACCGTTAAATTCTTCCCATGAAGAATTTCTGGGAAATTGCATAGAGGATTCAGGGGCATTTTTATGGCTTTCTGCGAGTACATTTTTAGACTTGGATAATTAGAGAGTAATTTACTCATATTAAAATCATTGCACAAAATTTACTTGATATGAGATTTCATTTATATGAATATGTATATATTATATATATATAATATATATACGTATATATATATACGAATATATAATATATATATATATTCATATATAATATATATACTATATGAAAAATTGAGGTTGTGGGAAGAACTTATTTGTTTTCCAACTATTCTTCTATTTCATTGTATTTCATTCATATATTACATATAAAGTGTATATAATTTAAGCTGAAAAAACCCAAACAGAAAACAAAACAAAACAAAACAGGATGATCTTTAGAACAAAAACAGCAACCTGTGCCTCTGTGTTAAATCTTTTCATTTATAATCTATTCTTCTCAAGGAATGCATCTTTCCAAATGAAGAAAAACATTACAGTATGAGAAAGGAGTTGCATTTGCTGGTTTGGGGAATCAATAGTAAAGTTCAAAAGCTTTTTAAGGGGAATATTCGTATAAGAAAATCATCCATGCATACTGAATGTGTTGCAGCTGTCAATTTTTTTTTTTTGCTTCCTGTTTTTGAAGATCAAGGCTGAGAAGGACTAGTTAATTATAGCCATCTTCCAACTACCTTAACAATATTTACACTAGAAAAGATGACCGTTTTGAACAAAATTGCTGACAAAAGAGAAATTTGCTCAGGGAATGTGAGAATCCTTTTTTGTTTTTTGGCTCAAAGCTTGCTTCCTGAGGTATTTCTTGTGATAAGACTCAGACTGATTTATTTAGGAGGCAAGTAATGGGTGCTACCGTGTGACAATCAACATCACTTTGTGGACATTTGAAAGCACCTTCCTCCAGAGCTGCTTGCCTCTGGAAGAGAGTGCTCGGGAGTGTTTATTGGCAGATCTGGCCTGTGACTAACTAGCTCCAGGTTGGTATGGGAACACTGGGGAATGATACCATCATGTCCTGTGAAAAACAGGATGCAGGTGGGCATCCCTGCTCCCTCTTCCCTGCTGGCAAGGCCCAGAAGATGGGAACATAGGAGTTTCTGCTGAGATCCCAGAGCCAGAAGCTGCCACTCCAAGAAGAGCTGACTCAACCACTTTGGATTTGAGCTGTCACTCCAAAGAAAGCTGACTTGACTGCTTTGGAACCATTGAAAAGGGGCCATCATCACCATGGTCACTGTCGTCATCAACAGAACAACAGTGCCTGATGACCCACCACTACTGAAGATCAATGACTGAACTATGAACCATGCTGGATCCATGGTAGTGACTATTTCCCTCTTGCTTCCTATAAAGACTCCTTGCTTCTTCTTTCCTATCTTTTCTATCACCCTCCTTCCCTTTTCCATTACCCTAATTCATAATAGTGTTCGTCCTCCCCTTCCCTGTCTCCCTGATTAAGATCTGTAATAAACTGGTCAGACCAACATTTGAACCATTGTTTCTTAGTCTCATACTGGGTATAGAGATATTAAAAGAACCTCCTCTTCCTCCTATAAATTGGAGCGAGACAGGGAAGGATGGGCATATAGAAAACACAATGAAGTAAAATCCGTGGAGCACGGTGGTAAATTTTTTGTCACACATGAAGATGATAGGAACATATTGTAATATCAGAAAGCACTGTCTGACTGCAAGTTAAGCCGAGATAAGACACATTTGTCCTGCAAAATTGCACAGCAGCTTAGTTTTCATGACACACAATACTGTGAAGGAGAAAAGGATCAACATCTAGAGAGAGAAAAGTTATATGTCATAAAGCTACCTGACAACTTAGACTAAACTGAGCAGCCCAGAACATTGAGGAGAGAGGAATCAGGAAAATGCAAATGGAAATTAGTGTGAATTATTGTGTGTTAGGTAAAAATACATTGTTTTAGACTCTTATGTGATATGTATGTATGAGGAATTTTGGCTGTCATGCACCCTTTAATATTCAAATAGAACAATCATAAAAGTACAGTTCTGGGATTAAGATATGTAGAGGACTTGTAAAAAGAGAATCTGTTGCACTTGGCCAAAAGATCATTGCTTCACTTCTACAGAAGGCTTAAGGACAAGATGGGTGCTGTAGGAGATGAGAGAAGAATCTATGCAGACCATGAGAAATACAGAAACATACATAACAGTAAAGGTGAAGCCATATGTACAACCTGGACATCTGGATATAGTATAAGGGATTCAATGGATTGATACCCTACATAACAAATTTTATGTTCCAGTTTCCTGGCTTCATCACTTACAACTTCAAATGCTAGTTGAAAAGATGGGACAACAGGATAGCCCAAGGCAATATTTAAGAATTATTGTTTCAAAGCATCCTATGTGTAAATGGAAGTTTTATCCTCTGTTCCTAAATAAGAGAGGCCTCGTTTAGGAAATACCACTGTGACTTCAGAGGATTCCCTTTTATGTGAGTTGGATCTAGATACCTGTGGGAGTGATTTTCCAATCTAATAACTCAGGGCAGAGCCACCACCTCGTTTCCCTTCCCTTCCCTTCCCTTCCCTTCCCTTCCCTTCCCTTCCCTTCCCTTCCCTTCCCTTCCCTTCCCTTCCCTTCCCTTCCCTTCCCTTCCCTTCCCTTCCCTTCCCTTCCCTTCCCTTCCCTTCCCTTCCCTTCCCTTCCCTTCCCTTCCCTTCCCTTCCCTTCCCTTCCCTTCCCTTCCCTTCCCTTCCCTTCCCTTCCCTTCCCTTCCCTTCCCTTCCCTTCCCTTCCCTTCCCTTCCCTTCCCTTCCCTTCCCTTCCCTTCCCTTCCCTTCCCTTCCCTTCCCTTCCCTTCCCTTCCCTTCCCTTCCCTTCCCTTCCCTTCCCTTCCCTTCCCATTATCTTTTGTGTATTTGGCACTTTTCCCTCTACTTTCTTTATCACTTAACATGTCTGATGTGTATGTGCAGTAATAATAACTGCGCTATGAAGGCAGATAAATAATTATGGTATTAGCACATGGCTTCCTCTGGAAATTTGACTGTCCTTAGTTGCCTTTTCTCAATGATTGAAAAAATACATTTTTATGATTTGCAAAAATAAACTAACTTGTTATCTTATAGAATTGGATCATATTCCCACCCTCTACTTATATATGTGCTTTTAAACAAGTGGTATATTGATTTGTATCTTGTTCTGAAACTTCTCAGAGATCATGAATGATATTCAACTATTGTACTTCTGAGATTAAAATCCATTAAACATTATTATTCATATATATTTTATTTACATTTTTCAGAGAAAAGGAAATTGGGCATGTACAATAGCACTGCCTCTGTGAAAATAAATATATAAAAGAAATCAAATAGCTTTTTGATAAATTCTGAAAAAGACTAGTTCTAGAATGTTTTTATTTTTTTTTCTGTTGTTGTTGTTCCTTGAATGCCATTTGAAAGTTACTAAATACCGACATACTGGAGTTCAGAGACATTATTTTGTTAAATTCTTTATTTGGTTTATTTTAACATATTGTTTAGAATATTTAGTATCATGATACACATAGCCTCTACAGCTAGCTTTTTAGAATCTAGTAAAAGTGCATTCCTGGTGTGGAATTCTATTAGACAGAAGAAAATTTCAGTCTTTTCAGTTGCGTAGAAGTATTTCATAGGGACTGCTTGTGTGAACAGGACATGTGAGAATTTCTGTATAAATTAATTGAGACTGTGAGTGGAAACTTTCACTAGAATATGTTTCTTGGCTTGATAATAGTGAAACAGAGAGCAGAATTTATCTCATTAATAACCCAAGTTCAGTGTACTTTTTCCATCTTGTAATTATTACAAAAGATTAAGAAAACTATATTCATTTTAAGGACTACATTTACATATTGTATTGTATTGTACATAACATTTATCCTGTTGCAAGCGCTCTCTAAATTCAGGGCTTTTATTTTTTATTTTTTTTAAATAATAAAACCCCCTGACAAAACACCATCAACCAATGAAATAAATCCTGATTGACTGTTGTAGGATTTTTCAAATTAGCATTGTCTAAAAATTTCTGCTTTAGCTGTCTTTTTACAGTTCTCCCAAGAGGGAAAGAAAATAAGACTGGCTTTTGCCACACTGTGAAATTGCAATTCTGTAGGAAAGAATGTTCAGAACAGAGCTGATCAAATCAGCCCTCCTGGTTTCTCATTTAAGAAATGGGCATCTCATCCATTCCTGCTTACAAAATTTAGGGCTCCTAAGTTCTGCAATGAAATGCATTTTACATTAGATACACCATCTAAAAAACTCCTGGAGTGAAGAGAGATCTCAGCACTTCCAGTCCTAATTAACCTGTGGGTTTTCTTTTGTGGTATGACTTGGGCCTTTTAAATCTTGTGTTTCTTACAGCATTGTGGCACAATTTCAGTGGGTGTCATGGAAAGATTCCTCTTCCAGAAAATTGTATTCCAGCAGCTAGTGAAAGTTTTGGGGAGGTGGATGTAGAAATTTGAATTCCCTCCAGCTGAAGCAAGAACTGAATTCAGTTGATTCTCTAAGCCTTAAAGGAAAGGTTATTGCATGCCAACCACATCTTATGGTATTCTTTTAGAAGAATGTACATTCTTAGAAGCCTCTAGCTTGCTAATACTTGAGGAGGTGATTTGTTTAAATAAATACCTCCTTTCTGGATTCCAGTGGGATGGAAGCAGAACAGAGGAGCAGTGTTTTACATCTCTACAATGCCTAAAGTGTGAAATTTTAGAGAACTATCAACTCAAATGTGAAGTATAGATAGGACAAATACAGATGCTTCCAGTTACAGAGATGGCTAGCAAGAAATGGCAGTAGTGGTGGTGTGGAGCAGGAAAACATTTGTGATACAATTGTGAAATTAGATAACCTAAATTCCATTTGTGTGCTGCTATTAAAATATGATTAACCTTTCATTGATGACAAGATTCATGGCAGAGCACAGGCAAACATACAGAAAAAATGATCATCTAGACTCTTTGAGTATACTCTCCAGCACAATGTCACTAGCATGTGAGAAAATAATTCTCAGGCATCCTTTGGAAATTAGCAGAGCAGGAACTGTTTGGAAATTAGCAGGCAGTTTGAATATTGTTAGCTTGTTTTTGGTGGCAAGAGAGCTGAATAGTAGCAATATGCCAGTTGGCTTTTGTGTTAAAGAGTGCCCTAAGCTCTGTTTAGTTTGCTAGTGTAGAGTTCTATTGTTTCTAACATCTAAATCTAAGATAAATCTTACTGTAGTCTGAGGAGGTTGAGGCTGTTTTAGGAGGTTGTCCTGATTTGGAACTGAACTTGGAAACTTTGTTCATGTGAATTATCATACCTCAAAAGTTCTACTGACGTAGCATAAACATGCTACCTATAAAGTAAGGACAAACACTTATGAGCGAGGTTTTGCAGAAGCAGCATATGCTGGGACAAGTGCAAAAAAATCTTTGTGCAGTAGTGCATCATACTTTCAGTTTGCCTGGGTTCTAAAAGCCTAAACACCAAAGCAGCCTATCTCACCTTTGGACTGTTTACACATACATCTTCTGATTCTGTGGCCTTTCTTCAAATAAATTGTCAAATGTAGTTCTTTATTTTTATTCCCTTCTGAGGATGAGGAAAAAGAATTACACTAAAAATGCTGACTTTGTAAAAACATACAGAATAAGAATACATTACTGTGCATTAGCTATATGAGCTATATGATTTCTTCCTTTCATCTTTACATCTACTGTGACTTTCTTATCTAGTTTGTATGTCAAGGAATTTCTTCTTTGAAGAAAAGATATGATATATTTTACGTAGTAGCCTTAAATATTCAAAGCCAGAAAGCAAAACGTTATTAATTAGTTAGAAAAGAAGAATAGTGGCCATTTTCATTATGCTAAATACTAATTATGGTTATTATATTATTGTAAAGAATTTTCAGTGAGGAAATAGAGGATCAGGTTTCTCATGTAACCTTAGTTGCACAAATCTAAGGTGAAAATATATATCTTGAACTTCAGTTTGGAAAGAAACAAGCAGTGATGAAAAGGTGTAAGAAGCAGAGTGAAGAAATATAATCAACTGGACTGTTCCTTCTCTTCTGCCATCCATACTTTGTGACACCTGCTACAACTCATCATGCATCCCATGCTTTCCGCACAGTCCACCACCTCTACCAATTCCATTACAGTATGATCAGTTTTGTACCACTCTCCTGTTTACTTCCTACAATTTTTCTAAGAAAGATAGCAGCTATCTTCATCCTTCATTTTCTGCATCTAGCTCTCACAAAGACTTGACAATGCCTCTGCCATCTGAGAGAAACTAATGTAGAGAGGACTCTACTTCTTCCATTCATTTGTAATAAACAATGAGTCATAAAAATCTTTGCTGGAAGGAATCATATAACGGTTTGGGTTGGAAGGGACTTTTAAAGATCATCTGGTTCTAGCTCCTTGTCCTAGGCAGAGACATTTTCTATTAGAACAGGTTGCTCAAATCCCCTTCCAGCATAACCTTAAACAATTTCAGGGATGCAGCATCTGCAACTTCTCTTAGCAACTTGTTTTCATCTTCTTCATCCTATCCTTTTGCTCTTTTTCTCCACATTTCAACTACCTATATTTTAACCTGTGTTAATCACTTTTAGAGTAGTCCTTAGAAGTTTCTCTCATTTATTTCTGTCCTTTCCTTTAAACATAATTCCTAATGTTGCTTTCTTCACTGTCATTATTAACAACTGCAATTCATTGGTTCTCTTCTCTGACCTCTATACTGCTTGCAAATTTTATAATTCATGTACAGAAAAGTGCATCAGATTTGTGTTCATCTGAGACATCTGTAATTCCTATGTTGCTGTTATATTCTTATATGGCCATCACCTGTTTCCTGCTGCCAGGATTTATCTGTGTTATTTGGACTTACTAATGATTTTCATTTAAAAGTTTTCATTTTCATTTTCACTAGTGATTTCTTCTTGTCTGATGTGAGACCTGATGAATTATTTTCCTTTTAGTCACTCTTGCCTCGGTAAAATTCTTTCATCTGTCACTTTATTTCCTACTAGGTCTCTGCATTTCTTTACTACTCTTCAGTGTAATGCATAGCTTAACTGCCTGGTCTGTATGCTTGCAGAATATATGTAGCATACTGGGTTTTATTTAAAGCTTGTAAGTAGGCCAAAAAGGCCTACAGTTTTCCTTGCCCTAATCACTATTCTCTGGATCAGGTGAAATTCTGAATCTAATGGGGAGGAAAACTATGGGCTATGCTCAGCTCCGAGAGGCTCCAGACTTTAAAATAAAAGGGAAAATAAAAGGTATTAAAATCTTAGGAAGCAGAAAAAAATGCAATATGTAAAAGGCTTAGTAGATTTTTAAGGTAAACAAGAAAAACAAAACAAAATAAAACACCACAACAAAGCTTCAAAGATGGTTAGAATATATATATGTATTTATAATTTAGATGGTGCAACATAGAGGTGGTGTGTGTCAGGGCACTATTAGGGTAGGGGACCATGAACAAGATATTCTGAGACAGAACAAAGTGAGAGATTTTCTTATTCTAAAGATGATTTTGACTTTTTTTTTCTTTCAGATTCAAGTTTTCGTTTTAAAATTGATCTCTTCTAGTTTGTATTCTAATTAAAGCTTGCTTTGAATATTCCTAAGTCCTTTGGATGTTTTTAGTACAGTCATTTCGGGAATGCATGCAGACAGATGAACTCAAAATTCAGTGACCCAGAGTCCTGTCCAAATGTCTTAACAAACTTCTGACTCTGTGAGACTTCAGCATTCACTTGCTCCACTGATATTCTCAGAATAAAAATTGCTGAAGCATATACATGGTGGAGGCTTACTTCCTTATAAATTTGTTTCATTCATCAGTCAGTACATCATTCATTCTAAAATAAGTATACTCTCTTAAGTTAATTTATTTCCATATCTAAAATCAGAGTTTCTATCTTCTTCAATTCATTCTTCACAACATCCTTCTGCCCCCATTTTTCTCTTCTCAGTGGACTTTGCCAATTTCTTTTGAGAGAAAGGAGATAAAACATGTTTCTGTTTTCTTTCTTAGATCTTCTCTTTTTTCTTCTCACCCTCTCATATTTCTCCAATGGTGAGGATGGGAAAACTTTATATTCTGTTCTTCCTTAGTTCTACACTGTGTTCTTTAACATTTCATGCCATCTTCTTAATTCGTTTTTTTCTCACGTTATTCTAATTTTTTCTATTCTTAGGAAAAAAAAAAAAAAAAACACAATAGAAGAAGAAGAACAACAACAACAAAAAACCCAACACACCAGAAGCAAAATTTTCAAACACACATTTGTACTTAATTCATTGTCTTCTTTTACATTTCTCTTGCACTTTTTTTTGTTCAAAGACAATATATTTTATCATCAAAAACCTGTTCAGTTATGGCTTCTTTGCACTGCACTCTATAAAAGCCCTATTACTTTTGTCATTTCTGATGGCGAATACCTGAACCAATGTTCCAGTCTCATTCTCTGCTCTGGCTGTCATCAGCAGTCACGTTCTCAACACTGCTGCTCTTTTCTTTCTCTTGAAAATATGACCTCTTTTGCTGTGGTGACCCTGTGCTCTTCTGAGTCTCTGTTACTTGTCCTATGAAGACTCCTCTTTATCCCTTCTTCACTTCTCTATGGCTGTATGTTTCATATATCTATGCACTTGGTCCTTCCATCTTCTTCTTCTAATCATAAGTAACCTTAACCATACAAGTTCAACCACAACTTGCTAGCCTGACACTTCACTGTAGAAGAATCTCTTTCTGTCCAAAGGAAAGTTTTGAATTGTTTCTCTCTCCAATATTTCCCCATAACTTTCTAGTCACCTCCTTGAACACAACCATAACTAAACAAATATTTTAAGGAAGATTTCAAACAAAAGTTCTTCCTCCCTAAGTCTGCCTGCAGACAGAAGTGCCTATGCCTATCATTTTACATTTCTGATGCATACAACCTTTCTGGGTCCTCAGGTATAGATTACATTTAAATATTGTATTTTCCTTTTAACTTCAATCTTTAGGAATAAACTTTTCCATCCATTCTTATTATTCCTAGTATAATTAGCTAATTAGGTATCTGTCTGATTTCAAGCATTTGTATATGGTATCAGACATATCTATTATCTGCATCTATGTTATTTCTTTTATATTCTAATCATTACAATGGAATTTTTACTAAAATAGATGTTTAAATCCCACAAAATATTTTTATTTCCTCTCTCTCTCTCTCTCTCTCTCTCTCTCTCTCTCCATATATATATATATCTATATATATATTCTTTTATCTTCCTGTATCTTGGAGGACTAGCTCATGTGTAAATATTAATGTTGAAGGTTTCTAAAACTAGTTGAAAACAATCTTGTCTCCTTTTCCATTTCTCTCTTTAACATTGTAATTTTTTTCCTTTCAATCCTACTGATGTCAGGGTATCCCCAGCCTTAGACTTAGTCTTAGAGTCTATCCTTGGACTTAGAGTGGACTCTAAGACCACTTCAAATTAGTAATGCAGGGTCATTTTCCCAGATCATAACTTTGATTGTATCATTCATACCTATACATTTCTTCTTTCATCTGAAATTTATGGAGCTTTCTTGTTCACCGCCTTTCATCTCTCATTTACTTTTCAGACTGACATCCGCATCCAGTTGCTGCAATTCCACATTTTTCGCTTTAAACATTTTTCAATAAACTTATTTTATAGTTCCTCCTGGGCTACCCTGAATGTTTAAGGGAATGATCCCACAAACAACTTACAGCACAATATTGACTTATCTTTTTTGAAAACCCTACCAATTATCTTCTTTCCTGTTATGTTTACAAGCAGTTTCACAAGTTCTAGGTTTCTGGTACACTGATTGTCCTAAACTCATGTTAGATAGTACTGTAAATAAAACACTTGGTTTTTTATGTATCTCTAAATGTCAAATGAACAAAATCTATCTTATTTCTGTCACCTTGAAAATTCACAACGAATATTATTTTTATGATGCTTCAGTGGAATTAAATACTGCTTTACTGTTCAGTAAGAATAGCTATGTGTGTTATTCAATTCTTGTAGAGTAAGAAGAACAAGACTGCATTTTAGACTGAATTCTTCACTCGTCTCTGCTGGGATTGGAAAGCTACTTACAGTAATTCAGGAGCATTCCTATTAGATAACTCAGCAGTGACAAAACTGGATTATGTATCATATTTTAGGTTTCAAGGAAACAAAATAATATCTATGAAAAAAAATATTTTCTCCTATCAGCTCTTGTGTTCTTGTGCACTTCGTATGCTATTTCATATAAATTTCATATAAAGGCATTTAATTTTCATAAAGAAAGATAGCAGTATTATTTTTGATGCCTTAGAAATGCATAGACTTTGCATTTGATTAATTAGGCATAACTAAATCTGAATTAAAAAATACATAGATGAGTGAAGGTGAGTGGTACTGACTTGTAAGAGCGGATTAAGGAAAATATTACACTGTTGTATATACTTCTGGTACATTTAATATTTTTAAGGATCTGTTTTGTACTTTTTTTCCTTTAATCTGTATGAAGAAAAATTCAATTCCTTGTAGAGACTACTGAATAAAAGAGTGCACATATAGTATTATTTCTTTTATCATCAGTAGTCAAGAGAATATTTATCTAAACCCAGGGTTTTCACTTCATTTGTATAATCTGCAGACACATGCATAAACAATGCAACTTTCCTGTCAACTTTATTTAACCTGGGATGCAAAAAGTTGTAACTTTATTTCATTAAGCTCAGCTCCACCTCATAGAACCAAGACATGAATTTCCAGTGATTGACAGCAGCAGAATGAAGATCACACATCATCACAAAGAGCTAGTGCACTTTTAAAAAATGAATTTATTTCCATAAATGTAAGTGATGAACAATTGATTTCATCAAAAATTATGGATTTCTACCCTTAGGATTTCTATTTGCATATTTTCTCCAACTATTAGTTTTTGAAGTGCCAATTTAGGCAATTTTTGCAGAGTGACAGATACAGATTACAGATCAGGACTGTAGCATGGTGTTGCCTGAGATTTCAACTCTAGAGGACAAGCCCCATTAGAAATACTTAAAATATGCTAAATTGTCATCAAGACTTAATTCCACAAGAAAATGTATGTATATTCAAAGTTACGACATTCTCTGAGAAAATAATAATAATCAAAAAGATAAAGCTTGCAAACAATCACAAAGTCAAGAAATAATTAATTCACATTGAATAAAATAATCCAGAGGTATTTTGTAAAGACTTGAACTGATTGCATGTTTTTACAGGGAAAAAAAATCATCTTAGTAGGACAAAACAGTTAAAAATCACCTGAAATGCTAGTGAGATTATGTTATACTCTACTTTCTAAAGCTGTAAATCCTTTTTTTTTTTTTTTTTAACTCACTGATTTGACTTTTTATTCTTGGCTACATTCGTACATTCTTATTATGATCCAAGTTCATAGCTCTGTCTCTCAAGGGAAAATCCCAATCATGTTTTTAAATGGGAAAATGACCTTAATTGATAGCTGTGTTTGCCTTCCTCTGAGGATCTTGAGTATGGAACCTAAAGGTTTGTATGTTTATGAAGGAAAGGAGACAGTAGAAGTACAAAGGAGGAAAGAAAGCTGGAAGATAAAGGAAAGAATACAGAAGAAGAAAATCATAAGGGAGCTGCAGCTGAAGATAAAATGCAATACAGCATCAGACTGCAAAAACAGATGGACAGAAGTGTAAGGAAAAAATTCCAAAAGGTGTTTCCTCCAGAGATCTCGTGTCACAGATGTTGCCACTACTGAAGAGAAATAGGATTTAAACATCTATCAGAAGCCTGCTGTTGTCCTGGTGGGAAAATAAATAGTTCAACATACAGCTCATCTAAACCAAAGTTATCCTGTAAACACTTAGAAGGTTGGGAAACTTGGGAGTTTCCTAGAACCTCCTCCTTACACAGTTCTCTTCCTTCCTATTTTTATCTCTCTCTATAAATGCAAGAAATATGTATAATTATATACTCTGTGTTAGTTCTGTATGCATGTACGTACAATAGCTGCTCTGAAAGTAATGCCTCCTATTTATGATGTTGATACACAACATCAGAGGTGGATGCTGGTAGTATGACAATAGAGGTTGAACGTTCCTAACAACATTCCTTTACATTTTGTCGTCATGAAGAAGAGCAGAAGAGCAATCTGGCAAAATGGCGTCTGATGTGGATGTGCATATGAAGAAAAGGTGAGCCATTGAATACCTCCATGTGGAAAAAAGATGCACCTATTGACTTTATTGACGCTGAACACTAATGGAGACCAAACAGCAAACGTGAGCACAGTGAGGCGGTGAGTGGCATGTTTCAGCAGTGACAACAATGACAGTGATCACCTCTGCTGGAGCAGATTTTTCTGAGCGTGGCATGCCAACTCTATCTCATCGCTGGTGAATAATGGATAACTAAGGATAATTACTGTGTTGAAAAATAGTGAGTTGTAGCTGAGAAACTGCTCTATCAATTAATGTTGTTGTGCCTTTTGTGCCCACTGTATTTTCTGTGGAAATGAATAGGAGCATTACTTTCAGTGTGCCCTGCTTATTTATGTGTAGAGATAGGTAGAAACATATATATGTGAATATATGCTATATGATTATGCATGTATGTATAGAATCATTTGTATATATTCTTTTTAATCCTGACTGAGGTCATGTTAAATTTTGTTTTGGAGTTGGCTGGAGTAAGTGAGACTGCATGCAACAATTTCATACCTATGTGCACTCTTGCACACATTACACACTGATTGTTTTACTATTCAAATGCAGATGGTAGATCAATGTTATAATTCATTGCAGATGTTCATCAGAATTAGAAATTTTTCCAGAAGGAAAAATCAAAGCAAGTAAATACTAAAGGCTTGGAATTTGAATTGGATTCATATCCAGTGTACTTCATAATATACTATTCAGCATCATTTTTAAAATGAGCTTGAATGTGGAATCAGATTTATTTCACTTTTCTTTTTAATATAAGAAACAAAAAGATTAGACAGACTTTGGATAAAATGACTTGAAAACACAATAGAGCTAACATTCATTCATCTTCGTCCCAGGAAATCTCTAGTCTGAACAGGACTGAGAGATGTAAGACTCTTCCTCCTTGTAAAACAGCCCCTGTAAATTAATCTTCTGAACATGACACTAAAAAAACGTCCAAGCCCAGTTCTCAATTTAACTTTTTGCTGTTGGATTCTGTTGAAATGAATTTTACATCTCTGTTGACTGACTCTTGGAAGAGTTGCTTATAAACTGGTTACAGCATAGACAGAAAATTCTTTTTTTCAGTGTTTAGTTGTAAAGCCACGTTAATGAATTTTCTGACGTAAGTTTATGTATTTGCATAGCTGGTAAAACAGCAGATATTCTCCTCATTCTTCTTCTATTCTTTTTTACATTACCATAAAATCATTATATAGGTTACAAATGAGGCTCTAGACTCAGCTGAGGTGTAAGAATGTGTTTAAATAAAAGTAAGAATAAGCATTGCTGTTCTTAAAGCACATTAAAAATCATCTGTGCAGACCAGACAAAATCTGATCATTTTTGTAGGTGCTGTCATTACTTCAGTGTAGTTCAAATAAGTTTCTGTAACATAACACAAAAAGACACTGAAGAGAGACTTTTTCCCTCTTTGTATTTGTATTTTGTATTTTGTATTGTTCTTTCCTTTTTTTCCCACAGAAACTCAGAGGGTTACTTAGCTGAGACCAATAATTTTCCAGACATCCATAACCTAAGTTTTATTCTATAAGAAGTCCTGACAAGAATCTTGTGAAGTTCAATAAGAGGGAGTGCAAAGTCCTGATTTTGGGAAGTAATAACCTCATTCATGTCTGCATGGTTTTTTTTTTTTTTTTCAGTTACAAAGCAACATCATCCTGAGCTGCATGAGAAGGAACATTGCTGACAGATCAAGAGGTGTGGCTTTCCCCGCTCATTCAGTATTGGTCAGAAAAATTCAAAGTGCTGAATCATAAAATCATAGAATCAGTCCAGATGAGTTTAGCTCTGGTCTCCCCAGCACAAGATATACATAGCCATATTGGAACAAGTCCACCAAAGGACCACAGAGGTACTTATGAAGAGGCAGATACAGTGAGACGACGAGAGAATTGGGACCGTTCACCCTGCTGAAGTGAAAGCTCAAACGAATTTTAGCAAAGTGTATCAATTCCTGATGGAGGAAAGAAAATAGAGATGGAGACTTCTCCATAGTACCCACTATTAGGAACAAAATGCAGTGGGCACATATTTTAAAATGTTGCAGTTCTATTTAAATATAAGAAAAAGTTTTGTTTTTTTTTTTTCCTCTCCAATTTGCTTGTTTGTTTGTATGTGTGTTTATTTTTCTCCTGTGAGGGTTGTCAAATCCTGGCAAAGCTTGCCCAGGATAGTTGTTGAAGTTTCCACCCTTGGAGATATTCAGAATGTAACAATTTATTATCCTGGCCAACCTGCTGCAGTTGATCTTTGAGTAGGAGTGGTGGACTAGAAAATCTCCAAAGGATCCTTCCCATCTCAATCACACTGTGCTGACGTGATATGATGAAATAGACAGACATCTGGAAAATCCTGCTGGGTGTCCTCTCTGCACCCTCCTGAGGCATGACAGTGCCATTACTGTAGATACTGAACGTTTCTCCTAATTCTCTTCCCCTCCTAGCTGTGGATAAGGCACTGCTGTAAATCAGGTGATTTCCAGAGGCTGATTAAAAGCATAACAGCATAACAAGAGGGTCAGCATCTTATCAGAACCTTTTATTTATGCCTCAGTAGCATCAGAGGCAGCTGCTTGGAAGAGAAACCAGCCATGCTCAGAATGTAATCATTGCTGTGTAGTTGGGGGTAATTCTCCCAGCTAGCAGGTGTTGAAAGCCATGTCAGTCCTAAGACAATAAGTCTTTATAGTTTTCTTTGTTGGTAAGTTAATAAATCTGTAGATATGAAGATATAGATGAACAGCTACATTCATCTACAGTCATGCAAACATGAATATTACATTATATGATAATTTATATGTTCGTAATCTTGAATCACTTTCCATCTGTGGTTAAAGCACGGTAATTTTAAGAGACTGTTACAACACTTTAAGATGAGGTGCCTTTAACTAGGTACACCTTTAGTGCACTTTTGTGAAGAAACTATCCAGAGATAGTTTCTGGGATACCTAAAAGTGACTTTTCTCTTGTCCTTATTTAGGTAGCTGGAAGGAGATTACAGTATATTGTGTAAATTTAATGTCACCCTGGCGGGAGGTGGCAGGTTAGGAAACCTGTCAGTCACTGATTTACTGCTCAACAGTAGCGAAAGGCTTTAGAACAAACCCCACAGGAGCATATAAGCACTTCTTTTTTGTCAAGATGTCAGGACACAACAGAGGTTAGCCACTAAGCTTAAAAGTGATTTATGAAAAAAAGACCACCTGGAGATTATCTTATTTTTACCACTTTAAAAGGACATAAAAAGATCATTTTTTGTCATATCTTTTTCCTGGTCAGTACACAAATTCACAGAGGAACAATTTACTCTTAAAAAGGCCACTGATGTTATGAAATTGTTCTAATTTCTAAAGTTGCATGTCATTTATTTCTGTTATTTGGAATGACCTGAAGTGCATTTTATTAAGTTACATGTTACGTTTTCTGGCTAAATTTTAAATTTACACTTTCAAACAGCTTAATTTTCCCCAAGCAGCAGGAAGTATTCAGAACCTGCTAAATATTTTAATGTTGAGAGAAACAGAGACCTGAAAGGGAGAAAGTTGTTAAAGTCTGTGGTATATTCAACTAATTTTACATCATTCATGGTTCCAGAAAGCTATAATTTAAGACATTCTAAACTCTTAATACCAATCATATGAAAAAATAGCAGTTGCTATAAAGAGCCAACAATAAAAATAACCTTTGTAAAGAATAAAGGCTAGCCGGTAGAAGTCATAAATTGAAAACTTCAGTGTGATTGGATTAATAAAAAAATAATCTGTAGAATCCCAACAATCTATATTTAATGTCAAGGTCAAGACTCAAACATAATAGTAACATAAAACAAAGCAGTGTATTATTTTTAGCAATAACAGTACCTTGTCCAAAGTTGCACTTAAACCTGGTGTAAATTCAATACAGATTACTTACCTGTTTTCTTTCTTATAACTCTACTTTAAATATATATATATATATATATATTAACTAGAAAATGCTTTATTAACTAGAAAATACATTATTAACTGGAAAAATGCAGTTTGGTTTTACAGTTACACTGTGTACCAATTCTCTTATTACATGGAACTGGTTCAAACTAAATGGGAAAATGTTCTGTAAATCTGTGCCATAGACCGTCTGACAGGAACTATTTTCAGAATCTAAAATATTCAGAGTGAACCAGGCACTGTTTATGATGACCATGGAAAAATGTCCTTGGATTGCATATAATAGAAAAACAAGGCTTGGCTCAAGCTTCATCAATATAGACAAAACGTAATTTTGGGAAGTCAGGAAGGAAGGAGAAGAGAGAGCATGCTTAGAACCTGATCATAGGGAAACTGAAGTTTCAGGATGGGAGCTGGGTCCTAGGTTTCTCAGTGTGAAGGACCATGGAGAACAAGGTTTGCTTTCACTCAGTGTCTGAGAGGCTGGAAGAGATGGAGATCCAGCTACTGCGTTTGAAATGGGGTAGCACTTCTTCAGTTCCCCATAGGATACTGACCCTACCTTGGCAGTCACGGAAGCTGAGTTATCTAGGGCTTATCGGAGGGATTGAACTATTCAGCTTAGATGCATGTGACTAGCACCCCTCTAACATACCAGAAATTCTTTTCTTGGGATATTTTCTACTCAGGAATGTAGATGCAGAAGACCTGGATATTACAGAAGTCAGAATAAAATTTTATATCTGTACCTGGACAGAAGACTGTTTACAGAATTTTTCAGGTCCATCAGGACAAACTATGTATTAGGAAATTTGCATTACTCTGCACGGAAGTCACTGGTTTGAAGTAAAGATGAAAAATGTCTTGTCCACCTGATCTGATTTTCAAATTGAAACGACAAGTTTGCTGAGGAACACATCGTCTCTGTTATTCAGATGAGTAATAATATAATCTCTTTTTGTTATATTAATTCTCTCAGAACAAAAAAAAATTATTTTTCAGAAAGTTCTTAATATTTATCAAAAGCTTTATAGTTTTATAAAGTTTAATTAAAAGTTAAAAATTAAAGTTAATTAAAAGTTATAAACTTTTATAAAAGTTTTATAGTTACTCAGTGCTATGTCTTTCTCATTTGATTCAAATTCTACAAATCTTATTATTTTCCTATTGCTTGCATGAGCTTAAGGCTTAAGGTATTTTTTGGAGCGATGTGTGTAAAACCTAGAATAAAGGTATCCAGCAAGTTTTCGGAGTATTGAGAAAGAGAGGCTGTCTCCTGATTGCAGATATATGCCTGAAGTAGCATACAAAAATATTTTTCTTTACGTAATTTGTGCATTTATTGACTTTGAATTTCCATTTCTACTGCTATCATGGCTACAGAATACAGCAGCAACATCCTTTTCAGTCACTATCGAGTAAAATTACTGCAACACTGACATACATGCAGAATTGTCTTTTAAAGGCTGATTCCATGAGACTTTCTAACATCCCAATTCCAGCCATTAGTCCATCTTCATACCTATTTTTATTGTGTTTTTCAATGAAATCCCTAAATTTCTGAATCATTTGGATCTGGCAATCTAAAATACAGACATTTATTCTATTACAGTATATTCGATAATGAAAATAAACGTATTGCTATTTCTAACTACTTTTAAATAACTTTTAATGTCTCATTTGATTTTTTTTTTTTTGCTTTCTTTTTGAGTGATAACTATTCTGTAAAGAATGTCTTTAGAAATAAATGCAAAAATAAATCTTGGCAATTTTTACAACATGCTAGTCCACAGTTTCATTGCCATTTTACCATGGCAAAACTCTCGTATGTGGTCTGATTGGAAATGCATGGAGGACAACTACTCTCTTAAATCTTGTAAAAAAATAAGTCCTTTTTACATGTTTGGAGATGTTAAAGAAAGAAAACGTAACAGACGAATAAATATATTTTTGTGGCACGCTAGGTCACTTACATTCACCTCTTATATGACTCTATACAAAAAAAATTCATCGAGTTATCTGATGTTCTATAGTGAGTTTGGCAATATAAGCTTGTATAAAGACATTCTTTTCATTAGAATTTCAATTTGATCTTTATATTTTTTTGAAATCTGTTATTTTCTCCTCACCCAGATACTTATCATCGAATGATCTCCTTATCTTTTGTTTTCCTTATTTATATGAGAGAAAAAATGAAAAAAACTCCTTGAACATCTCATTTTGTAGAAGTAAGTTATATATCTTGTAGAATGGTGTAAGTCATTATCCCATACGCCTTGACTATTATCTCAGAGATTCCAGTCATTATATGCTGACTAAATCTAATACATTAAAATATACAGTGAACATACACAACATGATAACATTTTTAACCTTCTAGTGATAACTGTAATTTTTTAATTACTTCCCTTTTCTGTCTTATTTCAGTCCAAAACTAGGAAAGTATATTTTTAAGAAAAAGTAATCAAGAAAATATATTTAGAATTTGTGTAAAGAAGTTGTGAAACATAAGTTCTGAAAGTATACTTCTGTAATATTTTGTAATCTATTCATAAAGCATTTATGGCAGTACATACATTATTGAATACATTTTCTTTGATATCATATAATTATCTTTGCAATATACATTTGTTGTAAGAGCAATCTACTGGCTCATAAGATATCCAAAAAGAATTACAACATGTGTGAAATTAAAATACAACATTAAGGACATCAGTTCTCTTATTTTTTCTCTGAGGAAAGGCAAAGGGTCACCAGCATAACTAAAAATGAAACTGTTCAACTTGTTCTTATTACTAGCTTTATTACTCAGATGATAGACATATTTATGAACACTGCTTTCAAATTTTTACTAAAGGAAATGAGTGAGGGTGTTAGTCTGAAGAGCTAAGAGAAAAATGGAGAGAAAAAATGCTGAGAAAAATTGAGCATAAAACATTTAAAATAGTAAATATGAAGAAATAACTCTCTGCCACAATGTATACAAGAGTTGCAAAGTGGAAGTGGAGGCTGCAGTGCACTTGTTCAGGCTTATTGTATATCCAGGATTTGTTTTGTCATGTAACTATGTGGAAGATTCTGATTCCTGTGGCAGAGAAAGAATGAGCTGGAACAGAGGATGTCTGTGCTTCAGTACAGCAGAAGGGAAACGATGGTGTAGCTCAAAGTAAGGCACTGGGGGTCAAAAATGCAGTGCATCCTCTCCACAGTCTGGAATTCACTGTTCTGACACTTCTACACTGCTGGTCTTACCTTTATAAATAATTTATAAGGAATATGAGGAATTTGCTAGAAATCATTTCCTTATTGGCTTTGCATATTTGTGCACATGGTCAATGACATTTCAGGATCATATGCTGCTTTTTGGGTTTAAATACCAAAAACACTGGAAGGTTTTGGAGTAGTGTTAGATTTGGTGATCATCTACATGTTGTTCTGGGTAATAGTTCCATTCTTCTAAGAGTAATTGGAAAATACACTAAAAACAGAGTGCAGCTCCTCATGGCAAAGCATGGCAGTGTGTTTTACAAAGCAGTAGTGTATCGATCCTATATTGGTTGGGTCTCTTTGTTTCATCATTTGGTAGTGTTCTAGTCTATAGCAAACATTATTCTTTGGATTTCTGATTATTCTTTTCAGAGCCTACTGCCAGACTTGAGATCACAGTTCATCACTAGACTCTGAAATATTGTTGTATGCTTCTTTCCATTCTTCAAATTGGACATGGGCCTCATTCTGTAAAATGAATGAGAATACATCATCCTCACTCAAAGTGTTATTGATCTAAGAGATGCAATATGCAATAGGAGGAATGGGAGGGGGATGGGAAAGAACTTCCTCAGGAGGATGCTGAGGCAGTGCAGTGGTACCTGGAGGGGCTGTGCCATCTCCATCCTTGGAGGCTTTTGATACCCAACTAGACCTGATCTGGAATGAAGTTGACTCTGTCCTGGGGCGAAGTTGGACAGGAGACCTCCTGAGGTCCTCTCCAACCTGAGTTATCTCAAGATCCTGTGACTATTTTGTCATTACTTGGTTTTATGTGCTTCATTACAGTTAGAATTGATGATCTTAGAGGTCTTTTCCAACCTTAATGATTCTATGATTCTAAGGTAAAGCAACTCTGCTTTATACATAGGTCTCTTTGAAAGTAATGCCTCCTATTTATTTCTGTGGAAAATACAACAGATAGAAAGAGCACAATGGCACTGTTGCGTAGAGCAAATTCTCAGCTACAAAACACTATTTTCCCACATAGTCACACCATTAGCTATGCATGTTTGCCAGTGATGAACAAGAGTTGGCATGCCATGCTTGTAAAAATCTGCGCCAGCAGAGGTGAAGAGTGTCAGTGTCGTCACTGCTGAAATGTACCTCTCACCACCTCACTGTGTTCACATTCACTGCTTCGTCTCCTTAAATGTTCAGTAAGCGTCAATGAATGTCAGTAGGTGCAATTTTTTCCACATGGAGGCATTCAGTTACATACCTTTGCATCATAGGCACTTCCATGTCAGATGCCATTTTGTCAGACTGCCCCTCTGCTGCCATTTGTTGCATGGCAACAAAACCCAATGGAGTACTGGTGGGGAGGTACAACCTTTGCTGCCATACCATGAACATCCACCTCTGATATCACAGGCCAACATCATAAAATAGCAGGCATTACTTTCAGACCAGACCTAATATGTATTTTCATATACTATTCACATCAGAATCTGTCTTGTTAAAGGGTGAGCAACAGTTCAAGTGCTACTCTTGTTCTTAGAATTGTGCTTCAGTCTTTCCATCTGCTACTGATGCTTGTTGAGAGTTTTCATGTTAAGGTGAAAGAGGAAAGCAAGAAACATGAGGCAGCTCTAGGGAAGGCAGAGAAGGCAAAGAAGAATAGGTAAGAGGAATAAGACTGTCACTGAGAACAAGATTGAACACTTATTTGACTTACAGAAAACAACTTGTGATGGTTTCCTGTGAAATGAGGCAGTTCTCTTTTTCTTCTCTCAGGTACAAATAATCAGTCTAGCCTATGCAGACTGCTCTGAGCTTAAGAGGGAAATGTTTCCCATTTCAGATAGGTTTTTCATAATTTCTAATTAAGGCTATTGCCCCCACTAAGCTTCAGGAACATCTTACTGATATTCAGACACACACACACACAAAAAAAAAAAAAAAAGAAAGAAAAAGAAAAAGAAAAAGGTATTTCTTGCAGAAACAAATATGTAGCTAATTATTTAAATACATAATTGTAGACTAGTGTCTCAGATAGTTCAGACATATTTCAATTTGGCAACTAAATAATTCCATGTGTTTTTCATTTTTTTGGTTGGAAGGCATTTGAAATCACAGGCATTGTTAGCAAATGCCAAAAGATTTTTTTTGTGTTTTTTTTTTTTTTTTTTTTTTTTCTATTGAGAAGTGGAAATGCAAAAAAAAAAAAAAAAAAAAAGAAAAAAAAAAAAAAAAGAGGGAAGGGAATGGCCAAATATAATATCTATTGATTTTGCAATTGAAATAAGAAGAGCTTTGACCAGAAAGTATAAGTTATGGAGTGTTGTGAACCCTCTGTGACTATGTCTATACAAACCCTAGCTAACAAGCTAAGTTTGAAGTAGCCAGGATAGGATGCTTTCAGTGTAGTCAATAAAATATATCAGTACAGTTATAAAAAACACAATTGGAAAAGAAGTCATAGAATCACAGAATTGCTAAGGTTGGAAAAGACCTTAAAGATCATCAAGTCCAACTGCAACCTAACCAAAGTACCCTAACTCTAACAAGCCTCTGCTAAATCATGTCCCTGAGCACCATATCCAGTTTTTAAACACATCCAGGGATGGTGACTCAACCACCTCCCTGGGGAGCCTATTCCAGTGCTTAACAACCTTTTCAGTAAATAAGTGTTTCCTGATATCCAATCTAAACTTGAGGCCATTTCCCCTCATCCTGTCATCTGTCAACAGTGACAAGAGACCAACCCCACTCTTGCTGTAAGCACCTTTCGGATATTGGAAAAGAGCAATAAGGTCTCCCTTTAGCCTCCTCTTTCCCAGACTAAACAGTCCCAGTTCCTTCAGTTGCTCCTCATAGGGCATATTCTCCAAGAACTTCACAAGCTTTATTGTCCTTCTTGGGACCTGCTCCAGCACCCTGATGTCCTTTCTGATTGAGATACCCAAAACTGAGCACAGTACTCAAGGTGAGGCCTCATCAGTGCCAAGTACAGGGGCAGTATTACTTCCCTGGTCCTGCTCACCACATCCAAGCCAGGATGCCATTGGCCTTCTTGGCCACCTGGTCACACTGCTGGCTCTCACTCAGCTGCCTGTCTATCAGTACACTAAGGTCCCTTTCCATCAGGCAGCTTTCCAGCCACTCCTCCCCAAACCTGTAGGGTTGCCTGGGGTTGTTGTGACCAAAATGCAGGACCCAACACTTGGCCCTAGTCCAAGTTGACACTTGGATCAGGTCCTTGTAGATAAGAACATACCTGGAAAATCTTAGACTAGTTAAGAAATTTATCAAACTCTCAATCAAGATTTATGAAAAGAAGTTTGAATGTGAAGAACCTGTTAGTAGCATTCAGTTTGCCGAAATTGTCTTGATAAACATTTTTCTTTATTCTCAAAAGTGTATTTTCTGCCTATTGTTTTAGAGTGAAGTGAGACAGAGTACATTTGTGACTATACTCTAAGAAGCAGCACTGGAAAAGAGACAAATCCCAAACCAGCTTGCTATGCTTCCATATGACAAGCCTTCATAGTGTGAGGAATACTATTTCTATTCCATACTTGCAATATCAAAGGTATTATGTTGGTGTATGTCCCAGTTAGTCTGTTAAGGGTATTACTTAAAACAGAAATACTTTGTAGGATTTGAATGACTAAATTTCTTTTTCTCATCTGTCTTAATTTTCACATCTCCAACAATGTTTTTCAAGTGCTGTAACTAGCAATCTGTTTCACTCATGCCTACATCTCAGGAGGATAACATCAAGGTTGAACTCGTTATTTCTTTGAGCCTTATAATGCTCAGACTCTCTAATTTCTAATATTGAAATATCCCTGGACAAATTCTTGCAGGAGTGCAATTTTTATTATTTTAATGAAGCACATCATCTTGTAATGGAAGCAGTAATCAAAATATTTGGTTATGCACAGCCTATACTCAACAAAATAGAAACAGATGTCAGGGAAAGAAGGAATCTGCCTTTAGAAGTGTTTCTATCACTTATGAGCAATGATTGAAATTTTCTACTTGCTTTGCTGCTGAACTTGCTTCTGGGTGGCAAAGAAGAAAGGCATTGTGCTGGAAACCAGCTGAGGCACATAGGAGAAAGCTGTCTTTCCCACCTGCTACAGATGCAGCAGCTGAGTGGCATAGCGTTATTTTCCAGATAATCTTTCTTGAGTGGCTTTTTGCAGGCAGCCACCTTGTCTTAGGTAGTACTTCCCAGAAATATTGGACTTATTTTGTGTAAACTGAAGACACAAATGCAAAAGTAACAGGATGATTGTCAGGCATGAGCCAATTCTAGAAAAATATACCAAAAAAAAAAAAAAAAAAAAAAAAAGAGAGAAAAGTTAAGGCAGAAATACTGAGGTACACTGAACACACTAGTCTCAAATGATACAACCATTTAGCAGGCTTTACATGCAATCATAACTGAAGCTATGGCTTCAAAATATGGATGCTTTAGCAACTGTAATATTTTTAGATATTTTCACTGTATTTGTCTGATGCTATATCAGCATCGCTGTCTGGGCTGCTGGATGAACTCAGTGAAGGAAAGAATCCTGGTCAAGTAGTGTATTAATTACATACTTTTTTTAGTTAGCATTTTTCAAATGAGTGATACTCTGACCCAGTTCATAATGACTCCACACACAGAATTGTGCTGGTATAAGTAAAGGTGATGGCAAGCTGCAGAAAAATGGAGTATAAAACATGGAGTAGATGAGTGTGGGGGGGAGGGAATCTTAATCCAGTACTGCTGTCAAAGCAATACTTGTTCTTGGGAAGCCACAATCCTGCTTGCATTAAGAATGCATGATAAGACTACAAACTAGGCAGAGACAAAAGAAAATTTTTTCACCAGGATAAATTCTCTCTGTCATAGAGAACAAAGTGCAGTGCCTGAACTTTTGTGCTGCTGAGTCCAGGTAATTTCAGTGCCCTCAGGGTAATTTCAAGTAGAGACCAGAAAAAGCAGAGCTTTAGATTGCCTAAAAAGTTTTGTTATGGGAAGAAGGAAATCTTCCACATTCTTGTTTCCCTTCCTCATGGTAATTGCTCTAAGTAACTATAGCTTTTATTTTTTTACTGATCACTAGTGATTATTTTCCAAAGTAGAAATTTATATTCTTATGACTAATCCTGGTCAGTCAAGCCCCTGTTGAATGTGAAAATTCTTTCTTTTTGTCAGTGCTTGCTCTTTTTCTCATTTACTGGAAGCAGAGCACTGAAAGCTTGGGAGAACACACCTGACAAACATAATTTGTTAAACTTCTATTCCTGAAGATAGTTTAATTGGTCAGAATGCTGCATTTGAAAGAAGGGAAAATTAGGGCAGCAAAATGAACAATAATTTAAAAGTGTTTGAAAAGATTGATTTGGCAATTTGAAACCATTTTTGTTGATTAAAGAAAGAAAGAGAAATTTCTTAGAGAAGAGAAAAATAAGGTTATTATTTTCTACATTAAAAAAAAATTCCTTAGGCTCATCAAGTTCTTTTTTCCTTTCCAACTGGTTTGGATCATAATTAAAGAAATTAATAAGCATCATTTTGAATTCAGCCTTTTGAAACTGTAGTTGTGTGGTCTAAATCATGAAATAAACTTAATCTGTATCTAATATCAGATAATGCTGTTACACAGTTTGGCTGTTTACTATGTGTGTGTACTACAGATAAAATAACTCAACAGTTGTCACTAGTTACTGAAATAAAATTTCTCCATTACAAATGCATCCACGGATAACCCAGGGATCTCAGAAGCAAGGAATGCACCTAAGTGACTGGAATGGGTGGAATCTGGATCTGCCCCTCCTCACCCTCATTTTAGGGTTAGCAGTCAAGCTCCTCTTGAGCTGTCACTGGCTGTTGGAAGGGGTTAACTAAGTTTATTTCTTCTTAATTTCTTTTTTATTTTCTGCTGCTTTGTAGAGCTTGTGAACCTGTAGAAGGTGCTGTCATTGCCTTCTTTTGCAGCTCAATAAAGTACAGGAGATAAGGGTATTATTCCTTTCTGTGTGCTTTTAACCTGTATAAATATGCCAGTACTGTCTAAAAGCCCATCGTGTAGGTGAGGGAGAGTTAACTACTGAAAATGTGGTGGAGATCAGGCTAGGGCTGCACTTGGTAGACTTGTGAAGGGAATAAGAGGAAATAGTTAGGAGAAAAAAAAAAAAAAAAGAAAACCAACAGACACCATACAAGGTAAGAGAAGTAAGGGTGGTTGGATATTTAAATCAGCACTTTCAGGGATGACTACACTGGAGAACTATCAAATTCCTAGAGCAGCCTGTAAAATGTAAGTATCAAAAACAGAAGAATGTCTACTGTGCAGAATCTTTGATGTGAATATTTAAAAGAATTATACTTTTGTCTTCAGTAGTAGTTGTAAGTAGTAGTTACACACACCCCCTTCCTTGTTTGTTTTTTTTTCTAGTTTTTCCCCCTTTCCATATTGTTGTTTAGCTACAGAATCCATGTATAGGAGAAAACATACTCTAAGTGTTTTTTTATAAAGCTTACCTTTTCTTTTAACATTCTAAAGTCTTCTTTTGTCAACCTATCCCATGCTTAAATATTGAATCACACTTATAAAACTTATGCCAAAGTAATTATATTCAAAATGAGATTACAATGAGCAAATTACTATGAAAATTACCTTGCACTTTCAGTTGTTC
Source organism: Tetrao urogallus (assembly GCF_951394365.1). Lineage (NCBI taxonomy): Eukaryota > Metazoa > Chordata > Aves > Galliformes > Phasianidae > Tetrao > Tetrao urogallus. The sequence continues at coordinate 72,686,958 of NC_136814.1, read as the reverse complement.
CCATTTCATCCGCATTTTAAAAATGTTAACAGGTTTTCTGCAGGTCAGATAGTGGAAGAAAGTTCACATTCTCAAACTAGTTTTACTCTCCATAAATCAACCAAATATTGTGAAATGTATTATTCTATTTCATTTTATTATAATTAATAAAATATTAAACTATTTAATTATTTCATTTCTTTTTTATTTTTATTCACTTACAAATTTCTGCATATGTCTACAGCCAAAAGTTTCTGAAAATCTTTGGATAGACTGCTAAAGTAAAATAGGTTATAGCCTTGTTTAGGTAGTTTTTCAGAGCTTTTTTTTTTTTTTTTTTTCCTTGAAGATTTTAATATTGTATTCCCTGTATTTATTAATGTCTCAGTGATCCTTCGTATAATATAAGCCATGTAAGTTCACAGTTTTTGTTTATCTTCTGTGAGAAGCTGTGTAAAGTTGGAAGCATTTCTATTTAATTTCTTTCAATCCTTTGAGTTTAATAAGAATGTGAATGTGGCAACTCTTATGAAAGCTTCTTACTATCAGACTATTGAACACAAGAAATAAAACTCTGTTATAAAGGTTTTGGATAAAGATATTTTCAGACTTACAGCCATCAAATTAAAATCATGTTTTTCATTTATGTTTTCTCTGCAAATAATGGTTCCTATGGTTACAATTAATTGTTTATACACATGTATTTATTTTGCTTCATTTTAATTAAGCTTTATTTTTCAGCCACTTGTAATGGTGCTGGAGATCCCATAGCAACTATGTGTTCAAATTAATTTTTGTTGTTTTGTTTAAGTTGTCTTATAGCAACTTAGTTGTTTCTCTTAGGTCTTCTTCTGAGATAACATAAATTTGTTTAATAATATTTCTCTCCCTTTTTTCCACCTCATCTGTAACAGGATCAGAGGTTTAAACTCGCTGAAAGTTTCATCCTTTTACACAAAATATGCAAATTTAGCTTAGTGTTCCTGGGAGATGTGGGAAATTGCTACTCATATAACTGTCCAGGCAGGATTTCACCTATCCCTTTACATGCTCATATGGACTGTGCTTTGAGATACTGCCTCTAAGCCAAAAAAACCTAAGATATTGCAAATGTCAGTGTCACTTTTTGAGAAGTGATAATGAAATGATTTGTTAAGAAGAAACAATAAAAATAAAACATACTTAAATAAGATACGTACATAAATAATGATTACAGATGTATATACCGTGCAATCTTCAGTAAGATTAAGTACTTCTTCATAAAAGTAATCATATTGAAGCCAGTGGGAACTTTTGCAGGTATGAAGTTAATAATATACATGGTCTTTCAAGTACTGCACTGTGAGAGTGGCTTGAAGTAGCTTTGCTTTTTGCTTTTGTCTGATAACTTTTTAAAACAAAAAAGCCATGCGAAACTGTTTTAGTTTATTAACATTTAAAATAAATTCAGAAAGCATGTACAAAACTAGATCATGAAATAATGTCTAGAAATAAATTATAAACCCATTAAAAATTTTGATAATTTCAAAGCCTGTAAAACATTAAATAATATGTTGTCTTCTTGGTTTACAGCACCAGGAGATAGAGTTTGAAGATTATAAGTCTGTTATTTATTACATTTCTTCTTAAAGACAAATAAATAACACTTCAGATTTTATACAACATCTATTTGGAACAGCCCGTGATCAGCAAGAAAGTAATCTGGAACACTGAAATATCCAGTCCAATTTTTTTTTAACGTATCAAGTATTTTTGAATTAATAATGACTATAAGTAATAGAAGTTCACAGGCTCTGGTTCTCAGAAGGAACTTCAGCCACCATAGTATTTGCTTAAAGGGCAGTCCAGAAGAACAGAAGCAAACAAGGGGTTATCTGGAGTGCCTTAATGACAATTTCGAATTCATGTGACAAAGGGGAAATGTTCTACCAGTCCGATTTGTGAACAAGGAAGGACTGAAAGATGAGGTCAGCCCTGATAGAAGTAATCGTGAGATAAGGAAGTTCAGGTTCCTAAGAAACAATAGTGATAAATATATATATATACTCTAAACATATTCCAAAAATGCACAAAGAAATTACTCGCAACTAGCTGACCAATGCTCCAATACTCAGCCAGGCCCTGAGCAACAGCAGCAACTTCCAGCCAGTTCCCCATAATTTTACTGTTTTTTCACATGCTGGCATATGATATGGAATGTCCTCTTGTCCAGTTTATGTTAGCTGTCCTGGTTCTGTCCCTTCCCAGCAATCTGTGCTCCTCTGGTCCTCTGGCTGGCAAGAAAATACAAGAAGCTGAAAAACTGAGATGTCCCTGGATCTTTGCAGTCACTTCTCAGCAACAGATAAAACACTGGTATGTTATCAGCATGTTTCTTTCTCCTAAAGCCATAATGTAGCATCATATCAGTAACTATCAGAAAAATAACTCTGAAGCCGGGACCTCAGGTTAGGGAGTACTGAAACAAAAGAGAATTTCATGGGTACATTGAAAATGATGAAGTGCTGAGAAATGTGACTGATGTTACTACAGAAATATTCTTGTAAAGGCTATAGAGACTGGGAGAAATTCCTGAAGACTGGAAGAAAGCAAATCTGGTTCATTTCTTCCAAGAAAGAACTACAGACTGATCTGCCTCACCTTTATACCTGGTAAACGTATCTGTTAAATGATAACACTCTATAACTCCCATAACACTCTATTTTTTCCTCATTCAATGCTGTTCCTCCAGTTAGAATCCTTGCAGTTATCTGGCTAGATGTGTTGATTCAGAGCAGCCTGAATCCTGTGGTTCTTTTACCTTTTTCAAAATTATGTCGTACTTATAACCATCCATAATGGTGTTATTTTCTCCTAAACATATGTTCCACCAGTTTTCAGTCATGCTAATCACAGCTGTTTTTTTCTCATTGATTATTTTCTGTTGCTTACACCTCTCTTTGGCACAAAACACAAATGGAAAATCTCTTAATTTTGTAACTGTTATATTTCTTGCTGCAGCTAATTTCCAGCTGAGAATATGGAACCTTGTAAATCAGATTCAAGCTGATTCTTTTCTGTGATCTCTCTCCTAGTCTGGAAAGTAAGTTTTTTCATGAAACTAAAATCTTCAGCTTCCCAGTATTATCACAAGACAGTGAAAGGACAGATATCCTTTAGAATGTGATTCATGCCATTCTAAATATAAAATCTATAACAAGAGAAACAAGAAACCAAGTGCCAGATTCTGCACTTCAGTCAAAACAGCCCCTTACAGTGCTGAAGGTTTGAGGCAGAGTGGCATGGAGGAAAGCATCTGGGTGTGTGGACTCAGCAGAACAAGATCCAGTGTGCCCAGTTGGCCAAGAAGGCCAATGGCATCCTGGGTTATATCAGAAACAGTGCAGCCAACAGGAGTGGGGAGGTGGTTATCCCTATGCACACAGCACTGGTGATTCTGCATCTTGAGTGGTGTATTCAGTGGGTGGTCCCTCACTACAAGAAAAACACTGATGCCCTAGAGCATGTCCAGAGAAGAGCAACAAAGCTGTGAGGGGTCTGGAGCACAAGTCTTACGAGGAGCAGCTGAGGAAACTGGGATGTTTAGTTTGTAGGAGTCATTGGGTAGATCTTATCACTCTCTACAGCTCCTTGAAGGGAGGTTGTGGCAAGGTGGTGATCGGCCTTTTCTTCAAGTTGTGCCAGGGGAGGTTCATATTGTACTGTAGGAAGAATTTTGTCTCAGAAACAGTGGTGCTTGGAACAGGCTTCCGAGGAAGGTGGCAGTGTCACTGTCTCCGGTGTTGATGTGGCACTTAGGGACATGTTTTCGTGTGTAAAGTAGTGATGAGTTAATAGTTGGACTGGATCATCTTAGAGGTCTTTTCCAACTTTTTTGATTCTATGATTTTAGGAAGGTCTACACTGCTGTTGAATGCTATGTATATTGTTTAAACAGCATCAGTACTAGAAGGTATAAACTCAGGAATTTTGCAGGTGAAGATTTGGATCTTTAAGAGTCCAGCAGGTTTTCGATTTTTTTATTTCCAAGTACGAATTTTGTTTCACCAGCATCAGGCACAAGAACTTCTTTACAGTGAGGGTGACGGAGCACTGGAACAGGCTGCCCAGGGAGGTGGTGGAGTCTCCTTCTCTGGAGATGTTCAAGACCTGCCTGGATGCCTACCTGTGTGACCTGCTGTAGGGAACCTGCTTTGGCAGGGGGGTTGGACTCGATGATCTCTGGAGGTCCCTTCCAACCCCTACAATTCTGTGATTCTGTGATTCTTTGAAATGGGTGTAAATGTCAAGGAAAACAGACAGCAGAGCTTAATTTTTAACAGAATTAAATGATCTCTATCATACTATTCTTTAAATCCACTAATATTAACATTATTAATTTCCATCGTGATAATGAAGATTCCTAAGATTAGGAATTAAAAATTAATTTTAAAGGTTGAAAACATACTTCCCGGAAATTATACTTTTAATCCTTTTAATGGCCTATATGTACGTTTATCAGTTTTCAAAAGAGAATATGTTCCTACAGTAATATCATCAAAATCTGGTAAGAATTGATATGTTCAGTTTGAAATAGTTGATTACACAAATTGAAATATATATATTTAATTCTATAATCTGTAATACTACATTTTAACCTTATTGATTACTGACAGCTTTGCTCAAATTGTTATTCTCAGTAAAAGTTAGATTGAAAACTGTATCAAATACAAAATGTGCACAGAGTTTAATTTGTCTTCAATTTTTGGGTTAAAAGTTAAAAGTACAGTGTCAAATTCAAGGTATCTATTGAAAAATTCTGCAAGGATTTTGACACAAAGTGTTAATGGTTCTTATGGCAAGTGTCACAGTATCTTGCACTTAAGGGCTTGAGATATTATATTTCTATGCCATCCATATATTCGTTCAAGTATCAACTATCTTAGCTTCACAATGATCCTTTTATATACAAGGCACCATTTGATATGCATGCTTTCAGTCAGCAGTGCTAGGTTAAGTAGTATCCAAAACTCTAGCCCCTGATCCTGTTCATTATTCATGCTTTTAGCCACTCCTTATATTCACCTGCACATCTATTTGTGTGGGAGTGCACTAGAATGAGGAACTGATCCTACAGGAAAAGGTGTCTTTTCCTTTTATTGGATTCCTTTTTAAGTGTATTAATTACCTGTTTAGGATCACTGCGTGACCTTTCAGACTAGCAGAAAGGCAGAAATGAGGGTTTAAATTAGATGTAGGGATCAGAAATAGATCATGAATTGTTGAAATTGCCTACAGCACTGTTATTATGTATAGAAGTGGAGGAGATGTAGAGCTGAGGACCAGCAATGCATTGCCAACTGTCCTCAGGGCTAGACAGTGGTAACAGAATGTGCCCCAACATTTCTGAATTTTGTCCAGGTTGAACAAAGTAAACTGTGAACAGCCATCCTTGTAGTAGACTCCAGCAGTCTTTTTCACCCATTGTGCATCTTCCTCTCATGTTGCTTCCTCAGATATAATCCATAGAGTGTGGAAGTAGGGATCAGACAGGCAAGCCTTCTGACACAGTGATGCTTAAAAGTGTTTTGTACAGGTGAAATATTTCTGTGAGACTTTCTTTCGTTTTCTTTCGTTTTCTTTCGTTTTCTTTCGTTTTCTTTCGTTTTCTTTCGTTTTCTTTCGTTTTCTTTCGTTTTCTTTCGTTTTCTTTCGTTTTCTTTCGTTTTCTTTCGTTTTCTTTCGTTTTCTTTCGTTTTCTTTCGTTTTCTTTCGTTTTCTTTCCTTTCTTTCTTTCTTTCTTTCTTTCCTAGTAGTTGTGGAGATATAACAGCAAAAAAACAATTAAAGCCTGCTACATTACTAATGTGTTTGTTCTGAACACTATCATATGCATCCACATACAGGAGATGTATATTTGCCTTTGTGTGAGTAGGTAAAGTATTTCTAAGTCTTCACATGCTTCTTAACTCACTGGTCAAAGCATATAGTTTATACTTGAGACACTCATTTCATATCTGCTCATTGGAGCCTCAGGAACTGAAATATAACAACAAAAAAAACCTGCTAGACTGACATGCTATAATCATGTCAGATTTTATAAGCAAAGTAGGATTTGGGCAGGTCAGTGCTGACTGAAAGAACATCAAGGAGAAAAAAAGGTAATGGAGTAGGGTCATATGTGCATGTATATAAAACTGCTAGTGCTATTTCATTTTGCAGCTATTTCTGCCATATCTCATTTGTAATTTTGGAATTATTTTTAATATATAAAATTAATGACAAAAATTATTCAGACAAGATTTATTTGTACAAAATCTTCAGAAAGATGAGCTTTGAGTTATTTCTTCCATAACACCTAACATTCTCCAAAATACTTAAATAACAGTATTAACACTATGTGTGCTTCATATTAAATTTAAATTCTTAGAACAAGTTTTTGCTTCAGATTACTTTATGTACCAGTGCATCTGTGATCTTTCAATTGATTTTCTCAGATATGATGTAATAAGCCTCTGACATGAAGAAAACCCAAATTTGAGAGAAGTGACTTAAAATGGTCATGTTGCTAGTCAATGGAAGTCAGAAAAAGAAGATGAGAGTGAAATGCCCTGGAAATCCTTTTTCTGGATAACAAGAAGCAGAGTTTTAAAGACCTGTGGGCTTTCACATGAGAATATGGTGGAGGTTTATGTAGGCAAGCATTCTGGGCGCACATTGCAATGTGGTATTTGCATTTGCTTGCTCAAAGATGCACAAGTACATCTTAAGCACTGCTGTAGAAATCCAAGGCAGTGCAAAATCCTGCAGAAGACTGCTGCTTTTTTCTAGACTGAATGCCACAGTCCTAAACTATGAAATTGCTGAGCTACTCGGAACTGGGAACCCTTAGAGAAGGCTCGTTGACCACCCAGATGGTAACCAGTTCTCCTCAGTACTTCCTAGGAATCTAAACAAACTCTCAGCCCTCATCCTGTGGCTGTTTTTTCTTCTCAGATATCTGGACTCACTGGACAACAGATGTTCTTAACCTCACTGAAGTAAATGTGGTGGAATTTGCTGAAAAGGGTATGTAGAATACAACACAGGACTCAATAATAATGTATTCATAAAGAAATGTAATCATTATATAATTAATTATATTAATATATAATATAACGTCATGTTTAATGTGCTGAGTATAGCTGCTATGATGTCATAATGACAGATCTTTGTGATCTCTTGAGATTTCGAGATATGGTTTAGTTCCACATAGGTTAAATTTCACAGTTTGTATATTAATATGTATATGTATTAATGTATATTAGATTCATATACTTTGTGTTTAAAAACATGACTGGTGAAGCAATGTATTTTGACAGCGTGACAACTTCACACTAAAAAATTGGCATAGCTATAATTTAATCACTTGTTAATTATTCATTTGTCTTTAAGAATATGAGTTGACTTCTATTTTCAAGTGTTTCCTGCTGGTGCCTGATGGAGTTACATGATGCATTAATTAATGTTGAAGCTTTGAGGAAAACAGAATATTTTAGGAATTCCCCCCCCCCCCCCAAAAAAAAAAAAAAAAAAAAAAATAGCTGTAATAAGAAAGTAGCAAGGAAACTGTCCAGTTGGAATAATTTGAAGCTGTGACAAAACTTCAAAGAGGAAATGGTAAAATTAATATAAACTATAGTTCACCACCATGATACTCATGCTAGTATTTAATGCTCATTTATGACAGTGCAAATGAAGCCAAAGGGAAAGCATCAATCATCAGTTGGAGCCCATCTTTGCTCAAGAGTTGAGTGAACTGGGTGTATATATCTGTCTGTTCTATGTGAAAAATATGTGGAAACATTTGCAAGTCCATACTCTGGGCAGACCTGGAAGAACCTCAACTTAACTAGCTTAGAAACATTTCTGAGCATGAAGACATTGAAATAAATAACCAAATGCCTTCAGAAGGTCATGCTGGGCAAAGAATGAGTCAAGCATCCTGTCAAAAATATCTCACTGTATGTTGGTGAACAAGCAGAACTTAAGTCAGTATTCCAGAAGATAGATCACTCAAATGAAAATGTCCTTGTACCAATACAGATCTTGCTCCACATTTCTAGTAGTTCTGACTTCAGCAGTTGACACAGTTTAGAATATGACCATTTTAACTGGTGATGTGATTGAATATATTTTAGGATAGAAGGCAAAATTGATTTCTTCATGATTTTGAAAAGTATTTGGAAGAAAAAATTTCAGAGTGTGCACTGTAAAACTAAAACTTCTTTTTTTAACTTCCGAACTGTAAAGCTTTTTTTTTTTTTTTTTTTTTTTTTTTTTTTGTGACACAAAATACATTTGGCTAAGTGAATAGGATCTGTGAAATCCAATCCAGTTAGCATCTTAAATGCCTCTGCCAATTAAGTAGACAAAGGAGCTCCTTTACACTTCAAAATAAGATAAAAATCTCTGTTTCAGCTTTCAGAAGTTATTGATCTTAGTTTGAATATATTAAAAAAAATTAACAGAGATCACAGCTGGAAAGTTAACTGTAAGAAATAAACAAGAAGGAGCCCTTTTAATAGGAAGATTCTTCACTGGTCATTAAACACAATCTGTTATATTTCAGCTTTGGTATGATTCATTTAACTTCAGTGGAGCTGAATATACGAAGGACTGACCTACCGGTTAACGTGGTTGTTTTTGAAGTTTTCATTCACTTGTTTTTCATTTATATATCCCTTTTGTTGACATGAAATCAACATTTTATATTCATATAAAAAAATCATTGTTTCTACTTGAAACACAGTATAGAAATAATACACTGTAAATTAATTACTTTATGAGGTAGGCAGAAAAGGAAAGCTACTATTTGATAAATGGAAAAATACTGTCTGACAAACAAACACAAGGTCACACAAGTTTGGTGCAGTCTGAGTAAAAACTCAGAAGCTCAACCCAATTGTGCTCATAAATCCCATACCAGGCTTGTGTTTATATTATTTTTTCTTCTCAAAAATGCTCCCAAATTCCAAGATTCAGAAGACTGCATGACTTTTTCATATGTAAAGTATAGTTTTGAATGTGTAATGCAAACCTACACATTTCATAGCACAAGCCGGTGACTGAAAACTGATTTATGTTTAGATTATATTGAATATACCCCACTGCTTCCAGAATACTGTGATAACACTTTGGCATGTAATGTTGGACTTTGGTGAAACTAAAGCCCATGTAGACGCACACCAATAAATCAAATAATGTCCAGGAATTTTCCCAGGCAAAAGGACAAGACTGTCTGTATTAACTAACTGTTACTAATCCTTCACACATGCTATTTAACATTCTCTCAGACAACTCCCAGACACAATTCAGGATGTAAAAAGTTCTAGGGAGTATTCCAGTTATGCAGTTTGTGAGCAGCCATCCTGTTTTGGAGTCTGAAGAAGCTACTGTTTTGACGTAGATCATATTGTCCCTGTGAGCTGAAGAGCTTAGGAATGTTCTTGGAATCTTTTAATCTCTTGTATAGACGCAACTGCTTGTTAAATCCAAAATCATGATTCACAATATCCAGACCAGTTATGTTTGAGAGCTTCCTTCCTCTCAGATACAAACTTTTTTTCCACTGATGAGTACATCTCAATTTCTGGATACCTACATCTAGTTAGTAACTCTTTTATGCATGTTGTGAAAACGATGGTTTTGAAGAGATAAATACTTTCCAATTTACTTTTTTAAATTATTATTATTTTTTGTCACATAACTTCAAATAGTGAGATAATGAAAACTGGGTTTTGTTTTGTTTTTCTATCTCCTTTAAATATAATATTGCTTTTTAGTTTTGTTTTACTTTCAAGTGAAAGGACTATTTTGAATGTTTCCTGAAAGCCGTATTTGGAAATCCAATTATTGCACACTCACTTGCATAAGTATTCCCACTACAGGTCAAAGAAATCAGACCTTAGTTAGTTAGTCAAGTGTTAAATGTTAAGAATCACAGAATGGCCAGGGTTGGAAGGGACCTCAAGGATCATGAATCTCCAACCCTCCTGCCACATGCAGGGCCACCAACATCCCCATTAAGTGCCCAGAAGAAAACTTAATCTATGATTAAATATTTCATTTAAAATTTTGTTAAGAGAATAAAGAGTGTTTTTAACTTTTTGAGGAGATTTAGTAGCTAGTTGACATTTAGTAGCTAAACTGCCAGATGAAATAAAAATGAGTTAACATTTACCTTTCCTCTCTAAATAAAGCATAACAGAGATTATCTTTCCTGAAACAACTGTTAAATAATACATAATGGTGGAAGGACAGTGCTGGCCTAAGATACAATTCAAGTGAAAATGTCACTGTGTTTAATCTTTTCAGTTACTTTTGATTGGCAAAGGAAATTCACCATCATGGTAATCATCAGGAAAAAATATGAAAAAGAGAAGGCAGAATTTGAGCATATTAAAACCAAAGCAAACAAACAAACAAAAGCAGATAATTTACAAGTAAGAAAAATGAAAATTTACTTTAATATCTGACAAATATTTTCTCTTTATTAGTCAACTGAAGAGACATTATTTCAAAGTAGCTTCTCAAGTTATTTTGGTCTATTTGGAAGTCAAAGCGGCTGATGCAATAAATTGGCTGAAGCTAGGAGAGCGTTTGTTAGCAAACTTCTAATATGTCAGTGCTTAAGATGGCATACAGGTTATGGATATTATAGGATATCCGTCCCTATTAATGTTTTTCTGTGAAGTGAAGGAAGTGTAGTAAAGACATTTTATTCTGTTTCTGTATAGGGAGAAGCACTGAATCACTTCTTTAAGTCCCTCAAAATGTTACATTTCCTTTTACTTCTGTATTTCAGTGAACAAAACATTATACATTTATCTTACTATTACCGTAGCTTCTGTTTAGCAGATTGACAGTTCTGAATGCTATGACATGCATGTGCATCAGTACCAATAAACAGCAATAAAAAGCAATCAGGGAAATAGAAGGGGGTTAAAGGTCTGAGGAATTATTCAACATAAAGCAAATAAATTTGAAAGTGGCCATTTTCCTTTTACTTCTAACTACTAGTCTGTCAGTTTTCTTCAGCAGAGTCCTGACATAGCACTGGGTGAAAATACATATTTTTTTTTTTTTGTGAAAAGAGCACTGAATTAAATATGGCTTTTACAGTTTTGCAAGTGCAACTTTTCACAGAGCGCTGTGGGGAGCTATATAGATGTAACCAGAGATTATTCATAATGTAGGAAAATAAGAAATATTAGTAGAGTTAATAAACCAAACTGCCAAATGGTGACTGCCTCAATCCTAGTCTTTCTACTCCGTTGTTTTTTTTTTGTGTGTGTGTTCTTTTTTTAATAATATATTCAACAGGTATCTATTTGACTGCTTTGACTAGAGACAGGCAGTCTAGTTAAAAAAAGCTTATCGTTTTGCTACTTGCAAGTGCTACTGTATAAGGGTTTACAGTGTTAGCATTTGTTTGTTCAAAAGAATGGTTCTAAGTTCTGCAAAAAAAGTTGTATGCAGTAAAACTTGTTTTATTTAACTTAAACAGTAGAGCCTACTGATATCTTCTTTTTCTCTCCTGTTTTCTTGTTATGTTTGCTTCAAAAGAATATACTTCAGAAGATGAAACCACAATTTTTAATATTTGGACAAGAAAAGGAAATAATAGCCATTTAACAGACCAAGGCCAGAATGCATTTCCCACATCTTGGAAATGTGGACTGCACTGGGCTGGTTTTTTTTTGGCAGTAAGATTTCAACTTAGATCAACCTAAGTAACTGAAGTCTTATTTTTTAACAATACTGATATTTCCTTATCTTTTGTTGTCCTGAGGATGCAGGTTCAGACTTCAATAGAAAACTATAACATCAATAATAGTCAATCTTGGCATCTTTCTTCTAAAATAACAAAGAAATTCTCAGTGATAAATGTAATTTAAAAACTGCTAATAGAAATTTTCCTTAGAAAAGGAAAGGAAGTCAGGCCAAGAAACTACAGCAAAATCATCCTAACATTTTCTGTTTCAAGAGTTTCAAGTGATTTACTTTTTAAGTTTCTTTACCTTTTCATTGCATCTTTTGGGAGAAAGAAGACTTTTTTTGTTATAATTGTTTGCTGTAGGATGAAAGATGACATCATTGCCCTAAATGTGATTGTCTCTCCCTTTCTGCTGTCTGATATTGTACAACAACAACAAAATCATGTCAACTCTGATTGACTGGATGCCACCAAAATGGCCACCCTTTGCACATAGGCCCTTCAGGTTTATGTGCTTTTAAACAATTAAAAAAGAATAACAAATCCCTTTTATAAATACTGCAGAAATGAATACATATTATAAAATAATCTTGAAGGCTTTATAGCATACTCTTGTAATTGTCCTTTGCCACAAACACACATCTCTGTATCTACTTACATATTATGTGTAGCCAAACATACGTGCAGTGCTTCCTACTAGAGTTTGGAATTTAAATAGGGGTGGCAGCTATGGTGTTTAACCTACTGTGGGGCAGACAGAAACCCTAATATTGTGTAATAATTATTATAGCTCAAGCTTCTGATGTGAGTTGTCTTGGATAACAACAGGGTCATTCTCTCTATTCTAAGTGATATCAGTAGTAGCCCAGAAAAATAAGTCTGTGCAACATAGAAGCATCCACAACATGCTATAAACTGCTGGTGGCATATTTTGACTCATACAAAATCCCTATTGGCATTATGTTGGTAGTATACGCATTGTATTCTCAAAGACTGAATAGTAACACAGAAACAAGAGAGAAAAATCCACCCAGGAAAGTCCTAATGAAACTTGATTGAAGAGGTTGGAAGAAAGAGATATAGTATGTCTGTTCAGCACCTTCAGAAAGCTAGGTGCACTTTTTCTCTCTCTTTTTTTTTTTTTTAATCTCACTTAAAGACTAGAAACAAAGATCTCAGGATATTTAATGGAGCTTTGCCATTTTTAATCAACCAGGAATTTGGACTATTTTAGTGGAAAACCATCTCGGTGAACCTGCAGGTTGTTTTATATCAGCAGGTTCCAACAAGGGAAGCCAGTTGGAGTAAGTGTATCCATAGTTTTGAAAATACTAAAAAAGGCAATTTTATGTTGCACATTCAAATGGAGAAAAAAATAAAAATGATTATGCACCTAACTACTAAACTACTAAGTACTGTGTATTTGAGGAGAATTGTGTCTAGGTTTTGGTGGGTCATTGTTTTATTTTTTTTGTTTATTTGTTTGTTTGCCTGTTTTTACATCCAGTGCTGAATTTTTTTTCAAGTACAAGTAGTTACAAAGTTGATGACTCTTTTCGTTATCTGAAGTGGATTTTTTTGCATAATCATTTGATAATCAGAGATTTTTAAGGTAAACATTTTAGTGAACAAACAGCTTATTAGTGTACCCACACAGTTTAGGCAACTCTTAGATAGTCAGCAGCTGAAAGTGAGTTTTCAGGATCATTATTTTTGGCAAAAATGTACTTCCATTATTATTATTTATTTATTTTCATTGAATGAATAAAATTTCAAAGTTTATGGCTTGGAATACTGAGGAACTAGCTAGAAATGAAAACCTTTTTATCTGTTTACCTCTCCTCAGATACTAAACCATCTACATCCGATTTTAAAAATAAAAAAGAAAAAAAAAGTGCTTTCATCTTCTTAGTAATTGGACATCCAAAAAACTTAATCTTGAAGTATGAATGTTTTTAAAATTCACAATAAATAGTCAGAGCACATAAATAGATCTTAAACCATGATATTTTCAGCAGAAGGAGGTAAAAGTTATAGAAACTGGGGGAAAAGAGAGTACATATATTTTGTCATTCAGAAACTAGAAAAGGGTGATTACACTGCACTGCTATGGAGGAAAATCAAGCTCACTGCGGAGGATAATCAAGGAAGTAGAAAAGGCTTTGAGGGAGTGTAAAAAGACTGGTAGCAGAATATGTGCTGATAGATGTGTTCACAGCTAAAAGAGTGATACCTCTGTAGCACTGCATGGTGGAAAAGAGGAAAAGTATCGACAACTGAGCACAAGATTTTTTGTCTTAGCAGAAAACTTTTACTAACAAGAAGAAAAAGATTGAATATTGTTTACTGGCAATTACCTGGAATCTTTTTTATTTAATAGCCAAATGAACATTAGCATCTGAATCAGATACAGTAACTGCCAAAACAATTTATTTATTTTTAGAGTAAAATTTATTGAGAGTATTCTCTAAATATAGGGATATTTTGAAAGTTTAAGGTAAAAGTTTAAGTACCATTTTCTGATTCTATGACAGCTAAACATCATGGAGACTGGCATACTAGAAAAGTTGGAGGTAAGTAGATTTTTGTAGGAATTAACAAACTATTGGTCAAGTGCAAGAATAGTGATAGAATACATCTACATTGGTGCTCAGCAGAATACTTCTGAGGATCTCTCTCTTGTCCTCCCTCTTCTAGATCAGTTGTCTCATGTCCCCTCTGGTTCATATTGTGGAATGCTCTCAGAGCTCATGAACTACATTTCTCCTGGAGGGACTTTGGAATGTATTCCAGGACCACATATAATATTATCCAATTGCTATCTCACAGGATCAGACTCAGTTTATGCCAAGGTAACTCCCCTTCATCATCAGTAGTTTCACTCCATAGTGTCATTTCTATTTAGCTGTACAATTTGTTAATTCAGGCCACAACTAGTTCTGCAAAGTGTCACATGCTCCCCTTTCACCACTCAGAAACCTATGCAATATAATTTACACAACTCAGAATTAGAAGAGGAGAGGAAATCGAGATTAAGTAATATAGTTAGAAAAAAAAATAATCATACTAACAAAAAGATTTAGTCCAAAACAAAATTTGATATATTCAGGTTTACATCTAGAGACCTTCATGCAGCAGGAATATCTATTTTATATGCCCTAGAAAACATCTTTAGGTATATGTGCACATATGTTTATATAAACACAAGAAAATATTCAGGGTTCCATAACATGGTACAAAATTCAAATTATAACAAAATTTAAAATTAATTAGACTTTTACCAAAGTGTGTGCACTGAAGGTTTTTTTTTTCTCTATAGTGCAGCAGAATACTGTCTGCAAAGTACTGTGTATGATTTATTTATAGGCAGCTAATGAAGACATATCTAATCATAATTAATTGGTATTTTTGAGCTTTGGGGCCTAATCATAGAAACTTTCATATGTTGGCACAAACTGATTTTAGCTGTGAGGCAAAAATTCATACGGAAACTTGATATTTCTTTGTTCAAGTTTCCTTTCCATTGAGCCTCACTACTGTGAGCTGAGTATGACTTAACCCTCAAAATGCCAGATAAAGTGCTATAGAAATTAGCTAAGGAAGGAGGATTTACAGAGACTCCATGTAGAACAGTTTCATATTTGTTCAGGGAATTTGCTTAAATCAGGCCAAACTTTCACTCCGCTTAATCAGCATAACATTAGTAAAATAACTGAGCCATTTTCATAACAACCTATACAATTTTGAAATGTTTTTCATTATTTTTTATTCTAAACTCATACAAAAATCTAGCATCATACATCTCTGTACATGTGTTATTCACTTGTGGCTATGTGTTCATGCAATTGACTACATTGCCTGTTACTGGTAGTCAATACACTTAGGTAGCTCCAAAAGTAATGCCTTCTATTTATTTCCAAGGAAAATAAAACAGATATAAAGAGCAAAACAACACTACATGATAGAGCAAATTCTCAGTTACAAAACACTTCTTCTCAACACAGTTACCACCATTAGCTCTGCATTTTTTCCAGTAATTAACAAGAGTCTGCATGTCACACTCATAAAATCTGTACCACCAGAGGTGACCCATTGCTTCACAGCTGCTTTGACAGAAAAACATTGCCCATGCAGTCCATCTTTCATCAGTCCGAACAGATAGGAATCAGTAGGTACTGAATCCAGACAATATGATGATAGGATAGTTCAGACAAAGATTGGCAATATGCTCCACAGTCTTTAAATTGATATCAGGCGTGGTGTTATTACGTTGCAAGAGAAAGCTTGCCTTCTTTTCTGGACTGACTTAGTGTTGCAATGTAGTGGTTGGATTTGATGGTTTATCTGGGTTCCAGGAAATCCAGACGGATCACCCCCTTTTCTATTCCAACAGAAAGTGCACATCACTTTGCCTGCTGAGGGCTGTATCTTGAAATTTTTCTTCAGTGGGAAATGCCATTGTTGCCCTCCCACGGATTGGTGTTTTGACTCCAATTTGTAGTGGTGACACCATGTCTCATCACCGATAATGATACAACTCAAGAAATTGTCAGCTTCAACCACATATTGGTTGAATAGAATCTGACAAACTTTCATATGATGTTCCTTCTGTTCCTACGTGAGCATTCATGATACCACATGATGCAACTTCTGCTATATTCCAATGCTGCCACCATAATTTCCAGTGCACTGGAGATGATATTCAGCTCTATATACAGTTCCCTGGTTGTAATCCACCAATTCACATGGAAGATCTGATCGAGACACTCTTTGTTTCATGGTGTGAAAGCTGTGCATGGGCCTCCAGAACACAGCTTATCTTTCCTTACATTGTCACCACTGCTGAAACCCACTGCCTACTGCGCTCACATCTACTGCTTGGTCTCTATAAACATGGATAAATGAATGAATGAGTGTCAGCGGGTGACATTTTTTCTGCATGGGGGAATTCAGTTTACACAATTTTGCTTCAAATGAACTTTCACGATAGACACTATTTTGTCAGATTGCACCTCTACTGCCATTTGTCACAGTAACAAAACTGAACTGTACATTGGCAGCAAGATTCAGCCATACCATCAACTTCTGCTTCTGACGTTGTGGGTCTGTACAATAAAATAGGAGGCATTACTTTCAGAGCAACCATCTTAGAGTGAGTTGGAAGTCTGATTTTACTTGCATTTGCTGAAATTAAAGTTCTTTTTGTTTTAAATGAGGACAATCCACCATAGGTATTACAAAATTAAATCTGTTCTCATTTCTGTTTTAAATGCACATGTACAAAGAAATATTTGTAGGGTGGAATTACATACATAATCTGTGGATGTACAAATAATACTCTAGAACTTTCTAGAGAAAGCATTTCAGTTACAATTGATGAATCTGCCTTTCATACATCTGAAGTGAGTACTTCCAACTTGCTTTGTCATAAATACATTATGTAACCTAGCTATTTGAAATGTTACCTACTGTAACTGTGTTCCTTGCAGTAGTATTGCCCACTGGATCAGGGGAAATTTATACTCTTTGCCAATACAAAATATAGTAGAGGAAGTAACAGATTGCACTGTGTTTATTTTCCTGTTTAATCTAAGCTCATACAAATTCTATTAAATACATCGACTTGTATTAATGTTAAAAGTGATATGTGGCAGAATAACTCTAGCAGATAATTTAAGTCTCTCAGTCTATCAGCTAAATGAAAGAAGAATCTGAACTTGTTGTTGTAAGAGTAGGAATTCTTAAGAACTATTTCTAGGCCTGTTCACAAAGAAAAGGTCATTAAATACTTCCCTTACATCCAGTAAAGTGCTCGAACTCAAAAAAACAATACAAAGATATGCCAGTGTAGTGCTTAAATGGTACGCATACCATTCCAGGCAGTGCACTTTAAGGGTATCATATGAAGCTAATTAGATGCCTATATAAGTAATCTATCGTTGCCGGGACTTAAACAAGTGGTTTCCTATTACGAAAGAAATAACTTTATTTCTCTAAAACTGCTTGTCAAGGAAAAGTACTTTCAGATATTTTTAGTGTCCTACCTGAGTTCCAAAAGAAAATTATTTGAACCATTAGAAAACAGCATTAGTCCATTCTTCAAGAGGAGAAATGAGAAAAGACTGCATGATTTAAGTGAGTCTATCATGAGGGAAAAAAAAAAAAAAAAAAGAACACAACAACAGGGACAAAGTTAAAAGTAGCAACACTTATATCATCCTTTCAGTTTCCAGACATGAACTAGTAAGGCCATTAATACCACAGTTTTTAACAGATGGCGATTCTAGGTTGGACATACACATACATCATCTTAGTTTCACCCTCTTTAATTCCCACTGAAGTCAGTGGGAATTTCATCTGTGTAAAGGAGAACAGAAATGGACCTTTGGAGATATTTTTCTTTTGTCTTAAGTGACACATAGTTAAATGCAGGAATTAACAAAGAAATAAAACTGTCATGGGGTACTGAATCACACAGAATTTTGTTTTAAAGCTCATGAAATAAAAGTTTGTTAATACTTAATTTTCTGAAGGCTAAAATGAAAAATCCAAGAGTGAACAAATTTCCCATATAAAGTCTATATTTGCATTCCTTTATCTGATGTCATTTTCCTTGAGGATTCACAAACAGTCAGGGCAAATTACGTATTTTTTTCTTCTTCAACATACAGAGACAGCAAAATGATGTATATATGGCCAGAAATCTGAGGAAGTTATAATTTTTGTGAGCCTAAAATCTTTTGAGTTGGAAGGGACCTCTAAAGATACACAAGCCTTTTGCATTCTTAGTAATAATTTACACTTTTAGACATAACTTCAGCTTTAGATGACCCCATAGAATGCTTTTGGTCTTTAACTGGTACAAAGACATAGGAAAAAATGTGTTATTTTATGCACAGTTTACATAGCCACATCATAAAAAGCAGAAAAATTCCCCTGTGCATTTTGGTATATGGTGATCTAGGCTGGAAACCTATTCTGATGAATTATGCTTATTATAATTGATTGAGCTAATTGATCAATAACACAGACATTCCCTGTAGGTGCATTTTTCTCTGATAATATTTATATTATTACCATTTTCCAGTTCTCAAAAAATAATTATCTTGGTTCTTCTTTGCCTGCCAGAATAGATTGCTTGTCTGACTGACATTAGTTCAAGCAGGTAAGCTGGCTGTTTTCAAAGCTTAACCATACTAAATTTAACCATTAGTCTTATTAGCTTTTCAGAATGAGATGTTCAGTATATCATTCTTAATGTCAATACATATAAACTATTTTTCTGAATTGTACTGCTTTAACAATGTTGCATGGTCACAAAAATCTTTCTTAGCCTTCTCATCAGGGCCATGACTCTCCTAATACATTTAGTGGTCATATTTCCTTGGCTTCCAAGTAGCTTATGAAAGGCTTGATAAAACTTCACACTTCACTTGTCTTTGTTATAGTGAACCTTGTGCTTAGTGGCATCTATACATCTTTGTCAGAGAAACGAGGAAAAAGCCTAAAATAACCTTTCATGAAGAATCAAAAAAGTGCGGACCGGAATATTATATTTAACTCCTTAGATTGTACAATGACTTCCTCAGAAACTGCAAATCATTGCCTTCTTATTTATGAGATTCTACATTACTGAGATATATTTTTTAATAGAATACAATAAAATAAATTTAAAAAAAGTGGAGATCAGCTTCTCTTGGGTTACTTCAAATATCTAATGCAAAGGTGAATGAAATTCCAGGCTTCAAAGGCTGAGAGAAAGCTAAAAACTTTTGAATGATAATCCAGGATTGATCAGATAGTAGTTTATATTTAATGCAGGATAAATTTTGAGTAGTTTTTCTCATGAAATCTCTAATACTTTCTCTTCCTGTTTTGATAAAATGTAGGATATTAAAAAAGATATTTAAAATACAATAGACCTAGTTGATGTGTTAAATCTAACATACTGAAAATAGTTTTGAATTTCAAGGAAGATAACAGTCTGACTCATGACATCAAACTAGTTAACAAGTTAGTGGGAGGCAAACTACTTTATTCAAAGAGAAATGAAGATTAGGAATACATATTGTAAAAGTTCCATATAATAATCTGAAGGAAAAAATCTATATCACTCATTAATTAATGAGTAATAGAATTTCCATGATGTGATATAACACTAAAAGTGCACTAAGGCTATGTTGTGTTTAGTGAGTTGGCTTATAAAGATATCAGCTGGAGCCAAAAAAAAAACCCAGACAAATTTAAGAAAAGTGTTTTTGAGAGCAGCAATTACTTTATATCCTCACAGTGTTCTTTATTCAACAATTCTTTTTTTGTTTCAGTTCAGCAAAATCCTTGAATTAAATTGTGAGTTGGCAGCAATCAAGTACAGTAAAAGTGAAAATGTTGATTGGAGCTTTCACTTACCTGTTCACGCTTTCCATAAAACTGGTCACAATAAACATTCTTCTGAAACATAAGAGAAAATGTGAATACTTATAGCAACAGGAACACTGTGGAACTGGGCAGTCTGATCTTGTGGTTAGCAGCACACGCACCACAGGGATGGAGCTGGATTACCTTTAAGGTTTCTCCCAACCTAAACTGTTGTATAATTCTATGATTCTACGATTGATTGTATGATCCTATGACTGTTCTGAATTTTAATTAAAATAAAACACTTTTCTAAATAATATCCCACATTTGAATGTCACATCTGAAGATTTGCAAGATTTCTTTGTACAGTAAAACTCACATAAGGAATGTTTATGTAGCCATCCTGAAAGCTCTCGGGGAATCACACAGACGTGAACCGGGACAAAAATGTGTCATGTAAGTGATCACAAAAAAAAAAAAAGTTCAGGAAGACTATTAAGTAGAGAAAATCATTGAGCTTCTGTTAATAGTTTGTATGTAGTCCCGTCTTCCAAAAACAAAGTTGAATTCACAGAATCATCAGTATGTAAAGACATTCCAGCCAAAGCTTTGATATGTACTGTTCGACTGCATAAAATAGTGTGATTGACAGAACCCTGCTGTTTTTCAATCCCTATAAGTATTTTTTTTCTTTACCTATATGTATCACCAGGACATTTGAACCAAATAGTGGGATATTTTGATCACTAAAGAGAAAACAATTTCTATTGTTTGATGGAAAGCTCAATTTTACAAGGATACCCAGTGACTCGTCCTATCACTTCACTGCATGCACATCTAAAACACGATTGATTCCGACACATCCGTTACCAGCCAGTTACTGGTGACAGAATCCTATGAATAAAAATCAGAAGCTATTTGTTGGTAGGGACATCACAATACTTTCAAAAGGTGTATGGGTTCAGTCCATGAAATAGATTATTGACTTCTTTCCCAGTGATTGCCAGATAATGAGCAAGAGTTGCCTCATCATAAGACATATTATTTTATACTGGCTTGTTAAACAGAAACAATATTTGATCATGATAAATATTAGTTGGCATGTTTTATTAGTTTTAATGAGGAGCTGTATGTTATACAGTATGTTATATAGTTATATAATTCTAGAGAATTTTGTCCTGACTTGAAAGCATACATACTGCAACAAAAGACTTTTTCCCTTTTATCTGTTGATGTGCTGTTGATGATTTGGTCTAAAATGTGTAGACTGTATTGTTTTGCTCAACTATAATGTATTTATACAGACAAAGCTAGTCACATCAGAGGCTTCATCTGTCATCCACCATTCTTTATGTATTTCCTGGATTTTCTCTCATGTGTAGTCTTTCCAAAGATTAAAGAACTGACTAAGCCAGCTTCTCTATTTTCTGTTCATTATCACAATACTACTGTTGTTTTTTTTATCCTCATAAGAGAAAATATATCTGGGGAAGATATTTATGTGATTTGACTAAACTATAGAAAGAGTATCAAATGAAAAGGTAAGGATAGTATTTACCTGTGTAACTCAGACACTGTGAACAAGTCTGACAGATAACGTATTCTATTTTCAGAAAGAAATAACAATGGTGGAATTGGTTGGTTGTGAAATTTTTTAGTTCACCTAGCAGTTCCATGCTGATACCTTATTTATCAGGTCAAATTCAATTTGGTTAAACTATTAAAAGTTCTACCTTTTCTTCCTCAAATAGTTTTTCATTACTCCATTTCTTAATCATGATGGAGAAAGCCATCTTCCTGCTTGAATTTTAGTTTAAATTCAAGTGCCAATATCTTACTATTTATATTCTCTTTAAATACTATAACTCTTTATCCATCCATAATATAGCCATTTCTCCTGGTCCACAAAGTTAAATTTCTGGTCCATGTTTTCTTCATATCTTCTTATCTGCTTCAATACACCTGATGCACTCAAACTAATCTTATTCAACATGTCAGTTCGTCACTTTGTTACAGTTGATTGTTGTTTTTTTTTTGCTTACACTAATTTAATCTACCAGTTCAGTTTGATCAAGCATAGAGCTTCTCTCCAAATTCAATACATTTCTGAGAGAACAGTTCATGATTTCATGAGTTCATGAGTTTTATTTAAAATTTTATATCAGAATCTTTCATTAATTTTTAAACAATATGCTCCACAATATTTTCAGTCAAATCCTCCATGCTTGAGAGAATCTTTCTGTGTATAGTTGCCATAACTCAACATTATTTTCCTTCTTACAGTAGTTTGACTGTTTCTATCATGTTTTCTGGTTCCCTGTAGCTCTCATTTATCTGAAAGCATCCACTTCTTGCCCTACACTTAGGATGGAATTCTACTTTGTAAGAAATCCTTTTTGCTCACTACAAACAGGTACAATGCCTAGTACAATAGGATCCTGATCCTTAGATTAGTTTGAAATTTTTGGACAATGAGCAAAATTAATAATATGATGACTGGGTGGTGGAAACTGTATCATATAATTTCTACTTTCCACCAGAAAACTAACTAACTAACTGCTAATGGAGTGACCTAAACACTCCAGATTCTGCATGACTTAAATCAAGCAATAGTACGCTAAGAGATGCTTACCAGGGAAATAACAAAAACAGCATATGAATAGAAGCATTTTCCTTTTATATGAAGTTCTGCTCATATGTACTGTCATTTTAATAGCGTGATTTTTTGTTTTACTCTTCCATAAGACTTATTAACAAATTCTTTTGATTATTACAAAAATGATGATGATTCATACATCCTTTCTGTGACCTTCAAAGAGGGCATTTGTCTCTCCTTTTGTACATGATCCACTGAGATCAATTTTCAAAATCCACTGAATCTCAAAAATATTTTAGGTTCTTTTTCCAGGCAAAAGGCTGTGACAGAAGGTAAAAAGGAGCACCCTAGGCAGGTAATTCAGTTACGTGCAAAGAACCACTTTATCTTTCTGAAAAGCAGATAAGGCTCCTAGCAGGAGAGGACCACATACTCAACCAGCCTTATGGGCATATGCTATGTCTCATACCACCAGAAAACGTCTTGATGAAGTGGAATGTGATGTTCTGGTAATTAAAAAGACATTTTAATTAAAGTACATTCCTTCAAGTATAATTTATTTTATGTGAATCTCCCCTGGAAGATGTCTGGTTGATTTAAATGGTGGTGTTGTTTTTGACTTTTTTTCATTCTATTTAGTTTCTCGCATATTGAGATTTAAGTACAGTTAATTATAGTTTATTCTGATCACATCAGCTCTCGCACAGAAATTTGTAGGATGCTCCTTTAGAGCTTCATGAATTTTCCCAAAGCATGAAGCCCTAAATAAACTCTATTCTTTCTGTGAAAATCTCTACAGTACAGAACTTTTGTGTCACTAGATTTACTTTGTTCAGATTTTTATCTGATTTTTTTTTTTAAGTGATACCAACTGTCAATCTATCACCAACTTCCTAGAGATGTTTCTTCTGTTTCCCTAAATTTAGACTACACCTTGTAAACACAACTGAGTTATCCAGGCTCTCAGAGAAAAACTCAAGCACACTGTGGTTATTTTATGGGAAACTTACGAAGACAAGGAAACACATCTCCATACACTGAATTTCTCCAAGTTTTGCAGAGATTATTCAAAGTAAATTTATGGTGGCAAGAATACAATTTCTTACAAGTTTGTTAAAAAGGAATGAAAGACTTTTGAACAGTCTGGTGTACACACCCAAGGCGTTAGGTAGATTGCCATTATATAAGTTGTACACTGGGGTACAATAAGCACAGTATAGTTAATTAGTAAAAATAAATTATTATCTTTCAAAGTGTTGTTGTAACGTCATCTCTAGTAATGTGTGCAATTCAATGTGTCCGCAATATAAGGAGGATATAAAAGGTATTAGAACATCTCCAAAGGATAGCAGCAAAGTTGGTGAAAGGTTTATAGAGTGTGATGTGTGAGAAGTAGTTGAAAATACTTGGTTTGTTCAGCTTAGAGAAGAGGAAATGGAGGACTGACCTCATTGCCCTCCAGGACTTGCTCATTAGGAGATTTATAGAGGGAGATGTTGATCTTTTCTCTTCGGTCACCAGTGATAGGAGGCAACAGAATGGTTAAAGCTTTATAAGCGGAGCTCAGATTGCAGAGTGAGAAAGAGTTCTTCACCAGAGGGTGGTTGAACCCTGGTACAGGTTCCCCATGGCAGTGGTCATAGCCCAAAGAGTTCTAGCATTTGGAAAATGTTCTCAGACATAGAGTTTGAACTTTGAGTAGTACTGTGCGCAGCCAGGACTCAATGATCCTTGTGCACCACTTCCAACTCCAAATATACTATGATGCTGTCATTCTAACATTCTAACATTCAGCATTATATATCCAAATTCTCTGAGAGGAGCAATAATAAAGAAATCCCTTCTGCTAAATGCTTTAGTACCAACTTGTGTTTAACAATTTTTTTTTAGTGCACATTTACAACCATGGGGATGAATGTATTCAGTAATCTCCCACACCACTTTCTTCCATCCTACATACAAGAAAACAAAACACCAAAATCAAAACCAAAACTTGTTATTCTATGATCATTTCCAGAACTTCCAGTGTCTTCCTTTCCCATATAAATCCTGCCAGGCCAAGCTAAGAGTAAAGGCATTGGCTTCTCTCTTGAAAAGCCCTGTTTAGTTCTATTCAATTGTGTATTTTCACAAAGCTTGTGAAAACCTGCTTTCTGCTACACATCTGCTTCTTAAAACCAATTGAAGCCGCCAATTCATTTCAAAAGTTACTGTTGAAAAATAGACCTTTGTATAAGGCTTATATTTGAACGTACATGAACACAAACCCAACATATGGTTACAGTAACTAGATTTATATAGGAAAACAAGCAAATTCAGATTCCTAAATTAAATTAATTATAATTAATAGGAAATAATAACCAATAACTACATATACTATTAATTTTTTGTTTGTTTGTTTGTTTGTTTGTTTTTGAGATACTTAGTCACCAGAAAATAAGCCATATAAGCAAGTGGAGAGATACCACTGAAAAGTGAGAAATACATCCATCATTCCAAGATTTCTAAGGGAAAAAAAAAACAGCATAACAAACAACAACAACAACAACAACAAAAAACAGAACAGACGCAGTTAAACAGAACTTTGGCAATATAATGCTCACCTAAAATGCAGAAGCATAATTAAGTGTAGAAGCAAAATGTATTTCCATAAGTAGATGTTTATAATCATATACAATTGGTATGTCATTATTCACAATACACAAAGAACAAATGAGAACAGAAAGCAATATTAGACTCACAGAATTAAGCTCCTGATTAAGTCCTCATTCAAATAGCTAAGCTTCTCAATCTCCCTCTCTCGTTTCTCAAGTATGGTCATTAAAACTCACTGACAGCATCATATGCAAAGCATTTGTCTCCTGCCTGTTCTCCATAAGAACAATATGAAGCTTAACAAGGGACAGAATGGCTGTAGCCCATCAGATTCAAGGTAAAAAAAATTATCCAAATAACATTAGAGTATCAAGCAAGAGAATACAGTCTTCTCTTCTTAAAAAATAATTGCCTATTTTTCTTTACATTAGAGATAAATTAATCCTTATTTTGCATTGATGTAAACCTGAAGGTGACAGAATACACATTTATAAATTGTGGACTGATCTGGAGTATTCTTCATGTAATTAAAGGTAATAGGAAGTTTCTCTGCATTGTTAAATGAAAATAATACTATATCCCAAGATTACAAAAGGAATCAAGAGAATTTCTTTCTTATCTTTTACTTGATTATTCAACTTTTTTAACTGCCTTCAAGGTATGAAGTTATGCTTCTTGCCACACTGGGCATATATTAATTTCCATAATTTTTTTAAAAAAGATGAATGCAAGAAGCACCACCATCTCACTTTGTTTACTTCTCAGAATATTCCTAAACTGAACTAAAAGTTTTGTTTTCTACTTCAGGAAGGAATTCACAGTAAACAAAACAGGAATATGTTTTCACGTCTCCTAATGCCAAGGGACATGATGACGCATTACTTCAGAGATGCATCTGTCATATTGAGCTACATAAAGAGACATGATAGAATGTGACATGTTGATGAACAGTGTGACACAAACTACATATTTCAATATATCGTTCAAGTCAGAATCATAAGAAGTCCAAGATTTAAAAGGAATAGAGAAAAGGAATAGAGATCTCTGGATTTCAGAGATTTTATTTCTTTTTTATTTCTTTTCTCCTAGTAACCCTAAAGATTGCCTGAAAAATATGTACCTAAACAGTAGTACTCCATTTGCATGTGACTAGCATCTTGTTAGTCACACAGAAAACATAATTATTTTCTTAGTATGAATTTCTAGATGCAAAAAAATGCCCGCCATTACAGGTAGAAAAAAGTAGGAAAGGGATTTTGTTGTTGGTTTGTTATCTTTTGTTTTTACGAATATCAAATCTTGTTCTGGCTCTGTGTATTACCAAGTTGTGAATAATGTAGGCAAAAAAAAAAAGAAGATAATTTATCTCAAGAGAAAATTACAAAAAAATTATAACAGCTGATAGCTGCTGTTTATGAGAAAGTATTTTAGTACAGCAGTTATTGTACTGTATTATTACCAGACTGTGTTATAGTTACAATATATATATAGGAGTTTGTATGTAGTAGCACAATATTGGTTACTTAAACAGAAAGATCTATTCCCTTCTAAATTACTTGTGTAGTGCTCATATGTTGTAAGTAAAGCCACTGGTGAAAGTATATTTGGAGTGAAAATATTTATTATATATAATGTAACTTTAAGAACTACAGCCTTTCTTGTATTTATTTATTTATTAGTAGATTTCATAGTTAAACAATACAGTCGCAGATTGGAATTATAACACACACTGAGATGAAACTCAGAGAGAATGTGAAAAAAAAATAGAAATAGAGGAAAAACAAAGGAACTCCATCCTGAAAGTTGTGAAAGACAATGTTCTCATCTCAGTGTTCATAGGATTTTAAGAGAAGAAAAAGGGCTGGGGAAAAAAATAGAGTATGCCCATAAACTCATGTGTTTAAGTCCTCAGGGATCAAAAAATAGCCACCCTTCATGAATATTTCTCAGGTCTCCTCTCTATGTACAATGGAGTAATGAGGAATGATGAAAATCAGGTCACTGATCACTCAGAGATGCTGAAATTTTCCAGTCTACAATTACTACTTGTATTAAGGCCAAATCCAAGTGTCTATGTAGTCCCAGAAGAACGCCACTATCTACCTTTACTGGTTTCAAACTGAATTGTCTTCCAAAACTGGATCAGTTTAATAATTCAGACAATACTAGAAAATAACAGAGACCACTAAGCAAGCCTTAAGACCCTCATAACAAGAAGAAGATCATATCAAGCCTTTATAATACACTGTTGAAGATATGAAGGCTATAGCCATTGTAAATCACTGATGTCCACACTGATTCCACAACATATGGAAAAGAAATAACTTGCAGGTTTGTTTCTTTTCTCACTTCTCAGTCATCTCTACATGTCAGTTCAGTAGACTCTGCTGCAGGCAGGATGTTTTGGACTGTATTATCAAAACCAATAATTTAAAACAAACGAAGAAAGCACTCCACAAGAATGAAATCATAGCCCATTCGAAGTTACGGGCAAAATTTTACTGAGGACAAAACTTTGTCCATTGTTCAAAACACTTCTAAAGAGGTGCTCTTCAGACAGCTGCAATGATTTCATTCGTTTTCACAATTATAAATACTCACTCAGGTCTCTAACAGTGCATTCTGCTCTGTCCCTTTGCATGATCTTATTAAACATGGTACCATTTTAAGGCAACAGTATACCATCTATACATAAATTCTATTTTCCAATTCATACTAATTATAGGATCAGTGTAAATACAGTTGCAAGTGATATAAGTCAGCAAAGAATGTGGCTCATTCTATAAACAGGAGTGAAATCAGTGAACAGCTTTTGAAATGGTGTTTTTTTTTTGAAGGATAGATATGGTGCCGATGATGACTTTTATAGATCCCCATAATTTACATGGCTTATATGTTTAGGAGGGGGAGAAATAGGCTTCAGCCTATTTGGGGAAGTAAAAAAAAAAGTAGAGCAAAATGTCAATTTTTCAAAAGAGCATCTAGATAGACTGCATTTTAGAGCTATCAACACTATCAGCATTTAAAAGATGAGACGATGAAAGTAAAAATAATGTGATAAAACAATTCACAACTAATATCAGGAAAAATGAAATTTCAACATTGCTGTCATTCTGCTGACTGAGTTGACAAGTTGAGCTGATGCAGGGTTTTTCAAAGCTGTGATTGGCCTGCCAGCATGGATTTGTGTTGTCATGCTGAGGGCCTCTCTAATAGCCCAGAGGTAGCAGGTGGCTGCTGACTTACAGAAACTTGCATCTATTTTATTATTTGCTGGCTCTTTTATCCCTGACAGATTCAAACATAAATAAATTCAATCAAGAACCTTTGCCTTTCTATGATTTCATTTGGTACCTGTAGCCAGCTGCAGCTTATTTCTGAAATAGCATGACAACAACCTCAGTGACGTGGCTAGAAGTAAACAAGATGTTTTATGTCCTAAATGATGATACCTGGGCATCTGAAACATGGAAGGAAAGAAATGTAAGCTTTTTCTTGGATATAATATTGCACTTTAAGACAGAGGCCTTAGCTAAACTTTTCTCGAAAGTAAAAGGGTGAAAAATACAACAATATATTGTTTTGAATAAGAGAAGAGCCAAAGTATTTTGAAAACTGTGCCTACTAAGTAAAGTGGATAAAAGTATGACTTGGTATAAAGTAGTTACACTTTCAGTGCATTCTTGTATTTCCATTCATAATGAACAGGATGAACACGGCTTCCAGTTACTCTATTATCAACACAAGCAGTGGTGAAAAGCTGATATCCTCAAGTACATTGTCTTACATAATTCAGAGGAGATGAAAAGGGTCACCAATTCTTAGAGTCATAGAGGATGACTTGAGTTGGAAGGGACCTTACTGATTGCCTAGTTCCAACCCTCTCCATGGGCAGAGTTGCCACTCACTAGATCAGCCTGTCCAGGGTCCCATCCAACCTGGCACTGAACACTTCCAGGCATGGGGCATCCACAGCTTCTCTGGGCAGCCTGTGCCAGATCCTCACCAATCTGAGTGAACATTTCCCCACAGGCAACTAATCTAAATCTTTCATCTGTTAGTTTAAAAACATTCCTCTTTGTCCAACGACTATTAGATCATGTAGAATGTCAGCCTCCTTCCTGTTTATAAACTTCCCTTACAGAAGGCCACACTGAGGTCTCTCTGGAGCATTCTCTTCTCCAAACTAAACAAGCCTATCTCCCTCAACCTTTCTTCACAGGAGAGGTGCTCCAGCCCCTATCTGGACTCCGTTTCAACAGCTCCACATCCTTCTTGTCCTGAGTGAAGGCCTGGACACAGTACTTCAGATGGGCCTCATGAGAGGACAGTAGAGAGGGACAGTCATCTTCGTCACCTTTCTGGCAACCCCTCTTTTGATGTTTTCTGGGCTGCGAGTGCACATTGCTGGCTCATAACCTGCTATTTGTTCAACAGGACATCCAAGTCCTTCTCCATAGAGAAGGACTGCTCGATTTGCGAAGTTTGCTCAATTGCTAACCTTGAGTTTATCTCTGAATGCAAATGCTTCAGGTCTCTTAGTGGGTGTTGCACATCTCTGAGGTTCAAGTTACTCTGCCACATGCTGTCTGAAGAAAAATGAGGCCTGCAGAAAAGTTATGTGCCTATAAAATGTGTGTGTGCAGGCTCTGTTTCATGATAATTTAATTAATACTAGCAACCCATTTTCATGAATCATTTCAATGTAAAGCTGAGAGTTGCCCAAGGTCAGTATTACTTGTACTTTGTAGAGGTAAATGAGCTTCAATAAAGAGAAAATATTTATTGATAAATATTGATACTGTACACTTGTGAATTTTCTTTCCCTTGTCTTTTTCACAGAGATTTTTGAGAAATCTATTTCCAGCAGTATTTGTTTCTGACTTTTGAATCAAGGCAAATTTCTCCTTCTCTTTCCATTTATATTTCACTTGAATTATAGTGTTATATATACATAAAGCAAAAGCATATCTTTCAGGAAACATTTACTCAGTGAGACAATCACTGTTCCACCATTTGTCTGAACTGAAAGGCTTTTAAGCAGTTTTCATGTTCTGGGAAGGAGCATTTTTGATGAAATGGTTTTGTTAGCTTTTATACAGGTAGCTCTATCCCAAATTCCTATTCAATTATTTGATCATATTGTTGAATTGCTTCTCTCTTCCTTCACTGGAAAGCAATAAATATATAGTACAAACTCAAATGACCCTGGACATTCCCAGCTCCATCTCACTTCTTCCTGCCCTAGTCTTCCCTTTCTCCCTCTGTACTTCTGCAAAATGTAGGAATGATATTAACACATTTAGATTGTTGCAATACATTTTCATTCAGCAGTATATTTTCCCATTTTTCTCAAAGGGAAGCTCAGCAGATAAGGAAAAATGTAGCAGCACAAACCAGCAGAAGTCAAAGCATTTGTCAAAGGGCAAAAAATATGAGTTTTGTAAAGTCAGTTAATAAACAACAACCAGAACAGAAAAAAAAAATATCGTGTTCAGTGGTCCAGTGATTGGGGTTTGTCATGGTTTTATGATTTTTGGTTATCAGTATTCCACATCATAACATCACGTAGTGCACTGGGAGTTTAACTGTTAATGCTCAAGTTCTGGGTACCTGGAAGAGAAGAAGAACTACATTCCCCAGGGGGCTTTGTGGTCAGTTTGTGGAGATGTAACTCCTGGCAAGGTCACCTGATGAGCTCTTCTGCATCCGCTCTTCTTCGTCAGCTCTTTTCCGTCTCCCTGCTGCTCAACTGGACTGCGATCTCACTTCAGTGTTATGGTGAGGCCTATCCACTTTTCAAACATTCTCTGTCATTATATTTGATTTATTAGCTTCAATTCTAATTATATTGTATTATGGTGTGTTATCTTGCATTTCAATACTATATTTAGTAAATTAATTTGTTTCTCCTCAGATCATTGTCACTGTTTTTAATTATTTTGGAGTCCCCTGTTTCCCTTTTTCTGGAGGCATGG
This sequence comes from Tetrao urogallus, assembly GCF_951394365.1. Lineage (NCBI taxonomy): Eukaryota > Metazoa > Chordata > Aves > Galliformes > Phasianidae > Tetrao > Tetrao urogallus. Next base: position 72,655,715 of record NC_136814.1, on the reverse strand, counting down.
ATTTTGAGAAATCCCTCCACCCCGCTAGTCACAGAACTGGGCCAAACCAGCCCATAAACCATCGACAGGGTTCAATTGCAAAAAGTCCCCAAAATTGTTTTTCTCTGTTTTTTTGTATCTTAAAAATTAGCTAAATCTTTATTATATTTGTTACCTACTTAAATGCACTCATCATTGTTTATATGCTTGCTGTGGTCAAAATATTTGTAAGGTTCAGTACATAAAATATTTTGCCATATCATTTTTCTATAGTTATTTTCATCAGTTTGTAGTGAAGACTGAGAAATTTTTGCAGTCTGCAGACGTTTACACTGTGATGTTCCACCATTCAGCTCAAGTCAGCATTTCTTTATGCAGTTAAATCTTGCTGCATCAAAAATAAAGTTTTATACAATCCTGATTTAAACAGTAGAATCTCATAGATGAATAACTGATGTCTGGCAAATTACAAATTTAAGTGCCTTCTACTATGAATGCACTCAGGTGTCTGTGTGTAACCCTAGCAGTGTGTATGTGTGTGTTTACTCATATTGAAACTTTCAGTCTTAACTAGAGGTGGAATAAAATAAAAAATAATAAAAGTATGGAGTAATGAAGGCCTTGATATGGTAACTTCTATTATTTTCTCTAAAAAAAAAATAATAATAACAATAATAATAAGAAGAAAAAATAATGAAAATGTGTTTCCAAGTTGAACTCACTAAAACAATATACAGAGGAGAATAAGGCCATAAGGAGATTTGAAATAAGAAAGGATGATTGAATGTAAAAGGAAATACATTCTTTGTAATCTTTACACAAAGAGTGTAATAACAAAAAGGTATAAAGTCAGTGATAAATATTTCCTGGATGTGTGTGAAATTCAATGATCTAAGTACCACCCTCCCTCCTTCCAACCACTGGTAAGTAAATGTTCATTTTATTTATTGTGTGTGTGTGTGTGTGTGTGTGTGTTAATGATGTGACCTAGCAGGTACAGGGTCCAGGAGAAGCAGATCCACCTCTAGACTGACACTGGGTGAAAATTTATATACACAGTAAATGGAAGCATACAGTGGCACAAATACTTAAGTTCAGACAATTGAAACTTAATTTAGGATCCAGGGACAGACTGTTGAATAGACAGGTCTATGCTTTTATTTTTCATGTGTAATTTCTCCACTAAAAAAGTCCTGGGAAGACCAGGATTCCACTGCTTATACTCGGATGCACGTCTTCCTTCAAATCTATCTCCCTGAGCAGAGAGGAATAGCAATTATTAGTGAATTAGTAAACAACTATGTTGTGCACTACATCTTCTAGATGCGTAAATTCCTCTTCCTATTTAGACATCTGATTAATTTCTCAAATAAATAAATAAATAAATAGATTGAAATGCCAAAACTGACTGATGAAATCAGCAATTCAGTATAGCTAGGGAAGCGTACATGAACAAAAATAATCAGCTGAGAAATATATGGGAAAGTGGGATTTCATTGGTTTAAAGAGAAGACTCAGAGTGGAAACTTAACTAAGTGTAGTCATGTACTCACGTAAGTATTTTTTCCAGTTCTTTTGTAATGGAAAAGATAATCTCACCAACATTGTATCAGAACATATGGTTGCTAAAGAACATCCATTTGATGTTATATTTTAAGTTATATCACTGGGTAAATTTTTTCACATTTTTTTGAGGAAAAGATACCTGAAAGCTTTGTTGGTGAAATTCTTCAGGTAGAAATTCCAAGCAGATATATCTCTCAAACCAATTTCAGTGCTTCAAATCCATTTTTAGTTTGAAAGATTTTATATCATAATGATCTTCTAAGAGTTAACTTTAATACATGCCCAGAAGATGAAACAATGTGGCTTGTACCTATAAAGCCTACATTTAGCCTATTTGTATATGAATGATTGCCTCGCTAAATGTTTTTTATCAGAGTCCAATGGCTCTCTATCTTCTGAACTTCCAAAAAAGCTTGCCACATTTGATATTAAATATTTAGAACTGAAAAAAAATTAGACTTAAAAAACACTACTGAACAGTAAATACAGGTTTCAAGTTGTTCAGAAGAAAAGCCACACGCTATGAGTCAGACTGTGTGTACAATGTTTTAATTTCTCTAATAAGACAGCATAATGGTCCATTATTGTTTTCTACATGCCACCTTACTGCACTCTTTGAACAAATTTTCTGTCAAATTTTCTTTTAGTTCAATATATTACATTTGTATTGACCCTAGGCCTTTTCAAAACATTATGTTAGAGAAACATTGAAGTGCTTCACTGAAAGTGCTCAAAGCCATTTAGAACCTTCCAGTAAACATGCAGTTATTTTTCTGTCCATTAGAGATATTATGTGGAAATGTATGACTATAGATATGAATATTTAGATGTATACATAGGCACATATTTATAACTATACATTTATATATATATATTCACACATATGCACTAACAGATAAACTGTAGAAATCTAAGAATTTATTAGAAACATGCCAGATATACAAAAGCACAATAAAAAATCACAGGAATGCATATGGGTTAATTAGATTAATTTTTGGAAAGCATCAAGCAGCAAATATTATCGCACTGCAGCACACGTATGTGTTTTCCAGAAAATGTAGGAATGCCAAGTAGAGGTGAGATCTGACTTCTCAGTAGTAAACAAGAAAGACTGAGCAGACATACACTGCAAAGAACCTTGAGTATAAAAATAAGTAATCTCCATTTGGTTTGTTAGAAGCAGAATTAATAGAAAGATGCATATAGAATACCATCATTACCAAAGCAATGAACTATGAAAACGATATTTTGCTGAAGCGTTTTGAATATGATGAGAACCTGAATGAAAGCTTTATTAGTGTAGCTTCATAGGAAAAGATACACCTTGGTGTAAGTTATGAGATGTCCTGAAAGTTAGTTGTAGCCTCAATCTGACAATAAGGAAGAGGAAGAACGAGGTGATGTTTTTCATTTGTTTGTTTTGTTTTTAAATCAATAAAAACTTTTTTTTTTTTCAATCTTAAGTTCGTATTTTGTGAAATCATTGCAGTACTCAAGGAGACAGAACTTCATTTAAACAGGAGGAGACAAATCTTTAAAGCTGCTCTCAATCTGCCAATGGTGATCCATCCAAAGGCAAAAGATAGAAAGAATGGTGGATTCTTTTGTCTGCTATAAATTACAAGAAAAAAAAGCACCACATTGTGATGTTTGGAGGACATCCTTAGGAAATGGCAGAGGAAAATTAAAAAATTATGTTAGTTAGCCTGAATGAAAGTTATCCTAAAATGACTCTGGGAGAGTTCTGTAAGTGTACTGAAGAGACAGAATGATTACAAAATTCTAAAATATCTGGATTTTGCAGTCAAATAAACCCATATATCTAGGTCTATATGAAATGTTTTCTTAAGATAAATACAACTGTAGAAAAATGAGGTACTTATATGTAGAGGATTGGAAAGCAATGTTCTAAACACTTTTTAAAGGCACAATGGTCAATTAAATATATGTAGGGTGTTATGAGTGTCAAAAAAACTAACACCAAAGCTACCTAAGAGATTTGAACTCCTGTTTCCTGTTTGTTTTAAAGCCAGTTGTTGTTGTCCAAAAGTCAGATTCATTACCTGGCATGCAGTAAGCCAATCTCATACACAGAGACAAGATACTGAGTTATTGCAAAGTTTGGGTGCTAGGTGGTGTTCCACAAAGCTAACATATCCCAGGATTTTCATGATACTTTTTAAATGGATATTTTTATCATTTTACCATTATTTCACTACAGCATCCAGCCTACAATGTGTCATTTAAAGATAGGAATAATCTCCCTACCTGCAGTCTGGCTAGACGTTAACTAACTACATGTTTTTTTCAAAATGTTCCTATCTTCAAAGACAAGTTTATTAGTTGCACTGTGATTAAGAGTTTCTCTTTAGTCACTTTAGCAGTTCCAGGGATGGTCATTCTTACTTAGATAACACATTTGCTGTGTTTAGATTCATATATGTAAGGATATATGTACAAAGATTTGTACAAAGATAATTTTTTACTGACAACTGTCAGTTAAACTTTCATTTTTAAGGATGGTCGTATATGAATCAGCACATCAAGATGTCACTTCTGTACAGCTTTGTCACATATAGCCACTGTATTATCTTTCATTTTTATTCCTTGTACTTGTCACATAATGGCCTGCTAACATACTAAATATTGTTACCATTGCCTTAGACTCCTTGAGACGATAATTAAGTGATGGGAAAGTTTCTTATCAATGTTTACATAATTTTAAAATGGTGACACATAAAGGACTTTCTTGTTGCGCAAAATAACAGAAAACAACTCTGAGTGCCAGAGTTGCTCTTTAGGACCAGAAATATTGGTGAGTTCTAAATGTAAAACTATTAACTGGATGATCCTTGATCCCTGACAAGAGCTGCCATCCACAGCCCAGTCACTGCCTCCTCATCTCCCTGTGAGAACCACAATCCTAAGAAGATTACATTACACAAATAACAATCAGTTTGAATAGAGGACAAACCTGAAGAGAGTCCATTAAACCTTTCACATAATTACAAGCCTCATTGTTTTGCAGATGAGCAACATAAAGTACAACATATGCATGAGGCTGCTTACTCTGGACAGCAGTGATTTCAACTATCTGAGCCTAGTTGATTGCCGGTAAATGAATAAATAACCTTGAAGTAATCCTTCGTTTCTGCTGGAAAGGTGTCTTGCTTAAATACCAGACAATGAAAAAATGTCCAGATACCCTTTATCATATTTTTGCTTCTCTGTTTTCTATATACTACATCGTAATTGCTATGGTCATTGTTTTTTTTTTCCATCTGCTCATACTAAAATACAAAATTGGCATTTTGGAGGGAGTCTTATTAAACTGGAAATAAATAAATAGGACTAAGTAGTCTTCATACAGTATCTGATTTCAGTCACAGGTCTTATCTAGAGAAAATATTTTTCATAGGGACGCGATGTCCTGAAGTTATCAGTTTCTATGGCTGTATGTCACAACAAGTGGATAAAAGGTGATTTATTCAAAACTTAACTGGCTGGTTTATCTTTGCAATGTGCTCCTACAAAAGCTATTTTTCATTTTCTGTGCTGGGTGACTGTTGTTCATATTTCACTTATGCATATTTAATAGTAATTTTCATGTAATGATTTTTTCCAGTATTATTTTCCTCAAATGTCAAAAAGCTGACTTGCTTATTTGATTTTTGAGCTATTGCAATAATAGTAAAGAGCTCTAATTTTAGATTAGAACATCAGTACACTACCATACTAGGTGTCTCATTGAACTACAAGTCATGCACATCTAATTAATTGCTCACTTAGCCAATCATTACTGTTAGAATTCTTCCTTAAAGAAAGAGGCAGAACAACAGAAAAATAGGTATTTCTCTACTTGACCCATAAGAATATACTATAAACTCACTTTTACATTGATATTTTAACAAAGGATTGCACAATATTTTTTCCACTCTGAAGTGCAAGCAAAATCAGTGATAAATCAACAGATTCTTGATATACTACAATGTGGAAGATAATGATATGCATTAGTTTTCATTTATCTGATCATTTAGGAATGTGTTAATTTAACAGATGTTTGTTAGTTTGTTTTTAAACATGCATTAATCTAGTAAAGATCCAATCTAGTAAAGATCCAATCCCAACTAGCATTTTTTCTTAACTAGTATCTTGTAATTATATATCTTTCTTGCCTGATGTCCTGGTTTCTTCAGCTGAGCCAGTATTAACAGCAGACCAGTGTTTCTGTTGCGGAAGCACAGCGAGGGTCAATCCAAACCAAAGGCTGCCTTTAGTGAACAGTGACAGCATGCAGACATATCCAGGACTGCTGGCCTAAATTAGGCAAGGGGTTATGCCATACCATGTGACAACTTCCAGAAAGCTATAAAAGGGTGGAAAATTGGCCAGGTGTTGGTCAGCAGCTACTGTGCAATTTCATTGTGAATATATACATTGTATACACACATGTAGGTATAATTGTATTTTTATCTTTTTTTTTTATTATTATTTTTCTGTCTTAGTAAATAATTATTTCAACCCATAAGTTATGTTTTGTTTCCAGCTCTTTTCTTCATTCCGCTTTGCGGGGAGTGAGCAAACAACTGTGTGGTGCTTAGCTACTTGCAGGGTTAAACCACAGCACCTGAAGGATATCAGACTTTTGGACTGGATCTGCATATTCTTAAATTTGACTGAAGATGTATTAGGTTTGAATTTAATTCTAACAAATTTAGGCTCTCTTCATGCAGCTCTCTAAGAAGAATACAAATAATCTCTCCCAATTTAGTATCATCTGCAGACTTACTTATTGTGCATTTGAGTCCTGCATCTATATTGATGATAAAAATCTTAAAGAGAACTTGTTCTAAAATAGACACCTGAAGGAAACTGCTAATGACTGGCCACTAGACCATTTGTTATAACCCTCTAAGCCCAACCCATTAGTCATTTGCTCTGCCATGACATTATGTTTTTGTCAAACTGCATATGCTGGATATTTTATCCATGATGATATTATGACAAATAGTAGCAAAACCTTTGCTTTGCTATTTCATTCAAAAAGGTTACATCAGCTGACTTATCTTGGTACACTAGTTGGATAACCATCTCATATAAAGAAATTTAATTCACTAAGCAAGACTTCCCCTATCTTGAACTCATGCCTATGACCAGTGGCTGTGTTGACTTCAAGTATTTTTCAATAACTCTCAGAATAAATTTCTCCACAATTTTACAAGACACAAAAGTGACACTTTTAGGCCTGTTTTTGCATTTCTTTAAAACTGGGACAATGTTTGCCATTTTGCATAAGGATTCCCACTAGTAATTCTAGATTCAGGATCCTATGCTTCCTACAAGTGAAATGAGATGTGAATGAGGCTCACTGTGTATGTTTAACCAAAAGGGAAAGAGTAGTCTTACACTGAGTATGCATATCAAATTCTTCACAGATGGTGAACTTTTACATACTAACTTATTATTGTACTTCAGTTACTTAAATGCCAAGAGGTAATGGTGGGTGAAACTGGAAAGGGTGTCTGGTTCAGTTAAAATTTTCTAAGAGTGCTGTGATACTTAATGAAAGCAAAGAGTCAAACCCCAGAACCATGGAGCTGAGTTTCAAAAGAAAATATTAATAAATCTTTTTTTCATAGAATCATAGAATCATAGAATTACTCAGGTTGGAAAAGAACTTAATGATCATCGAGTCCAACCATAACCTAATCATACTACCCTCATTCTGACCTTTCTTAACTTTTTATTGAGGGGGACAGGTAGGTTACCACTGGTTTTTGAGGCCTTCAACATGCAATGCAAGAGAAAATAAAAAAGCCTCTGTGGGGCACATTTGTGCTCCTGTGAACTAAGGCAGAATGTTGTGATGTGAATTCAACAAAAAGAAAGCTCATACACATTCCACTGAAAATCTACCTCAACCAATATCTGGTAAATCAAACCAACAACCTACAGAAATTATGCAACTGGAGACTAAGTAGGTTTTGTGTATATACTCTCTACCTATCCATTTAACCGTCCTCATTAGGAAGAGATACATACGCATTAGCATGAAAACTTGCAGAGCTCAAGTCTCTTCTGCAATGGTAGGAAAACCAGGTGATTATCATATGTCTTTTTTGCATCTATATGCATCCAAACTAAAGAGTTACAAGGAATACAGAAAATCTTAAAAGAAAAGCTCCAAAATAATGTATTGTGAACTTCCTCATCTTTCAAAATGTATGCTAGTACATTATTCATCCCTGGTCACATACCTTTAACACTGATATTTATTTTTTTTCCTGAAGAATGGGAGCAAAGAAATAATAGCATGAATTAATGTAGTTTCGATGTGTCATGAACAAAATGTAACAAGAAAATATCTTAGGCAAGCATATAGATAGACAGAAAGCGGTTGACTCAATTTAGTTCTCCTCCAACATTTCTCATATATCTGTTTAATTCCCTTCCTGTACTCTGAAAGGAGGTTAAAATTCTTCCATGGTTCTAATCACAAACCTTACATCTTTTCTCATGAAACTATCAAATTATATTCCATCAGTCCTTGTGGATCTATTCACTTTCTCTCATACTTGTATAATTCAGTGTGAGTAGGCAAACTGCTTATAAAAAGCTTGGGATTAGAAGTGAGGATCTGTTGCAGTTTATCGGTCAAAAGCAAGTGGAATTACTCTCTGAGGAGTTGAAGGAAGCCTATGTGAAATCTGTCTATATTTTACTTGGGTCCTTTGGGCCCCATTAGTCCTTTACTTTCATTATCCTAAGCACCGATTCATTTCACTTACTCTCACCTTCCCCTATGGCCATATTACTCACAATATCATGATGTAATAATTTTATTGCTTTGTTTTTTCCCCATAAAAATTTATTGACATCATAAATAAAATATAATTTCTAATGTATTTGCAACAATTATTGTGCTCTTACCCATACAAATATCAACCAAATGCCTATTGCATAAGTATTTTTCATGATGAGAAGTCCTAGAAATAAAATAATTGTAACACCGATGATTCCATAATAAATACTACTCCCAATGTAAATCAATCAAATATTGGCTTAGTTAGGAATAGTCACTTTTTCACTGTGTGATTTTGTTTCATTAAAAAAATTAATGCACTTAATATTAGATGCAATGGTTAGCATGCTGAATACTTCAGGCAGTGGTGTGCCTTTCCAGTTGTGTTTTTGAGGCAATATTTAGGCACAGGCAGACTAATTTTCTTTTGCTATGTGTTACCTTGAAGTTTCCAGATATTCTTGCATACCTGAGCATTACACACTGCATGTATAGAGAGCTTTCTTCTTGCCTCTCAGGCGGTTCCTTTATGTTTTCATAAATAACAGACTGTATTCATTATATGAATGTTCACTGTTACTCCAGTTACCGTTAAGTTACAGTAATGATTGCACACATTAGATATATAAGTTAATCAGAGCACTTCAAGTCAGAAGTTCTGGGGAGGAGTGGTTCGCCAAATGCCAAAGTGAATGAACAGAAACTTTCACTCTGTTCTTGATGGGTTCCTATTTGCAAGATCCTTCTTTATATACTTCCTAGTGATCCTTGTCTTGCTTTGTGAATTTATAACTACTTTCCTTTCTTAGATTTCTTACATGTCCAATATAGTAAAGGCTGTAATGTCCATGTCAGATTAAAGCAAGTTTTTATTCTTACAGAAAAGAATGTGAAAATGTTGGGTTTACTTCCTCCACCAGAAAGACAACAGTTATCCTGTCTACCTGATGAGGAGAGGAGAGGAGAGGAGAGGAGAGGAGAGGAGAGGAGAGGAGAGGAGAGGAGAGGAGAGGAGAGGAGAGGAGAGGAGAGGAGAGGAGAGGAGAGGAGAGGAGAGGAGAGGAGAGGAGAGGAGAGGAGAGGAGAGGAGAGGAGAGGAGAGGAGAGGAGAGGAGAGGAGAGGAGAGGAGAGGAGAGGAGAGGAGAGGAGAGGAGAGGAGAGGAGAGGAGAGAAAAATGGGAATTTCTTTAGTATGCAAATGCAAAAGCATCAAAGCAAATTCTTTGATATTTGGAATCCATTTCTCATATCATTTTCTCATTTTTGAAAATTGTTGAAAGTATTTGCCTCACATAACCTTCAACTGATTAAATAAATATTCAATAGCAGAAAAAATATTATTGAAAAATTCTTCTTTTCATGCCCAACTACATTCAGTGTGTGAACAAAACATTTTTACAAAACCATCTATGATTTCATTCTATACCTGACCTTTCGGTTTAACAGCCAGCTCAGTTCCTCATGAAAACAGTTTTAATGCTCTTTTCAGGCTTACATTTTCTTGTAGGTCCATTGAAAGCATTCCGTTGATCAGTAAAAGTTCACAAAGCCCATCTCATTAATGCCTATTATCTCTCAGTGGCTAGCTGTCAGTATTCTTTATTATGCTCTGCTTCTGGATGATCAAAGTGCTGGTAGGCAAAACTTATAATCTTAGATTCTTGATCCACAAGTACTATGTTCAGGCATGAATTTAAGTCTCATGTAAGAAAAAGATATTAAATTTTAAATCTTCTAATTTCCAAATGTTTGAACTGATATGATGTTCTAAAATGGATCTGTTTTCATTAGTAGATCCTATGCTTTTGGGAGCACTATGAAAATCTTAAAACAGGAAAGCACGATATTCAAATTTGTCCTTCTTCGAAGTGGAAGAATTTGTTTAAAAAATCCTTTTAGATGTCATGCTATTTTGTCTCTGTAAAGCAAGAAAGAATAAAAACTGAATTCACGTTTCCATAATTCACATTCTTCCTTTAACCTGAAACTTGACAATATCCATTAGAGTATCAGAATTATGAATTAGTACATGCAGTATTATTAACTTTTCCAATAGCAATAACAAAATGCAACAAATCACTGTAATGACATTTTGGAGAAACCTATAAAGAAATAAGGAGAGAATGTAAATCTACTATGACACCAAAGCACACTTATCAGTCTTTATCAGTTTGGGCTCCATCTAAAAGCCAATTAGGGTCAAATAGGGACAAATATTCATCTAGATCATACTGGGTAGCAATTGCTATTAGGGCATCATTGTATCTAACTATATCTTCTTAACTGATTTAGAGTAATCTGAAGTATTGTTTGGATTTGTTTGCTTTGACAGTTTCAGTATCTTGTTCCCTTTCTGATGACTATGAAAAATAAGAGTATTTTAGAACTGACCAAGCAAAGTTACTTATAAAAAGCTGTATTTAAAAAACAAACAAACAAAAAAGCAAAACAAACAAAAAAAAACTTCCCGTAAAAATCCCAATGGATGATACCTTTGAATGTATGTGAAATCCCACATCCTGTATTGTAAGCCAGATAGAAAAAATTACAAGCAAAAACAATACTTCTGAACTTGGAATGTTAACTAAGAAAAAGATCATACGGAAGAGTTACAAGTAAGCACATTATTAAGGGAATGCAACGATTTTAGTATTAAAGCTATGAAATAAAGGTCAGGACCTTTTGTACTTAAAATCAATTAATGAGGATGTATTGTTCACCTTGTAAGGGCTATTTTAAGGTCTAATACCATTGTTGTTTTTGTTTGCATGTTTGTTTGTTTGTTTGTTTGTTTTGTACAATAAATAAGGATTTATGTAGTGTAACAAAATACTGCTAGATTTGCTTCAAAAGTAAAGAGAACTGGAGTAAAAAGAAAGAAAAATGAATCCTGTACACAAACAGTTTTGTGCTAAAATATCTCAGATTAGTTTACACTTCTGTATCTATTTCTATAGACTACAGAGCAGATGGATTTCCAAGTTTGAACAAGAAGTCTCCAAAAGGATTAGATCGAAAATTTAGAATTTATGCTAGAATTTATCTTGCACTTTTGTATAAACCTTGTATAGCTGGTAAAGATGAGCATGAGAGCAATGTACTAAGTCTTGACCCAGTGATCCAGGTTATAGTTTTTCTAGCACTTGGGAACAGTGATTTTGTACTACAGTCATTCTTTCCATCTAGCTTCAGTCATCTAAAATAAATGTACGGTCTAAAGATGAGAGATGGGCATCCATTATTTAGATCAAAATCAGTTAATCAGACTGGTCTAGACATTAACAGATGAAATATTAATAACAATAAAGATATTATATCAATTTGTGCTGTAATTTATATACAAAAAAATATTTCAAAAGCCCACTATATGCTTAGGATGTCAAAAATCCTTGCTGCCATGTTTACACTACCTGATATAGATAATCAAAAGCTAGTTTGTCTTTTTCTCTCCTAGAACCAGTGGCTAGTATTAGCCAAGGAAGAGACCCTTAGAGACTCAAAACTTTCCAACTTCTATTTCTAATTTTATCCTGTTCAGGTCTCCACTAAGAGCCACATACCAACTTTTAAAGAAGCAGGGGCTAAAAAACAGAATAGCCAGTTTTACTTGTAATATTTTCTTTTCATATATTTCAGCATGGAGGTGTCCCAAATTAGGAAAGGTTTTATTTATTTTGTTTCTGTGTATGACTAACCATTAGCGTTACAGTTGATTGATAATGGTTTATTGAAAGTCTTGATTTTCATCCAGTAGGTATCTATCACCTGAATGGAACAAAATCCACGAAAGTAAATGCTCTAAATAAAGAACTAAGCTAACTACAAGGAAATGCTCATTATGTAAACCTATTTTAATGTCCATTCAATGAAAGTTATGTGTATTATGTATATTAACCAACATTAGCTTTAGCTCTTTCTGTATCTCAGTCAAGTGAAAATCACGTTTGAATTTGCGCAGTTATGAATCCAATTGTATGAAGTTTGCAATGAAATCACTTCACTGGGCTTCTGGTCAGCTCAAATAAAAAGTGAAGGCACTTAACTTTATATTCAATATGCCATGTAAATATTTCTAAATATAATTAGATGATGTGACTGGCTGCAGAGGTGCATTGATAAGAGAAGAGAGAATGGCCTCAAGTTGCACTAGGGGAGGTTCAGGTTGGGTATTAAGGAAAACTTCTCTGAAAGAGTAGTCAGCACTAGAATGGACTGCCAAGGGAGGTGGTAAAGTCACTGTCCCTGGAAGTGTTCAACATGTAGATGTGGTACTTAAGGACATGGTTTAGTGGGCAATGTTGGTGGTAGGTGAACAGTTGGACTACATATCTTAGAGGTCTTTTCCAAGCTTAATGATTCTGTGATTCTATAATCACTCCTCCACTAATGATTCACAGTCATGAGATATTCCTGATATTAGTCAACTAAGCCAGCCACTTCTTACACAAGAACAAAATCAAAAAGTGTCACTGTCTTTTCTGTATAACTCTCATTTTACGGGACTGATAGAGCTCTTCCATTGTGCATAGAGCTAATAAATACTTGCTAGGTCAGATAAAGGTGGTGGAGCAAGAACAGCTCTGCACTGTGACAGATAGCAACCAGTGAGATTAAGTTGGCACTTTTTCTAGCTTTCCTTCAGGTTAGAGAACTAACATGAACATTAAATGGTCCTTACAGTGGAAGATCACTTGCTTCACCTGTGAATTCATTGAGTGATTATCTAACTTAAATGGAATCATTGGTCTGGAAGAGACCTTAAAAATCATCTAGATCCTATCTCACTGCTATGGTCCTTACAGTAGATCAGATTGTTCTGTCTCCTTCCAATTGCAATTGTTACACTTCATATTTCATATTTCATATTTCTATGAAGTATGACAATTGCATTTGGAGACTATAGAGTATCTTGTGATATTTGTGGCCCTTAGAGAACCTTCCTCAGAAGTGGGAGATATGTAAAGCTCCAAAAGGACTGTGGCTTCCATCCACATTTTCTGCAACACTTTTCAGAATGCCTTTGGGCTATTTTTGACTGAGAAGTTAGGTAACAGAAGGCCCACTTATAGAATCTCAACAAATGGAATGTATGAGGAGATCTCCCAAATGCTTTCTACTGTCCAGAATTAGGACAGTAATCTTCCTTCTCCATGTGCAGTTAAGTGATTGTATTTTTAAAATAGAATGTATTTTGGGGCAGTTTTTTAAGAGTTTTAAAACTTGGACCTAAATACCTAAATATCTGAACTACAAAACTTAGATAGAAAGGGTTTTGAAATTTAAAGTCAAGTACCGCTTATCTAACTTTTGACATTTATATCTAAGCATTATGTCTAATTTAGTTCTCTTCAGATGCCCTTGTGAAGAGAAATGGAAACTATCAAACAGAGCTCCTAAAAATAGTACTGAAATGTTTGCGATCATGAGTCAACAAAATGCAACATAAAATAATCTGTATAGAAAATAATATTTTAATAAAAAGTACTCAGAAATCTATTGAACCATAATGTTTTTCCACAATAACTATGTTCTTTGTACTGCATATGTTTTAACTCTCTTAAAGTACAATATGCTATATCTACTTTTTTCTAATTGTAGGTAATGTAGCATGCTTTACCATTATTTTCCTGTAAGCCTTTGAGCAGCTTATCTGTCATTTGTTATTTGGGCAGTAAATATTCTGAAGCTGAAGAAATACTTTTGAGGTTATATCAACTCCTGATGTTAAAGAGACATTGACAAAGAGGCCAGTGGCATTAGGTGGCAGAAAAAGAAATAATAAAAAAAGCCAACCAGGCAACCAAAAAATACCTCAATCAAAAACAAACAAACTAAATAATAAGAACAGAACAACTACTGTGAAAAATATTGGCCACCAAAATGAATTTCATTCATCTTTCTATTGGAGGAGAACTGTGACTATAGTGTGAAATTCTCACATTTTTTTTTGGAAGGACTCAGTTCAGATAACAGGCAACTAATGCTGAGAACATTCTGGCAATAAATTTCCTGTGGCACCTCCTAGAGATATTAGATTTTTTTTTTTTTTTTAAAGAAAACCAATAGAGATATGTAATGAAGTAGCCGACATCCAATCAGATCATAATTATTAAATATTTGAGATATTCTGAATAACCAAAAAAATGGGATAAAATATAAACACGTTACTAAGAATGCCTTATTCAGGTAAGAAAAAACAAATATTCTATTTTCACTTGTGCTTCTGGGTAGCATTTCAATACAAGTGCTTTTTTTTGTAATTGCAGAGAAATAGATTATATTCAGATTTTCATTCCAAATTAAACAATACTATCCTTCAGAGGCACTGGATTCTAAAAGCTGTTTTTGTTAGTATGCCGACGTTTCTCCAAAGTAGCTTTGCTACTTGTGACTTGCTTACTCTTTGAATAAATAACCAAGACTGTGCTGTGCAACTAAATTCTTCCATGCTTTCTTATAACAAAGAAGATCAGAAAACTTCTGTCACTCAGTTATACTTGTTACATATAGTTGATTTGAACTCATGTCCAGAAATGTACTTGTATTCTGCAACACTGCTCCACCAAGCAGGCTTCTGGGATTTAATTTGTATCTTTGAGTTGCAGTCACCCTTATGGTACATTCTTCTCTCTTAGAGAAGGATACTAGGACTGTTGTTTTATTTTCAGAATATATTTAGGAGAGATATACCTCCCACCATTCTATTAATATTCTCATCTACTTCAAAAAGGCTAAATTATTTGCAAAGGTGTTAGAAGCTGTATTTTTAGTGACAGCTTATGTCTTCTTGGCACATTCCTGGTATAGCAGTGTTGGCAGGCCTCATGTTGCAGAATCTCCTGATCTGTCACATATGAAAGCTTTTTCTGGATATCCAACTACTTAAAATACTTTTAAAGAGTGTCAGGCTCACAAGTGGAGATATTTCTTTAGTTTGGATTTAAATTCTGAGAAACTAAATCAGAAAAGGCAAAGTTCTAAAGGTCCTTCTCCAATCAGACATCTGCACTACTTCAAATCATATTGGACAAAATAAATAGCTCGCTGATTCTGATTTCATGCAGTGGCAAATGTCTAAAATGTATATTTAAATGAAAGTAATAAAACCTAACATCAATTGACAGTTTTGATAGCAGAGATAAATGCCGTGGTATTCAGATAGATGGTTGAATAGTCATAAGTGAAGGTTTATCTCACAGTAATACCCAACTAATAAAATTCAAACTGTTTTTGATTGGAATATTCTGAGTGATATGATAACCTTATCTACATAGCTTAAATTGTTATAAAGAAGAACTGCTAGCAATAACTCAGGTACAAATCATTTTGAAGCAGCGTGCTTAAAAAAAGGAAAGTTAGTTCAGTGATAAGCATGACAACTTAGAACTTGGAGCTGCATTAGAGATACATTAGAGCTGCTAAAGCATTTGGCCTTGGCAGTATTGAGGACTGTGCAGATAACACAGACTAATAGAGTTGTACTTCATTGATTTGTTTTGTGGTATCTTAATGATTCTAATATAAAGTGAGTAGGCTCAAGGAAGCCTCAGCTCAGATTTGTTGGCCTTGTACAAAGCTTTGACCAAATTGCTAAATTTCTCTAGGTTCTCCCTCCCTAAACATGGTGAACAATCCCACTTACTTTTACAAACAATCTTAAAATTGTCTTATGACATATATATTTTAGGAATAAAAAAGGTGTGAAAGATGTAATGGTAATGTAAAAATCCTTGCTGTGGGACTACAGATGCGTTTAGAAGAGGGACCCCAGTTTGCTTGAACCATGTATATGTTTTTTTTCAAATCTTAGCATTTTCTTATGAAATTAATGGAAAAATATGGGAGCCCTCCAGTGGTGAATATAATATATCTAAATTTCACAGTCTACTTACATTGCTTGTTTGCAACACACTTGCTATAGTTTTCTGACATGCATGTATGCTGATCTCATTTTGATTAACAGGACTTGATATCATTATAATTTTCCCTGGATTTGTAGATCAATCTATTTCCAGATGACATTTGTAGGAGCCCAGAAAGCTAAATTTATGACTTGTTATTTCCTTTTCTAACTAGACAGGAAAATATTTGGGGACACTTTGCTTTTTTGTTTTCTTGCCATTAAACTACATGGTTAATCATAGTCTTCTCCTTCATAGACCTCTCATCCTTAAGGATGGAAAGTCTTTTGCCGTTCTCCACCATTGCAGTAAGAGAGATATTTGACTGGCCTGATCACTCAGAGATATTTGACTCCTTGGATTATGATGTAATCTAATTAACCTTTGCCTTAAAACTGCACAGAAACCTGTGGGACATCCTTCTTGAAAGGCTATGGACATCTGTTCAATCCCAGCCTTGAAACCGCAGCATCAAAGCAAGTTATACTGCTTCAGCAAATGAACTCACATTTTGGACTTCTATGCTTCTTTTGCTATGAAAAGGTGGAGATAATATTTCTGTGGAGAAGCCTTCCTCTTGCAAGGAAGATCATAATCTGCTTTCCAAAGGAACATAACTGTAACATGCTCCATTTATACCTCTGAAGTCCACTGGGAGTACATTTCTTCCCTAAGCTTGCTAGTCTTTTAACAGTATAAATAAATCCTTAGTATAGAGCTCCTATGCCTTTAATTCATATTTGTAAGATTTTTAGATATTTTAAAATTAAACATGCCAGCATAAATTTCCAATGGCATTTCCTAGTTAAGTAACATAAGTGGAGTTAAAAGCAGTTTCCTTGTGAGAGATCTCAATAAAAATGTGCAAAAAAGCAGTCTTTTCAGAGACTGTAGCAGTGGAAACAATAGGAAACTGAGAGAAAATGCAAAAAATTAGACATTTTTCTTTTTTTAAGGGGGATACATTTTGTGTGAAATTCACAATGATGAAGAACTTGGAGCTCCCAAGAATATTTCTTCAAAGCCATTGGCATCTGAGGTATTTATAAGCAACCTTCAGCAAAAACTATAAAACCCACAGTAGTACCATTACCTGCAATAAAATTGTCACAGACGCAGAAAATCTCATTTTACTGATGCAAATGTACACATGTGCATGCACTCATTCACAGAGGTTTGTATCATGTGTAGCCAGAGCAGTATTTCTGAGCTCAGCTATAGGACGAGGAGGTGTGCTTTGTTCTGTTTTTGTTTTCTTTTCTACTTTTCTCATTTCACATCCAAAGGTATGGCACGAAAGCAGAAATAAGATTGTAAGAGGGGGAACTTACTTCACACCCTTTGCCTTTGGATTTTTACCATGTCTTATATAGCAGCTGCAGGGTCCAGGCCTCCCATAGTTGTGAAAAAATAAAGGCCATATTTAACTGCTGGTGTAGCTGTAGAGTATGATGTGTGTTTGTTAGTTCAAGACATCTGCTCTTTGTGTCAGCTACTAACTTCAGACACCACAGAGTGTTCCTTGTCCCCTGTTAGACTGCATGCGGAGGCAGTGGGCTGAAGCTATGCATTGCCATCCAATGGAAGTGGAGCAACAAAAATATTTGTGTACAGCAGGAACTAAGTGACAGGAAGAGATGTTTTCAGCTGTACCTGAGAGGTTAAATGATTAGTGTGTGACAGCTGCTGACCTTTTAACCACTGGCTGGATAAGGATGATTAACTGTCAGAGAGGCTCTGAGCTATGTAATCTGTCAGAGACAATGCTGGGAGGATGCTGATTTTAGTTGCTTAGCCCACATTATACACAGTTCCCTTATCACTGGGAGAAAATCAGAATATGCAGCAGACCAAGCATCAGTGTGCTGAGGATGTGCACAGCAAGCCCGCCTGGATCAGCTCCCAGCCTGGGCCACTTCCATACTCCCTTTGTGCTAAAACCTTTCTCTTTCAAGGACGAAATGGCTGCCTCCCCCCCGTGCTCCATGCCACAATTACCCTTTGCCATCCCACAGACCTTCTGAAGTACCCAGAGCCTCTGGGCTGTACCTGCCACAACCTGAAGCCAGCACCTAGGAATGTCTCAGCTGTAATCTTGTTATCTAAAAAAAAACTATTGTTGTCTAAAAATAACTATTCTGTGGGGAAAGAAGGGAAGGAAGGAGGTACGAAGAGAATAATCTAAAAAAAATTGCAAAATTTATGGATGATATGTAGATTTAGAACCTAACAAGCTCATTTGTTTGCAATAGTTAAAAAATAAAAATCATGCTCAAATACCTCTAAGACAATTTTGCAATTTTTTACATGCAAAGAAACTTCATTATGCTTGTAGCTGCCAGTTGATTAAAATGGAGCTTGGATGAGGTTGATGAATATTTACTTAATATTTACAGATAATTTATCCCTTTTAATGAAAAAGTAATTTTTTCTTTCCTTTGGCTACATCTTGCACTTGTCATATAACTAGCAATCTAGAATTTAGACTTCTAAGCTAGCTGTATTATGAAAGTCAATGAAGGAATAGGCAGAGTGAAACTTCCTCAAAGAACATGTCAACATCTACACTTAATCAAATTAAGTGCAAACGTGGAAGTGCTTGTCCTTTTCAATTTGCTGCATGTGGATCCCAAACGATTGTTTCCTCATGTCCAGAAGGCAAAATTAGTTAAGAAAATTCCTATCTGACTTTCTAGTTGATAAATTTTATATTTTCAGTAGGATTTTTATCTCCCTAGTCAGTCCCATGTCCCATTGCTTAGGTGTGCATAGTACCAGAAATATTCTGCCAATCTCTTATTCTCATCTACTGTATTTGCTTTTCAAATACCAATTCACTTTTGCCTACAATCATCCAATGTCTTCTTCGCAAAATCATGTAATGTTGTTAGACATTTAAACATGATGAAATCATAAACATTTCCTACCCTGGAAAGATTGATTGCTTTTACCTTACAGCAGTAATTTTACTCCTTTACATCTAAGGACCAAGATTAAGGGGACACTGTACAAAAAGTGTACAAAATGAATGGCATTATCAGTATTTTTGCTGTTCTGTCTTGACTCTTTCCATAAATTAAGCATGCAGATTGAATTTAGTCTCCTTGCTTTTTTATTTCAATGATATGTATAGATTTTCCTCCCTCCTATGTATGAAGGCCTAAACTGAGAATGTAGTTCAATAGACTTTACAGTTTTATAAGAAAACAAAGTCACATAGCAATGATAATGCTCTCAAATGTGAGAGTATACTCTGTAAACAATCTTCTTCACTGGTGGCTCCCAGCATTAAGATACAGTATTCTGCACTGAATCCCAGAAAATAGATTTCCTTGAGACTGGGAAAAATAGGGCCAGCACTATTATAATGCATTTTCACAAAGTAATGGGAAGTGAGGAGCAGAAAAAGAAAACATCTGGCACTGGCTACAGTTGTAAAACCTAAAAAAATAAGAAACAAAGTTGGAGAGGGAAAGTTTATTCTGTCTTTTATTGCAATTTTCTCAGAGTCCACTGAGAGTGGCAAGAACTTTAATCTGCAACTATTTTCTTGCTTTCATTTAAAAAAAAAGGTTTCTTTGTTTTATTTTGTTTTGTTGTTATTTTTTGTTTGTTTGTTTGTTTTGCATTCCTTTGCTTTTATTTTTTCCCTCAAACCTTTATTTTATAACCAGAAATATCTCCTAACTTCAATTTTGGCTTATGGCTTATTGTAAACAAACAGATAGAATCATAGAATGAATTACAGAATCACAGAATGGTTTGGGATGGAAAGGAACATCTAGATCATCTAGTTCCAAACCCCTACCATGCACAGGGCTGACACCCACCAGCTCAGGCTGCCCAGGGCCCATTCATTTAACACCCTGGCATTTAACACCTTCATGATGGCACATCCACAGCTTCTCTCCGCAGCCTGTGCCAGTGTCTCACCACTCCCCAAGCAAAAATTTTTTCCTAACATCTAGTCTAAATCTTCACACTTTCAGATATGTTGTTCAGAGACAAATTCTGAGCCTCAAAAACAAAAAAGACTCATGATTGATCACCGATGTGAACGATGTCAGATTCACTCCAAGAGGGACCAAAATCTATTTTAACTCAGACAATGAACATGATGCCTCATTAGTCTTAACACATTTCATTGCAATGGACTTGCATGCATTTTCACTTTAAGGAAGAAGTCAATCTATATGCATTTCAATATAATATGCGGGCTTGTTCAATATAATTGCACAATTTGCTAACAAGACATTTTAAAGAATTGTGATGAGAAATCTAAATGCAGGTAATCTGAAGGCTTTAGTTAATATGACTACATTTTAGCTCACTAGAAAAAGCTAATTTCTGTCCTTTAATACTGAGAAGCAGTTTTTGATCCCTGAAAGTGAGTAGTTCAATATCACTGAAACGTCTAAGTGGTGAAGTATTTCTACTCACTTTTTGTTTACCATTAGTTCTGAAAATAAATGAAAGGTCCAAAGCAAGTCACTATAAACTGGGTTATTGTGCAACATAGCATAGTTGTAATTTAGTATGGATGAGTAATCTTATTTGCATAATATAAATTGTACCCTGATTTTGTAATGAATTGACTGTGTGAGTTCACTGACCCACAATTGGCCACAGTACTAGAGTTCAGGAAAAGTGATGACATACTACATTTCCTTGTAGCAGTTCAGTAGAATTGAAAATATAATAGCCAAGAGCACAGCTTTCTGAAAGCATCTCGGAAGAGCATCACTATTGCAAATGATCCTTTCAGGACTTTCATTTTTGCTGATAAATTATTGTTTGTCTTTCTTATTTTCTTACTTTCTTTCTTTTTTTCCTGTTTACCATGTCTTTTTGTGGAGTAGCAAAATAAACCAGGCAAGTGGTTAAATACTGTTTGAGGGTGATGAAAAGCTGGTTCCAAGGTAAATAAAGTTATTTCATACACAGATAGTATTTTCTCTTAATTTATATATTAATAGGTCTTTTTCAGTACTCTTTCATCATATAAAAACAAGTGTATGTACACCATGACAGAAAACGAGATTCAGTTACAACAGCCAGTATGAAACATACTTTAATTCTCCAACAACATTTCCTGACATTTATACCACAGCTCCTGAGGGCCTTAATGACCATCATGTCAAGTTGAATCTACTATTAATATACCTCACTAGTAAGTAGTAAGTATTGTGGGCTTTATCCTGAATGTGAAAGGTCCATATTTCACAAAGGTTATGAGTCTAGTTGAGTTATTAAAGGGTTTCATATAATGGAAGAAGAGAGTCATTCTTTTCTTTCAGTAGTTACTGTGGTGCTGAGACTTTATTTTCTTAACTCATAGAAACATAGAATCACCAAGATTGGAAAAGATCCACAAGATCACCTGATCCAACCATCCACCCATCATCAACTGTTCTCACTAAACCATATCCCTTATCACAATGTCCAAGTGTTTCTTGAACATCTCCAGGGTCGATGACTCCACCACCTTCCTTGGCAGCCCATTCCAGTGCTTGACCACTCTTTCAGAGAAGTAGTATTTCCTAATGTCCAGCCTGAATCTTCCCTAGCATAGCTTGAAGCCATTCCTTCTAGTTCTATCACTAGCTACATGAGAGAAGAGGCCAACCCCCAGCTCACTACAACTTCCCTTCAGGTAGTTATAGAGAGCAATAAGATCTCCCCTGAGCCTCCTCCTCTCTAGAATGAACAATCCCAGCTCCTTCAGCTGCTCCTCGTAAGGCCTGTGCTCCAGACCCCTCACCAGTTTTGTTGCCTTTCTTTGAATATGCTCCAGTGCCTCAGTGTCTTTCTTGCAGTGAGGGGCCCAAAACTGGACACAGTACTTGAGGTGTGGCATCACCAGTGCTGAGTACAGGAGGACAATTACTTCACTGTCCCTGCTAGCAACTAAATAAAATAAAATAAAATAAAATAAAATAAAATAAAATAAAATAAAATAAACTACTAAACAAGCAAACAAATTAATTAATTAATTAATTAAATTAGCAGAAGATATCACCAATGAAAGCTAGCAAAGACTGCAATATTGTACCAACTCATTACCTTGGTTTGCAGCATTTTGTTTTACAAAGGAGCAAGAACTTGTCTGCAAGATCAGGCCTAAAGGACTAATCTGAAACATTGCCAAATTTACTGAAAATTTCAGTTGAATGTCTTAAAATATTGAACACTACAAAGTTCCACTGAAAAAACTTTCCCATTAAGTGCCAGTTATGATCCCTACTATTTTCTTCCCTTTCTGTTGCTGTGAAACTTCCTGTAAATAGCAAGAATTAGATCTATGGGTCTTCACACACAACTTTCAATATGTTGTTCAGGACTTCCATGTTTTCAGGATCATACCAGGCAAGAAATTTTTACTGAAGAAACATTTCTATGAGTAATCAAGAAACACACTGCCACCTATGTAGCAAACCAAAGTCAGAGAAAAAAGTTTTCAGAATTAACAGGTCATCTCTGAACATTCCATTTGATGGATGTGGATATTTCACAGCATCATGAATAGTTTTCCTTGAAAGTGCTCCATGAAAGTCATGTACTCCATAGACTCATGCACATGAGTCCCAAGCTCAAAGCAGGCCCAAGAGGCTTTCTCAGGGCCTTGTCCTTTCAATTTTTGCAAATTTTCTTTCAAGAAGATAAATCATCACACAGTGGCACTAAGCCTCCCTGACACTCAGCCCTAACCGAGATATTCTCACTGACACTCAGAAGGGATACACACCAAATTTCTTCTTTCTTTTTAAAATCTTATCCAGAATGAGTTTCTCCTGTGAAGATATATAGGGCAGGATTAATTCAACCCATATGACTGCATACACCTTTTGCTACATTTGGAATCGACAAAGAGAAGACTAGGATTTTTCGTCCATCATACATCTGATTTACAGTAGATTTCCATAACAGGCCAGATGAATAGTGCCCCTGAATGTCTTTTTCTCCTCAATACACTGCCAGTAAAGTGATCCTAGACAGATTAGTGCAGCTATTGACATGCTTGCTGTACATATTTTAAACTAGGTAAGCTAGATCATAACTATAAACTTTTATCCAAGTGGTAGCAAAAGAACTACCTGTCGAATTCAGAAGTAGTGTGTTGAGGTGAAATGGTAGCATGTTATGGGTTATAGGTGAAAGAATAAAGAAGGGGACACACTCTTTAGAGTGGCCTGTTAATATAGGGTGAAGGGAAATAGTTTCAAATTAAAAGAGGAGAGATTTAGATTGGACACACAAAAAAAGATGTTACAGTAAGGGTAGTGAAGATTGGAACAGGTTGTCCAGAGATGCAATGGATGCCCTGTCCTTGGAGACATTCAGGGTGAAGTTGGACAGGGCTCTGAGCAATCTGATATAGATGTAGGTTTCTCTGTTCATTGCAGGGGAGTTGAACTAGCTGATCTTCAAAGGTCCCTTCCAATTCAAATAATTCTTTGATTCTACAATTTTATATCCTTCAGAAAGCATTCTGTCATTTTTTTCTGAATTATCATTACATTTTTTTAATGCGTGTATATATATAAGCAGTGATTTATACATATGTATATATACATTATATTTAAATCACTGCTTATACTATTTCATTTTTCCGTAAAAAATATCTGAATAAACATGTGCAATGTGACTGGAATTATTTTTACAGTACTCATGATGTAATATCTCAGTAATTCATGGTCTGTTGATAGAATGAACTTAAACAAATGAATTTGCTTCTTACATTTTTTTTTCTGTTTTCATAGTAGACTGCATAAATGAAAACTGAAATAAATGAGAAAAAAACTTTGGAACAGTGTGTTATAGCGAGGAAATATATGCATTTTGTATACAGAATAATGAATGTGATAGTGTTTGAAAAGTAAGAGGATATCCAGTATTCATTATTAAATATATAGATAGATAGATAGATTTATTTTTTTTTCCTCAGAATCAGTACTGGAGTTTTAACTCAAGGTCTGAGTGAAGAATGGTGTACATGCTCTATTGCAATTCATAAATACTCACAAATTTTAGCTAAACTGGAGCCCTGATGTTAAAGATCTTTACGGCTTTAAGCAGTAAATGTAATAAAAGATACAATAGGTAGTCACTGAAAGGAAATGAAGAACTGGCGGATACTGTTTACTTTGGAGGAACAGAAGATTAAGAAGTTTCTAATGCACAGCCACAGCTAACACCACCTGTAGCATATACAGTGTGCCTACATTTCTTTCAAGGAAATGTACAGTTTGCATCATTATTGGCATACTACAGTCCCTGAGAAACTCACCTTCATTTCTTAAAAACTTTTCTGTTTTTATGACATACTGCACTACTAGCTGTTTTTGCATATTTTCCAGACTGTAGACTGAGATCTGCAGGAGTTAAATGTTTATCTGAAAAGATGTTTGCATCACATGAAACTTTTAACATCTTACTTCTGTAGTTATGCAACTGCCATAGAGATTACTGCAGTGTTATTTACCTTGGATGAAAACAAACAGACAAAAAATACAACCTCCAGTATATTTTCAGTTGCATAAAGTGCTTTTTATTCCAGGCTTAGATACCATGAAATTTAAGGACTTATTTTTCTCAGCAAATGCATTTTGACCTATGGCTACTCTGCCAGTCAACATTCCTGACTATACTGATTCATAAAATCACAGATTCTTTTGGATTGGAAGGGATCTTTAAGATCACATCTAGTTCCAACCCCCTGGTATAGGCAGGGATACCTCCCTTTAGACCAGGTTGCTCAAAGCCTAATCCGGCCTGGCCTTGAGTGCTTCCAGGGAAAGGGCATCCAAAACCTCACTGGGCAGCCTGTTTCAGAGTCTCACCACCCTCACAGTAAAGAATTGCTTCCTAAAATTGCTGCTTAAAAATTGTTTCACATGATGTGATGTCAACTGTATCTTCAATGTGAATTTGGTTGAAATTTTTGTTTGCTTATTTTTTCTTAAGTACTTAGTATCTTGTGCCACCTTTCTGATACACAGAGCAACCCTTGTATGAAACTCAGAAAGGAGAACTTAACTAAGGCAATTTTTGTTAGTATTTGGCAGTTCGGGTGCTATAACAAGTCCGAAACTGATAAATTCTATTAATACGGGAAGAATCGAAACAAGCACTGAATCTCTGAATCTTTGTTTCCTTCATAGTTAAGGGCAATAATTGGTAACAGTTTTGTCAGCTTGTCACATAATGTCAGTGGAGATTCCACAAATGTCTGACAGTATTTTCCCTTTCATTCTTCAGGAGGTAGTAGCTAACAGAAGTTCTGAAGTGAGTTAATTTTCTTAGGTAAGTTTGTAGTGAAAAATATGTAAATGGTCTTTCCTTTTTAATTGAAATGAAGTTTTTGAAATGTAACCATTCTGTGAACAGAGAATTATTATTGCAGTGGCTTTAAAGGTCTAGCGACACAGCTGAAAATATTTCATTTTAACTTCCACAATCTCATGCTGTGATGTTTTCCTTGTTCCTTATGGGCAGGTCATTCTACATATTTCCCACAGAATTCCCACAGAGGACCTTTGACACAATCTTGAAGTTACAAAAACATTTGGATGAGCCGGTCTACAAAAATGGATAAACATTCTAAAACCTTACTGGGTAAAATAATATGAAAAAGCCACCAAAGGAAAGTTGATTACCTTTGTAAGAATGTCTTTTCAACTTCTCCATTGTAGGTCTTTTGACAGCGCCCTGATGCTCACAAATGACATCTTTGAAGAGCTTTTTGAAAAGTAAATGTTGGTATGCTAATGTATTACATATAAGAGCCAATGATAATATGTGGGATACTAGCACATATTTCTTCAAGATGATTTGGTGGCTTAGTAATAAAACACTAAGAGTCCTAGGCTCAACAGCAAGTCTCTGAAAGACAAAGAATGGAAGAGCTATGTGAAGAAACATGTTTAAATACTGAAAGAATGTGACATAAATGTGTCACATTATTCAGCTTTAAGAGGTTAAAAAAGAATCAAGCTCACAATATGAATTTACTTGAGATGCAGAGTCTTGAGAGTGACAAAAATGAAAACTTTAAGGTCTTCAACACCAGGCTGCAGAAAACTTACAAAAGTGATTTTTAAACACAACTAAGTATTGGAAGTAAAGTAATCATATATATACTATAACATATATATATTGAAAAGCTACTAGTACTGTGAGATATTTTAAATACCCTGCATATACTTAAAAATAATATATTTCAAATATGTTTCAAATGTGTTTGGATAGGTCATATGTTATATATAATATATAAGGGATATTCCGTACTATTTGACATATTTGCCAAATAGGTTGGTATTTTTTTCGTGCTATGTGCATGGAATCTACTGTTTCCCTGTGCAAGTATGTTGATAACTGTGTCTTCTCAATCCATTCGTCTTAGACTGTATCAAGTATGATCCACCGACTTAAACTGAGGTAAAAGAGTCCCATTTTCAATACTTGATTAAAAACAAACAAACAAACAAACAAGCTATTTTTTTTTATATCAATATCTTACTGAAGAAAATTTATTAAGATAACGTAAAAAGTATTACTGAATATAAACATCGACCTCCTGTGTTCACTCTTTCAAATTTTAATGCTGAGGCTCATCATTTTTTCAGTCTTTATTTTGTCTTCCTCCAAGTCTTTAGGGTAAACTGCTGTTCTGCTACTGTTAGCAGTGTTATACTGAGAGACACCCCAAATGTTCAAAATTTAGAGGACTTTAATATTCATACTGTAGAAAGAAAGAAAGGAAATTCTTTTAAAATATTAGAATCTTTTTTTTTCCTGCATTTTTTTCTTCTTTTCCTTCTTGAATTTGTAAATTCCTTCTCTCTTCTTCTAGGCTCCAGGGAGAAATATTGGTGTATATATATATGTTTTATTTTACATTTAATCAGGTATCCTGGTTTGGGCTGGGATAGAGTTAGCTATTTCCTTAATAGCCAGCATGCACTATATTTTGGGTTTAGGATGAGAATAATGTGGATAATACAGCCATGATTTGGCTGCTGCTGAGCAGTGCTTACACTAAGTCAAGGATCTTTCAGCTTCCTGTGACACTCTGCCAGCAAGGAACTGGGGTTGCACAAGAAACTGAGAAGAGAGAACCAGGACATCTGACTCAGAGTGACCAAAGGGATATTCCATACTATTTGACATCATGCTGAAAAATAAAACCGGGTAGATTTGGCCAGGAGGAGGGACCACTGATGAAGATCTAGCTGGGCATCTGTCAGCAAGTCCTGAGCAATTACATTGTATATCACCTGTTCTGTATATTCTTTTGTCATTATTACTATTTTTATTGCTATATTTCCTTTTCTGTTCTATTAAACTCTCTTTATCTCAACCCACGTTTTACCTTTTCATCTCTTCCCTGTGCCACTGGGGATGGAGTGAATGGATGACTATGTGATGCTTAGCTGCCTGCTGGGTTAATCCATAACACAAGAAAAAAAGTAAACTTCATCCAGAAGGCATTCAGTCTGAAGGGGAAAGTCCTTCCTTTTCTTCCCACCTTGTAGAGGAAAGATGCATGCCTTTGCCTACTTTTTCGTATCTATTACTAAAATCCTATTTTTCTTGAAGCTATGCACAGGTAGTACAGTATTTGCTTTAACTTCTTTTAGTTGACAGCTTTTCTTTTTTCATGGCATCTGACACTGTGGAGAGTTCCTTTGAAGGGTCTTGTACCATGACTTATGTTAATATTTTCCTGATTTGTGTAGTATAAGAAATGTTATAGAACAGGATTACAAGATGTTGCTTTTACAGTACTTTAAACCACTACAGTTTATTGTGAAAACACTGATTAAGGAATCAGATACTTAAAAGGAAAAAGCATATGCCACCAAGAAATCACTGGAGATAAATTTCTGTTTGAATATTATTAATTTCTTGCACTTGAACTAATTAAGAAAAGTTCTAAATTTCTGCAGCTATAACTAAGTATGTTAATAATGTTATAACTTAGTAATGATAATTTGTAATTATATTAATTTCCTGATGTCAGTGGTAGATGATGAGCTTTTTCTTTTAAAAGAGGAAAATTTCAATTTTTCAATATTTTTCTGTCAATAGATTTTGATTTTGATTTTTAAATCTAGCTACTGATTTATCTCTCTGTTAGTACACGTTGTGTCACTTAAAATAGATGCTTTTGCCTCATTTACAGTTCAGTAAATGAAAATCCATTCTATTTGTAGTAGAAAGTCAAATGATAACATTGTTTGCCATTTCCATGATACAAGTCAAACTGAATGACATGATTTTATTAAAAGACATTGGCTCAGTACTATGACTAAGAAAGAGTAAAATACAATTCATTTCAGTACCTTGATGAACAAGATTGCAACTACTTGTCATATTGTGTAGCCTTCTTGCCATGTCCTACAGCTCATCTACCTGTTGCAGGTGGTCCTCCACCTGAGCATTCATTTTGCAGGCAGGTTTCATGCCTGTCTTTGCCCCAAGAAAAGAATTTAGGCATTTCCTGCGGTCTGAGATCTGCACTATAATCTCTTTTTGCAACAGCTCTGGGTGGAAGTGTCAGTCAGCACTAAAGCAAGTGGAGGAAACAACTCCATTTGAGGTGTAGACTTTGTTCTAAACAAATACCCACTATCTTGTGTAAGCAGCTATTACAGTAGCTTCCCAGGTCAACTGGGGAAGATGTACAGCCCTTCCCACTCAAACTGCTGGGCAAACACTATGCCCTCTCTGTCTCTGTTTTCATGATCTGCTTGAAGTGCTCCTGATTGCCGGCGCTCCTTCTGTGTGCATTTTTTATTCCTAAGCCTTGTAGAAATTCTTGTGTGGGCTGCCAGCTCCTGGTAGCCCTCTCCACTACTCTTGGATTTCCCTGGCCCAGATTTTCTTGGTGTACAGGCTCCTCCTGTGTTCACCATCAACAGCTTCAAACTGACTAGCTCTCTAGAGCAGCATGCTTCACCTTGTGACAGCTGCTCAGATTTGCTTGATTAAAAAAGAAAGGGGCATACGTATTCCTTGGCACTCAAATGACATTTGGTTAAATAGATGTGAACCTGAAATCAACCCAGCTTGGATAAGAGAGTGTGATAATTGTAAAACTTACGTATAATTATGAAAGATTTTGAGGACTCACTTGGGAAGATAGAAACTCGACATGCTAAATGCTTTTCAAGTTGAGAGAAGCAGCATTTTCACCCTATCAAAAATGTAACCTCATTTATAAAAGTTGCTAAGGGTATCTTTGGCAAAAGTAGAAATGTAGGACCAGGAAGCATCAGGAATCAAAAGGAAACTGATGTCAGCATAGTAATTTAAACATTTGTTAGAATGGGGTTCAACTTGTAAGGCTATTCAGGCACAGAAGAGTGTCAGTTGTCTTGTTTTTGTTCAGTTTTGTGCAATTTTATGAATCATCATGTTTTGTTGTGCCACCTGGACATTCAGAAGTGCAGTTTTCCAAATACTGTGACAAATTCTCAAGCAAAAGGCTGTTAAAATTAAAGAAACTAATGACAGTATCTGAAGTGGTCAACAGTTTCTTAACATTACTTAAGGACTGATACACATCATAAGTACAATTTTGTACTATTGTTTTCTATGATAGTTTTTTTAGGGGGGAGATACTGTATGCTATTTTTTTCTCACTCATGCATGACTTTTAAAGAATATATAAAGAAGCAATTGTAAGGCTAAAATAGACAGCCAGCATTTTCCTGGCCACTGAATAGGTATAAATTCTGATTTATTATTATGACATTTAAGCATACAAACATTCTATGTATTCAAATACCAGAGCTTAATGAAAAAAGTCCATGACTATTTTTACAGGATTTTAAAATACAACCATTACATTTCTTTAAAATGAAATGTTTTTCTCATCTTCTGTGACACAGGATAATAAGATATCTGATGGG
Source organism: Tetrao urogallus (assembly GCF_951394365.1). Classification (NCBI taxonomy): domain Eukaryota; kingdom Metazoa; phylum Chordata; class Aves; order Galliformes; family Phasianidae; genus Tetrao; species Tetrao urogallus. Next base: position 72,625,550 of record NC_136814.1, on the reverse strand, counting down.
TTTAAACAGTATCTTTTTTTTTTCATTTTTTGTTCGAAAAAAAATGCTTTCTTCTTTATTGTTTTATTTTAGGCTCTGATTTGTCATCAATAAACTAGAAATCTTTGCTCAAAGGAAACTGTTAAAAAACTGTAAAAAAATATTTTGATAAAAAATAAATTTGACCAGAGACTTCTTAAGAAATGTGTGTTCATTTGCAAGAAGCATTAAATGATACTTTTTCTGTAATATGCATATTGATTAAGGAGATATTGTGTCTCACCATGATTAGTATTCACTAATCTGGTGAAGCAGGGAATGAATAATAACAGTCTAATAAAATTATGGAAAATCTGTTTATATAAAGTACACCAATTGACAGAAATTATCCTTTGCAATGTAGTGAATACCTCATTAGTATCTTTCCAGAAGATTATGGATCTCTGAATGCTTACTCTGCCCATCTTTAGCTGTTGAATCTCTTAATGATCCGGAGACTCTTATCATTAATTATTCCTTACCACACAGTATCTGGCATTCCAGAGTATCATCTTCCTTCGTAGTGAACTAAGGAAAGCTTTTTATGTGCATTTTCTGGCAATGTGTACTTAAGAACAGGCATTTCTATCGTCTTTTTAATAATTAACAGAAAAACTATGCCATTTTATCTTCTTACACCTTCAAGTGTCAGAACTAAGTTTGAATGGTCCCTCTTCTGGGATTTATTAAGATAAGTACTTCTACCTACATATGCTTCTCTCTATCTTCATTGACGAATTTCTCTTCCTGACTTCATTTTCCCTCTGATAATTTGTAAATGTTCACAAGATACAGAACTGGTGAAAGACAATAGGGTTACAGAGCACTTAAAACCAGCTGGACAAATGTAAATCCAAGGGGCCTGGTGGCAAGCAACCATGAGTGCTAAGGAAGATGTCTGATGCCATTCTTGTTTATCTCCGAAAGGTCTCGGTGATCCAGTGAGTTTTCTGAAGACTGGCATTGAGCAGATGTCACTCCTGTGCTCAAGAATGTCAAGAAGTAAGATTTGAGAAAATACAGGCCAAACACCCTTAAGTCAGTCATTGGGTGAATGATGGAACAACTGATCTCAGAAAACATTTACAAACAAATGAAGGACAAAGAGGTGACTGTCAGCATGGATTTACAAATGAAAAGTCATGCTTAACCAACTTGATGACCTTCTACAATTCAGTGAGTAGCTTTAAAGATGAGAGCAGAAAAGTGTATGTTGCTTATCTTGCCTTTAACGTTGTCTTTGACATGTCTCCCAAAACTTACTTATAGATAAGTTGCTTAAATATACGTTAGATAAAAGGATAGTGAGATGGATTGAAAACTGGCTGAGGAAGGAGGCTCAGAGTAATTGTGATATGTGGAAAAATCCATTTGTTGCCAAAACGTAAGTGGTCCTGTTCAAAATATTTTTCAGTGATTTGGAAAGGTAAGACAGAATGTATCTTCTGAAAGATACAAAACTGGAAGGAGTGGCTAATATACCAAACAAGTGTGCTAACATTTAGACAAAACAAGGCAGGCTGAAGAGCTTAGCAATGAGAAATCTCATGAAGTTCAGCAAAGGGACATGAGAAGTTCTGCCTATGGTGAGGAGCAAAGCTATAGACTGATAGGCACTGGGGCCAAGTGGATGAAAAGAATCGTCACAGAAAAAGACCTAATATAAGCCAGCAATATATCCTTGAAGAAAGACCGACAAACAAAAAAATAAACAGCACTCTTGGCTTTGTGAAGGAGAGCACAGCCAGCAGATGAAGACCGGTGATCTTTCATCTCTGCTCAGCACTGGTGGGATGCTAGTTTCAATTCCCCATGTAGAAAATGATATATTATAGCATACTTTACTACTTTAAAAGATGCCATAATTTCGAAGGATTTTCAGCATCACTAGATAGTATTTCTTTTTTTCTAATTCTTTGGGTATTTAAAAAAAAATAATTTTTTAGTCATTCTTGAGAGACTCACCTTATTAACCATATAAGTTGTCATTTGCCCTTGGAATTGTGTATTCTGAATGTACTCTGTACATTCTCTGTATTCGGAATGTACTCTGAATGAGCATGATTTTCTGAAGCTGAGTGTCTCTGCAAAGTCAGTAACTAGAACTCTGAGTGCAAGAGAGAGAGAAAGCGTGTCTTCAAAAGGAAAGAATACTGGTATACTGAGTTTAGTACTACTCTTTTTTCCAGAACTACCTCCATTTTTTCACCTCTCACTATCTAAAATGAGATGTGTTTGAATTCCGAATAATGGATCTGCATACTGGGGAAATCTCCCTCTCAAGTGTACCTCCATGATTACAGTCAGACACTTGTTTCCCCACTTCTTTTCCAGAACATTCTTGCATTCCTGGCTATGCAGCAGCTCAGTCTCAAGGAAGGTACAGTAAATGACTCATTTGGACTATTCATGACATAGTGGTTAGATAACTCTCAGGGATTATAGGAGAGGTGGATTCAGTCCCTTGTAAGATGATCAGGGCTGGGAATGCAAACCTCAGATTTCCTTAGTGAGCACTCAAACCACTAGACTATTAAGCATAACACAGTGTCACCTTTACCGGATATCTTTCTCAGAAAATGGCTCAACGCTCTGGATTCTGAGGGAATGAAAGCACCTAACATTTTCGATTAATTTTTTACACTCTCAAGAGTGTACAAAAGATAGAAAGACACTTAAATTAGGATTTGGATTGCCCTCTGTGTATCTTTAGAGGCAACCTACCTCTTGCCACTGACTTAACAACCATGGTAGTCAGAGTATTTCATCAGCTTCCTTCTAAGTCAAAATACATATCTGTGCATCAATATCTAAATTAAGAACCTAAATGAAGTGTATTAGATAATTTCCAGGGAAATTAAATATCTCCAGGCACACACATTTTGTGAGGAGATTGATATTTGAACTTATTTTGTCAGAAAAATCTTTGGGGAGTCTTATGTTTAGACATAACTGCAGCACTTTTGACCCTGAGAAATACTGAGTTGTATTTTGCCAGGGTCTTGCTAGCTCATTCATCCCTGCACCATGCTCCATTGTATGGACAGCCTGAGAATAACATTTGTTAAATTGATACCAGGAACTGAGCATCTAAATCCATATTTATGTACGCAAGAAGTAATGAGTTAATCAGAGGCAAAGGGCAGGAAGAGCCACTGTCAACTTAATGAATATTTGGGGTAAAAATGACCTCTTAAAATCAGGCCATTTATTTTAGAACCTAAAAATAGATTCAGATATTTAATTTTACATATTCAGGTTGGAAAATTTTGGCTAGAGAGTAAATTAATTGCCTAAGGTCACACAGCAAGTCAGTGTATAATGAGAAAGTAATAATGAGCGAGGAAAAAAAGGTATTTTTAATCTCTGTGGATTTATTGAATCTCAAAGCTCTTTTCATAAAATTAAAATTCTTCTTGAATATATCTTTATTTTTTTCTTAATTGTGGCTAAGTATTCTTATTTTAAATGCATTTTTATTATGAAACTGACATTTGTCTCAACGTTTAGCCCTGATTAGTGGTATCTTCTTGTTACTACGAAAACAGTAGTTTCCGTCAAATGTTATGCAGTAGATATTTTGTTGCATAGGTAGCTAATGAATGAGATATTTGATTACAACGGGATAAGTAACCTCTCTGTAGCCTGCAATTAACATTTAACTTGATATGGCCACTAAGCTAAATGAAGGGAGAGTAAACTGAATAAAAAGAATTGTCTCTCATTAGCGGTTCATCACACACATATGCTAGCGAAACATTGTTGTGATTTTGTTTGCAGATTTGTATAAAGCTAAGCTTTCATCTTGTCAAAAAGAAATAGAAGAACCCAATTGCTCTCTGGAGAAAAAACAGTATTTTAAACCAGTCAGTTTCCAAGTGTGTGAAGACAATCTACAACAATAATAAGTGTATTATTTGGCAATAATAATATATCAGGAATTTAGTCAAGTTCTTATTAAAATACTGTTAGACTGGAGTGCCATATTCTCTTACATGCTTTCTAATTCTGATGAGTTCATTCTCACATACAGACTCAGAAATGTTGTCTGCCATATCCTTTTCAGGAAAACATAAGCTAAAGCTTAAGCAACATACTCTGATTCAAAATACAGAAAATCTCTGTCCAAAACAGTCATGCCAACAAAAGTCGGCTGTACTATACCTACATAACAATGCAGAGAATTTCTCAAAACTTTCTGATAAGCACAAAAATAAAATGAGAATGATCCTCATCTTAAGTCTTGAGGTTTAGAAAATATAGGCTGCATTTCTTCCACTGACGCCATCTTCCTGCATTACCTTGACCATACCATTTATGCAGATATATCGAAGACTCCACAGTTTCCCAAGCTGAAAGAATTTAGAGTTTGCAAGATTAACATCTTAGCAACAAGCCATTCTCCACACATATACAATCCCTTTTTCTCCATCCTAGTCCCTATTCAAACAACCTGCATAAAATTTTTTTCCCTCATTTGTCTCCATTTTCTACATCTGTATGCAAATTTGATACTTGTGATATCATTTCCTAGATAATTGTATCCTTATGTGGTATTATTTGTTACCCAAGTATTGCTGTCCTGACAAGAATACATTCATGAAACAGTCCTTTTCGTTTTCATGAGGTTCATTACTTTCTCACATAACTCCCTTTTTCTATGCAAAAAAATACGCAAATTGTCAATATCAATCTTTGCCTATATACTGATAAGAACTGTGTCTTTTCTCTTTCAAGTTCACCATAACTGGGCCATGATCCTGCAGAAAGGATCCAACACTTGGCTAACACTCTCTATAATGGTGAACGGATCCTAACATTATTGACCACTAGCACCACTTCATTCTGGTATGTAAAACATACACGGTCTTGCAACAGCTCGCTTTGCAGGAAGAGATCTCAGCAATTCAGAGAAAAATGAGGGTTCCTTTGCTCATAACTGATGGTTGCTTTGTTCATGAGCTGAATTTTCTCATTGTAACTGAATGTTAAACACTGTTTTTACTGTTTTTTATCTATGAAATACATGTCTTGTCTCAAAGCACATGAAAATGAATATGTTCCCATATTAAGTATAACCTCTCTGCTGTTCTTTGTTATGAGCCATACTTGTGCTGACTATCATGCAAGACATAAGCATTAGCCATAGCAGCCTTTTTGCTTAAATGAAACCAACAGTAATATTTTCAGAGAGCTTAAGGGAATGGATTTATGTTATGGTTAATGGACATGGATTAGACTGAAAATCTACTGCCTTAAAGAAGAGAGAAAAAGACAGACAGCCATTGGATAATAACACTTAACAGTTTGTGAGGCTGCTGTGAAGCTTCATTGGACATGTTGAACATAATCTTTGGTTTTCAAACTGGAGAAATAATTGACTCATAATGATCTGGCCAGAATGAGTATAGCATGTAAAATGTAACTATTATGATTATGATCATTATTGCTTATTCACAGCTCTGAGTGCGAGTCATCATTTGATGAAAGGAATACTAACTCCTGTGCTTTTCTCTGTTCTTCTCTTCTGTTTGTCTTTATACTTTAGCACTAAAATAGCTTTAAGACTCACCTTTAACTTTGTGTTATGTTTGTTGCTGGGAAATGAAGCACGAGTATTTAACCCTTTAAGAGAATTGTATGTACAGTTACAGAAATTAATACTGTCATTGGTCCTCAGTGGTGTCCAAGAAAAAAGGATTTAGCAAGTGACTTAAATGCAGGCTCTCTTCACCAAGTCAGTCACTGTGCTGAATTGTTTTTTGTTGAATTGTGTTTATGGCACAAATTGTATGTAGATAAAGAATTGAAAACATTAATTCACATAAAACACAGAGAAAATATTTCACAGAATGCATTTTTCTACATAATCAAAACTAATGTAATGAGCAGAATTAAGTTGATTTATAGCTTATTTACAGTAGTATTAAGTGTTAAGAGAATGTGATTAAAATACATGACAATTTAATTTTAGTAATTTATTTTACTACTTAAATATTAACAAAATATAAACAAACAGGAAACTGACAGAACACAAAGCATCTTTTTTGTCATTGTCAGTGGGAGATTCTGTTACTCTGATTTTTTAGATATAAAATTTGTGTTCTTTAGCAACAACACAATATTCTACTGCAAATTAAATCTGGAATATGAGAGTGAAGAAACAGTTCTTATTCCTTTTCTTCATACCTCTTCCCTGATAGTAAATATTACAGAGGACAAATGCTTTCTTAAATTACAGTATTGGCTTTCTTCTGTTTTGTTAATTGTTCTTTGGTTTTCTAGTATAAGTTTACGCCTTCAATGGGGCTACATGGATTTATGTATCCAGGATATAATTTGTAAACTTAAACTGAAGAGTGAATCTGACACAGTAATTTAATGTTGCAGATTGATAAGTTAAAAAAAAATATCCTTTTTTCAGAGCTTTCTGCTTCTATCGGACTGTCACTAGTATGAAGTAAAAGGTAGTCTATATCAGTAAATGAACATTATACTGTACAAACACAGGAAGTCAGTGCACTGAATAAAACAGGGGCATTTTATAGTTGGATACATTAGATTTGTAGTTTAGACTTTTAACTCTATGTAGGACAATAGTAGCAATTAGTTCTACTCCATTATATTCTTATAGAGATTTGCTAATCATAATATCTGAGTGCATATTATTATTACTTCACGGTACACTGTGATAAACATTGGGCTGATCTGTTTGCCATCATCTTTGCAATGTGAAAATATTGCATGCAGTGCACTGTTGTGGCTATTGTTCTAAAGTCTACTATTATTATTACAGGAATATATTAAGTTAATATATAATTCCAACTAGGCAAGGCAAACTGAAGAAACATGCTTTGTACTTTGTGAGGACACAGGGGAGACTTTTGAAGAGCTTTGTTTCCCCATCAGATGAATTTCATGCTCCGAGAGCCCATGTCGGAAAGACACAATTCTCAGCTACTGTCTCCATACCAGATCTTAGTTAATCTTCTAACCAGAGTTCCAGGTCATTGAGTGTCTCAGAGAGATATGGTCTGTGAAACTGATCATGATTGAAACCAGAGGTAGCTTTAGGCAGTGAGCCAATCAGGGGTAAACACAAGCAAACAGAGTTTGCCCACATTCATTGTCAGCAATACAGACATTACCCACTTCTTGCCACCTTGCCTGAAAGACAAAACAAACCAGAGAGATTACCCTCTTTCTCCACAGGCTTTAGTTTTGTTCTACTGGGCAAAAGCTGGAGGCCTCAGCAGAAAACAGATAAGAGCTCCAGTGATAAAATTACAAATGAGAAAATTACTCTTTAAACTCTCTACACCCTGCAGCTCTTTTTTCCTCTTCTATAATTTCTCCTTTCCTCTGCAATCCACAGCAGCTCCAAAGGCTAGCAACATACTGCGGTTTGCAAAGATCAGTGCAAGCTGGTTGCTTTCCCAGCAAAATGAGGTGTGCTTCAGGCATGCTTGGCCTGTGTTACATGCTCCAACATCTGAGATCATACCGTGAGGGTGCCATGCTCTGTTATGGATGGGGTGAGGAGGGAACTGGACAGAGGTAAGTATTTCAGGACTTTTTACTATTGTGTCCTGGAAACACAACAAGTCAATTTCAATTAAATTAAATTTAAAAAATTATTGTTTATCTAGAACTTCAATATTTCAAGATATTAAGCATTTCCATTTAGGAAATTGTCAGTATCCTCATCACCAAATACTGTACAATACACGCCTCTCATTCATGAAAGATTACCCTTATATTTTTAAGTATTAGAAGATTTTTCCTTTGTTGTTCCAATACTTCCTATCAGGATGACTATCTTCATCTATACACGGAAGCTAATAGTCTTCACTGTAATTGCAAACACTGTGAAAATAATACATATCAATATGTAATTTATATGAAATCATCCCACTCATCCTTGTAAATAATGTGATTCTATACAAAGGAGACATAATTTCCTTTGGTATGCCTGTATCCAAAATTTGCTGACAAAACTTGCTTGCAAATCCTGGTGCAGGTTGTTGTTGTTGTTTTCCCTTTTTTGTTTATGCATATACTATTATAATCTTGCTGCACTGTAAGGAAATCTGACCACAATGTTATTTTTTAATCATTTCTTAAATGTACACTTAAAAGTCACATGTAACACAGTTACTTCAAGGAGTTCAAAGTTTTTTGAAATTAATAATTAAAAAGATAATAATTCTGTCAAAAATTAAATTTCATAGTGACGTGGCATGGGCAATTACTACTACAATTTAATGTTTGCCTCCAGTAAAAAAACCCCTTAATTTCTCATCAATATTTTAGAATTCAAAAGGCAGAAACATAAATATTATTAAGTATTAAGCACTATAAAAATTTAAAGCAGGGCAAATATATACATATACATGAAGGACTTGGTGGGAAAGTCAGCGTGGAGAGACATGGCTGGAAACTAATCTAAATTTGCCATCATATGCTTCATGACCACACATTATGAAGTCAATCACTACTAGAATTGATTGGATATAGAAATATGCCATTGCCTTGCTGTGTATCACATCTATCTCATTGCATTTAAAATTTATAGATGCTTGTAGATGATATACATATTATGTTACTGAAAAATACACATCTAAACTAAATACATGTAGGTAGACTTGAAATCACTTATGTTTTATCTATGTTTTTTCTTTTTTCGAATGTACACAATTCCAGTTTTATTCTCCTGTATTGCATTGCCACAGAGCAAGCAGAAAATAAGGAAATGAAGTTGGAGAACTCAGAGATTCAATCCAAATTGTGCATGTCTGGCTTTCAGGCAACACAAAGCTATCTACAGGTATTAAAGACATCATTTTCTCTAGAAATTCTGCTACAAACTCAGCAACCACAAGATGGCTCAGATATTGTTGTGCAAGTGCAGCTAGCAGATGACTGAAAGCTTTGTGAGCATTTAAGTGCATATAATTCAAATATTTGTCCAGCTGGCTCTCATGTGAGACTTATGTGACAACATGCTCTCCTGCTTGAGTACCCATTCTTTCCAGTTCACCCAGCCTGGAAAACAGAAAAATAGCTGTTGAGACAGCTAACACATTGGACTATCTCAATATATTCAATCCTTGACTTCATGTCTTCCTAGTTATGATATAAAAACTGGTAGCTTTGTTTAAATGTTAGGAAAAATGAAGATATTAGTATTTCTGAGAAAAGTAAAATATATATGCTCATTTTCATGAGCCAGTTCAGGTTTGCTACAGCACAGTAGCATAGCACCTTTCACAGAACAGCTCAATTGAAAGGGAACTCCAAAGTCCAGCTGCCTGACCACTTCAGGGATAGCTAAAAGTTAAAGCATATTTATAAGATCATTATCCAAATCCCACTTGAACACTGACAACCATAGCAACAGTCACCTCAGTAGGAAGCCTGTTCCAGTGTTTGACCACCCTTACAGTAAGGAGTTTATTCCAGTCTGAACCTCTCCTGGCACATCTTTTTACCTTTCTCTTGCATTCTATATTTGGTTGTCACTCAGAAGAGATTAGCACCTCCCTCTCTGTTTCCCACATCAGAAAGTTTCAAAGAGTAATGTGATCAACCCTTAGCCCTCTTTTTCCAAACTAGACAAACCAAATTTCCTTTGCTTCTCACATAACATGACTTCTAGCCAAATATGCTTTTCATCTCTTTTACCAGCTTTGTTGCCCTCCTCTGGATGCTTTTGAGGATTGTAATTTTCCTTTTATTCTGTGGAGTTCAGCACTGCAAACAGTATTGAAAGTGAAGTTGCACCAATGCTAAATGTATTTAATGTATATAATGTATATAAGAATCACCTCTTTTGACCAGCTGGCTTTTCTGTGATCAGTGTACCCCAAAATTCTTTTTGCCTTGTTGGCTGTTAAGGTACACTTCTGACTCATGTTGAGCTAACTGTTGAACTGTTGATGTTGGAAGGGACACCTGGAAGTGATCTGGACCAAAATATACTTTATTCCCTCTCAGAGGGACACGAGAGATGTTTGCTCAGAACCATGTTCTGAGCCATGAACCATGAGCTGGGAATGTTCAGCCTGGAGAAGAGGAGGCTCAGGGGAGACCTTATTGCTCTCTATAACTTCCTGAAGGGAGGTTGTAGTGAGCTGGGGGTCGGCCTCTTCTCTCGTGTCATTAGTGATAGGACCAGGGGGAATGGTTTCAAGCTACGCCAGGGGAGATTCAGGCTGGACATGAGGAAGTATTACTTTTCAGAAAGGGTGGTCAGGCACTGGAATGGACTGCCCAGGGAGGTGGTGGAATCACCGACCCTGGGGGTGTTCAAGGAAAGACTGGATGTTGCGTTGAGGGACATGGTTTAGTAGGAGCTATTGGGAACAGGTGAACGGTTGGACTGGGTGATCTTTTAGGTCTTTTCCAACCTTAGTGATTCTATGATTCTATGATTCTATGATTCATGTCTGAACAGTTTTTCAAGATCACCAAGGGAAAATCCCTGATGTTTCCAAGTAGCCTTTCCCAATATTCTATCACCCACCCAGTAAAGAAGTGCTCCCTCAATTGCTCTTAAGGACAGAGATGCATTATTTCTTGGCTGCAATCTAGTCACTCATTTCCCAGTCTACAAAATATCTATGCCCAGCATTATTCCAGCACTTATCTTTGTTGAATTTCATGTCATGGTTAATGCATTGATCTATCTAGATATCTCTGCAAAACCTCTAATTCCTCCAGACAGTTAACAACACCTATAAGCTTAGTGGCACCAACAAACTTCATGAAGTTGCACTCCAGTCTTTCTTCAAGATCACTGATTAGAATGATGAACAGGACTGACCCTAGAGTTGAGCCATGGGGAGAGCCAAGTCTGATCAGCCACCAGCCAGATGCAGTCCCATTCACTATGGTCCTTTGAGCTTTATCACTGAGCTAGTTCATCACCCAGCATAGTGTGAACCTGTTTATCTCACGGTTGGACAAACTGTGCAGAAGGATGCTGTGAGGGATGATATCAAAGGCCTTACTAAAATCCAGTAAGATTACATCTACTGTCTTCCCTTCATCAACCAAGCGGATGACCTTATCATAGGAGATAAAATTATTAAGGCAGGACTTTCCTATGCTGGCTGTGCATGATAACTGCTTTGTTGTTTATCTGACTTTCAGTATCTCCCAGGATAATCTTCTCCATAAGTTTTCCAGGCACTGAGGTTACACCAACAGAACTAGTTGCCTGGATCTTCCTAATGTCCTTTCTGTAGATGATTATGATGTTGGTTAGCTTCCAGTCAGCATGGACCACCACAGACTCCTAAAACCTTTGGTAAATTATTCCATTATTATAATGGAATGCTAAAAGGTATTTGACAAATATATGTCAGTTTAGGCACACCATTTTAAACACTTTCTATATTCAATTTTGATTTTATAAGTTTTTGTTATTAAAATGTAAAAATTCTTTGTTTATATCACATTAGCAAAGTAAATAAACTAAAAAAATAAAAAATCAGGTACAAACCATCATGTTCACATTAAAGGCACTTAAGATATACTTGATATTATTTAATATTTATACTTTTTGTTAACAGCTGTTTTATTTACAGGAAATATGAATAAGGAGGCCTATGATAAGAGCCAGTGCACTCCATGGCTAGGTTTTCATTATGTCTGAATCATATTGTGCTCTTTGGGGAGCCTTAAATATAGTATATTGAAAGTCTGTAATGCAAGTCTGTAATGCACTGTAAGTCTTTCAGTTTTATAAATTTGAATTTTCTCCATGGTATGCTCTGTTGTGGAAAGTAGGAAGCACAAACAATTTTTGAGTACTTCTAGACTACGATCCTATTATTAAAGACATAATTTTGTTGTTTTATTTGTAATACAGGACAAAAATGTTCAATGAAAGCCAGTAAAGTAACAGCCATTCATTAAGTTATTGTATGCGTGTTTTGGTGGAAGCCTACCCAGTGGTCAAGAAATATGGTTCTTGGAGGTGAGGGATGACACCTTGTTTCCTGGATCCATGTGTGTTTATACCAGCTGAAAAGAAAATAAAAGGATGTCTGAAAAAACAAAAAACGAAAAACAAACTGCAGTGACTGAATGCAGGGGAAAATAATACAAAAAAGAGAACTAACAAAAAACTTTGCTTCATACTGAATTTGTGCCACTTTAAGTTTTGTTTTTTAACTTGTAGCATTGGTATCTTCAAAAGAGTGAAATACTTCATCTTCTTGACAGAATAAATTGAGTGGAAAATTACATAAACCCTTCAGCAGATGTTCTTTCCCACATTGTTTGGGAATTTATCCCCATTATACTGTGCTTCTAAGACCTATGCCAAGCCGAATAGGGACATTATCAAAGATGATGATATGTTTAGGTGAGCAGTAAGCAAATACTCTCTCAAATATTCTCTCACTACCTCTGTCTTATTCCTCAGTGCCAGTCAACTTCACCATGATCTTCTAACATGCTTCTATCAAGAATCTCTCTGCATAGGTGCTACATATATTATATTTCCATTATAAATCCAATAAATGAGAACCTGTTTTTTTCTTCACTGAAGCAAAAGCCAAAGTCCAGACCTCTATAAATTGAGTTTGCTATAATGAATGGGTCTTGGAGTCAAAGCTGTCAGGCAACAAAGAATAGGAAAAAAATAAACCAATTTCAGTTCCTACTGCCTGTAACTTATCTATAGCTGCATAGCATATTAATTGCATCAGATCAGATGGCATCTTCAAAATTATACTGCACATCAGTGAGTTAAGAATCCGTATAAAAATAAGATTTGTCATTCATCATTCACTGAACAGCATAAGGCAACTTACTGTCATCTACAGTCAAGTGACATGCTTCTAGACTGTCTGCCTGTCCATTTGCCTCTCTGAGTTCTGCTGCAATCTTTGATCAATTTCTTTTTTTTTTTTCTTCATCTTCTTTTTCTTTTATTTATTTATTTTTAATGGTCTGGTAAGGCATCCACGAAGTCTGTGAATGGAAACAGTGATATATATGTTCTAATCTATGAGCAATGAAAATATATCCAGTAAATATCTATTAGCCCTGCTTATCCATTTTCAAATGGGAATTTTATCAGCAAAAGTGCCGGCAGAATAGCAAGGGAGATTTACAGCCCAAGCCTAAGAAGGTACTGCTGCAGCTGAGAGGTGTGTGAAGAGATGCATGGGGAATCTGGGATAAATCCACAGTCCCATGCTCTGGGGAGCATACAAAAAGAAATTAGAGACTACCTGCAGAGAAAAATGCCTCAGCTGTTGTTCCTGTATTTCCCTGTCTCTAAAAATACACTGTAAGTTGGGACAGTGGAAGAAAGAGAGTGAAGAATTGCAACATGAGACGTAAAGTAGTGAAGGTTTTCTCTACTGGGATTAATTAGTCTTCCTGTCATAGGAAGAATGGCATATAGCAGATTTGTTGGATGTGACAATTGAACAGAGCCTGATGTTTTTAAATAGAAACAGTAATTTACAAAAAAAGAGTAGTCAAGAGAAGCATGGATTCCTTTTACAACAGATAAATGTCTGTTTGTGAACTTTCCAGTTTGGAAGATAATTTTGGTAGTGAAACACTATTGTACTGATTGGCAGCTACTCCAAAATTATTCCTGCAGCATCTTCTCAGTGACATAAGATTACCGGTGCAAAAACCAGTAACACCATTACATTAAAAAAAAACATTTTCAGTAGTATCTGTATCAATCCATCTGCTGCTGGATGATAACAACAGTCATTTGAATCACAGATTCTGCTAAAATGATACATGTAAATGTAGTCAAATCAGTTTTTGTAGTGGACAGATACACCTTTCACTAGAACAGGTTGCTCAAAGCTCCATTCAACCTGGCCTTGAACACTTAATAGAATGGGGCATTTACAGATTCGCTGAGCAACCTGTTCAAGTGCCTCACAACACTCTAAGTGAAGAATTTCTTCCTAACATGTAATCTAACCTCTTTTAAGTTAAAGCTACTGCACCTTGTACTACTACTACACTCCCTGATAAAGATTCCCTCTCCAGATTTTTTGTAGGTCCTCTTTAGGTACAGGAATGTTATCTCCCCAGAGCCTTCTCTTCTCCAGCTTGAATAAACTCTCAGCCTGTCTTCAAAGGGGAAGTGTTCCAGCCATGTAGTTATCCTCATGGCCTCATACCAACAGACCTATGTCCTTCTTACATTTGGGGCCTCAGAGCTGACCACAGTACTCTAGGTTGTGACTCACAAGAGTGGACTACAGTGCAAGAATCACCTCCCTTGATCAGCTGGCCATGCTTTTTCTGATACAACCTAGTCTATGGTTGGCTTTCTGGACATATGATTGGCTTTATGAGTAAATGTCTCACATCTAAATTAACAGAAAGCAACTGGTGAAAGATATGTGCTGATGTTACAGTTCTCCTTTTTGGAGTTAGTAAAACACTAAGTGACTTCTTTTCATGGCCCCTGCACTGGGACAAATAAAAGAAAAGGTAGAGATAGGCTGTGAAATTTTAAAAAATATTAAAATCCTGAGTTTAAAAGTGACCCAGATTTAAATATGTAAAAGCATGTATGGTGTTTCTTCATTTCACATGTAGCAAAATCTAGCTAACTTTCCTATTTTCGCACTTAAGTTGGATCCACAACAATTGTGCTGAAGTTGTTCTCCTTCAGCTTTGCTAATACAGCTGTTTGTCTTCCTCCTTCTAAGCTGAGTTTGATACTAGGGTCAGCATACCACATCTGGAAAGGCTTACATTTTTGGGAACACATCAGATAGTGCACTAAGATACCTACAGTACCAGATAGGAGATGTCACAGGAACAGATTGTCATACATACTAGCACACTAAGACATGTGTAAGATGTTTTTGGAAGCTTTCCAACAACAGTTAAGTATAAAAAGACAAGCTTACTGGGCCAGTGATGTAAACATAAACTATATGGTCATGCTTCAGCTTTTGTCTGGTCCACTGAGAATATTTTCTGAACAAATAGATTAGTATAGATAAATAGTATCTCTGACAGTATTTAAAAGTTGCTGTTTAAGAATTTCAGTTTTCAGCAGGTTGGATTTCCAGGCAGAAATAATGTTGTGGGCTTAATACCATAAAAAGCAGTTAGAAATACACAAAAGTTCTGTAAAGAAATTTTATATGTTTATACCATATGTTATTATATTTTTCAGTTTGGCTATGGAAAGAACAAGAGGGATTCCAAGAATCTGGTAATAAAAAGAGAAATATTTGACTTTGACCTGAGGTTTTTCATTTTTGCTGTGACACAGAATTTATGTTGGTAAAACTGAACTAAAAATAAAAAATTGAAAATAAAAGCAGAGGAAAAACTACATTACATACAATGTATAGCAGCAGGTTCAACTAAAATTTGACTCCCTTTCCCTTTCCCTTTCCCCTTCCCTTTCCCTTTCCCTTTCCCTTTCCCTTTCCCTTTCCCTTTCCCTTTCCCTTTCCCTTTCCCTTTCCCTTTCCCTTTCCCTTTCCCTTTCCCTTTCCCTTTCCCTTTCCCTTTCCCTTTCCCTTTCCCTTTCCTTTTCTCTTTCCTTTTTCTTTTCCTTTTTTTTCCCTTTTCTTTCTATTCTCCTCTCCCCCTCCCTCTTTCTCCACTACTTTTTTTCTTTCCATCTCTTCCTCTCTCTCTCTCTTCCTTCCCTCCTCTTTTCCTTCCCTCTTTCTGTTCTTTCCTCTACAGTTCCTTATTTCCCTTTCCATCTGTCTGCTTCTCTGCTTTCTCCTCTTTCTCCCTCTTTCTCTCTGTTCCCCCTCCCCCCCCCCCCCCCCCCCTTATATGGGTTACACTTACATTGACTGTAATGTGGAAACATTCATACTGGATAGATAACATTTTCAATAATATATATCCCACATTAAACATATTTAAATTTGTTAGACTGTGATACTTAAACCTGGAAATGCCTAAACATTTTGAAAGTGGGCTCCAAGTCATATAGATGTGTTTTTAGAGTTTTGCTTACTGTACTCATAACACATATTCTACCTGTTCGGTGATTTTTCTTCTTTTTTTTTTTCAGTTTTGTTTTGTTTGCTTTAATGTTCAGTACCTCTGATGCTAGAGGATTATAAGTGAACAATGTTAATAGTATAATTTCTCTCAGTATGTCCAAGAAAACCAGACAATACATCAGGTTTAAATAAAACTCAGTCCTGTAGGATAAGACAATGCTTCTGATGCTCTTAGTTCCATTTTGCATATTTATTATAAAACTTATTAAGTATGCAGCACTGTAAATGAATTTTGGTAATTAAAAAGAAACAATGTCTATGTATTACAACCAGGAAAAATGTCATAGTTCAGCAAAATTTAACATAGATTTGATGAAAATAAGAATGTAAACTTGATGGTATAACTTTTTCAGATGTTGTTCAGGTGCAACACACCCATGAATTGTTTCAGTTTTACCTGATGTTAATGCTGTGTGAACTATGTAGACATTATTTACAAAGCCTCCCCCCTCCTTACCGTGCCTACTTCTGTACACTACCACTCTTAAGAACATCTCAACACTTCGTAGAATCACAGAACATTCTGAGTTGGAAGGGACTCACAAGAATCACTGAATACAAACCCGGGCTCCACACAGCACTAACCAAAATTCAAACCCTGTTCTTGAACTCTGGCAGCTCAGGGCCATGACAGTGCCCTGGGGTGCCTGTACCATGCCCACCGCCCTTTGGTGAAGAACCTCTTTCCCTAATACCCACTGTCACTATTGCCAGAGAGCAAAGCGTGACGCTGCCCCTCCACTCCCTGTGAGGAGCTGCAGCCACCATGAGCCTCCTGTCAGTCTCCTCTACTCTACGCTGAACAGGCTGAGGGACCTCAGCTGCTCCTCATATATCATACCCTCTAGACCCTTCACTATCCTTGTAGTCTATTCTTTTGAACACACTCCAATAGTTTCATGTCCTTATATAGTGGCAACCAGAACTGCACACTGTAGGTGTGGCCACCCAGCGCAGAGCAGAGCAGGACAACCCTTCCCCTTGCCTAGTGGCAGTGCTACGCTTAATGCACCCCAGACTGTGGTTGGTCCTTTGGGCTGTCAGGACACACTGCTGGCTCAAATTCACCTTGGCATCATCCAGAACTCATATATCCCTTTCCATGTGGCTGTGTTCCAGACTCTCATCCCTCAGTTTGTACACATATCCATGACTGCCCCATCCAAGTGCGAAATCCATCACTTGCTCTTGTTAAACTTAATGCAGCTGGTGATTACTCAGCCTCAGTTAATTGTTTGAAACCCCTTGAGGCCCCTCTGTAACAAAAAGCAGTAATATCTTGTGGGACATCTGTTTTATCAACAATCCTTTAGCTAATCCACTCAGTATGGAATTCTCTACTGTCTCTCAGTGGCAAACATAAGAATTTTCCATGCACAAACAGAGGAATAGACATTTTTCGTGTCAGTTTACTGGCCCATTTTTTAACAGCCTCCTGCAGCAGATATAACTGGGGAGCCTATGTTAAGGGTCAGCTCCAGCCACTTAATTTAATCCATTTTCCAATAGTCACATCTTTAAAAATCATAGCCCTCTGTATCTGTCTAGTTACATTGGACTGCTTTTCTGAAACTTTCAAAGAAGAACTTGCTTTTATATTCTGCCTTCAATTATGCGAGAAGGTATTTCAAAGACACAAACCTGCCTTCATCTCTAATTCCTCTTAAGGCATGTATTAAAACTTTCCTGTCTTAGACAGCTGTGTCTTTGTGAGATGTTTTTTAACAGCTGACTAGTTTATTGCAAAGATATATTTTATTACATTAATTGGTTTTGCTGTCTGAGAAGCTGGAAGGATAACTGCAATTCAGTTGCTGTGCCTTGCACAGTAACATCTTTGACCACCACTAAAACTGCTTGTACAGCCCTACTGGTACAGTGGAGAGTTGTAAGATATGCTGAATAGATATTTGTGATGAAGGTCTGAGATAACCACTCTGTGGAGTCAGTAGCACTAGGATAAGCTGAAGTAGGCATCTGAAACTGGAAAAATGAATTACATCTCTGAATTCTTCAGACAGTCCAGGTTGGTTAGTTTAATGTTGATGTTTCTATTGTAGCTTTTTAGAGATAAGAGAGAGGAATCACACTAAAGAAATGGCTGGGCAGAAATAGGTATGCCATCTCTAACACAATCCAAGCATGAAGGGCTCTTTCCTGTTTATATGATTTTATTTATGTCGTGACTGCTGTTAGCATAGCCATTTTATCTGAAAATTAAACTCTTACATACCGCACTTGTAATTATTCTAATAAAAAGTGCAGTGTTTTCCTGGTCAGGTTTCCTTGTGAGCTGCAATCAAAATGAATATTTTGAAAATAAAGAGCAACACTTTTTATAGAGGTTCAATTGTTCCCCTATATTCAGCACTAGTGAGGCCGCACCTCGAGTACTGTGTCCAGTTTTGGGCCCCTCACTGCAAGAAAGATATTGAGGCCCTGGAGCGTGTTCAAAGAAGGGCAACGAAGCTGGTGAGGGGTCTGGAGCACAGGCCATATGAGGAGAGGCTGAAGGAGCTGGGAATGTTCAGCCTGGAGAAGAGGAGGCTCAGGGGAGACCTTATTGCTCTCTATAACTTCCTGAAGGGAGGTTGTAGTGAGCTGGGGGTCGGCCTCTTCTCTCGTGTCATTAGTGATAGGACCAGGGGGAATGGTTTCAAGCTACGCCAGGGGAAATTCAGGCTGGACATGAGGAAGTATTACTTTTCAGAAAGGGTGGTCAGGCACTGGAATGGACTGCCCAGGGAGGTGGTGGAATCACCGACCCTGGGGGTGTTCAAGGAAAGACTGGATGTTGCGTTGAGGGACATGGTTTAGTAGGAGCTATTGGGAATAGGTGAACGGTTGGACTGGGTGATCTTCTAGGTCTTTTCCAACCTTAGTGATTCTATGATTCTATGATTCTATGAAATTGTACATGTTCTTCCAGGCAGAGTAAAAAAGAAAAAAATGTAAATCCTGAAGTTACCAATTATTAGATGAACTAAATCATTGCATAGCTGTTTGCTGGCTATGATATCTTTAGTTTATACAGAAGTATTCATACTGTCCATTAATAACTATTTTGCCCCACACTGTTAAAATCAATTTGGCTATTACAAAGCCATTTCTACTTATACCATTTTATAAGAATCTCTGTTTCTTCCCTACTGGAGATAAAATTGAGATAAAGATATGACATTTGCATTCATATTTCACTGGTTATGGAAGCTGAATAGATTTTTTCCACACTTCAGAAGCATAAAGAAACACACACAAAAAAATTGTATTGACTTAAGGTTTTCCTACTCTTAAATATTTCAGAATCAATTTCTGAGTCCTGAATTTCATACCAGACTGAAAAAACGCAAAAACAACCACAAGTAAAATAATTTCCTATAAATGTTATTCTACTTAAATTTTGCTATTTAAGTCATGGGATTGCTATATTAAATCAGATCAGTAATTCCTCTAATCCTGGAATCAACTCTGTGACCAGCATCAGCTTCTTCAAAGAAAGATGCATGAACCACTGTAGTGAATCCCTACTATTCCTATTATTTGTCTGAGACATGGCTATTTTTCCTTCTTTTAAAAATCTCTGTTCATGCCTGAAACACCAAATATTTCAATATTTCCTAAAAGATCTGTATGTTTTCATGGTTTTTTGTCCTAAAAGTATCTGAATCTTTTTAAGAATAATCTTGGTAGTGAATGTTACTCTGTCAGCGTACTTCCAAAGATGTACATCCGCAGTGCATCACTATGATGGCACAATTCTGCACTGCAGTCAAGGCAAAGACAAGGGTGGAAACAGATGTAACAATAGAAATCTCCTCTGCTCCTAGGACATTTATGTTTAGACTGGCAGCACAGAATGTGTCATTCTACTTATGTAAGGAAAAATGTAGCTGATAAAAATGCATCCACACAGAAGCCCTTTGCAAGTGTTGAACTGAAATAAATTGTTGCTACTGTAGACATAAGTTTAACTCATACAAGATTAATTGGAATGAAGAAAAGTCTTGATTCAAAAGAACTGTGCTGTTAAAATACAATAAAATACTTGTAAATTGTGGTCAGGAAGCCTGCAGGAATCAGGATAATCAGTAGAGGAAGGTATAACTGAGATCTAGAGAGAGGAGAAAGTAGGCATTGCCTCCTGAGTAAAGCATAAGAGTGTCTTATTGCACGGGAGATGCAGTGGTGAGTGAAAATTTATAAACTATTATTTGATAGGTGGTTTGAGATTTCACTATGATTTCAGTAGCTATTTCTATCAAAATGGAACCATCTATTTGAAAATGAACCCTATATGAAACCCTAAGTTGATTTGGAAAGCTATGGAAGTTTAAAAGCCTTAACAGGCCTAACACTGCTTTCCTACTATGTTGTAATTATTCCTCCACAGAAGGATCATCACCATAAGAAGTTTAATTCAAACTGTCCTATAAAAATCCCTACCCTGAAATACATTTATCTATCATACTTATGAACATTCCTAAGTGGCTGAAGGGCCACTGAGACAGGAATGAATCATGGTAAGATACAGGCTTATTAGATGAGATGAGAAAACTGGAATACCTAAGGCTGTGAATAACATGAGCTAGAGACAAGAGAGGTTTGCTTTGCTGTTAGTATCATATATACTGCACATTTAGCCATGTGTGTAAAACTGCCTGGTACCTGGTAGAAATATTGGAGAATTTTCCCTTCAGAGCTGTGAGAGTCATAATACCCTGTCCTCTGGTGCAGTAATATTATATTTTTTTCTCCATTTTAGAGCAGGATCTGCATCTGCATCTGAGCCAGTTGACTGCAAATGTACAAATATCTTTAAGCTATGTGTTTCTCACACTTGAATTTAGAGTAAAACTGTATTTTTAAACACACACTTTTCACAAGGCTTATTGAGAAACAATAACATGGGGCAGTTGCATAGTTGTATCTGTGAAACAGCTGGACCTTCTGGCATCCTTTTCTGGACAGACAGACAGGGTACCAGAAGGTAAAGTGATGCAGAGAAATGGGACTAATCAATAACAGCTCTTTGTTCTTCATACAGCAGAATAAAGTGGGCAAAGCAATGTTTTGTGTGGGGTGGAGGGTCTTCTGTGAGCACTGATGTCATCAAAAATCTTTATGAATAATATGTTTTCTCATTTGGAATTTAAAAAAAAAAGCCCTATACTATATTTTTTTTTCCCTGATTTTAGCTCCATTGGTAGAACTCAAGAAATAGTATACACAAATATCAATGCCCTTTTTAGCTTTTACCCAGAATATTTAAAACAAGAACTAAATGTTTTTGTTTTGTTTTGTTTTGTTTAATTGTAGTTGGTTTACCCAGGAGCAATATAAATACCTAAGTGGAATGTCATAACTAAAGGAGAATTAAGCATACTAATCTGCTCTGTTTCAACCATTAATATACTATATATCCTGTCTTCAGTTCACTTTCATATTCATTACTTTTTTAATGAAAAAAAAAATATATTTTAATGATCAAAAAAATCTAAATGATTAATGGTACATCACTTAATGACATTTTAAAAGTATTTCAGGCTGGAAATGTGACACTATAATCATTAAAAATCAGATTCAATTTCCAAAAGTCCTAATCTTAAATTTTATATTGCTGGCAGAAACATAAAATGATATCTAGTAAGCTCGGGTTCCTCCATATGATGAAAAAGCTCAGGAGTTTTGTGAGCACTGCCAGAAAATAATGTGTTCTCAGAAATTCTGGAAGTTGAGCAGGAAGATAACTGATGAGGATATGACAGTGAATGAACAAATTGTTCGGTGTAGAGGAATTTTCAGTCCGGAGAGATTTTTTTCTCTGAGACATGGTTTGAGGTCCAAGACTAGCATAATGGCTCCAAATGGATAAAAACAACACTGAATTCTGCTTCATGCATTATGCATGAGCTCTCGCTATTGGAGTTTACACCACCATCTGGTGTTTAATTATTCCCGCTTTATACCACACGGTGGTGCGAATCTAATGAAATGAATGTGCCCCTTATAACAATTTGGTGCATAGATTCAGTTTTGCTAATGATTAAGTACCCGGTCTTCTACCTTCTTTCTTTCTTTCTTTTCTTTTTCCTTTTTTCTATTTTTCTTTCTTTCTTTCTTTCTTTTTTTTTTCCTTAAACTGAGAATAAAAATCTATTATGAAAAAAAAAACCTATTTCTATAGACTGTCACTGGCAAATACAATGACATTTAGTAGAGATGCTCTCTAATGTTCCATGGTTTCTATTTGGCTGGTTGATTTTCTCTAACATCTGTACAGTGTTAATTAACTGTGCAGTAGTGTCAGAATTTCTATTCTCATACACTGTAAATATTGTTAGAAAGAACATTTTCTGTGTTTGCAGTTTTAAAGATACTTTGAAATAAAAAGATTCTCTTAGTTCTAGTCTCTCCTGCAGACACAGTTGCTGCTGCTATATACACAAAGTTTTGTCATGCATCCAGCTTATTATTTTTTCACATTATCACCTGTAGACCATTAGATTTCAATTTCTCATCTGTCTATCTCAAAACGAAACCCTGTGTTATTAAATTAGTTAGACTGTTAGTTTCTACCTGGCACTAAGGCCTGATATGCAGTGATACACAGTGTTCCACCATCCAAAGGAAGGGCACTGAAAGCTGGCTATGTGTCCCATTTAATAGTTTTAAGCAAATACTGTAATTATATAAGCAAATATTGTAATTAATTATATTACAATATATAGAGAGATAGCAGGATTTTCTGCATTAATCACAAAGAAAATTTGGAAGGCTTTAGCAGTGCAATTAGCAGCGATGTTTTTCTACCAAAAGATAGTGGTTATCTGATAATGATGTGAAGATAATAAGATAATGTTGTTAATGATAAGATAATGATGTTAAAGGATATTTAGGTGGTCACTGCATCATGTAATGCAAACCTTCCTTAAAATTATGAATATTAGCTTATTTTTTTTCTATACTTTGATACACTTGTAAGCTCAGTGGTTTGTAAATTTGTGAGTAAAATCACAAAGTTTGTTTGGATAAGAGCATGAGAGCTTACAACACAAGCACTGTTATTTTTTTTCCTAGCTTTGGAAATTTCCTATTCATCTTATCTGTGTTTTCCTTGACTTATTTTTCAATAATCTTAAAATAAAACCTCAGTTTTGTATTACTTTCACAACTTAAAACAGCCGGCCTTTCTTCATAGAGTCATGGGATCATGTAATAATTTGGACCGGAAGGTAACTGAAAGATCACCTAGTTTCAATCCCACTAACATGGGCAGGAACACTTTCCACTGCATCATGTTGCCCATAAGCCCATCCAACACGGCCTTCAGCATTTCCAGTGGATGGCAAAGTTATTTATATAAAGTTAGTTTCTAAAACTTAAAAGATTTTATATATAGAATTGTGATAGAAAACACCTGTATAGAATAGAACAGTGGCTTTTTTGTGTCTGTATTTATTTGTTTGCTTGTTTGTTTTCCAGAGAAAATAAATAAGGAAGAATTCAGTAGTCCAGAGTTGCTTTTGGTACGTTGTTTTCCAAATTCTGTCAACTTCTCCCATCAGGGAAGAGAATTGCTCCATATAGGATTAATCCTTGTTATTTTTAGGTACTTTCCAACCCAAACCATCCTATGATTCTATGATATTCTGGTGAAAGTGAAGACATTGTGAAATTCTGATTAGGTCCCTAGGCTTCAGGAAACATCAAAAAATGTGTATCGTGTTTCTAGGATTTGAAGAAATTAGTAAAAGTAATGTGTGGGGTTAAAATTTACATGATCTCATCAGCATTCAGCACCACTGCCACACTATGAAGGAGAAAAAATAACAAAGAAACATGAGAAGAGGAATAGATAAAAGGCAAGCACTGAGAGGAAAAACATGTTGTTTCTTAATTGAGCTGGAAAGAAAGAAGAGGAGGAGGGGAAGACATTGCTTGCAGCTCTCTTTTGATGAGAAACCTTTTTGTGCCCATGACTATGTAGGTTAAAAATGTAGCTCTGCCTCTGATAGACAATCATATTGTAATTCTTCGATGGTAAAGTGCTGAAATTTCAAGAATTGGGAAGTAGGAAAGAAGAAAAAAATATATAACTAATTACTGTGTACATTTGTAAGATGTACAGGGTCAATTCTTCTTCTGAAGAAGCAAGTCATCATCATAGGTCTTTCAAGTCATTGGAGCTGTGAAAGTTTACATCAACAAAGATCTTCACTCCCTTTGTCTTACTCTCATGTCTCTGCTCCTCTCTCCCCACCACACCACGAAGTGTCCTAGAATATCTTTAGTGATAGTTCCACTATCCCTAGTCTATATCATGTATTACATGACAGGGGGAAAATGAAACAAAAGAAAGCAAAAAAACAAAAAAAAAAAACAAAAAAAAACCAACTTGTAAGGGCATTATATTTAGTGTTAAGATATCATACATGAATATTTTTCTGAACCATCTGAACTCATTGTTCTATTGATGTTGCATTATTGGTGTTTGGGGATTTAATTGATGTATACATTTTTTCATTTTACATTTTTAATTTGAGTAATCTATATCCCTACCCATTATCTGGGCTGGGATAGAATTAGCTGCAAATTAATTAATTCTGAAATGGAATTTTTCATTATGTTTCATTTTTAGACCTGACATAAATATGGCAAGAACAGCCCCTGCAATGGCATTTTGGCAATTCTGTACACAGGTGGCAGAGGAAAGTACAGAAGCTCAAAAATTAACAAACAATCAGGTCAAACAAAAAGCTAAACTAAATCTCCTTGAACTTTGACTAAAAGTTATATTTGGGGTAGGGGTTTGACACTATTTTTATTGGAGCTAATCCTAATGCAGTGTTTTCTAATTATACAATAAATATTCCCTCACGGGTGAAGCTGCCTATCAGCCCTCTCTACATGAGAAATGGCCATATGGAGCACTCTGCAGATGGCTGGGCAGTTGCATGTGTACAGCTGTGCAGGACAAGCACCCCCAGGTTTCAGCTTGCCTGTGATAGGCAGCAAATAGGCAGCTTAGCAAGGTTGGAGTGTATAGATAGGAAGGATGAAGGAAACTAGGAAATAGCCGTAATTATACACACACACACACACTTTTTTTTCCCAGATCAGAATTTTTCACCTCATTGTGAGGAACAAAATCTGGCTTCTGGTTTTGATGAGATTGTAAGTAAAAAATGTGAGTATAATGTAATACAGGCACACACAGAATAGTTTAAAATCCTGTTAAAATAGTAGTGGGAATGGTCCCACTGGCTTCCGCATGAGCTAAATAAGCAGACCTGATGCAGATAGGTTGCATTAGTTTCTACCCCCAGATTTGCTCTGCTCTCATTCCCAAAACTGCTACTACCTAATTCTAGTGGCTCAGTTAACACCTTGAAGATCTGTGGTCCCACATGAAATACATTTCTTAATACAATAGAGAGCACAGTCATCTCATTCACTGCCCTTGAGATTCTTTTGTCTTGCTCTGGTGAAAGTGCTATAGGAACAGGAGCTTTTGCCTGTCAGCTGAATCTGAAAAAGATAATTTTTTGCTGCTGTCAGCTGAATGCTGCCTACAGCTGCATGCAGATTCATGGATATATGCATAGGCACTAATAACAGAACTGTGAATTGGTGAACACAAAGGAAAGACACACTGAAAAAGCTATTATAAAGTGCTAGACAATGTTTTTTGATATCCAAAAGTATTTATTACAATGTATTTAAATTGCTTACCTGGCTTTAGAGATGCTTTAAAGAGATCTTTTAAAATATCACAGATATAGGATGAAAAAAATCTTAAAAAAAAAAAAGAAAAAAGAATAAAGAAAATGGCATGTCTGTTTTACACAGTGTAAAATTAATATCTATCTGACTATTTCACTGTTTATTTCATTGTTAAATGATTGGTTTTTAATCACATTCAGACTTTTTTTTTGTTTAATGTTTCATTGCAAATGCAAAAATCAGAATTTTCCTATAAACATTTTTGGATCTTGGAAAATATATATGGATTATTGTTTTTCCTCATGTTGAAAAAATACAGAAGTAGAAAACTTGCATTTTAACAACACGGTTTTGTATAAATTAGCATTATAGGAAACACATAATTTTACTGAATGTAAAAGGAATATATTATTAAAGAAAACAGTACCAAGTTATTCAGATTCAAATTCTCCTTTGTGCTATATACACTGTTAAATCATACATACTCATGGAAGAAACAGAGCTAAAGTGTTTTTGTTTAAAAAAAAAAAATCCTAAACATTTTAAAACTGCATAAGGGGTTGGGTGGGTGGGTGGAAAATGGAGGAGGAAAGAGTGTCCAGTTATCTTCCAAAAACTAGCAAACTTTTAAGTGATTTGACACAACGGCCAGTATTTTGGGAGTCTATGCAATGGGAGGTCAGGCTGAGGAATGAAGCAGGAGTGCACTACACACTCTCAAGGTTTGGTCACCACTCTCTAATGAATCAGAAAATTTTCATCCAGTTAATCTTGACAAGCACTGAGTGTCACAGAAAGTTAAATGTGAAGGTAAATGAGACACATCTCACCTCAGGTTAGTCATATAAAAATTAGAGTTCTGCCTTTGCATAGAGAGGTGGGAAAAAAAAAAAAGTCCTCTGGATATGTCTCTCTCTCTCCAATGATTACAAAAGGAATCCAGACAGCTTGCTTAGACGAGCATAGATTTTGCATAGCTGCACAAAGAGGGATGAACCTCGTCTGTGAGGTGAGATTTTCAGAAGTGTTTACACGACGTAAATATTAACTTTTCAAAGAATTTCCAGAAATCTGTGTTTCTGAATTGCTTATATTTGGGTTTTATTTTAATTCCTATCAAATGAATAGACAGGCACATTAGTAAAATCCAAGTAAGCTGATTATCTCCTTTAGTTCTCTGTATGTTTTATAAAGATACCTTACAACTTCTTTGTCTTTTTTTTTGGGGGGGGGAGGGAGGGGAGAAGGGGGGGGGTAGATACATGCTTGGAAGAGCATTTTAGAAGATGTATCCCATTACAATACATACGAGGTTAAAAAATATAACAGAAGAAGAAACATTGCAGAACTTTCATTAAAACTGTTTATGAGAAAATAAAATAATCTCTAATGAGCTTGCATTGCCACACACAAAAAGAGTCTTCCTGTAACTAGTAACCATTGTTTGTTTTATAGTATGATGCATTAAAGCAGTTCTTGTATTTATGCTAGCTTAAGGAAATTGCATATTGTACTCAGTCATACCTGTCATCTCTATTTGATTATTAAACATAATTTTTCTAAAAATAGGATTTAATATTGTGTTGCACAGTATTAAATTGGAGGAGGGGTAACTCTCCAGATGAAGCTGTGATGCATGATAGAACAATTTAATAACTCACTGAAAATCGCATCTTTGTTCATATCACCAACTGATTTCACAACACTTTACCTCATGACTAATTTTGTAGGAGCCAAGAGTAAAGCTGCTAGGCACCTGAATTCCCATTCATAAGGTTTCATAGGCATATGTGACAGTCTAATTCTGCTAGCATTAAACAGTAAACACGTCAAGATCCTGCCTAAACTCCAGCTTGATCAATAAAATAGATATCTCCAGAACTATTTTACCTGGCCTGATACACAGCATAGGTGTATGAAACAGTTGCTGTCTCAACAAATACTGAATCACTACACCTTTAAACGAGTAATTCAGTGATCAGTGGGATGTGTTTGACACATTTTCTGGTGAAACCCCATACTTCTCTGGTGACTGCCACTGACAACAGGTTCCAGGATGGGAGATCTTAGACTCCTTTGTCTCACATTCTAGGGCCAAATGGAAAGCAGAATGACTCAGGAGCTTGTTAGCTAAGGCACTCATGTAAAATATGGGATCGCTCCCTTCTCAGCTGATCATGTAAGTAATTCAGAAAGAGTGGAAGAGCTTCACCACATAGAAATGAAAATACTGGCCTTTCTTGCAACCAAGTAGTTTCAATTTACACAGTATATGAGAGATTGTACCCCACTGGGAAGAGAAAGGGAATAAGAGGGAGAGAGAACTGGCTATATCTTGATGTATCATGAGTATTCTAATTCAAAATTGATTTTTGAAGTGCCAGTCTTAACATTAATGTTTAATCCAAGATCTGTGAATTGATACCAAAGCCAGTCTCGATATTACAGATTTTAAAGTAAGGTCTCTAAAAACCAAACAGCCATCAACAGTACTGATACCTTTGGAGGAATATATCTTTTAGGAGTTTCTCATGAAAAAGAGCTCTTCAGCGGATCCATAACTGCAAGCTGTTGTTCTCCTCTTTCTTTCCCATGGAAAGGCATTGCTATGATTACCTTTTGAAAGGCTCTGGCATTTTTTGGGCTCTTTCTTGAACTGCCATGAATTGGTATATCAATAGAAAACTGGACAGTAACAGTGAATGATCAAGCTAATGAAAGACCTTAATAAAGCCAACAGTAGAGCAATACGAGAGCTGAAGCAAGAAGAGATCTCAAAATCCCACCCAACAGGAACAGTCAAGATCAGCAGTTACAGTAGCTCAAGCTGCCACGGAACTATGGTTGTATTATTTTGGCCTTGTGTCCTTTTTAGGTGCCCTGATTTTCCCAGACATGTGACGTGTACATTTGCAACCGCAATATAGCATTACAAACTTATTACACAGTGACAAACTAAGATCCACTCTCCTATGAATCTATTCCATTTTGCTTTTAATGGTATCAGGAAATAAACTAGAATATGTTCCTGAGTGACCATTCACCAATTTCTTTCTCTGGAGCTTAATCTAAGCACATTCATAGCTTGGAAATGAAAGGAAGCATTAGACTTTTTTATAGTGTAGCACACAAAATTACTTCTTTATCATATCTGCTTTTATTTTTTTATAATTTCCAGAGTGGGATTCTGACCTCACAAACATTCAATTTTGAGCATGAGAGTAGTTCTGTGGGGTTCAAAAAGGGCAACAGAAGTGAACAGGAACATCTGACCCTATTTAAGCCTTAATTCTGTGAAGATTTCTAAATATTAAATCAATACGACTACTCACATAGTTAAAGATAGGAATGTGAACTCTTAACAGGGTTGGGACCTAACTAGAATAGGACCTTTTAATTTCATTTGGTATAGGAATTCCACGTTTCTCTCAGTTTTGTCTCTCTTCTTCTAACCTTGCATATTATTGTTTTAACTTTGGGGAAAATTATTATTTAAAGGGTTTCAGCAGGACCAAATGGATTTGGGTGAGCTTTCCGATATCAACCTATCAGTATCTTGTAAGATAATAGAATTTCCTCTGTTCTGAAAACTATAAATTTGCTAATAAAATAATGCATTCTATTTCATTGCTAAACTTCACAGAAGTCAAGCTTCTAATGGATAATATTTCCCTGTTGGCTTGTGTTGTGAAGTGCTATGTCCACACGTATCATTAATTTTCTTTTCAGAATATTAGGCTTAATTAATCCATTCCTGGTTGCCTTGTATTTAAAAATAGAAGTTATTAAAGTGGATTGCTCTGAATTGCATAAATAAATAATATAGACTACTTGGCTCTTAAGCTGCTGTCATAAAAATATATTATTTCTGACATGTATATACACAGAAGCAAAGACATGCAGGCTTATATGTATTAACAAAACAGAAAATGAAGCGAAAGGAAATTCAGTTCTTTCTTCCTCTAATATTGTTTATGTACAGTGACTTTACTAATGTACAAAACAACAGCCTGTCAACTTCTTTTTATAAGACATTATTGGTATGCATTCTTGCAGTTATTTTGAAAATAAAAGCTTAGGAATTCAAGGTGACATATGCCCTGCCTATACCTCTCTAAAAGTCTCTAAATGATATCCAATTGTATCTACTTTTGAAAATTATCTAATTCCTATGGCATTTAAATTAGGTGTTTTCATTCTTAGCTTAAAGCCTCTTGGGTGCTTAATTTTAATTGCCCAGATATGGGAACTGCATTCATACCAGGCAGTGAAAATTGTCACCTGAACTACATTGAAGTCTTCAGAGAACCTTGAAAAATATGAACTATAGTCTCAGTTCATTCAGGGCAAAGTGCTCATACCACCAGTCTCACGGAGTTTTTAAATACTTAGCTTCTTTAGCATCCAGAAGTTAAGAGCCAAGGACGAAATAAAAGACTGTTTTTTATCTGATAAGAAAGGAAATAATTGGTGTAATGGAATAAAAATGAATTTTTTATCCCTCTTCTGGGTTTAATATTCTTCTTCACAGCCTAAATCTGACTAACTTCCTATGCAAAGGTGGCCACCATCTATCTGCTGGCAATGGCAGCTGTGAGCAGGATACATCCCTAATGATGAGGACAATTTACATTTCCTTTTTGTTCTTGCATTCTCACAAGAAGAGGTGAGAAAATTTCAGTCCTAATTTCAAGATGACATGATAGAAAGGGACACTTATATTCTGTATACTACCAATATAGGAAGAACTTTCTCCCCTGAAGCAGAATATGAAGGAAAGCATTATCCTCTCCTAGCTTCCAAAGGCATCTTCTTGCACTGCTGTGAGAATTTAGATATCCCCTTAGAAGCTCCTTGCAGAGGTAGTTTTTAATCACCTCTGTTAAGCAGGTGAATTCCACTTATATTTATAATGAGTCAACATAGTGGAATAGCTTTTTGAATTATTTTGCTTTACCTTTTTTGCCTCATTTTATTCTCCAGTGAAGTAAAGACCCTAGTTTTATCACATATTCAGCCTTTTCTCTAGTCAATTTAATTCCACTGAGTTTTATATTTTTTCTACTCTCATATTCTAATTGTTTGTAGATACTTGGATACTCAAATACTTTGTCATTGTATTCTCATGAATAGGCTATCAGCTTATCAGCTCTGTGAGTGATAACCATACCATAAGTTTAGGTATGCACTATGATAAATTTTGTTAACACAATGTTACAGTCATTCGTCCATTGTGTCCTTTTCTCATGGACTAATTCTACCATTCAGAGTCATTTCAAGTAATAACTACCAAAGAATTTTTTCCTTCTTTCTCCTGTTTTTTCTCTCCAAAAAATTTTGCCTTTAGACATAAGATAGGGTGTAAGATCAATATTTTGGAGCCCTGCAGGGTTAGACAAAATAAGTTTTATCCCATTAGAAACAGATGGCTCCTACCTTTCTGATGGGACATACAGAACTCTAACTAGAGTCCCTGGAAAGCCCTGAAACAGCATATTATGACAGACTTTTCACACCTGTAATTTTGCAAGTTTACTAACTTATTATACAACCTACTTTCAAAAAATTAGAAGATGATTGAAAAAAAAAAATGGCAAAACAGCATCAATTTCAGACAAAAACAATCAAAAACCCACATCCTTTGCTTTAGAAAAAATATATAAAATAAAAATTGGAAATGCACTAC
The DNA here is from genome assembly GCF_951394365.1 of Tetrao urogallus. Lineage (NCBI taxonomy): Eukaryota > Metazoa > Chordata > Aves > Galliformes > Phasianidae > Tetrao > Tetrao urogallus. The sequence continues at coordinate 72,594,086 of NC_136814.1, read as the reverse complement.
CATAGCAAACAAACTGATGTACTAAATATAATTCAACTAGAGTTTGTATACAGCATATATTGCTGCAGTTGATTAAGATTCTGTTTTCCTCTAGCAAAATGACAAAGGACTATAGTTCTGATTTTACATTAGCCAGTGATAAGTTAGTCTTACTAAGTAAACAAACTCGTAGGAACAAAGGACTGGGAAGAAACCCATTTTTCTTGTTGTTCAGTACCTGCAAGTATCTTGCAAGTTCCTTGCAAGTACATATATCACATAACTCCTTAAATAGATTTTAAAATTTCCACTTTAAAAATAGTAGACTTCTTTTTCTTTCCTTCCTTCTTTCTTTTCTTCTTTCTTCCTGTACATACCAAATTGTTCTCATGACAGGAATCTTCCTTTCCTACCTTGACTAAGTTTATCCATGATCTTTCTGGTGTTTCTTTCTTTCTTTGTTTACTTTTGTTTTAAATCTTAGGTCAACATTATGAGCCAACCTTGCCTGAACATAGGACAGTAGTGTTCCCACATGGCCAAGAAGGTCAATTTCATATTGGTTCTGCATCAGAAATTATATGTCTAGCTCAGCTAGGGAAGTTATTGTCACTTTGTAAGAGGCACAGATGAGGCTACACCTCAAATATTGTGGTGAGTTTTGTGAGATTTGTGGGTGTAGCACTTAAGAACATGGTCTAGTAGTAGACTTAGTGGAGATAGGTAATGGTTGGACTTCACTATTGGATCAATGATATGATTATCACTTAAAGTAATTTTAACTTTTATTCCTGATGTTCACTTATTCAATATAATTTCCTTAGTCTTCATTTTTGTGTCTAAAATAACCACTTGTTGCGTCTTTCTCCTGATCTTTGGTGCCTTCTATCAGCCTATTCTGGCTTTGATATATTCTTTCTTGTTGGTGATGAATTATATGCAGTATTCTGCAATATTCTACCTTGACCTTGTACAATGTCATTGATTCCTGCTTATCTCCTCTGAAACTGTTTCAAATGATATGTTGTAGGATTAGTTTTATCCTTTTCATTATCATAATACCTTCATACCATGTAGTTGTATATTATGTGTAGAGACAGATTTTCTTTCTCAGTTATTTCCATATGATGAATTCTAGATGTAGTGAAAAAAGTTATTAATTACTAAATGCATGGCCATATGTTTAATAGCATTGAATTTCATTCTATTGCTGTTTTTTCAGTATTCTGAGATATCAAATTCTTTCTGCATGGTATCCCAAGTTTCCTAACTTCATTTAACTCATATGATATTTCTTTCAAGGTTATTAAGGAAAGGATTAATGAAATAACTCTGGAGACCAAATACTGAAGAACTCCACTGGCAGCCTCCTTCTATCTCAGTTCTTCCTGTTCTGTACTCTTGTTATCACCATTCAGTCACTTACCTACCAAATAATTGCCCTTATAATTTTTTTTCCTCCTCTTCTTAGCTAACAGTTCCTGTGTGGTATCGGATTGATTAGGTATGTTCTCTTCCCTCTCTAGAGAATCAGTTTTCCTTTGTTTGTTTTGTTTTGTTTTGTGGAATGCTATCCAGTTACACTGGCAATATATTATTCTTTTCTTCAAAATGTCTTTCAGAAAGAGCATTGCATATTATTATTTATCAGAACAATGGATTGTCACTCCCTGCCCTCTTTTTCATGTTTCATCTTCTGTTCTTCACTAATATGAACAACTCAGGGTATAAGACTTTTCTGAAAGTTCTAGCTATGAAGACTGTAATTTAAAGTTCCATTCCGCTGCAAGTTCTGTAATGAAATGATTTGGTTTCTCTGTGATTTCAACATTTAAAATCATTTTATTTTACATTATTTTCAGTTGTGTTAATTTCCATGTCTGAACTTCTGTTCACATAGTTATCACCTTTTCCTTCATATTCATCATCTTCAATTTCATAGAAAACTGAGGAAAATATTTATTTAACTAGGTATCTTCTTACTCTCACTGTATATTACTCCCGGTCCTTCTTTTCCTTTATCCTTTATATTTAGTGATTGAAACAACTTATAGCTTGACTCAAAAACAGTATGTAAGAAATATAAAAGTATAATCCTCTCTCAATCCCTACATAGTCTTTGTTCTATTCCTGTGTGATTTCTTTTAATTTCAAATATTTCTTCAAGTTTCTTCATTACCCATCTAGATCTGGAGTACTGAGACATTCATCTTTCCACTCCTTTAGGAGATTTGCTTCAGATGTGCCCCTTTGGTTTAAACAAAATCCAGATTGTCTTTCCATTCAAGCTCCCGATTGCTATAGAGTAGTTTCTATTACTGTTTCCTTCCTGTTTATCAGCAGTTGACCTTTCAAAATCAGAACATTAGTGACAAGCAGACTTTTCATTTATCTTTGCTTTTAATTTAAATGGAGCAACAGATTATCATCTGTTACTTAAATCTACCTATCTGTCTGTCTGTCTATCTATATCCATCTATCCAGCTATCAATTTAGTGGTCTGATAGTCTATACTGCAATTAGTTAACAAAATACCATCTGAATAATCAATTCTTTATGTTGATTTAATAACTAGTTAGTGAAATAGATATTGCTGTTTTGGGAATGATTAGAATAAAGGTTCCAAAAAATAGAATACTGAGATTTTTTATTAGGAAAACTAGCTGATACATGCTACTAGCAACACACTACATTGGCAAAATTTACAGTATCATGATATTATCTTAGAAGTCTCTAAATACTAAATAGACCCATACTTGTATTGTTTGAGACATTACCAACATCAAGATAGTCTGGCTGCGGACACTGTGTAGTTTCTCTAGTCAATGGCAGAAGTGGAAAATTGAGAATCAGTACGTCTCTACCTGAATATTGATTGTACAATATCTGTCTTTGTTCTTTCTTGAATTAGCTGGTGGTCTATTGCCCATTAGCAAACAGTTACCCGAACAGAAGCTAATGTTACAGATGCTATAAAAAGAGCAGCAGCAGAGCAAACAGATTTAAATCAGCTCAATTCCAACAAAAACTCTTTCATCTTGAAACAATTTAAACTCTACCAAGGATAAGTAAACAGAAAGAATATATTTTCTTTCACCTTCAACTTTCAGTAGTGTCTTTTACATTCTCTGTCCTCAGATGTGAGGAAGATTTTTGTATCTGTCCTAGTACGTGTGTCACTTAAGGTGTTACCATGGTTATTTTTCTTGAGCTTACATAGCTCTTATTAGTTTTACATTATATTTAATAGTAAGAGTTTCTAAACTGAAGTTCCTTTTATAGATAGACAGCTATAGTGCCACTACTCAACCATTGTCAATATTTTTTTTCCCCCAAAATAGTGTTTTAATCACACAAAAATATAAAAGCAACTTAACACAGTCTAGTCTTACTTTTGTTTCTATATCAGCAGTACAGTTATCTGCGATATAGAGTCTTTAATTACCTTTAAGCATATTATTCAAAGGTAAAGCTTTTTTTTAGAACTAGCGTTAACAGTCAGGATAGCTTCTGATTCTTACAAGCAAAGGTCCCAAGACCTACTACTCAGAAGTCCTATCCTGTCAATTGCACCAAGAATTATGCAGGTATTTCCTATTTAAGCTCTTCAGGCAAATTCAGATGATTTCTTTTTGAAGCAGATTAAGAAGTACTGATGGAAAAAAAAGTCAATCTATCTGCTGGGCTTTAAGACTGTCGCTGCCAACAAAGGGAAAGTAAAAAACATCTACAATCACAATTCTCCTTAGTAGCTGTCGACAGTCTAAGAAAAAAATGATACAGAAAAGTAACTGAATTAGCAGTGATATTAGCATTGCTTATTTTGATTAATCTGGCTGATTCATCTGGTTCCAGCCATTTAACAACAGAGATTGGTAGTACAGAGGCCTTACAAGTAAATTTCTAGAAGCCAAAAGAAGGTATGTTTAGCTGTCCAGTTAGACAGTTCACACAAATATTTAAACCTCTCTACTCAGGGAAGCATCTTTAAGACTGAGAAACAAAATACTGTTTTCATATTTTATATTCTTTTAATTACCACTTTTGAGGAGAAATGCAAAATACATGTATAGATGTTCTGTGATTGCTACTGCAACATACAGACATTCTTCACTCCAATATATGTTTGATTATAGTTTTGCTCATTGTTTCTATTTCACTTAAGGTTTCTAAAATATTTTAAGTCCTTCTTCAGCAGTTGCAAATTCTCTCTGTTATGAATAACTTCTGACTGGCATGGAAAAAGCACATCCTGCTCTGTTCCTTCCTCTCAGCCTTTCATATTTGATGTGTTAGGGTATAGGCAATTACCAACAGATGTTGCAAATTAGAATGTCACGATGTTACTTTAAATTTACTCCAACAACAGATTATCTTTCTATCAAATTCAGGGGTTAAGAAAACATGAAGGTAATATTTCTCTTTCTTTGACCCATTCACCTTTAGTCTTGAAATAAGTCCAAGAACTAAAGCTAGTAAATTCAACATATTTTACTAACTCCCTGAATTCATTGAACAGGTAATTATTTCCTAATTTATCCCTTAATCCTTGTTTCTCTCTTAGTTTTATCTCTTAATCTGATAGTTGACAATAATAAAATATGATGTATATAATCTTACAGCAAAATGATTGGGTATGAATCAGTCATCTAAAACCTCTACATGAGAATCAGAAATATTGAACTAAGGACTGCAAAGAGTATTGTATAATTGCAGCAATGACTACTTACTGAAAATCTAAAGCAAGCAAATGCTTGAGAGGCAGAAATCTTTTAAAAATGAAAGCTTCAAAATTTTTCAGTTTGTCATTGAAGTTTACCGCACACTAGAGTTATAAATGGGACTATTCTGACTGAAGTATATTGTGGTGATAGAGGTGTAGTTTCTTACACAGTTCTTTCTAGGCAAAAATAATATTTATTTTAGTTAGAGATAAATCTCATTAATGTGTTATTTCTTTTTTTTTTTCCTTATTAGAATGTTGAGAATAAATGAACTTGCTAGAAATGCAAAATAAATAAATGTTAGAATACATACTTTTTTTTAAGTACAAATTACTTTAACCTCATAAGTCATAGGAGAAAAAAAAAAAAAAAAAAAACAACCCACGAAAGTTGATTTAATTCCCAGGACGGTTCTTTTTGACCTTTAATACAACTTTTGAACATTGAGCACAGCTTACAAAGAGATATATGAAATATAAATATATAGAAAAAAATGGAAACTTAAAAATCTTTTAAGTTTGTCTCATTTATTGCCTGTAATTTCATGGGTTCATTGTTGTCATTAGCTGAAGATATGAGAGGATCAGATTAAACTAGTTGCTAAGGATTTTTGGACTTCCATAGTTTTAGGGAAAATTTAAAATAAAATCTGTGTATTTAGTTGATTAAAATGGGTCAACAGAGTCATTGTAAGCTATCACGTAAGCTTTTCTTTTCTGTATTTCACTGTGTACTAATTTATTGAACAATGTCCTTTTAAATACCAGTGATGCTCTATCTGTTCTGGAAACAAATGAAATTACAGGGTTTCAATCTTCACACACTTCTTCCGGGCTCACACTGGTATAACTTAATTATCTGTAATATAATTATTCTTTATTTACACTGCTCTACCTGAACTCTAGAGTCAGCCGGTGAAATATTCAACTTGACTCCTGCAAGTAGATACACTGAAATTTGCAGAATTGAGTATTTAATGTAAAGAAATGTGCAAGTACTCCATAGGCATATAATTATTTCCTTTTCTTTATTGTAAAAGCAGATCAATATTTTCTTGTTTTTCTTCCAAGAAGTTTTCATAAGTCTGTCTTGAGTTGTACAGTTTTATAAAACATCCTTGGGCTGTACAAACCAGTCTAGACCCACTTTTACTACTACTTGTTTCAAAGGCCATACTGTTGATAACTTCAATGGGAGGAATTGTTTCCCTGGAAAATATTTTTTCTTATATAACTTGGGGATGGAAACAAATGAGCTACTTTAAAACAAAGTCTATCCTAGCAGCTTAATATTTGTTATTTCCCAGATTCCTTTGTAAAGGGAGTGAAGGAAGTGTGGGCAGTTAAATCAATGAGAAGACCATTTGCCATCACGACATGAGCATAATGTCTTTTAAAGTCCCTCCTTACAAATGCCAGCATTTGAAAAGGACAAACAGGGAAATAAACCTCAAAGGGGATGACAATAAGATATGGAGAGGAAGTGGGTGGGATAATGCATCTGAGAAGTAAAGCCCCTTATAAAGGCACTGAAGAGGTTTAAGGTTCTTTTTAGTGACAAAAGGACTCATGGAATGGAGCATAATTTTCCCACAGGATTTTTGTCTTTTGATCTATTTGAAACATAAAATTTCTGAAAAAAGGGGGAGTTTGTAGCTTGATAGGCTGAAAATTTGTGTAGTGGACTGTGCCTGTGTATAGACAAGAAATGTACAGTGACAAAAATATCTTGCCATATGTAAAATCAACTGAACTTAACAGTAATTGTGAAAAATTCACAAAATCTGAAAAATGTCAAGTACTATTTGAAAGATTATGTCTCACTTAATTTTATTCCTCCTCGTAGGATGTGTGGAGTCTCTCTAAATGTCAGAGACCTAGACTTGATTCAGTTTTAGGACATCTTCTGCCATTGGTGTTATGCTAGAGCTTTATGATGGAAGAGGAATGGAAGTGAAATACAGCATTGTGAAGAGTCTGTAATTTTAGCCATGGTGAAGTGACTTCAATACAGGTTGCTATACTCGGAGTGGAGTGGGTACTCACTGAAAAAGGAAATCACCTAGGATTTAGTGATTATTTTTCAGAGGGCATCCCCTTTGGAGGTCTTCCAGAACCTTTCAAACTGCATTTTCTCTGGTACAAATCTCACAGGATGAATTATTATAATGTTTGTGGCAGACAAAATAAGGAGTGAAGGAAGATTAAAGATTTTAAATGAGAAGTAAAGTATTCTTAGTCTGTGTGTCCTAAGTAAGTTATGCATACTGAAAACTTCTTTTCTGTGGCTAATGCTCTTTACATATTGCATCAATTTAAAAAAACACCCGTTTAATTCCTCTGAGTTGTGAATTCCCCCTGATGTGTCGGGTACACAGATCCATTTGATCCACTACCCACCTGTGTCCTCCATATAGCTTATAGCATCATAATAGTTTCCATTAAGCATTCAAAAGCATACAGATTCATCATAGTAGTTTGTTTCTGATTATCTTGATAATCCTTTCTCTTTCTTTTGCACTATATATCAGTGCAGTGGAGGGATAGGACAAGAGGTTAGAAATTCCTTCCCTAAAATAGGACAGCAACTGAAATTCAACGTATTTTTGCTCAATCATTTTACAACTTCTGGAGAAATTAGATTTGGTTAGCACTAAACTTAGGTTCTGAGTAGAATAAGGCTTATATTTTACAATACATTTTCAGTGGGAAAGAATTATTTGAAAAATGTTTAGAACTGGCCACCCAAAGCCATTGTGACAATTAACCTTCTTTATCGCTTAGTGCCTCTTATTTCAATATTGTATGGTTAACTAGCATTTGGATCCTTTCAAGCGAGGCCTCAATTGTTCTGTGCCAAGCTCTGCAGTTATGTTTTTTTCATACTTTTTCTTACAAAGCCTGCATCCTCTGGTGCAGCTACATGTACCCATACTGTTTCTGTGGAATAGAGGTGGCTTATACTGATTGTTCAACATAAGAGGAACTCCCAGACTCAGAGTGTTGTAATGTCCTTTCTTATATTAGGCTTTCCATATTATAGTAACATACTCAAATCAAAATTTTCACAGATACAGGCATAATTCTGTGCAGAATAACGCTCACAGTTTTGTTTCAAAAGCATATTTGTGATCCAATACAGAAGTGCTGCCATTGCTCCAACCTGAAGGTTTCCTGTTAAATTGTTACAGGGGGTAGGAAAAAGATGTAAAATACAATAAGAAAGCAAAGTTCACTAGGAACAGCATTGTGTTACTTTCTTGATTTGTTGAAAATGGTTATTTTAACATATTTAACTGTAATGCCATAATAAAAGACAGAAAGAAGGCTAAATAAGTTGAGAAGAGAAGCTGATTGAACAAATCTGAGAGAAAGTGCTGGAGTTGTTTGGACCAAACACTGATCATGACTAAAAGAGAAGTACAGCTCATTCTGGGAGAAATATTGTCAGGATCTGCCAATCACTGCTAAGGCTTCTCTGCTAGCTTCAACTCTTCAGAGTATTTGCTAATAAAACAATAAGGATGAAAACCCTAAATGTCATCCTGAATTTCATAAGTCATGTTAAAACTTTACATTGTATGAATTTATCCCTAAACTTTCTTTTACTGAGAAAAAGTCATCATCTGATTCTCAGCAGCAGTCCTTAAGAGTAGAGGCTTTAGGCTACCTTGTTAACTGTGATAATTGAATCAGTGCAACTGGAATAGAAGCTTTAAATGCCAGGCAGCCACACAGCTGCACCTTCCTTGCTGAGGGAAGCCTACACCTAGAATATGTACAGTGCAAAAATAGAATCTGTCCTACGGATGCTAATGCCTTCTATGTTGCTATTACACATCAGACCACAGAAAATAGTTTGGACTCTGGATTTTTTATGAAGACCTGCAGAATGAAAACATGATGGTCTTTTTACCAGTGCTTTTTATTTTGCGTCAGTGCAATCACATTAAGAGAAAAACACAAGGAGAAGTCAATCTTATAACAGAAACAGAAAAAGTCAATGTGGCAGATCAGGTCAGACCAATGTTAGAAGAATATTTTGTGTGTATGTCAGGTTCTTTGCTGATTTTAAAGTAGTCATTTTGATTCACTTCATTATAGGCTCTGTAATACCTTAGGAGAGAAAGAGAGAAATAGAGAGTGAGTCAAAGTAATAATGATAATCCTTGAATGATTAAGTCTTTCTCCTGCCACAAATTCAGATAACTCAGACAACTATTTTTTATTCAAATATACAAGCACTAGTGAAACTGAATTCAGCGTAGTTAGCATCCAGGAGGAGAAAGAAAAAAAAAAGCACAGAGGAATGCAGGTTAGACAGGGACACTAGATGAAACAAAGGAGCACTGCATCATGGACTAGGACATAAATAGAAGCATGAATACCACCTCAACAGCAGAATAAACACATGCTGAAAAGGCAGTCTGATCTTCTCCTTTTAAAGGCAATAGGATTTATCCCACTGATTACTGAAGGAGAGAAAGCAGGATTTTATTCTCCAGCCTTGCTTCTTTTTATCAATCTGGTTCTTTTTCTCAATTTTTACTTTCTTCACAGGCATTGTAAGCACTTCTGTTGACCCATGTACTCTGTCATAGCTTTTCTAGTATTGCCTTTTCATTTGTTCTTTTTCCAAAATTAATATTTTAAACAATCAAAGAAAATAATTCTCCAAGGGATACTTCAAAATTAATGTCTTCTATTTCACTGTGTTTGTTTTAGAAGCATGTGTTGGTGGTATGGCACAAGAGGTTGAACTTTCCCACCAATGTTCCATCACATTTTGTTGCCATGTGACAGATAGCAGCAGATAGAGAGTCTGACAAAAAATCAGGAAGTGCATAAGAAGCAAAGGTGTGCCACTGAATTCTTCCCTGTGGAAAAAATATCACCCATTGACATTGACACTTGCTGAACAGTGGATTTATGGAAACTAAACAGTGGATGTGAGCACAGTGAGGCAGTTGGATGGTGCATTTCAGTAGTTGTGACAGTGACAAGCCACCTTCCAGTCTGCCATGCACAGCCCTCACACTATAAATGAATAGCATCTTGATTATCTCTTTCACGTGAATTGGCAGACTGCAAGCAGAGAACTGTTTATGGAGCTGAATACCTGTTTCAATGTGTTGGAAGTTATGGCGGCAACACTGGAATATTGCAAAACTTTGTGCAAGGTGGGTCCTGTGAATGCTCACATGGGAACAGACAAAACACAGTATGCAAGTTTGTCAGGACCTACTGAATAAATACGAGGCTGAAGGTGACAGTTTCCTGGATCACATCATTACTGGTGACAAGACATGGTGTTACCAGTACAAGTTGGATTCAAAACAGCAGTCCATGGAATGGTGACATGTGAATTCCCCATCAAAGAAAAAGTACTGAGCACAGCCCTCAACAGGTAAAGCACTGTGTATTGTCTTTGGGGGATGGAAAGGAATGGTCCTTCTGAATTTCCTGGAACCCGACAAACTATCAACTAACCACTACATCACAATTCTAAGTCAGGCCTCATACCAGCTTGAAGCAATTTGGCTGGACTGTCCTACCTACCACGCTCACCATATAGTTTGGATTTGGTGCCTCCTGACTTCTGTCTGTTTAGCCTGTGAAAATGGACTGTGTGGGCATTTACCTAGGAATTATATTGTCATAGCAGTTGTGAAACAGTGAGTTGCTTCCAGTGGTACATACTTATGCAAGTGTGACATGCAAGCTCTTGTTCACCAGTGGAAAAAATGTATAGATAATGGTAGTGACTAAATTGAGAAGTAATGTTTTGTAGCAGAGAATTTGCTCTATCAAACAGTATCATTGTGCTCTTCTTTTGTAATTTCCATGAAAATAAATAGGAGGCATTACTTTTGAAGCGACATATTCCAGAAGCAGGTGAACATGTAAATATCATTGAAAATCAAATGACTGTGCTTGTTAATGAGACATGAGACGAAAAAAATTAAAGCATGAACTCTTAACATATCATGTGAATTTTCATTTGTTGTGTGGATGAAATACCTATTAATTGACTTTACCAATTATTTTGGTTTGTTGGACGCTCTCTTCCTCATTTTATTTATTAGCTTCGATTGTAATTATATTGTATTATATTGTTCTATATTGCATTCCAATATCATATTTAGTAAATTTGTTTTTTCCACCTCAGATCGTTGCCACTGATTTGTTTTTAGGCCCATCTCCCTGCCCTTTCCCCTCCTCCCCCTTTCCCAGGGCATGGGTCCATGGGTCCTCCTGCCTCATTAGTCACAGAACTGGGCCGAACCAGCCCAAACAAGAATACCTTGTATAAACATGAATTTTAGATATATATTTTTATCATGATTTTTTTTACTTCAAGATTCTATCTGTATGTATGGAAAGCAAAGTAGAGGAAGTTTAAATGCTTGATGAAGTTGATTCATTTACTAAGAACAGACTTCTGTAAATATTTTAATAGCTATTTATGAAAGCATTGATTGATATGTCATGAATGCTTTTAGGGAAATGAATTTGAGAACCATTTGAAATTTGTTAAATGAAAACAGTTTGAAACTTGCTATCAGTATTATTTCCTTCACCTTTACACTGCCTCTAATGAACAATTCAGTTGACTTTGGTACAGCTGTTCCCATTCTTGAACTTTCTTAAATATTTTATTTAAGGAAGATTGGCTTTTGTTTTTCATATTATTTTTATCTCACCTCTTACCTGTATCTTAACAGTAGGATTCATCTACCATGTTATCTCAAACTTGCATGTCTAATCTAAACTAGCAATCTAGTCGTCTTCTGTGGTCAATGAAGAAAGATACTTACCTCAATAAGGTAATTCTTTCCATCCGTGGATAAAGTTTTTGCAACTGGTGAGTTTCAGAAGGCATGATATTGGTTTTAACTGAAAAAGAAAAATAAACGACTGTTACAACTAGAATGTTAAGGGCTAGTCAGAAGTGGTGAGGTTTTGTGAAAACCTCACAAGAAGATAATGACCACCTGCTTTCAGCAATTGTGAATTTGGTAAGCTACTTTTTCATTGATCAAGAACACATCTCACAGTAAGAAACCAAAACTAGATATTCAGTTGCATTTAACTTATTAAAAATGGAGTTACCAGCAGGGCAAGGAAGGTGATTGTTAACTTCTATCTGCCCATGTGGGACTCATCTGGAGTACTGCATCCAGACTTGGTGCCCCTAGCATAAGATTCAGTGCCATCGGAGTGGGTCCAGAAGAGGGTCATGAAGATGATGAGAAATCTGGAGTACCTCTCTTAATAAGAAAAGTTGAGGGAGCTGGGCTTGTTTAGCTTGAGATGGGAAGGCTCCAGGAAGACCTCTGAAAGAGGGAGATTTAGGTTAGGTGTGAGATAGATTTTTTTTTTTTTACTTTTGAGAGTGATGAAACACTGGAACAGGCTGCCCAGAGAAGCTATGAATACCCCATCTCTGAAGGTATTCCAGGCCAAGCTGGATGGGGCCAGGGACAGCCTGATCTAGTGGTTGGCAAACCTGCCTACAATAGGGAGTTGGAATTACATGATTCTTAATATCTCTCCTAAACCATGCCATTCTATGATTGTGATTTTATTTTAATTTTAAATTATTTGAAAAAAAAAAAGGAAAATTGTTTTAAAAATATGATAGCATACAGATCACTTCTTCGTCTTATATTCAGCAGAACATATTTTCCACCTTCTATCCTACGGGTGGCAAAACAAATTTGCTTGTTAGATGTTTTCATGTTATACCAATAGGTGGCGCTAAAAATTTCTGTATTTTTTGTATGAAAACGAGAATGACAAGAGACGTATCTTTTTATCAGTTCAGGTGCACACTAAAAGAAAATAAAATCTTACAGGTCTTGCAGAGCAGCAAAACAGAAACGCTGGCATGGCCTGCAGCTTTTTCTTATGACTGTTTGATCTTTCAGCTGTAAGAGTGATACCTAATGAATTAGTAATATTTTTTTTTTTTTTTTTTAATGCTTCATATACTCACTGCAGAAATTTAGAATTCGAAGAGACTTGAGTCATATTTCCTGCTGGAATAAGTGGGCAAAATTTTAATGGCTTAAACAGTTACTCTGCCTATCAAACAAGTGTTAGATTAGGAATATAATACTGGCTTGGAACATGGCTTAACAATATTCAAATTCATGATTATTGTGGCAATATACTTTGGAGTTATTTTGTCTTGTTTTTTTTTTTTTTTTTTTTTTTTTTTAAGTAAATACACACATTTTTAAATTGGCTTAATAAACTGAACATTAAAATACTCACAGGAAATTGATGATGGTGTTTTTCCTTTACATCTTTAAAGGAGATATGCAACTGTGGTGCTCAGAGACATGATTTAGCAGGGGATTGTTAGAATTAGAATAGTATGGTTAGGTTGCAGATGGACTTGATGATCCTTAAGGTCTTTTTCAACATGAAGAATTCTATGATTGTGTGATTCTATGAAGCATTCCTTTACTTTGAATTTATTCAATGCAAAAAAGGGCAAGAAATATTTTTTGTACTTCTGTTAACTGCCAAAAACTGTCTCCTCTCTGATTTTGTAGGGAGTCGTATCTGCATTACTATCTTCTGTCCAGACTACTAGGGCACCTCCTCTTTCAGACAAATTCCCAAGGCCCTTTCCAGTTCTTTAGCTTTTGAAAGACTCTTTTCTGGTAAACTGAGGTCTGATCCACTTTCATCCTAGCTTTAAAACAAGGTAAGCCACACATATCAGCAGTCATGTCATGTACATATGTACGTATCAGTATAAATACAAGTCAGGTGAAGAAATTATTTAGAAGAAGTAGTAAACAGTCTCACATATTTAGCTGTATTCACATATCCTTGCTCCCTTAATAGAAGAACCATAATTACTGCAGTATCTACGAACAAACAGACAAGCATACATATCCCATATTGTAAACGTTATTCTAACTCCATCTGAACATAAAGATGAGTGGTTAATGGTCTGAAGGCAATTCATAATTTTTCACTCAAAACCAGGCACTGTATGGATCCTGTTATCCAGGTACCCAGGAAATTATCTGGAAATACATCCAATGAGAGTACAAGTTACTGGGGACTTAATCCTGTGAGTTATCAAATAGCTTCAGTTTTCATTAGAAGTAGCAGTGGGTGGGGGAAAGCCTGAGAAAGATAACACCTTTCATGACCGAGCTCAAGATGAATTAGTGCAATATACCTAGTGTCATGTCTTACTGCTTAATTGACTACCTCTAGGTATGAAATAGTTGGCTTTAGAACAGAAAAATCATTTTGATTTATTTGATGCATTATATATCATAAAGAAGCATGCATGAGGCTATTAATGTCTTGCATAGCTGTCATATATTCCAAGGGCACAGATAATACATTTTATCATATACATCACTACCTATTCTGGTAATTATGCTAAAAATTTCTGGTTTTGTCTGCTATTAATTTTACTTTTTATTTTATTTTTTCCTTACATTTCCTGCTCTACTTGTAAGAGTTGATCAGTTGTTTGGCATAAGTGACTGTATTATAAATATTGCAGATCTTTAGTTGGAATAGAACAGTTGAAAACACTGACTACAAGCGCAGATTATAACAAATCAATTTCTGTTAATTTATGATAGGCAATTGAGTTGTTAATTATTCTCTTTGGCTCATAAACCTCAAGGTTTATTTGGGAGAAGTCAAGTGACTGGGTCTCTAAATAAATGTTCTCTAAATAAATGTGGTTCTGTCACATGAGAAGAATGTGTCTAGTGAATATGATCTTTGTATTTTCCTAAATCTTCTACAGTTGTTGAAAGTCTAAAACAGATTGTTAAAAAGGACAAATTTACAATATATCAATTTAGAGAATAAAGAATTTTGTCACAAAGTTCAGTTGGCAAAATGAATACAAGACACTTTCATAGGGCTTCATATAATCAATATTTATATTTGACTTATCTAGGAATGGTTGGTAACTTTATTCAAATAGCCTGAAAACATTGAATTTCATTTAAATGTATCTCTTGTAGAGTTTGGGTTTCTCTTGGCAAAAAGTAACTCAGGTTTTTATGGATATTCTACCCTTTAAAAGTTATGTTTTCCTGAAAACAGCACATGGTTTATCATGCATCAGTACTAGTCACAGAATCACAGAATCATAGCTTTAATGATTATTTTCTAATGCTTTTTTTAAAAATTATTCCCATGTACCAAGTGAGCTAATAAATTCCTCACTGCATGGTGGAGAACAGCTTCAAGTGAAAATTTGCTTAATGACATTCAATAACAAACAGCATACTGTATATAATATTGATATGTACATCATATACAGGTGCTTACACCATCATTTAAGATGGTCAACTCAAATATTGTTTGCAGATTGACTTCTCACGTAAGAGAAATCATCTTAACACAGGATGGTAACCTGTGGATGTTTAACACGCAGTAGAGACATGCCATTGTCTTACTCACCATTTTTCTGTTCTTGTGCAGACACATATCATGTGAAAAAACAGGAGAATTGGGCTACTTTAAGCAAGCATTTTGATCAAATACGTATTTGAGGTTTGAATACAATTCTTTCTGCAGACTGAAATAGTCGAGGCTTAGCCTATGAAATTGTAGATGATGAAGGAGCTATGACATGAGAAATGCTTCCGCCCGAGTATATTTTTCATACTAGACACCTACTGTTTGATAGGCTATACTTCACATCATTTCAAATAAAGGGCAGACTAACCCAAATGTCTGGTATGTCCATGTCAGGAAAACACATACATTATGTTTACAGTCTCATTTGTACTTTAGAAAAATGTTTTCCATATAATTATTTTGTCAATTTATGAGGTCTACTTGAGAAAAAGGGGCCTGCAGTTAATTCAAATTTATCAAGTGAGCGGTCTATCAATAAGTAGTAATAAGATTTGACTAAGGGTAAAGGATGGACTGAAAATACTGAAAAAAGCTTTCAAAATTAAGCTTGCAGAATTCATTGAAAAAATCTGCTTTGTGTTTTTAAAGTTGAACTACTGTATCGCAATTCTTAACACACTGAACTTTCTTGCAGTGACTTCAGGAGGACTCATGGAAGACAATGAAAGAATTCTGAGGTTCAATTATTTTGTTACTATCAGTGATAAAACGATAATTAAAATTTTTAAAATAACAAATATTAATAAAACAAACAGCTAATATGGAACATAAAAAAGTCTCTATTTTGTTGTTCTATTTTCAGAAAACAAAATAACAACAAAAAACAACCACTACAGCTAAATGTAGTCCAAAGTTGCATCTTCAGTAATTTACAAGTACTTGTAGAAGTTATGATTCTATCATACATAGTGTGAGAACACATGGCTGGCAGTGAATGATAATATTTTTGGGAAATGAAAAATAACTTCACTGAAGTGAAACACTGACATAGATAAAACCCGTAAACCACTTAAGTCTCACTGAAACTTCTGCAGACATATCAAGTCCTGAAACATGGATTTGAGATTGATTCTACTGATATGTCAAGTCCTGAAATTTGGGCTTTTGAATTTGCTTTGAGCTACATTTCTTGAGGAAATAACTTCTCAGCTATCTACAAGCCTCAACTCAGTTACTCAGTCAGTTAGAAACAATTGCTATGCCCATTTTAACTGCCTGTTGTTTTTTACTTCCAAGACAAATGAAAAGAAAGGGAAAAAAAAAAAAAAAAAAAGGAAAAGATATATAGTAGAGGGATTTTCTGTAACAAAAAGTGGGAGGAGTAGTTGTCTCTAAGAAGATTTACAAAATATTTCGCAGTTTGCTTTAAACAGCTCTGTAATTTCAATCATAAATATCTTAAAATATCTAAAAAAATCATAAGATAATGGCTAAAATAACAGCTAGATCTAAATCAGCAGAATGAAATTTCAACACACAAAAAACAAACTCAGAATGATTATCAGCTATACTGCAGTAGACTTAAGGATATTTCTAGAGAGACTGTAATGAAAGCTGTCAAGCAGTCTTGGTCAAAATGGTTCTTGCTTGATCTACCATATTAAGAATTCATACAGTGTTGGCAGCCCCTGTAGTATATGCTGAGCTGGTCACGCATGTTGATAGGACTGTGAAGTCTTTAAGAATGAATTCTCATTTATCCTTCTTTTTTTTTTTTTTTTCTCCCAGCAAATGTCTGTGCATGCCAACAAGGTGTTCAGCAAGAAAAGTCAGATAAACAGATTCAAATGCTTATTTCTCATCTGTTCTTGTTTCAAGAAGATTACAGATGACTGGCATCACCTACTTGCTGAGGAAAAATCTTTGCTTTTTTGTCACTGTTAGAGATCTCTGCAACTTGACCTGTAAGGGAAAAAAACAACAACAAACAGACACCAGAGTTTGTCTGAAAAATAAGAGAGAAAATTATGCTTCTAGAGTTTTGAGAATTGAGAACTATTATCAAAAATATTAAAAATATTATATATTCCCTGAAGGAAGTGTATTAAACATACCTAATTTATCAGACATAGCAGGTCTTCAGTCAAAGAAGTGAGAGGCAGACTAGAAGCGTAATAATAATGAACAAACAAACTTTCAAGTAATAATATTCCTAATAATAGAAATCTAGAGATTCGAACCATGACATAATGATAATGCTACATCAGTACAGCGCTTCATGAACACAATGCAATCTGAGCAAAAGATCACACAGTGGAGCACTGTGAAACAGATCTATGCATTCTTGTTCACTAGAAAATGAAGACAACTTCACTGTATGCAGTGACTTCAAAAAGCAAAAAGTGTAGGAAGAACCAATATGGAAAACTGTATACTGTATTTATATCAATCGATAGCAATTTCTTGCTCCGGATATTATTTTCAGTTTTCATTATCTCATTGCAGAAAGACTGAAAACTGAATAAGTATAATAGAACCGTATGAGAACAGCTCTGAAAAGGTTTTTGTGGGCAGAATATATATTCTTTGGAAGTAGACATTAAAAATTAAGTCTAGGAGACAAAAAAAAACAAAAGGAGATATAGTGAAAACATGACATATTCTAGTATATTTATTTCAATACTATAGGGGCTGAAAACTTGTCTGATATTTTAAAGTAACACTTTTAAGAAAAACATTGTTAATCTTTTAAGAGACAATTAACCTGAGAAACTCACTTATGGAAAATATTTATCAGATTCCAGTGTAAATCTAAAATCATATTAAACTTTTGTAAAACTCAACACTGCTCAGAACTAAAAGCTTCATGCACCAGAAATTAGTTAGTCACCATCTAGTGGATGGGAAAATTTATTATCTGTCAAGATTGAGCAAAAGCACTTTACAGTACCTAAAGGGCCACCTGTGCCAGTGGTCCATCATGCATACAGTGCAGAAGTGCATTGTGATGGTCAGCTGGTCAGACAGAACCTCTCATGTTCCAGTTTGTGCACAAACAAACCTTTCGTTCTGGCACTGGGAGTTGAAAAGATCTCGTGTCTCTCTTTAGGTATTCAAATGCATTGATGCACATGTTCTCTTTTCTAGGCTAAGAAGTCTCAGACCTGCATTGCTCAGAGATAAGCAGACTAATGATTTTGAGTCACTTCTATAAAAGTAGTTTTAAAAGTGGTAATAGTCTAGCCTAAAAAGAATGAGTTTTACAAGTGATTTCAATTTTCACTGAAATGCAGGCTTGGTTGTATCTGGATGTAAAGCCATACCAAGAGATGTAATGTATAAACTGCACATTTAGTCTCCTTTGAAAGTAATGTTTAATTTGTTTTCCCTAACGATTTTAATCATGCAACTGATTAATGCTAGTAGCACTGCAAGAAATTGGAAGTGGAATAGCTTCAGGTGTAAAGTGTAGTTGCTTCATTGCCTTACTTAGCTAAGCAGTAAATTGAAAACTTTTTGCTTAGGAAGAAACCTTGATTTGCAACATGCCTATAGCTATACTCTTGTTATTTAAAATTTCGTTGTTGGACACTACTGAACTGGATTCAGCTCTCTGATGTTCAGAAACAGATTCGTTTATTACCTTTTGGGAACTGGATTTTCAAAATTTCCATTTCCATCATTTAGGAAATGGATTTAACCATGAATTTGAATTTTTAAGACTTAAAAATTTTCAGAAATTCACTCTTTGATGTCTGACCCTATTATTGCAGGTCTATGTGCTGGTATATGGACACATGCTCCTTTTTCATTGGAAAAAGCGAATGTTCTTTTAACTTTAAGCCCTGATTAGAAACAATATGATAGAAGCAAGCCTAGCCATCTCTGGTCATGACTGATCTTTTGCCCGTACGTTTAGCTATGCGTTGCCCAAAGAAGAGAAGTGCTGGTCTTGTTTCCCTGCTATCCTGTGACAGAACATTAGGGAATGGCATGAAGTTATACCAGGGGAGTTTCAGACTGGATATTAGGAAAACTGTTGTTACTCTGAGGGTGGTAAGATACTGGAACAGGCTTCCTAGAGAGGCAGTTGATGCTCCATGCTTGTGAGTGTTCAAGAGGAATTTGGACAATGCCCTCAAACTGTGATCCCACTGAGACCCAAGCCAACATGGTCTTGGGAGCTGGTAAGAAGAGCACTGCCATTATGCCTATATTGTTCCTTGGGTTCGTGTGGATTTGTTTCATATTCCATCAAACAGTTCAAATAGGCATTCATTTTCAAAAGACCTTATCAGCCAGATTAGGTTGCTAAGGTAACTTACCAGTTTTGTTACCACATAATCTGTAAAGGTGCTTTATTTAATTTTTGTTTGCTTTGTTTCTCAGTAAAATTCTCTAAACCACAAAAGATCGACTTCAGGGAATTCCTCTTTAAAGGTATAAGCAGGTATTTGTTCTATCTCACATATATGCCTCCAAGGCATTCCTCTGTTCATCTTTTCCAACCAAAGGATGAACATATATATAACGAAAAATTCAGTGATTAAAACATATTCTAGGGAAACAGGGAAGATTGGTTGAGATGCATTTTCTTCTCTGCCTAATGGGCATAAGAAGCTACATCTCTTATTTCTTTTTTCTTTCTGAAGAAGGTTTCAAATAAATGATATCTACAGTGTGGAAGTTCATTTATTGTATCTGTATTTTCCAAATATTCATTAGGCAAAAAGCACATGGCAAATTGGTAGAACATTAATATAGAAAGGGTGAGACCTTATTTCTTATCATGGTCATTTGGCATTATTCTGCTCTGACTTGTTAGACAAATTTCAGGCTTTTTTTTTTTTCTTTTTTTTGGTGTGATAAATACAATATGCATTCTGACAAGTTAAATAAATAAGCTTTCAATTCATTCATAAAACTAGTGTGCAACTACAGTGGGGAGCCTGAAACATTTAAATGTTCTCATTGCCTTTTTTGCAGGCTATAACCAAATATTTATATCTTTTCCAAGTAATATGGTAAATTTTTGTTGACAATTAACTTTAATCTCTTTTGTAAAATAGTCCAGATTGATGATTACAGTAATTATATAATTAAATATAATTGTATGTTTTTGTATTTTGTTCCACAGTTATGTATGTGCTTATCTCCCTCTAGAGTAAATAAATAATGAAAATAAATACAAAGGATGATGCTGTCAAAATCGGTTCAACTATTTGGGAAAATTTCTTTAAAGTATGACTAATTTGCATTAATTGCTAAAGAATAATTATTCAAATCCTTTGATAGAAAACATTTACCATTTAATTCCTTCTGCTGAACTGCAGACCTTCCATAATACTAAGTCCAATAAAATCATAAAACAAATAACAGTTGATATACACAGTGCTATGCTATAATAATCCAATTATTTCCCATAGTGAAAAAGTGGCATGCAATTTCCACACCTGTAACACCAGAGAGATGTTATTTGCACAGTTTGGATCTGAATATCTAGTAACATTTTCCTATGGTGCCTTGGGTCAGATATATGCTAATTTTATCCGTTTATAAACTCCATGGTCACATATTATTTTCTGGTGTGATGTTACATACAGTGCTCTCTTACTTTGTAGGAAACCTGTCTTGATGATCAACTTCAACACCCTCGTATTAAGTAGCCTTACAATAAATGCAACACCTGCAGTGTGAAGCTCCAGCTCAACAGTGGGAGGAATGTGATAGGTGGGAACTGTGTTTTCCCCATGATATTTCATCTGTCTTTCAAGAAATATCTCTACTAGAAACCTTAGGTAAAAGACCATTCAGTTGTACAGTAAAAAAACTAGAGGCCAGCTCCTAGGAGGTAGAATTTCAGAAAGTTTTTGCCACCAGGTGCTAATGCACTAACAAAAATAATAATAATAATAATAATAATAATAATAATAATAATAATAATAATAAACATTTGACGTATATATCAGGAATCACAATCCTAATAAAGATCTTTTAAAAACAAAGAATTGACTGTCTAATTTGACGCTTAGGACTATTCAAACATTGACAAATTGACTGCGGTTAAAAGCTTTTCCCTGGACCTGCAGAAAACAGATATCTTTTATTTCTATTGATTCTAACATTAGATGTTGCATTATATATATTTTACATATATATTTACAACTACTTAAAAAATACTGTATAAAGTTTTACTTCAGCTACACAAAGCAGTCAAAATCATCCTTCTGTTTCTGTATACAGCACAAAATTCAAGTGAATCTAAATACAAAGTAGGGTGTATATGAACATAGATATATTTATCAATGATTCTATTCTTTCTCTCATCTTCCCCCAACCTAAATAATTTTATTAAGTATTTAAGCAAAATTTTTATGATTTACTGAACAAGTGGTTTAATGAGTGGTTTTGAAAACTGTCAAAGCTTCAAAAATCTGTGAATAGAGCAGGAAAGAGCTGTCATTTTGTGGAGAAAAGATTCAGAGCAACTAAGACTTCACTGGGAAAGGGGTCTGAAGCAAAAAGGATGAAGAAATGCTTTTCCGGGAGATTTCTGAAACCAGCAAAAGCATTTTGCTGGTGCCAGAGGTCTGGCAGCTTGTGGGTGGGCTGCTGAGCAATCATGGCTGGAGCCGATATTGCTCACAGTGGACCAGGCTACCAGGCCATAAGTACACCAGGTACAACTCTGCACACAGCAGATTCTGTTTGAAGAATATTTTATATTATTGTACTCAAGTTATGTCCATAAATCCCCCCATCCCCATGCTGGGGGCTACTGCCGGCCTACTTCCGTGTGGGCTGTGACCTCACAGAGTTATCCCCACCCGCTGGATTATGATCTCGTGGCTCTGCCCATGTGATTCAGCGGCCAGCACTTGGCTTCTGCCAGTGCGGTCGTGACCAGCTTTGAGCGATGGTTGTCGACAGCGTTCTCCTTATCCCCAGCCTCCTGTTCCTGGTGGCTGGGGTGTCTCTGCTCACTGTTTCCTGGCACCGACAGGTAGGGAAATTTGAGGATGGGAGTCACTTGAGGCTAGGTGACTGAGGGCTTTGGGGTGGGGGTGAGGGCTGCCCCGCAAGTCCTTTCACTGTGCCACATTCATGTGCCCATAGGGTTCTGACCGGCGCCAGCAATGGTGGACATGGTGTCTGCAAGTGGTGGCATCAAAGGCAGGTGAGTCCCCTGAGGGTCAGCCTGGCGCGATCCCAGGCAAGGCCAGCCCCCTGGGAGAAGCCAAGCCTCGTACCAGCCTCTGTCATGTGGCAGCCAGGCCGGGTGGGCCTGGAAGATCCCTGGTGCCCCCCTACCCTACTGTGGCTCATGCCCGCTCCCTGTTTTACAGGTGCTGAGAGGCAGGCAGGCAGGCACAGGAGCCCCCTGTGCAGGCCACGTTGCTCCCAGCAGCAAGCATCGCCACGGCAGGGCAGTCCCATCCTGCCCCATCTCATCCAGCCAGGAAAGATCCGGCCTTTCTTGCTGCGCAGTCGGTGCCCCTCTCTGCACACGGACTCTGCCACTGGTACCACGAGCTCTGCAGGGAAACCCGGCAGGCTTCCCAGACAGGACCAGCGCCCACAGATTCTGGTGGCACGTGGGACCCCCAGGACGCTCCATCAGCGTCCTAGGCTAGGCGGTGGAGTTGAAGACCTGCCACCTGAGATCTCCAACTTCACAAAGCCACCAGTGAAAGGGAACGTCTTCCAGGTGGGCCTCGTTCAAACAGAGGAGAGAAAACGCTGGTGGGACTATGAGACCAAGAGGCGTTTTTGGCATACGCTCTCCCCAGCACTTCCCAAAGTGCACAAGAAAGCAGGAGCAACAGCAAGACCATCCCGAGGACCAGCTCTGAGCCTGGAGCAAAAAGCAGATGGCAAAGCTGAAACCCGCCAGCCTTTCAACTCTGGCTTCCGTGAGAAGAAGAGCACAGAGAAATCGGACTTGCTCGCTACGGAAAGGCTGTACCGGCAGCTCCTGGTTTCCCTAAAACAGCCTAAGACTAACAACGATTGCTACAAGCCAGGTGGTGGAAGTGAAGAGTAACCACTGGTAACATCTTTCTGCACGCCGCCACCAGTGGAGGGGATGAATGCACGTGAGAACATCATTCAAACAGAAGGGGGGAACCGCTGGTGGAAGAGCAAGGCCAAGAGACCTTCTGAGTATTGTATTACCTCCCCAGCACTGTTGACATACTAATAGAGAACTGAATCTCAGCCCTAAGATCATCATTTGCATTATACCATTTCAGTTTGAGGTCTTTCAGATTTTTAAAAAGATAATAAAAGTCTCACTAGTCTTCAGAGAATTGATATCCCTATTTCTTGACTTTTAGCAGTAAGAGCAAGCTCTCTCTACGAAGAACAGTTTCAGAGCATGTAAGACTGCACTGGGGAAGGGATCTGAAGCAAAAAGGGCTGACAAAATGCTCATCTGGGGGCTTTTTGAAGCCAGCGAAAGTGTTTTGCCTGTGCCAGGGGCTGACAGCTTGTGGGTGGGCTGCCAAGCTCGTATGGGTGCAGCAGGCACTGCCCACCCTGGACCAGGCTACCAGGCCATAAGTAGCCTCAGGGAGGGCAGCAGCTAGCTGCCACCCACAGAGCGCACAGGGTGAGCAAACAGCATTTGCTGGCTGCAGCCTATACAGCAGAGCGTTGAGCCTCTGCCAATACACAAATGCCTGGCTATGAGACTCATGCTGCAGGCAGGGCATTGGGTTCTTTGATAGTGGCTGGTTTTGTAAGACCCCAGACCTGACAGTAATGCACGGTAAAGGTTTCTCTCACAATGGCAATAGGGTTTTGGGATAGGAATTAGCAGGTCTCATTCTGAGAGCTTTAAGATGGATTTGAAGGGGGATGGAGTTGTAGCTGGACTTGCACTGGTGGGGCAGCACTCTAGTATTGATCAAGGCCAGGTGGCCTCCCACCCTCCTAGTGTGAAATATGCATGCTCAGCTTGCTCCCTGAAATGCCTGTACACCAATGCATGCAGTGTGGTTAATAAACTGGAAGAGCTGGAGGCCACTGTGCGGTTGGAAAGGTGTGACTTAGTTTCCATCTGTGTAGAACCTCTTGCAGAGCTGGAGTGCTGTGATGGCTGGCTTCCGACTTTTGAAGAGATATACAAAGCTGGAAAGGTAGTGATGTGGCCCTCTGTGTTACAAAGGAATGCGAATGTATGGAAATTAATGACGGTGATGATAGGTTTGAGAGCTTATGGGTCAAAATAAGAGGGAAGGCCAATAAGACTGACATTATGTTGGAAATCTGCTATCAGCCACCTAACCAAGATGAAGAATAGGTCCAGACATTTTATAGACTGTTGGGTGAATTCTCAAGGCCTCTACCCCGTGTTCTTTTGGGGAACTTCAAATTCCTAGACATCTGCTGGATTTATAATACAGCAGGTAAGGAACAGCCCCAGAGGTTCCTAGAGCATGTGGGAGATAACTTCCTGACACCGACGGTGATTGAGCCAACAAGGGGAAGCAAAATCCTGGACCTTCTGTTTACTCACATAGTGACCAAGAGATTCCAGATTTCTTGATCCTTGTTGAACCACAGAGGGGAGTCAGCAGAACTGTCACTTTGAAGTTCCAGAGGGCAGATTTTAACCTCTTTAGGACCATGGTTGAGAGTGTCCCTTGGGAGGTAGTTTTGGAGGGCATGGGAGCCCAAGAACCCTGGGAATAATTTAAGGAAGTTGTTTTAAAGGTGTAGGAGCTGACCATCCCCAAGTCACAGAAGATGAGCCGATGGGCAAGGAGGCCAGACTGGCTAAATAGAGATTTTTGGCTGGAACTCAAGAACAAGAGGAAAGTTCATGGTCTTTGGAAAAATGGACAAACAACTTATGATGATTACAGGTACGTAGTGAAGCTGTGCAGGGAGAAAACTAGAAAAGCCAAAGCCCAGCTAGAACTGATCTTGACCACTGAGGTAAAGGACAGTGATAAATATTTCTAAAAATACATCAACAGTAAGAGGAGGGCTAGGGAGAATCTCTGTCCCTTGTTGGATGCTGAGGGCAGCACGGTGACCAAGGAACAGGATAAGGCTGAGTTATTTAATGCTTTTCTTGCTTCAGTCTTTAATAGTAAGACTAGTTACTCTCTGGTCACAGAGACCCTTGTGATGATAGATAGGGATGGGGAACAGAATAGGCCCTGCATAATCCATGATGAGGTGGCTTTGGACATTCTATGAATGCTGGACAGTTACAAGTCCATGGGACCAGATGGATTGCACTCTAGAGTGCTGAGGAAGTTGGTAGATGTGGTTGCCAAGCACTCTTCCTCATTCTTCAACAGTCCTGGCTACCAGGAATGTCCTGGTGGACTGGAGACTGGCAAATGCGATGCCCATCTTCAAAGAGTTGTGGTCAATGGAGTTAAATCCAGTTGGCAGCCAGTCACAAGCAGTGTCCCCCAGGGCTCTGTAGTTACTGGGGCCACTTCTATTTAACATTTTTATTATCTTGATGAGGGGATTGAGTGCATCTTCAGTAACTTTGCAGATGACACCCAGCTGGGAGAGAGCGTTGATTTGCCAGAGGGGAGAAAGGCACTACAGAGGGACCTGGTAGATTGGGTTGAAGGGCCAAGGTAAAATGTTTCAACGAGTTTCAATAGGGTCAAGTATTGGGTCCTGCATTTTGGTCACAACAACCCCAGGCAATCCTACAGACTTGGGGAGGAGTGGCTGGAAAGCTGCCTGATGGAGAGAGACCTTGGTGTACTTATGGACAGTCAGTTGAATAAGAGCCAGCAGTGTGCCCAGGTGACCAAGAAGGCCAGTGACATCCTGGCTTGTATCAGGAATGGTGTGGTGAGCAGGACTAGGAAAACATTCCTGCTCCTGTACTCGGCACTGATGAGGCCCAGCTTGAGTAATTTGTTCAGTTTTGGGCACCTCAGTACAGAAAGGACATCAAGGTGCTGGAGTAGGTTCAGAGAAGGACAACAAGGCTTGTGAAGGGCTTTGAGAATATGCTGTATGAGAAGAGTCTGGAGGAACTGGGACTGTTTAGCTTGGGGAAGAGGAGGCTGAGGGAACACCTTATTGCTCTCTTCCAATATCTGGAAGGTGCTTACAGCAAGAGCAGGGTTGGTCTCTTCTCACTGTCACCTGACAGGTGACAGGACGAGGGGAAGTGGCCTCAAGTTGCTCCAGGGGAAGTTTAGATTGGACATCAGGAAAAAGGGTTTTAAAGCACTGGAATGGGCTCCCCAGGGAGGTGGTTGAGTCACCATCCCTTAATGTGTTTAAAAACCGTTTGTATGTGGTGCTCCGAGACATGATTTAGTGGAGAATTGTTAGAGTTAGGGTAGTCTAATCAGATTGCAGTTGGACTGATGATCTTTAAGGTCTTTTCCAACCTGAGCAATTCTATGACTTTGTGATTCTCTCTATGATTCTGTGATTCTAAATCAGCAGAACTGAAACCTGCCAGCACTTGAACTCTGGCTTCAGTGTTTAGAGAAGCACAGAGAAATTGGACATGCTCACTATGGAAAAGCTGCATCAACTTTATCACTCTAATGCTACATGTTACTCAATGAATAGTTTTACGTAAAACATAGCTTCATGGAAATAAACTCAGATAAGCCGTTATATTTTGGAATGCAAAAAAGGCACTGAATAATTTAACTTTAAAAGTCACAGGAACTCAAAATGCCCACCATCCTCTGCCCATCTCTGTCCCAGGTCCACTTTCCTCTTGGCTATGCCTAATTTTTTTGTCCCCTACACTTTTTTATGAATAGATGCTCTTCTTGCTTAGGTCAGATAAGTTCTGTTTTCAACATGGAATGCTTCTGCACAGAACAACCTGTAGATGCTCTTAATCAACTTAGATGCCTTACAACATTCGCTTTACTCCACTGACTCATTTATGGATTGGTTTTGGGCCCCAAATAGAGAGGTAACCAGGCATAACGTTTGAACTGAACAAACTGTATTTTGAAAACACACCACATACTTTGCTTCAGGAACAGAGAAGCTTTTTCACTGCTACAGGGAAACTGCAGCATTAATTGTTTGAAAAACTCTTATCTATGACTCCTAGGCTGAAGATATAAGTATTATCTGTGATTTTACGGATGGGATTTTTTTTTGTTTGTTTGTTTTTCTTCTCCTCTCTATTCTTAAAAATGTCTTCATGTCACCAAGTTCCTTCTGATAGTATGCGTCTGCATTAACTCCTTGAAAGTTCGAAGATGTACCCTCAGGTATTAAACTTATTCATTCTGTTTTATATAAATGCTTTAATGTGTTTTCTAGGTTTTCTTAGTGTTATCTATTTTCTTTTTTTAATATTATAATATGACAAGTGAAGCAGTAGAGTTTAATACAATCCATCAACATTAAGTCATGCTTTTTGAAAATTCAAATCTCCCTTCCCCTTTGGTAACCTATTTTTAAATGCATTTGGGAAAATGACATATGCAAAGTGTCCTCAGTGTCTACAGATTTGGCCTAATTCACTAAAGGTGAGGATTGATTCCAAAATTCCCCACAGAAGATTAGTACCATCAGTCCCTTTTCATTTCTACTAATTCTCATTTCTATTGTATTAGTACAGTAAAGTAAGACAGGTGATTTTCACAGGAACCATAACTCCCCCACTGCCTTTGCTGCTTGGAGGAGCAGATAGAGGAGTCTGCAGTGAGGGAGTGAAATTGAGCCTGTGAGATTAGGGAGGAAAAATGTTTGATATTTGCCTTTTTGTTTCCAACTATCTGGATCTATTTTAATCAGCAATAAATTATTTTTCTCCAAGCAGTCTATATTGCCCACAGCAGTAATTGGTAAGTAATCTCCCTCTCTCCATGGGCTTTCTCATCCTATTTATTTCCTCTGTCCTACTCAGGAGAAGGAATGATAATATAGTACAGGAGATAATGGCTTATAGGCATTTTTTTCTTAACTCAGGCTAATGCACCATACACATAGACACATATATGTCTGTATATATGTACATAAATGTAGAACTTCAAAAGGGCTTTGGAAACATTTCAAGTATCTTCAAATTGAAAAATGGTCTTTATCATCTGGGAAATTATAGAAAATGCTTTGGCAGGGGGTTGGACTTGATAATCTCTGGAGATCCCTTCCAACCCCTACGATTCTGTGATTCTGTGTTTCTGTTTACCCTATCAAAAATTATCCATGTTTGTTCTCTAGAAGTTCTCCAATAGAAGGGCGTCACAGGCTTTGTACATTATGTCTAGCCTATTGAATTTCTTCTATCAGGTTCAATTAAGTAATATCCTACTGGAAAGAGATAGTCTGCTTTGCAAATGATATTCCAAAGTCTGCTGCAGGGCAACTTCAGTGTGTCTTAAGCTACATGATGTTCCTCAGCTCCTCCTGCCTCTTTTCTGCTTGGCTTCTGGGACATCAGATAGTACTTTTCAAGTGTTCTCTCCTGCTCAGTTTCTTACTCAAAGTGTAGGGTTTTTTTTTTTCTCATTTGAGTTCATATTCAGTCAAGTTCCTCTTTTGTCATCCACTTCATAGAATCACACCATAAAAGCAAAAAATAAAAAATAAAATTTCTATGTAAAACTTGTTTTAATTCAGCAAATGAAAGTCCACCAATGATGAAAATAGCTGCAAGTTTTGAACTATGAGTTCTCAAGAGCTACTTTTTAGTGCAATCTTCTGAAGTCCTTCTGGAAAGTCCTTTAAACAGCACTCCACTGATATGTTTCAAGATACGTTTAATTTCCTTCTGCTGTAAGTTACCTGAATGTGTCATCAGTAACAGAGAATAGCTAATTATAGTCATGGGAAGGGTGTTAATTATTAACATTACCTTCCAAGATGCCCTCCCATGATGATTTCCTAGTACTGAAAGTGTGTGAAAACCATCAAAAGTTGAAACAATAGATTCTGTCCCTTTCCTCCACAGATTTTCAGGAAGAGGATTGGAGTAGGGGATAGGATGTCCAAAATGAAAACCTGAACAGTAGTATGGTGAAGTTTATCAGTTCAGGGGTATTTAGTTCAGTTTAGCCCACTTTTAGTTAAAAGACTAAATATTATAGCTCTGATCTAGGTCTCTTCTGAAAGGTGTGAAGTCACACTAGCAGATAATCCCAACTACTTTTAACTGGACAATAAAGGATAAGCAAAGTAATGAAACAAAATTTTATTGAACTGTTGAAACAAAAAGTGAGAGTATCCTAGATAAGATAGTTGAGAATGGATTGTTATGTTAGATTACCAGCAAATAGGAAAAAGGAACAAAGTAGGACTTAGCTTTTGCACTATTTTCTTGAGGAAGGTTGCAGGACTCATCAGAAGGAAAACCAAAATTTATGCTGTGGTAGAATCTTCAATCTTGAGAATAACAAAATTTAACAGAGAGGCCAAATTTAGCCCAATTAACTTACTTGGAGTGGATCAGTCAACAGAGTTTTTCTCTGTACTAGAAAAAAACAGAACACAGAGAAATTATTGTTGTTGTTAAACGAGAATGCACAAGCTTTGCTTGAAAGAGAAAGAGAAAAATAGTTAAGTTAAACATTCATATCCATAAGCCTGAAAAGCAGAATAGGAAATGGACAATAAGAAACACGATGATTATGCAATGTAACTTGGACTGTTTAAATTTTGGGGCTATTGAAGGGACCAGTCAAGAACAGTTTGTAAGAGATTCAACCAGAACACTAAGTGACAGCAGGAGGAGAAGAAAAGATTATCACAGATTTTGTGAGAAAAAACTTATCATGAGATGTTTTTTGGAGGCTTTGGAGATATACAAAACTTTCTGAACAGGTTAGGAGACATTTAGGAGGAGAAACACAAGTGGAAATTGTGGAACTCAAATGGATTATGCAGGAAGCACTGTGGGAAAGTGAGGAAGGAGGACAAAATGAGCTGGCTGTATGTAAAATGTAGCTCTGTAAAATTCTGTTTGAGCCCTGTGTTTAACCGTTGAAACCTGTCCTGTTCTGTTCCTAAATCCTACATCCTATGCAATGCTGTGTAATGTGCATTTTTAATTTGCTAATGAACTTTATGCTAAACTAACTAGTGAGTAGGAAGAGGGCACAGAAGCACTGAAAGAGTCAAGGTTGGACCTAGCTGCTGAATAAAAGGAGCTGAGGTTCTGAACATGAACTGCTGATGATTTTGTAATGCCTGGTTCTTGTGAATCACGAGGGTGAGTGTGTATGCTTGCTCCTGCTAGTGAAATTTAAACCTGATTAACCTCATCAGAGATGAGGAACACAAGAAGCCCATCTGTGTTGTTCACATTTATGTGAGTGCTGTCATTGCTAACGTGGCTGACAGTAAGGTCTGATTACTGTTTATTATCTATGTGGCCTAGAATGTTTCTGTTGTGTTCAGGTGTATTTCCTCTTTGGAATATGTGCTCAGTCCCACTGCTGGCCTGGAAATGGGGAAGAGCAGCAGCAATATCCAGAAAAATTATGAGGAAAGTCCCCTGGGTTCATCTGCCTTTGACGCTGAGATTTTTTTATGTTACAGTTGTTCATTTATACTCAGAACTGACAAGATGTGTTTTTTTCCTTGCCACCTGCACCTCTGTAGCTGACACTTCTTGTACTGAAGCAGGTCTGTGAGCATTTCTGCTGGGTTTTGTTGCAATGCCTTTCAAATTTCCTGGTGCTTTGAGCATTTCTTTTTTAATCTTACTTCAAAGCACTTGGCACTTCTCTGAAGCCCTAGAAGCATTCAAATCCGAAGCACTCTGGGGTTTCCAAGTCATACTCTGCAATTTGAATCATTTGAAGCATCTAGGAAAATACGGAGCATATTTATTAATTATCTTGTAGCACCAAATATATACATAGAAATATACAGCCAAAATTAAAGGCATGATCTCTTTTAGTTTCCACCAGAAGCTTTAAATGGTTGATCATATAAAGTGCCAATATGTGCCAGTGAATGTTGGAGAACGGCTGAGTACCGAATAAGGTTCTAGTAAAAAAATAGAACATTTACCTGTGATAAAATTTTCAGCTCTCAGATTAGATTCATTTCAAATGTTAATTTAGGATACTTAAGTGAACTAAGTTTCTAACTCTTTTAAAATCAGGCCCTGTTATTTGTTGTTTCCACAGGAAAATGAAACACACCAGAAATACCTACCAGTCCACCAGAGAACTTATCCACTTAAAAAAATTGGACATATTCTAATTGCTGATGGTTTTCCCAATATTTATATCTAAGACTGCTGGTGAGATTTTTTTTATTGCTGGAGGAGAAATCTGATTCAAATTGTATTTTTTTTAATGTAACTTTTTAATGTTTTTACATACATACCAGCTGTGAAATAGGAGGTTCCAACAAAACTGAATGAAGTGCCTTTTCAAGACAAATGCTTGTCAGATTGCAGCTTGTCCTTCAAATTCTATCTCAGTTAAGAGTAACCACATTCTTGTTTCTCAGTGCATCTTATTCAAAGATATCTAGCTTCAGAAAGAAACATGCACGGTAGTGTTCTACTGCTCTGAACTCAAAAGCATTCTCTATCACTCTGTGCCAAAAGCGTGTGTATGCTAAATATTATTTCTCTCCTGTGTTAATACTGGAAATTTAAATTGGAAAATAATTTACAGAGGCTTTCCATGAGAGAAGGAACTAAAGTGAAACTTCAGTCCATAATTGTGCGAGTTGGGGTCTATCTCTATAAATCTGATCTATTCATATAGTTTGTTTGAGAAATGGGGTTTCCACACTAGCACCTTCATTTTTCATAGGCTGTTCTGTTTGGGATTTTTATTTATATATTGTTAATTGTCATTACTGGTAGGGAAGGATTATATTTGCGTATGTCCATGAAATTATAACTTCTCTCTGAACTCCCCTCAGATTTTCTGCTAGTGTGTACCTTTCTCCTTTCTCATCTACTTGTCTAGGCGTGAATAGGTGTGCAAGTGTAGAGTCTTTTGCATCTGGGCAACAACAATCTTAGGTACCAGTCCTCATACCAGCTGGGGACTGATATGTTGGTGAGCAGCGTAGGGGAAAGGGAGCTGGGGGTCCTTGTGGACAGCAGGATGACCATGAGCAAGAACTGTGCCCTTGTGGCCAAGAAAGTCAATGGCATCTAGGGTGCATTAGAAAAGGTGTGGTTAGTAGGTCGAGAGAGGTTCTTCTCCACCTCTATTCTGCCCTGGTGAGCCTGCATCTAGAGTATTGTGTCCAGTTCTGTGCGCCTCAGTTCAAGAAGGACAGGGAACTGCTTGAGAAAGTCCATTGCAGAGCCATAAAGATGATTAAGGGAGTGGAACTCCTCCCTTACGAGAAAAGGCTGAGGGAGCTGGGTATCCTTAGCTTGGAGGAGTCTGAGGGATGACCTCATTAAAATTTATAAATATGTAAAGGGTGAGTGTCAGGAGGATGGAGTCAGGCTCTTCTCAGCGATATCCAATGATAGGACAAGAGGCAGTGTGTGCAAGCTGGAACACAGGAGGTTCCACATACATACTAGAAAAAATCCTCTTCACGGTAAGGGTAATGGAACACCGGAACAGGCTGCCCAGAGAGCTTGTGAGGTCTCCTTCTCTGGAGACATTCAAATCCTGCCTGGATGCTTTCCTGTGTGACCTGATCCAGGTGTTTCTGCTCCGGCAGAGAGATTGCATTGGATGAACTTTTGAGGTCCCTTCCCATCCCTGAAATTCTGTGATTCTGTGAACAGATGTCTAATCCTTTTAAATTTCTTTAATTTTGTGCTAATATTTTCAAATATTTCTGTATACAGTCAAACAGTGAATAGATAGAAATTCCAGGCTTGACAGGAGCTTTGCAGGTCATTTTTTTTGATTCACTGGTTGGTTGGTTGTTTTTTTTGTTTGTTTGTTTGTTTTTTTCTTTTTCCCCAGCTTTTTCCAATTGGAAGTATTTAAATATATGCAGTAGAAAACCTGAACCAAATTGAAATCACCATTTCAGACAGAAAAGATTCAAATACGTTGTTCTTTGTCCTATTCAATTCCCTACATATATGCCAATTTTCATAATAGATACCAAAGCATTATGAACAGATGGGCTATCTTGATATGAGCTTTCACTAAAAATAGAGGTCAGTAGTTTGATTAGTAGTCTAGATTCTATGATAACGTATACAGTTTTTTTTCTACAACCAGATTAGAACAGTTGAATGTATTTATTTTCTTCCTCTTATGCCTTTAAAATCTTACAAGCATCTAGAAAACAGTAGCACTGTATCTACTGCATTAAGTAGTAGTGTGATTAGACAGCAAGGCTGCTTTTTACACTTCTTAAATCAGCAGTTCAGGGATTATCCCTTGGCAGACAAAACATTTACAGTGGCACACGCGCAGTATCATTTGGATTCTGACAAATATAAATTTTTTCCAGGTTTATTTAGGGATGAATGCTATGCTAAGTGAAAAGAAATGCCTGCTGTTAAGACTAGTGATATTTTAATAGCACACTAAAGGATAGATGGAAGAAGGATTCAAACTGGCCTATATTATTGTGCTGATAATTAATCGCAGGTGTACATAACCTGGATACACTGCTGATGCCAAGTATTCCATTAAGATTTGGACACTGGCACTAAAAATATGTCCTGAAGGATTTTGTTCCTATTGCTATTCATGTTGATGGCAAAGTCTGCCATTGATCTGAATGGGAACAGAATTTGGACTTTAACTGTTAAACACTGTGCCTGTGAGTAAGGCTCCTGTTCCTTTTAAATCTACTGACATGCTTTATTTTGACAAGGTCTTTTCATTATGGGCACTAGGATTACTTCATGGCCTAAGGCATTCACAGCTCTAAACTGTTCCTGACATTAAAAAAATAAAAAATCTTAAGCTTATTCCCTCTCTTAATACATTTTGTGTCCTTACCTTCTCAGTTTCTGCAAAATCAAGTATGGTAACACTGAGCTTGAAAAATTATTTTCCTGCTTCATAACTATAGGGTCTGCATTCAGTTGATATACCAAAGAGTGAGTTTACTCCTTGGTTTAGGTCACTGTACTTCTATTGTTTTTGATGTAAGGATGTAACAGAAAGCAAAAATGATTATGAAGAGAAAGGAAATGTTTGCCACAAATATTTTTCTCTCTCTAGCTTTTAATTATACATGGTTTTAATCACAAATTTATTTTATTACTATACAGAAAGAAGGCAGGATGGTGTCAGACAGAACATCCTCCAAATCTTCGCTAATTTTTTGCTAAGTGCATTTACTGTATAGGCGTACACTGCTATAATTCCTAAGATATTCATAAATTCAACAATGCCATGGTGCAAATAGTGTTTATACCATCAATACTCTTATCTATACCATATAAAGCTGCCAATACAAGAAAATCCCAGTTCACACTAAATGACCATATAAAAAATTTGTTGACTATAGCTCCAATCAGCAATTATAGGAAACACTAACTTTTAAGAATGGAAACAATGATAAATAAAAAAAAAAAAAAAAAAAAAAAAAAAAAAGAGAGAGAGATATTCCAGTTTAAGAACTGTAAATAAAATAAAAATAAAAATAAGTAAGAAAAGAAAAAAAAAAAAAGAATAACAGGTGTTAATGTATACTAAAAAAGAAGAATTATTTTATTGATTCAATAAATAAAGGCTACATTTTCTCATGAACTTCCCAATAGTTTTAAACCAGCAATGCTAGTCTTTTTTTTTCCTCACGGGAATAAAAATTATTTCTAATATGCATACTGATATTTTGATACTGTACAGATGGTCTCTCCTGTGGGTGGAAAAATGGCAATTATCATCTTCTTTAGTAATTATATCAGCGGAAATTATGGAAATTTGCACCAAAATTGGATCCTTTCACAATAGTGAAGTGGACCAGATGATACCACCTGAACAATTTAATTCTTCATGTTGTAGCAGTAGAGAAATCAATTATGGATTTTCTTTCCCCCCCCCTTCCTCCCCCCACCCCTTCTATCTGTTAGTCATATTTGAAGTTTTGACACTGCACATTCGGTTTATTTGCTGCTGGTCTAATAATCCCCTTCATGCTGGGAAAACCTTTGTTCTCTGACAGAAGTAATAAAGCTGTCTGCTCAATTCCCTCTTGTGAGACATGGAGTGCTCCCATTTTATTTAATCTAGTAGTGTGGAGCCTTTTCAAAGTAAACACTTCACAGGGACCAAATGTGGGATGACATCTCAGTGACCAGCCTACGTGAACAAAAAAAATTAAAAACTTGCTTGTCAAGAAAAAACCACTGACTCTTAATTTCAGGTTTCCACCCCTCAAGAAACCTGCATGTGAAACCTGGGTCAAACGGTTTTTAGCTTGCATTTCTGATGGAGCATTTGTCTTCCTGTGGAAATGCTTCAGCTTTCCAGTGTTCTTCATTCACTCATTCCCACTGAATAGCAGCACACAGAAAATGAAGAGATCTAAATGCCAGCAGGAGGCTGGCTGTTTTCTTCTAGGCATGTCCTGAGTCCAGTCACCCAGAACAACTTGTGATCCCTGGACAAAGACACTCACAGCAGGTGGCCATATCAAGAAATTTTCCTCCTGGAATTAGATATTATTCCAGGAATCACTACTGAGTCAAACATAATGCCCCGTCCTGCTGGGTCAAGTAGGATTTCATTTCAATTTCTTTACACAACGATGCGTTTCATCTTGTCTGTGTACAATGACAGTGCTCAGGCATGAAATAAATTGAAGTGTTTGAAAGGCAGAATTATCCCTTGAACCTGCAGCATTCCCAACCCCAAAAACATACATTGTCAAGTGAGTTCCAGATAAGCAGGATCTTCACCGAGTGTTTGTGCTGCTTGGCTTCCTTTAATCATACTCCCTTTTGTAAAAGGGATTTTCTAGGGGAAAGATAAATCATTGCTGAGGAAAAAGGTCATTTTCAAAAGGCTTTAAGAGCTTCATTTTGTGTGGCTTTTCAAGGTGAAACAGGTAATTCAGTGTGGTGAAAACCCTTTGTATTCAACTTAATTCACAGTTCACACTATCAAGGAAAAAAAAGCAATGAAATAAACTTGAATAAAATTCTTCATTAAAACTATTCTCATATAGCCACATTTTGTTGTTTGCTAATACATTGTTCTGAGTATTGAAAACTAAATTTATGAGTAATACTGATTCATACACCCTGGCTCTAAATCATCTGTCTCCAATATTGGATTGTATTCTTGCTGCAATAAAAGGCATCAATCATTTCTTTCGGAAACCACTTTTGTAACATATATCCTGAATATACTGATCCTGGGATATCCAAGCAAATCATTGGCATCCTGCTTACTATTAGGCAGAGACTCATATTTCTGGGATATGTGGCAAATATTTTACAGTGTTTTGTGGATAATAGGCTTGCCCTCATTAGAGAGATTTGTTTACACTGTCAGTGTAGGCCTTTCAGATCTCTGGTCACAGGTCAGGCCTTTGTCCTTAAGATATCTGTATTCTGAATTTTCACCTCGAGATATGAATTAGGTGTAGGAATGATCAGATTAATCAAAGTAGTTTAGGTTATTGACTAAGTCATGATCCCTTCAGCACTAATGGATTCTTCAGTTCTTTCCAGTTTTTCCCACTGAGCTAAGTATTTTCTAAAGCATAGCTTCACATGTTTGAGAACAACTGTGCAAAATATTCATCAATGCTAATTAAATAATCTAACCTTAGGTAGTAACCCTAATCAAGAAATTTTTGTTTCATATTGAGGATAAAATGCTTTTAAAAATTCGACTGTATCAAGAATAAGGAATACAAAACCCGATCTTGTTTAATTTCTGATTATTCCTCTGTATAGAATTTTGTTGATTAATGCATGGTCATCTTCAGCTCTGATCCAGACCCTATACTCACCATTAAGTTCATGCAGATGTTAAAAGTGGTCATCTTTTAGTAAAAGTAGGCAGAAATACTGCTCATATTCTTTTGTGAGATTACTTTATTCCTTTGTTATTTCTTTTTCTAAGTAAAGAAAATCAACCTTAAGGAAATGCAACTGAGATTGCAGACAGAATACATCAGATAGGCAATCTCTTGAAGAGATTGTTTTCCGCAAACTTGTCTTTTCACTATCTACTAGTGAACTATACTACTTTCTACTTGTTTAACAGAAAGATACTACTCCTACTTTGAAATCCTCTCTCTTTGTTGATAATAACATGCCTATTAATTATTTCTCAGAGATTGTACATAGAAGATGGGATAAGTTAATCTTATGAACCATAGCAAAGAACCTAGTTTAAACTTTCAATACACTGCATTTCTCTAAACCACAAGCCACAGATCAAGTGCTGAATTGATTCTCTTGACCCAGCATAGGTAATATAAATAAAGGTGCTACTGATACAAAAATAATTGAAAGGGTGAGTCCTTTTGGGAGAGAGATTGGCCATGTTTAAAAGAGAAAATTATTTTATTAATTTTGTGGAAACAGTTCCATAATGAAAATGACAATAGTGCACAACTCTTCTGTACAAAATAACACACTGGCTGAGAGAAGCTGTGCAAGGCTAGGAGAATATTCTCCTTCAGTTTGAGCACTAAAGTAGATAAACCTTTCATGGAATATAGGAAATAGCCACAATGGAAGAGAATAAATACAGGAGAGAAAAGACATCGTTCCATTAAAATTAATTCATTAACAACAAAGCAGCTTATGCGCTCATTGATGTCCTTCTGATGACACAGATGTGTGACTTTTCTAATTTAGTCTCAGATATTTCTGCTCCTTCAGAAAGAACAAATATAGTCCTAGAGGCAATTTAATCACCAGGGTAATGCCCATATTCATATAAAACCATTTACTTTAAGGCCACTGGTAGAATTTTAACCTACAAAGCAAGGTGTATGTTCTATGACAATGAAAATTTTGGACCCTAATCTACTAATTTTATAGTAAATCATGGCCTCTGAGTAAATTCCAGTATCTTCAGAGAAAAGGTTACAGGGGAAATCCTAATTAATTTTCTTGAGTAGATAATTAACCTATTAATGTGATCTGAATAAGAACTACTCTGGCACGGATGAAATGGAGTAGACAGAGGAAGAAAACAACCATAAAATCTTAGATTTAATTTAAGTTTTTGACATGGTAAATATATAAATCTCAACTTTGTTCAGAATTTGCATTCATTTATGCTTCACAACTATCAGTTTCTGATTTCTTTTTAGCAAATGGACACTACTTTTTTTCTTAGTGAGTTTTTCAGCTGCTTTCCTTTTTTTTTTTTCTTTTTCTTTTTTTTTTTTTTCAAATCTTGAAACATGATAATGCTTAAAGTAGCAGCAAATATACAAAGTAGCTTTCCATGTTACAGAGATTTTTGTTTGGAAAGGAGAGGAAGGTTACATTATCGGTGAAGAATTAATAAACTTAAGATAAGCTTTGAGTGTCTATAATGATTAGCAAATATCTGTGTATATAAAGTAATGTTTCTGCACTGTAATTGTAATGGCTTTGTGGACTATCTGAAAAAAAAATCCACTGACTACTAGTTGTTTGGTTGTTCATAAAATCTTTTTGTTTATTTTAAATTATGAAATTCATCATTTCATAATAATCTAGTGTTCTTCTGCATAATTACACATGATCCACGAACTACTGCAGCTACAGAAGCAGAAATTAAACATCTCTCTCACACATTACATGAAAAATGAAGCATGAAACAAGAAATTAAAATATGGCATCATTTTTTGTCAATTTTGTCCATTATCTATGGAACTAAATAAGTGAGAGATCTGAGATTAAATGTAATGTTGTGGTTACATTATTCTGATCTATAGCTTGCCAACACAACCAATTCTCAGCAGTCAGAGTGCCAGAAAGCTCATGAACTGATTGTTTCAGAGGACAGGAAAGAAGTTGAAAGAAAAAAACTATTGTCATTATGAAAGTATTGCAAACAGCTAGCAATCATTAATTTGTAAACAAGAGCTAATTGCCTTGATAATCAAAACATCCATTTTGTTTATGTCTCATTTCTTCAAGATTTCAAACTTCTCCACTGAATATATAATGGATCAAAATAAAATACCTTCTATTTTGTTGTAGTGAAATCATACATAGTTAATCCACAGCTTTCTCCTTTCAAAGTGCTAACTCAGAGCTTGACCTGAATTGCAGCTAGAATACACACAAAAATCTTATTCCTGTCTTATAAGTTTTCTACTTTACTTAAGAATATTTCTAACTGGAATTTGTTTGGGGGTTTTGATTGTTTTTGAAAGCATATTTTAAATTCTAAACTTCACATGAAGTGCAAATTTCATTGATACTTATTTAAACTAATTCATCAAGAGAATGCATGTACCAGGTAAGTCAAATAGATAGCCCCCAAATCAAAAGATAGTTGATAATATTGTTGCATAAACATAATCAATTTGACATATAGACATATTTATATTGTTTAGTACCTTTTGTATTAAATATAATTTTAGTATGCATGTATTAGCATACAAGACGTGTACAAATGTCAGATAACTATTTTTAATAGATCTACATTTATTTATTTTTTTAAACAGCTATTTGTATGTTTCTAAATTACTTAAATTATAACCACAGAAAATATTCTATGAAAAAAAAAAATATTCTTTCGATATTTTTTGTTTTTTTTCCAGGATTTATTAACAAGAAGAAATATCTATTTACTCATTTCATAAGTTAATTTTTCTTCCATTCCATTTATATCAAGAGTAATGTATTCATTGGGGAATTTACAAGGACATTTATCATGTTCGTATTAGTGATAAGCATCCCTTTATAGACTTATGTCTATAAAGACTTTCTTTTAGACATATGGATTCTTATCTGAAGATTACCTGGCAACTTAGTTATTCAGCTTTGTTTCATTCTGAAGTTGTTGTAGAAATATCAGATGAACAATTGTTGCTATAGTTTGTGCTAAGCCTAGTCTTTCTGTCTGTCAAAAACTGCAGAAAAAGGTGATATCATACTTAAAATTGCTGAGTCCATTTTATGTTTTGTTTATGTTTTGTCGTGGGTTTTTTTGTCTTTTTTTTTTTTTTTTTTTTTTTTTAGTCTACACATATAAATTCATACAAGTGCAAATTTGCATTGTGTTCTTTACTGCATGACATGCTTTGATTCAATAGGTATGAACTGAAAAGCTGCATAAATACTTATTTGTTCAAATTCATACATGTAAGCATACCTCTGCATTGCTATTTTCAGAGGGACTTTAGCTTTCCTATTGGGACATCTGGCCCACAAAACAACAGCTCTTTCATGGGCAGTGAGGTGTCCACCCTCACCAGGAACTTGTAGCTTTGAGTCTTTAGAATTTGCTTTTCCTGGCTTGTGTGGACACCAAGCAGGACAGAAAACATGCCAGGAAAAGCAGCATGAATGGGAACAAGTTTTATTCTGCACCCACACAGCAGTATTGCTGGAGGGAGGTCCTTCTGTTTAGAAGCATAAAGGCCGTCATTCCACCTACCTGGAATTCTATAGTTACCTCTTCAAAAAACATGTATATTTTTCACTACAAACCCAGTGTAAACATGTACAATAAATGAATTCCTTCATCTATAGCACTCTGCTTAACAAACTGAATCTCTTAAGTACTGCATAGCCAATGGCCAAACAATTTATCTCACATTATTCTCAGTATGATAAGTTTACTGAACAAATCATGTCACAATCCTGCAATCTCTACACTTTTTATTAATTATAAAACAAATCAAAATGACCTTAAACATTTATATAGACTCTGACTTGTATTTAGTTTCATAGCTTGTGCAAATTGCAAGGTTGTAATTTATCAAATCACTACAGAATTTGCTTTTCTTTTTGACTCAGTTCTCCTGTAGATCTTTATTCTTTGACATCACAGGAATATTGTGCAAGTTCTGCTGTATCAACTGATAATTGACTGTAGTAGATTGTGACATCATTATGTTATCTTGAGTAAATTTTTCTGTTCCTATAGGACTGAGGAGAAGTTTTGTGTGTGAAATTTTGCACACAGAAGAGTGACGATTCATGCTTAGTTTGTTTTGTTTAAACAGGTAACATGCTTTGTTTATCCATTAAATCAATAAAGATCAATATTTTTTTATTATTATTTCTGTTTTTATTGTTTACTGCTATATAACAGAATGAGATTTGGCTCTACTTGGCCATATACATATACTATTGAAAAAGACAGACCATGGCTCAAAGAATTAATGTCCTTAAGATAATGAAAGTCCTAGCTGATAAAACACAGGAAGAAAAAAGTATGATTAACAATTAATGACTGATACAACAAACAATCATTTCTGTATGTCTGTGCCAGGACCATGCATTTAATTGTTTCACACTTACACAGGAATTAACAAGGACTTCCAGTATGTGGATTTGGAAAATTCTCTCTTACTAGAGAGAATGCAAAGCAATGAATAAAATATGTAAATGTATATTCCTGGATCTTATGGCCAAGAAGAGCTTTTACAGAAATATCAAGTAAAGATACCAATAACCACTCATAAAAATAAACTAACTGAATTGAGTAGTATATCTTGTTAAAAAAAAAAGAAAGAGCTAGGTTTATGAAAAGCAATATTAAAATGTCATTAAAAACTTCACAAAGAAGGAAAGACCATTATATTTCATCAGAAGTTCTTTATAATGAAATTTAATAATTTGTATTTAGAAAATATGAGAACATTTTCATACTTCCATTTATAGAAAAGTATGTTTGAGAAGCTTTATGATTTGCCTTTTTTTTTTTTTTTTTTAATGATTCATCCAACAGAGTGGAATGCTGTTCTGATGCAAAAATGTCATTTAACTACAGACATATGTAGTTAATACAGGACATATGAAACAGCTGAACAAGTAAATGGTTTAATGTATTATCTTTATGGATCTAACCTTTTTCAATTTTAAAAATAAAGCAAGATTTTTCCAAAATCAGAGAATCACAGAGTCACAGGGCTTAGAAGATACCTCTGGTGATAATACACATGGATGATAAAATGATTATATATATATATATATATATATATACATATATATATACATATATTTAAAGATGGTTTATTATACTTATTGCTATTATTCCAGAACTACTCATAATCTTACAGACATCTGACATGTACTTTTAAACTGAGTGCAGCATTTTCAACTCAAGATCTTTCGGTTTTTCAGGGAGAACTGTACATATGATTAAGACACTTGATGTCATTATTGAATTCATTCTAACAAACACTTTTAATTCTAATACTCTTCTTTATCATTTCTGTAGAGAAAATTTTCATAGGTATGAAGATGTAACATCAGGAAAAAGCCATGAGACATCCCTTCCAGTTCAAGGCCACTACAGTGAATCACAGTTCTTTGGAAGCACAACATCACTGAAGCAGAATCACAGAATCATAGAATGGCTTGGGTCTGAAGAACCTTATAAATGACCCACTTCCAACTCCTGTGCAATAGACAGCATCTATATATATTTGTTTTATGTGAGACTTTTGCAAAGATTGTGTGCATTCCCTTTAATGCATGTAAGAATTATGATGGGTCTTCAAGATGATCATACACTGAGAAATTGTTTTTCTTCAAAAAAGAGTGACATGAAAATTATACTTAACAAGCATACATCAGGAACTAGAATAATGGTAGCACTGCTCAGTTAGAAAGATCAGGGATCAAGAAAATTGGGTAAAAGTTCTATTGGCTTGGTTCTGTTATAGTTCTGATACTAGAATTAATGGCAATAGACTCCAACATCATTTTGTACATAAGACACGTATTGTAGAATAGTGTTGTGTTG
Organism: Tetrao urogallus; assembly: GCF_951394365.1. Taxonomy (NCBI): domain Eukaryota; kingdom Metazoa; phylum Chordata; class Aves; order Galliformes; family Phasianidae; genus Tetrao; species Tetrao urogallus. Next base: position 72,551,273 of record NC_136814.1, on the reverse strand, counting down.
GATCTGAAACATGGGTCATGCTACTATCAGTGAATTAAACAAGGAAAAAAAGTCAGTGGTCATATATTGTAGATATTCTCTGTGAAATAAATCCCTAAGGCATTGAAGAAATTGGTATCTTTTTGGTTAATTAAATAGTTATAGCAAGATTCTTGTTAATTATAAAGGACACATGGAGGTGGGGTTAAATTTTGCTTGGCCACAACAGGAAAAATACAAAAATGTGAACATGACAAATTTTCTGAGATACGAAATATTTTCTGCCAGTGAGGAGATATCTTTACTCAGCAAATTGGATGGACTGACAGTTAAGTGATGTATTTATTTATTTAAATGTTTATTTGCTGGTTCTCTTACATGGAGAAATGGAAAAAGCTCAAATTTCACTGAGTTTCATAATATGACTATTCAAACACATGAAGCATTTCCTTGCAAAATGGATTAGCCACTAAGATATCTCACAGGCAAGGAGGTATCTGTTATCAATACAGTAAGCATGGGACAGTACTACCATTCAAAATCAAGAATGACTGTGGATAGAAGAAAGAACTTTGTTGTGAGAAAAATCAAAGATCAGTTTCATGTACCTGAAATTAGTTTAGAAGATAACTCTTTTCATATAACTCACTGATGTTGCACCCAAGCATTATGGAATGTGCACAGCAAAAATAGCAGAGCTATTCAAAGACTTCAAGATACACTGAATTATGAGAAGAAGTTTATCTTTAGGTCACCCGGTTGAATAAGTCACTTGAGAACACTTCTTTGTATGGAAAGGTACACAGTTGTATGTTTTAGAGTTGAATGTATGATAAAATTATGCCTCAGCAATCTCTGTAGCAATTTCATAGAAGGGATGCATTCTGAGTTCTTAGAAAGTTGTATGGGATGCAGCAGTGCACTTCAATGTAAATATTGGAAATTGTGCAAGTAAAGAAAAAAAAAAGTAGCAATGCCTATTAAAAACAAACAAACAAAAAAAGTTGTTCAAATTCTGTGATTTTTTGTATGGGGGTTATTAAGACTTCAGTTTTATTTGCTCTCTGCACTCAAACTGCATTATTTTATGCATACAGAACTTCAAAATCTAAAATGGCAAATAAGCAGTGTTACAAACAGGAAAGAAATCTCAGAAGTACTAGTCACATTGAAGTAACTATCTCTAAAAAGCCAAAAATGAATAATGTCTTACATTTCTTTTTTTCAGACTTTGCTTTCAAGAGTGTAAGTTCTACCTTGTGACCTACCACTGTGATGATATCCAGAAACACGCACATACGCAAAAATAATTATAGAAATAGAAAAATAATTATAGATTAATTGATTACAATAGTAAAATACTCACTATGTTACCTCCATTTATGATGTATATTTTTGAAAATTTTTAGAAATAATAACATTAAATAGTTGTGTTATTGTTTATCATTTTTTACAAGATCCCTGTCATATAATTCAAAGACAATAGATTAGTTTAATAGTTGTGATTCTTTTTGTTTTAAACCTGTTGCCTGATCATTTCATTAGATGTTATGCAGAACTTGCAGTGGAAGAAACAGGTTTCCTGCTAAACTTCATTTTAGAAATCATATTTTTGTAGAACTGTGTCCTGTGTCTAATTATTGCCTTTTTTCCTAACTATAGTCTTCATGCAGAAACACTTTATGCCTGCAACAATCTTTGTTACCTTTCCACATCTCTTTCCTAATTGCCTGGGATCTTTTCAGAACTGATTGAGCGAATTCAGAGAAAAATATTTTTGCAATATAAAAGGTTGATAATCTGAAAGATTTCTCTTAATCAGTTTTTAACCAGTAACACAAATAAAGCTATACAAGGTAATACAAGGTATTACATGTATGTAGGGGTTATATTTGGAGATAAAGATTTTGACATCATGAGTAAAACAGAATATAGATAGCATTCTTTTTTTTATATACTTATTTCTAATTTACTGGCATTACAGTAGTCCAAGTCATTCTGTTGCTGTAGCTTGGCCAGGAATCACATGGTGAATCCCTATATGTAATGAAACATTATAATTAGAATACAGCCACATCAGTAGTGGCATTAGAAACTTGATATTCTGGCTTTCATTTGAATTACTGTAAAAAATCTCATATTTCACCCTGTCTCTGATACAGCAGGTTCGTAAATAAGTGTCTAAAATTAGGAATGAAAGGGAGTAGAAGCTGCAAAGATTAAAGATTACAAAAGGAAGAAAGGCTTGTGGGAAATAGTTATTTGCTAAACTAACTGGTAATTCAATAGTGAAAAATGATTTTGTGCCTAAAAGTTTATCTTTTTCTCTCTAAATAAATCACTAGGTTTATCAGAAAACATTACTCCAAGTTGTAAAACTAGTTTAAATTACGGCTTTGAGACATGAACAATTCTGTTGGAGTCAGTAAAGCCATTTAAATGTTTACAATTGATCTAATCCCCTCTGCTCTAATCACCTTACCGAACTGCGGCCTGAATTGTATCAGACTGCAAAACAGAAAGTCAACAACAGTGATGTGGATACAACCTCTCTTCTTTGATACTGTTTTAAAAATGCATTAATTAATATCTTTATTTTACTATGTAGTTCCCATGCTCTGGCTACTACTGAAGCAGGTTTATAACTCAGTAGGCACCAGACAATCCTTTATGTAGCAGTCTTCTTTAGCATGGCCTCACTTCTCCTAAAGACAGAAGATATTTCATGAATCAAGACAATGTTTTCTTTGCAGTGATGGAGTTTGACTCAGACACACTCCCTTGCAGAAGGCTTGTGTTCAGCTAATGCTACTGGCTCCTCACAAGTGCTGGGAGGGGGGGGGAGTGGAGGAAATAATTTTAAAGTTCTACATTTAAAAGTGGAATGCACCATTAAGCTGAGTCTGCTGCTGTAGAGAAGAACGAATTGACTGACTTATAAAACACACTGTGCTTAGTGCAGCATTGCAGACCTGCACATGGCTTGTGAGTCTAATAGGGACAGGGAGGAGAGCTATTTGTTTTGTTGTGTCAGACCATTTTGCAGGCTCCGAAAAGGAACTCATTTTGGAATAATGAAAGAACATGCATAGAAACTCAAACAATAGTTGCTGGATCTTAGAAGAAACCCACATATAATTTATTTCCTTCCTACTTCTGTAGACTGTTATGTATTATAGTATAATGTTATTAAACTGGTGTATTCGGAATAATAGGAGAGAAAATTAGATCATCATATTCAAGCTGACAGGCGGTTGTGCTGAAAACAGCCAGTGAGTGTGTCTTTCATTAATCCAAAATAAGCTGCCTTATGGTTCCAATTCTTTCTTCATTTTATTAAAATTATCACTTTATTGTGTTTACAAGAGCTTCCTTTTATCTATGTTCTCTTTAATGCTTTGTAACTAAGATACAAAATGAGAAATGTTTTAGGTTCACACTGGCAAGTTTGAGATGAAGTTTTCAGAACCAGATTTATTTGACATTGGTACAAGTGCCTGCAGTCCTTGACCAATATTTTTGGGATTTTGTTTGTCTATCTGTTTTCCCTTGTCTTTTATAGTGCAGTTGATCTAATGTAGAGATTCTGCACAAATCAGCTTATTGTTCCTAGATTATTCTGGCTATTACTGAAGCAGTTAAAGCCTAGACTAGGTTAAAGTTGTTCCATAATCAGGGTAAGAAAATGCAACAAACTTTTCTGCTTACTCTGTTGAGTGAAGCAACTGACATTATACCAACTGTCTGTATTGAGCATAAATACATAGGAGCAACAGTTTCTCCCCCTGTACTTAAAGAGAAATATCATTCGGAAGCCCAGTAGGCAGGAAAAACACCAGACAAATGTACTAGGGAAAGCAGTTTGAACTGTAAGCATTATCTTGCAAAAGAATAATGATACTGAAATGGCCAACTTCTTAATATAAGAAAAAGAACACTATGTATTCTATGGAGCAGACGTATTTTTGGCATGCCAATACAGCTGCTCTGCAAACTCACTATTATGAAATAAATACCAGTATGGGGTTCTTGCCAACAACATTGTACTAGAATAATGTTAGAAATGCATTGTTTTTCTTATTCCTATTGTTGTTAATAATAATAATAATATTGTTAGGAAAAAAAAAAGAAAAAGAAAAAAATCTTTTATATATTATTTATATCTTTTATATATCAAGGATAAAATCAAACAGCACAAAGGCACCTTCCTAAGTTTTGGTGCTAATATTCAGCTGCACTTGTACATTGAGAAGCTGGTTCCTTTAGGGAAATTGGAATTGTCTTATGCAAACCCTCAATTATAAAAGCTGCAAAACAAAGAATGTGGTCTACTGATAATGAGCACAGATTGTTTCATTCTTCTTTCCTCCTTCTCTTTGATTTTTTTTTTCCTTATAATAGCTGACCAAATAGAATTGTATCCAGCAGGAGAATGCAAACAATTACTGGAAATGAGGAAATCCTTTATCTTCATTGATTATTTTAATTAATCTTAATAGAGGGATGTAGGGAATTGTATGTTCTGTAGGTAAGATAAAAACTGGAGAGGTATCAAAAAGAAGTAAAATAATAGAAAAAACAGACTGGTGCAAATAAGTAAAAGAAAATTTTAAATTAGAGCTAAAACTTCCCACTGGAATTCTAAATATAATACAACGTCAAATGGATGGCAAGTTCCTACATCATTCCAGAAGTGAACCAAATACTGTCTTCATTTTGGGCTTGTTGTTCCAAATGTAAACCAACCTTTCTGAAAGGCTGAATACATAAAAAGCATTTCATTCACAGTTGAAATCTATACCAAGGTTTCAATGTCATCCTTATATGGAAAAATGGTTGCAAAAAGATATTGTAAACTACAATTTGATACTGAGGTCATGCTGCTCACATGCACTACTCACAAGAAAGGAGTCTTTATGCTTACTTAGTAGCAAACATTTACTATTATTACTTGAACAGGTTAAGATACAGCTTTAAAAATGTGATTTTGCTTTCAGTAAGGCCAGAGTGACATTTGTGATGTTAGTGAGCCTGTAATTCAACACTATTGCCACTGAGGCAATAAAAAGCAAGTGTTTTGGTGCCTTTTCTTTTTTTTTTTTTTTTTTCTTTTTTCCAGTTAAGCAGATTTGCTCTTTAACACTGGAGGTTCAGAGGATGATTATGACATCAAAGTGTGACAGACAGTGATTATGTACTGCAGGGGAAAAAGACGGATAAAAGCAGATGTTTAATTCCCTTAGCTTAAAGAGGCATTATCCCTAGCTAGTAGGAAAAATAAGTATTCCATCTTGTTTTCATTTACAGAAAAAGAGAAAAGCAGGTACTGATTTAACCAACTTCTCTGAGATATTTTCTTTTAAAATCTTAATTGTGAAGTTCTCACCCTTCTTTAATTATATATTCATTAATCATTTGAGTTTGTTTTTTTCTTTGACTTTAATGTAGGCATCTGACTGTACCCTGTTCCAAAGGGCTCATCCATTGCCTGTGCCTAGGCATGGCCTCTCTATTCCCTCCCTCCCCCCTTCCCTCCCTCAGAAAAGCCACTGAACTATGAAAACAATATTAAAAGTATCATAGTGGATATAGAGGTTGAGGAATCTAAATCTTTGTGTAATGATTAAATAATTTTAATAGATTCTGAACTTTTTCAGAAATTTGAAAATTATTTTCCAAATTTTTTATTTTATTTGCTCACATTCTTAAAAATGGAAAAGACAGAATTGAATACAAGGAACACAGAATTTGACAAAGCTCCACAAAAGTCCCTGGAAATCATTTATTTAGATAGGGTCTTTATTGCAGTTAAGGTAACAACTTAATCATTTTTTTTTAAAATCTGTTTAATCTGAAATATTTGGATTTCATTTTAAGTTGCATAAAATATGCGGACCAACAAACTGCAGTCAAATCTTAAAAGGAAACATCAACAGTCAATACCACTGATTAAATTCAAAATGTTTTTGGCTTTAATCCAGAGCACTTTATTCCATTAAAGGTAGGGAAACAGATAGATGGGGGTTTGGGAAGAGGTTGTAGCTTTAGTGAGTCAGGAAAGAAAAGACGTTAGAAGAATCCTCTCAATCTAGAGTCAGTGCATATCATTTGAGTGCCAGACTTCAAACACATGCTCTTAATTGAATATATATATTTTATAATTCTTCTGTGACCAAACAGAAGTGGTAATTATGAAAGCAAACCAATAAGACAAAAAAGATTACCTGCTTTTGAACGTTGCCAATCCTGAAATATTCCGCACTTCAAAAATACTACTCTTAGCTTGTTCTTTCATGCATAGTATAACAAATTAAATGGCTGATGAGGATCATTTCTTTCAAGCTTGTTACTAAATGCATTTTTTATGAAGAGAAAATGGTTCATAAGCAATTTGTTTGTGGGAAGCGGAGTAACAGATGACATGAGAGCAGAAGAACAGGAGTGTGGCGAGTCAGCTGAAATTGTATGGAGACAGTTGTCTCTTCCACTCAAGTTTGCATTCATGGGTTACAAAGGAACAACAGAGGGAAATTTTCCAGCAATATTATTGATGAGGAGCTGGGGAAAAATCCTACCTTCGCAGAAATCAATGGCAAACATCTACTGATTGCAAAGGAGTCTAGATTTCATGCATTTTTTCCAACATAACAATTATATGTCCAATTTAAGCTCTAGAATTAAAGCATTTTTGAAGTTACATTCTGATTCTAATTTAAAACATTTTGTTTACTAAATACTTTCTCTTCAGCTTCTGGACAACACTACTGAATTGCAAAGAGTCTTTTCCTGTAGTTCTCATAGATCTGTAATTTTCCTTTTCCTCTTCTTTCAAATCATCTTCTTTCTCCTTCACTCTTTCTAGCTCCTGTCTTGTTTTAAACCAGTATCCTGCAGTGGACCGAAATAAGAAGAAAAGGAAAACGCTTCCAAATAAGCTGTTTCTATTCCATAATGCTTTATTTTACAGCTTAGTATATCCTGGAATCAGACCATTGTTCTAAGCAGCTGGAAACTGTAGAACTATTTTTCTAATACAGAACAGTTATGAGAGCATTTGTTTTATGCCTTTTGTAGTGATTCAGAGTAAACATTCAGTTGAGTACGGCAGAGGTCCTGCAGAACCAAGCAGGGTCTAGCATAAGATTCATTCAATAACATGTCTTAACAGTGCTAGCAACATTCAGCTGAATTACACTTTTTTTTAAACAGGGAGGATAGAAACAGTAAATGAAGAGACAGCTTTTAAACCTTAGAATGTATTGTTAAAAAAAAAAAACAAAAAAGAAAAATCTCTCAGAACAGAGGGCCTCCAATGTGCTAACACAGAAGCACACCCTGAAGCCCTTCACTGCCTGTGATCTTCTCTAGGATGACTGTAAGGGTTTCCTACACAACTCTCACTGCCATATGGGAATCTGAAAAAAGAATGTGATCCCCTATATATAGATGCCTGGAGGGCATTTATAGAATAGTGTCTTAATATGCATCTGATCTCCTCACAAATGCACTTTTGCAATCATTGTATACTTAGGAGGGGTTTTTTAGCTAATAATTTTAGACAAGTAAACATGTCAGTATCTTTCTCTAAAAGATCAAAATAGGAATAATAAATCCAAAATTATTCAGGTGGTAAGAGCGGAGATGCTATTTGTTCTTGCAATGAATTGTGAATGACATGCATACATTAGGAAGATACCTCAGAAAGATTAGCATTTGTTTCTGATACGTTTTAATGTATGTCTCTATATTTGTAATTTATTTATTTTTTTTCTCCCCCAGTAGATAAGGCGAGTACTTTTGCTTATGTAAAGTATTAAGGCTGACATATGTTTCATTCTTGATTTTCTGGTCACTTTATAATTTCATAGCTTCTAAAAATGTTAGAAAATTTGTTAGACTTCATGGAATTCTGATTTGAAGAATACAAAACAGGAAGCTGTTTTGAATGCTCCCATTTGATCCATCTTTGTGCTGGCAGCACAATGCCTTAAAATCCACCTGCTGGAAGTCGGGTGGTTTATGCAAAGGGATGTCATGGTAATTTGGAAACTGCTGAATACAGAGTGAAGCTTTTTCCTGCCCCCAAACCTACCACACCAGTTTTTCTAGCTCATTACATGCCAAAACTTTTGATTGATGTGCTCACTTCAGTCACGGGTAATTTTAACTCCTATATTAAGTAGCTGCTGCTTCCACTCCATTATATTTCCTTGTATGGGGTAAATCAGAGCTCAAGCTTGGCCTATACTGGTCTGACCTAAAAGCTGAGTAAGCCTTTGTTTAGTTTTGTGTAGGCAGCAAGCCAATATTTCAAAACAGCTTAAGCAATCACACTACCTTTTCTTAAGTGTCATGATCCCTTGAAATGGAGCTTTCTAGAGCTTCTACATGGCATTTTTAGAGGAGTTCATGAAGGTAAGAGAATTGTTAAAGGCTTTCTAGATATGATTATAAACCTTTTCATGTCGTTTCAGTGAAATATTAGATATAGCATAGAATAACCTGGGACTGCTTTGCATTATTACCGTAGGGGATGAAACACCTATTTTTGCACAGCTTAATTCTCTAATTGGGTTTGGGAACAAAAGGAGTCACTATGGGTGTTTCTGTTTGTCTGTCAGATTCTCAGAAAATAATTCCCTGCCTATGTGGTCCTGTAGAACCCAGGCTCAATTTAAAGAGTTAAATGATTGCCTACAAAAGGGATTCATCCATCCTTTCTACAGCTCCTTAAAAGGCACAAAATCTAAACTGATTTTATAGGTACCCTGCATAGCTAATAGGGGTAAATAATAGTACTTCAAGACAAACAGTTCATTTCATCTTATAATTAGTGAATAAACACGTGAGGTTTTAGAGACTGTGAAGGGAAAGAGCTAATACATCTGTTTCTTAAATCTCATCACTGGATTTAGGTTTAGGGCTGTATGTCATGCAGTCATCTAATGATTTGAGAACAATACAGTTTTATTATTCAGTAAGTAGATTCTCCTTTTTTCTAGTTTCATTTCAGATAGCACCACTCAATTTGAGATGTGGCTTGGTTTTTATGGAGGGAATGTCCATTTAGGTTTGTGAACCTCAAATTCTGAATTAGACATGTAATTCAAAGTTCAGTGTAAAGCCATTTAGTGGAAGATTAAGCATCTACTTCCTACCAATGCTTCACTAATGAAATTCAAATATGCATTTCCAATACAGCTGTGCTGATGATGTGGCTCACTGGCAAGGCAAATTTATTAAATGGTGCTAAATTCTAAGCAATAAAGACCCAAATGATAAACACGCATAGTCATACCAAGTTCCATTTTATGTTTTTCATAGTGCACAGAACTACACACCTAGAACTTTAAAGTAATCTGCTGATGGTTTATTCAGGCCCTATACAAACCCATACTGTTAAAATCACAGTATACAACAAATAAAGATTAGGCTTCATTCAATCAATTCAAGCATTATAAATGCATATGCACTCATCTTTGAGCTAATTGTGAAGATTCATTTTTTTCATCATCAGAAACAAATAGGTATTCATTGAAAGTAGCCCATGTCATCCTATACTAGCCACCTAGTATGAACCAGATAAATTAATTCCTACAAGGAGTGACTGACTCTGATTGGAAGAAAGATAGAACAAAATATATAGCTTGAATGCACATCTCTATTCTACTAGTGTCAGGAGTTAGATAAGTTGAATGACTGCCAAAGATCCTTAAAAATCTGGTGCTGAACTACAAAAAATATGTATGGGATATGTCTTTTTAGAAGACTTTCTGGGATAGTTCATTTTCAGAACTTCAGAAAAGAGGTTGTGACAGTTTTTGAATCAGTTAAACATTCTAGTTTGCTACTCCTGTTAATTTAAAAAATATTTCTGTAGTCTCTTTCATCAATTCCAAAGTCACTTTGTGGAAAGATGAAACAGGTAAATGAAGAATCTACATGTTCCACTCAGCATGTTTGATTTCATCTCTTTGTAAAGAAATGGAAAATAAACTGAGTCTTGCATTACAATAGTCCTGTGAAAAAACACTACCTAAGCAGAAAAACAAATGAAGAGCCAGTTCAGGATTATTATACTCAATTTCATTTGCATTTAAAAATTACACCTCCAGTTTTATCTTGACTCCAAATTTTTTATGCCCACTGTAAGGAGCTCCATGGTTATCATTCGCATTACGAAAATATGCATGTCACCTTTTATAAAGAATCAGATATAATATCCATTATTGATACTGGATGATCTTAAAGGTCCCTTCCAACTCAAACCATTCTATGATTCTAGGATTCTATGATCAACCCTTTTGAGTTTAATGCAGTAGTAGCAGAAATATTGACAAAACTATGTTTGGTGTATCAATATCTAAGTTATTACTTCCTCTAGCTACTGTGGTAAAAGATGTTTAGTGTGTTAACTCATCCAAAATGAGACTTTCTCATGCATTAGTAGTAGTAGTATTAATACGTAATTAAAATATTCTGACTGTACTAACATAGAAAATCTTCAATTTTAATGTACAGCTAGGCTAATGTCTCATGGAGAAAAAAAAGGAAAAAAAGTAACTGAAATTTTTTAATGAATAATTACATAAAAATGTGGATTAATTAAAAGCACTTATACAAAGCTAGATAGGTGTCATAGAGGTTAAATTATCTACATTATAGTCAGTATATAGCACAAATAAAGAGATAAGCTCTAAAGGGAGATGCCAGAAGTCTGCCCAATAAAAGCTCAGATTAAAGGAAGTTATGAATAATAAAATCAGAGAACAACAGATCTAAAATAGTTCTCAGACTGCTACATAACTTATCCCCTGGCCAAGTCATAATCAACTTTGCTTGTATAATGTATACATTTCTACACTGTTCTGAAAGTTCTCTAGTGCTGGACGCAGCCTCTAATATAGTTCAGAGATCTGTGGACATTACCTTACAAAGATTTTCTCTCCTCCTAGCCTGAAACCCTCTTGCTGCTGTTGAAATCCTCTGCTACCTGTCCTGACCACTGAGGATACAAAGTAGTTTCCCTCTTGTAGTAGCCTCCTGTGTGCTAAACAATTATGTGGACATGAGCAATTTCCACTGAACAGGACTTTGCACTCAAATCAAAAGGTAAAAGTTTATTCACAGACTACAATAATTTAATTTATAAAGAAAAAGGTGAAAACAACACCATTATTTTAAATTCCTGCAGGCAGGAAGGGACAAACCATTTCATTAAAATCAGGCAAAATTATTTGAATATATTTTATTCATAAATAATATGAATTATAATATTTTAACATGAAGAAGTTTGGTGTCAAACTACCAGTACAATTCGCCTTGATGAATTCACAAGGGAGCTTTAAAAAACACTAGCATTGATTCTTAAAAATTCTTAGCAAAATTCACTCTGAAAACTCATGGTATAAAGCGAAGCATAGTTTTCACACAAGAATCTAAATATGAAGACAATGGTAATTTTCCTTTGACCTAAATGTAATACCACTGTGAGTAGCACAGTAACAAGGTGAGATGATGTTATTTTAAAATCTAATTCAAATGTTGGGTTGTTGTATTTTTTTTCCCTTTTAAAGAACTTTAAAGCCCCAACTAATCTATGTTTTGTTAAAGTCCATTTTTGTCTCCTTCCACATCTTTACTTGGAAAAAGCCATAAAAATAAACTTTTACAAGTTCAATTTTGTTGTCTGGTTAAATCATTATGTACCTGTATCTTCATGATATTCCAATTTTAAAGTAAATATATCATATCTGTAGAAAAATACTTAATATTATTGTCTAAAAGAAGAAAAAACCTACAAAGGGAAATAGTTTTTTTCCTTTGTAAAATAATATATATTAGGATATACAAACTCCTTCTATTTCAATATGGCATAGAGATTTTTAAAATAATATTTAATTTATTTGTTTAAACTGAGTTTATTTATTTACTTATTATTTAGCTGTATTTATACAGGTGAGATGTTGCTCTTATTTTGGGTTTAGTTCATTTTAATGTTAAGAAGCATCTGTATTAATCTTTATTAACATTTTACCATTATGGAAGCACCAATACAGTAGACCAGCAAATATTCCTAATGGAATCACTGTTAAAATTAACCTCGGTTGTCATGGTTTTATGTTTTTTGTTTTCATACAATAAATTCCCCGTCTCAAAGTAAATTAAAGAACATTTTTGCTGGTACTGAAGAATCTATAGCAGTTGTTTACACCAGCTTAGATGTATGAGTTTAAATTCACTCTCCATATGTTGGCTATTTGAAAAAAGTCTTTAAGATAGACATAATGTAAGTCAATTGGGAACACACTTGGATGAACAGACATAAATTAATATTCAGTAAATCAGTCTGAAATTGAAATAAATGTGTTTAATGAGATAGTATTGGGTTAAAAAATTAAGTTTGGTGCTAATCTGTTGTGATATTTTGCTTGCATATACAATATCTGTGTAGTTTGAATCTCAGTTTTCACCCCTTCTTAGTAATTCTGCCAGTTCTACCTTGAAATATATTTTATTCAAACTCAGCTGTCAGCTTTCTTTCAAGTTTAGCCTTCACGTATAAGCAAATGTGTGTCAAGCAATTTAGGAATATGCCTGAAAGAAATATGATTTTCCCCCGTGAATCAATCAATCCTCTCTTCTTCCTATACTACCTATACAATTCTTATAAATGATGCCTTCACAATTCTATTGGGAGGTTAAGTAAGTGAAATGTTAATGCAGTTCTCGTGTGAGAAAAAATGCATGTAGATTGCTCTGCAATCGTAATGTTACAAGATCATTTCATATCCTTGAAATGTTGTTTGCCAGAGATACTATAATGTATATTTCTTTTAAGGGATTAAAAAAGAGAGAGAGAAAAAAAAGAGGACAGAAACATAAGTAGCATCAACGTCATTGTGTGAGAACCAGTTTAATTAATTCTCTGCAATTGGAACCTTGCAAAGGATTTACAAACAAAGGGGTGGGATTACGATTAACATGTTCCCTTGTCCCTAAGCAAGCTTCCCCTTTGATCTTTTCAGATGACAGGAGATGTGCCTTAGGAATTAGAATGTAATGCAGTCATCAGCTGTGATTGATGGAGGGGTATCAGGGCTGAGCAGGAGGAAACTCTTCAGGCAAGCATGCGCCACTGTATTTCACTGCCCCTCCTCCTAGTTCTTTCCTCCAGGGAGCCTTTTTGGCTAAGTTCAGCATGTCATTAGCAATAGTACTACAAATGCGTGTTTCTTTTTCTTAGCTATGGTCTCTGCACTCAGTGTTAGGTGCCTCTTTCTTTTGACCTACTTTGGGTTGCAGTTCTGCCTTTAATAAGAACACAACACTCTTTTCACAGGTTGATTGTCAGTAATGTGTCTACAACATAGGGAAAAAAATGAAGAAAAAGGTGTTCCTTGTAAATTTCCTCCCTCAAGTATGAGCTACCTTTGTGGTAAAACACACAACATACAAAGATTTTTTTAAGTAAAACAACTCAAATTGGAACTAGCATAACTGCATTTTCACAATCTAATTTGCTTTATTTTTTGTTTAAGAGTATTAGTACTGCTCTACAGAGTGATTCATCAATAATAAGTCAGCACTAATTATGGTCAGAAAAATTGTTTGGAAACTCTTTAAATCTTTAACACTAGTCAGCTCCTTAGGTCAGCTGGGCCTCAGAGTCATTATGTAGTTTTTGAAAAGTGTCTCAGCATACTTTTTTATTATGAAATAATTATCTTTTCTTAAAGAACTTCAGCAATTTTCCACCTGGGTTTAGGGAGCAGATTTAAATTCTTTGAGATAAGGAGGAAAATAAACTCTTCTGTTTTACATAAAGATGTCTAAGTAATTTATATAATAATGATACAACTCCTACAAATATAAAGTAGCTTTTCTTAAAGAAGTGTGGCTGAACAGGAAATGTAGCAAGAAACAGGAATCTACTGAACCACTTAAAGCTTTTAGGAGTAGCACGTGATTGTGCCACAAAGGAGAACTCCCATGTAACAGAAGAGACTTTGTGGTGTTAGTTCTTTCCGGGATTCAGCCTTTACTAACTAGTTTTTCATTAAACTCTACCAAGGTTCAAGGAGACTTCTCTCAGGTGGTGTAATACATACAGCAGCCTTTTGTAGGCTAAATATAATTAGGGTTAGCTGATTGCTAAGAGAATTGGAGAAAAAGCATCAGGAAAAAAATGCACAAAAAACAACAAAATTCATTTATATCTTAAGCTATTTTCGAAGTTGCTTTTGTGAATACAGACTAAAGTTTAAATAAATATTCACTACGGATGTATATACATTATAACTAGTTAATTAAGCCATTATGCAAAACGATGCAATAAGTAGTCATTAGAGAGACTCTCGATTGGTTAACCTCTACTTTTCTCTCAGTTTATTCTGTTGGTATTTTTATTATAGCTGAAAAAAAAAAAAAATAATGTGTGAAAATTAGATCAGGAATCATAGTTGCTTTCATAGCACACCTTGTAGGTGTTAAAAAAAGAGACATTTTAATTGACAAGAAATGAGCATCACTTGACTTCTCTGCTGCCTTTCAGACAAAGTTTTATTCAAGTTGGAGGTTTTCCTTCTATTTTTTAAAAATGTTTGACAAGTGAAAACATTCCTTATGGAAAACTGTTATAGCTGATCCAAATATTTTATATTATGGAATAAAATACACAGATTCCTCTCTTTTTTTGTGTGTGTGTGTATTCATGGTGCGTTTATTATTGAAGTTATTAATGTAAGTTAGAACAATTCATCTGATGATTCATTTGATGAAACACAGTTTTTAGATAACAAAACAAGGTTTTCTAAGAAAAATGAAGCTAACTGGGGGTGGAGAATAAAGAGAATTTAAACTTGACAAGGAGCAAGTTCAAGTCAGAAATACATGAAAAAATAAAGAATATGTTTTTTTCTCTGCAAGAATTTTGAAAGCCCATGCTACCAAATTAAGAGCCAGTAAGACTGGTGGTTTTTTTTTCTTTTTTTTCTTTTTTTTTCTTTTTTTTTTTTTTTCCTTTAAGGTTGAATGAGAGCATTCCAAACCTGCAGACCTTCAGAAGGCAAACAACTCATAACATAGATTCCCTGGTCTTCCAAACCCATGCTGTATGCTAATGGTATCTCTCTCGATCTGAGTAATCATATTGAGCTTTCAGACCTGAAAAGAAATATCTCATAGGAGGGGAATATCAGTAGTGAAATAAGATTCATGAAAGCAAAAGAACAAAAGATTGTTTTCCTGAGCACAAGAGAAATAAAAATAAAAATAAAAAAATTGGAAATAAACAATCAAACAAAAACATTCACATTTATTTACTTGCAACTTCAAACTACTTTTGTCCCACAAATGATTTGACATCTTTTCAAAGCCATGGTGCTTATGCTTTTGCAGTCTCCTTGCAGTTTTTCATTGAGATCTCAAGCTGATTTCTTTTTCTCTTCCACCTTTTTTTTCTTTTTTTTTTTTAATTTTAGCTCTGTCTATATCAAGAGAGATTCTTATCTCCCACTTATCTAGGCCTGCTGTGAAGGCGTGTTGTTCCCAATTTTACTTGCGTCTCATTCCGACATGAAGATGTTCTGATTGGGTTTCCAAGACTGCAGCCTAGGTGTGGTGTCGTTTGCCTATCCTGCATGCAGACTAAATTGCTTTTTCTGGATTAGAAAGATTAATAAAGAAGAAGTAATCCCTTTTACTGGTGTTACAGCTTTCTCTCAAATCTGTTTTACCTTGGCTTTACCGATGAGTTTGTTCTCTTATCAGTGTAATTCTGCTGATGGTTTTCATTATTTCTGTTGTAGAAATAATGTCACTTACAAAAGCAAAGTAAGAAATCTGTATCAGAAAACTAAGGAGTTCCAAGGATGGGGTTATATATGTAAACAATTAGCAATTTCCTCTCCTCACAGTTTTATCTCAAGTGAGCTATTCTTCTTCCAGAGTATGTCAGGTATATCAGGCAGTGGTTGACATGGCTGAGTAAGCTTCTACCAGGAATTTGGATCCAGCTGCATCAGATGGAATGCAGCTGCTTTATCCGGATGATAAAAAAGTTTAACTCATATCAGGGCAGATGCTGATCAGAGACTAATCAAAGAACCAAACAAATGGACCCATTAATTAAGCATTTGATGGGAGCCATAGCTTTAAAAATTGTGCCACCCAAGCACTGGTACTTGCAAATTCTCCCTTGACAAAGCAAAGAAAGCCTTTTTGGAGGTTAGGGAATCATTTAATTAGTTTCACATAGAGACTCTGCACCCTGTTTAGGGCGGGAACCATCATTGTTTCAACAATCTGATAAGATGTCTTACTGATTTCTTCATGAAAAGGCAGCCAACACACCCATCAGTTATACACATTCTTGAGTGCCATCTACTGGCACTTTCCCTATTAGAATCGTGTATCCACATTTGCACGTATGTATATATATTTATATATGTGCACACACACACATATATATATGAATATATATGAAAATATAAATAAATACAAATGTATATGTGCATATATATAGATGTATGTATATAACAGATTTATAATAATCAACTTACAGATGGAGAAAAAAAAATTCACGCATCCAGTTCTCATTTTGTCCTTAAGAAGAAAAATTTGGAACTGAGACCAGGACGCATACAGTTATTAAATATCTGCAGAAATAACACTCAGAAGGAGAAAATACTTTTCTCAGTGTATAACCATTGGCTGAGCTGAAAAGTAAAACTTTGTCCTGGAACCAGAAATCTATTGAGATGAATCAAGATCCTGACTTAAGATGCTTTCTTCCCTATTTTTTTATTATTATTATTATTTTTAAACAAAGAAATATAATAATAATAATAATACCAAGGCAAACAAACAGACAAACAAAACCTCCAACTTTCTACATAAGGAGAATAACTTTCATCTGAAAGTTTTACAGGAAAGAATAAAAGAGCAAGCATTTGCAAATAACTGTGCTTAATTTCATGTATATGAGTAGCTTGAACGAAGTCTTGTATAAAACTACACACTAAGAAAAATTACCTCTAATTTAAATTAATCTAATTTAACACTGGAAATATAGCAGTGTAGAGAAGAAAATTAAGGTAAGTATATAGAGTTTATACAAATTACTCAATCTGATGCTTGATTATTCTGGTTAAAATTAAAAAAAAAAAAAAAAAAGGTTGATTTTTTTTGTCCCAATTTCTATCCATTTACTTTTTCTGATCTCTGCTTTCTTTTTATTCTTTGCTTATTGATATGTTCTATTTCTTAATAACTAAAGACTACCTATTTTTACAACACTTTTAATAATAATCCTTTCTATTTATATATATGCATATATATAAAAACTAAAAATATATATTTTTGATGGTTTCGTTTTTATATTAAATCTCTACTGATTACAATTTTTATGAAATAATTGTTTTACAGACTCTGAATTGATTGGGTGTTTCAACACCTGGCTAGTTCAACATTGCTTTTAGGAGTTTTATTTTTCTATAAAAATCTGTCCTATCTTCAGAAATATATTATATTCTATATATTGCCAATAGATTTTAATTTAGCTCAAAATAGAAAAAAATATAAACAAAAGACACTCTAATTTTACTGTTATCCATTTTCTTCCTTTAATTCCTTTCCTGTAGTTTAAGTGCTCATCTTGCTCTATGTAAAGAGCTGAAAACTATGAACAAGCAGCTGGGAAGCAAAGTTACCAACAGTTTTCTGTAAAGCTGTATTCATGTCAAACAGAAATCTACTCCACTTATCCTTCAAAATAGCTGGTACTAGTCATACTCGAGGTCAGTGGAAACACAAATATTGATTTTGATGAATTTTGGACTAAGATCAAAAGAAACAGGTACTTTCAATCGGCTATTTCCCTGTGGGAGAAAAGGAAGATTTTCACCCACTGCTGAATCGTAAATAAAGAGCAATATCGTTGTTTAGACCTTTAACCCTAACTTGACTTGATACAATCAGATACTTTGATGGAAGAAGTTTTTGGAGCACAACATGTTAAAAATATTAATATTTAAAGCACAGTTTCATGCATTATGATTTTGAAAATGTGAATGCAGTGAAAGATTATTCAATAGGTAAATAAATTTTCATTCAATTATCCGATGGTATATTTAAACAATTTGCCATTGCTCTACAGTACAGAGACAGTAAATGGGAGCTGTACAAATCCCTGTTGTCTCAGGTAGCACTTTTTATTGTAGCTTGTTGCAGTCTCTCATAGATTTTCTGAAAGTTTCAGCTTTCAGGTTGAAATTTTTCCTGTTTAATCTCTCTATGATATTTACTGATATTGTCATTATCTTTGTTACTTTTTACAGTCTTCTGTGTAAGATGGTTTATGCAAGATATTTGGCCAGTTTTGAAAGCAGCCAAGATAAGAGGAGAGGAAGAATGTGCTTTATTGAATTAAAGAATGTTTGTTTGTTAATTTTTTTGAACAGTTTTAGTAATTCAAGCAATTACATTAAAAAATTAATTTTGCAGGTACATATCTTTGAGTCTTCCCAGAAAAAAAAGAATAAAAATCAAAAAAATAAATAATATAAAATCATACTATGTTATTTGAGAAATATTGTCTGATCCTGTAATTAATGAGTACAATAACAAACACAAGCAGAGACAAGACAATGTTAAAGTTTTTTGTTTCACAGAACAAACTCAATACTTGGCACAACTATTTAGGAAACACCATTATACATAAGGAATGGATTATTTGACAAGCAATAGAACTTATTCATGAAAAAATGGGGGGGGTGGGGAGGGTGACAATTTCAGCAGCAAATATTTATTAGTAGAATATGTTATTTAATAATAATAAGATACTATAAAGAAAGCTCTAAACTAAATGCTGTAGCATTATCTATATTTTACATCAGTTATATAAAATGGAATAAAAAATAAGGGGATAGTTTATATTTGTGGTCATTCTTAAAGCCTTCTCTCTGAGATGATATTAATAGATGGTTTCTGTAATATTCTCAAATGAAAAGATTTCCTTTACCTTCCTTCCTTTCTTTTTTTTTTTTTTTTTTTTTTTTTAATTCCAATTCAATTCACATTTTGTCTTTGAAGTTTACTCTGTGCTTCTAATTACCTTTGATGGACTGGTAAAACTCCTTCCACAGAACAGCTCATATACTTAGGCTAATATGTCTTAAGTGAGAAATCTGTTTGAAGCACTATTTTAAACTGGAAGGACGCATCATGTTGACATGCACTCAACAATAACATTATAATAAAATTTCACAGCTTTTTTTTTTTAAGCTTTTTACTAAGCTGGTAACTGCCTTTTTTTTTTTTTTTTTTTTTCCCTTCTTCTTTTTTCCTGCTTTTGGAAACAGTTGTTCGTTTCTGTTCATGTACTGTTTCTGCCAATGCTGTGATGTCTTTATTTAGGGAACTGTAAAGAATTAGTTGGAGTCTTCTGCAGTTTCAAAAAACTAGCCATCAAAGGGGAGGAGGATAAAACCTATTCAGAAGATGCATGACAGCTTTTCCTCTGGGGATCATACAGAAGGGTACTTCTATCCATAAAAATCCTGCAGTGTTGTTTGCTCCTCGCATTTCACAAGGCCCAATCATTCTTAAAAAGAAAAAAAATACCGTTAAAACTGTGAAGTCAGCTGAATCCTACAATCCTCATTTAACCAAACAGATATTATTTTCAATTATTAATATTTTACACAGTATGGCATGCAGAGTTGGCTCCTTAAAGAAACAGATTGTTCTTCCAGATCCTCCCATCTTTCAAGAAGCAATGTAAGTCTGAGTCAAATCAACTCTCGCAAGTTTTTTTTTCATAAAGAGGCTATCTGAATTGCATTTGCCGACAGTAACTTTCTTTAAAAAACAGAATGCTGTTAAAAGGGGCAAAAAACACAGGAAGAAAAACATGATCATTATTAAATAAACTGTCATCCTATTTAACTGAATAGAGCAATTTAAATGTCACCATAATTAGCTGTTTGGAGTTTATTTTTTAAATTATAATTTGTTAATTAATGATTAATGTATGCCTTTAAGACATAGACCACTGCAGGAGGCACTGGCAAGGCCTTTTGCCTCAGCGGGGGTGCTAGGCAGTAATTAACACAGAATAAGCAACTGGGACAGATTCAGCTGGTTAGGATTTAACTTGGTACTTTCTGGAGTACGAAAACTATAACTTTGAAATAGAAATAGCTTACAGAAGTATCTTTCAACAGGTAGAGAAAGGGTAGGGTTGAAATGCTCAAGGTTACTAGTCAACTGTTGTCCCTGAGGACTGAAATGAAATGGTAACACTGGAAATACTTGAGTAATAGATATGTGAAGTGGGCCATCAATTAGATCAGCTCCTACTAAGTATACCATATAATGAAAAATCATCAATAATGTTATTTTATCAAAACAAATCTTTCAAACATCGATAAAGAAAGTAAGGGTTGTACTTACAGGATGGCAGTAAGGGAGTTATAACATCCTTGATTCCTATTTACTCCCAGGTGTCTTGGAGAGCTGATGTCTGGCTGAACTACCTTGGCCACTGAAAGTTTCAGTTTCTGTTTCAAATCAACTAATTACTTATAAATGAAGGTAAAGCCAATACGATCATATTAGAGCTTACTGAGATAAATTACTCAGTTATTATTGTTACCAAGTTGATTACTTTGTGCCATATGTTTCAATCTCCCATATTAATGCTGTGAAATAATTAAGAAGCCTTACAGCTTCTTTAGCCATCAGCCTGTAAGTTACAGAATATTATCTGAATTAGTGCTAACTATTTTACTTAGGTACTGATGGAAGTTTATTTGGAAAGGTTAAATTATTCCCTGGGAGTACAGGGCACAGTCAATACCACTGGTTCCTATAACATCTCTAATTCACTAGAGATCTGAACAGGTTTTAAACAAATTCAACAATACCATCATCCCTACCTCCAATATTTATATGACATAGTTTTGCATTTCTCATTATTTCCATCAAATTCTTGACACCACAATGTGATTGAAAAAAGTTTGTCTGTTGAATTTAATTATTAGAATAGAAAATATGGCTGCAGAAAATCAAAGAGAGCTACAGCCATAAATTTCATTTCTTCAATTCTTCATTTCATTTTTCTTCTTCATTCATTTCTTCAATTTAATGAACATAGTAACCTAATTATTGTATTAAACCAGGTCTTGGAGAAATATTAAACTCAGTCAAAATCAGAAGTGTATTTGTTCCTCAAAATTTCAGTGTGGAGTTTCAGACATAACTAGTACTTTGTGGGAACTACTTTGGCTCATGCTAACCACTGGAAATATATGGAAGAGTGCTGGTTGACTTCAGCCAAAGCTGCTGAAGAACCAATACTAAGAATCTGAGGCTATAGATGAATGCAAGTTTCTAAGAACGTATACATGTGGCCTTTGCAAACAAGGTTTCTTCTACTGAATATTGGTTTCTGTGTGATTTTCAAGCCTGTGCTGCAACTGCTAGTATAGTTCTACACCATATCTAACAAGTCCCTCTCTTACCCATGTAGTTAAAGGTTGGAACTGATCTCCTCAGGGTACTCTGTGGGTGACCTGACACATGCCTTCAGAAGACTGTGTATATATCACCTTTGGTTTCCATACGGATAGAATACAAGTAGAGTATAAAACCAGACATATATGATATCTCACTTTTTCTCTATTTGCTCGTATAAAACTTAATTTTTTTTTATGATAGAAAGAAATAATAATTAATAATAAATTGTTATACTTGTCTTCATGCTACAAGGAATTATTTCCATCACTTTGCTTATCCAAATTCAGTTTTCAGATAAATAAAATAATGTTTTTCTTCCACCCACTGTAGAGGGTGAATTCAGAGATAACAGTAAACTGGGGCTTTAGAAACTGACATAAATTCATATGATTATGAACATCTGTGATGTTTTGGTGACCCACTTACTCAAAAACATACAATCTCCAGGTTCCATTACTGTCTTTGAAAACTTACAGAAAATCCCACAGTGAAAACTTATGACAATGTAGCATGGTTTTAAGCAGTCTCTCATTATGATATCTCCCAGTGTGATGCAATGGCTAACATCTCATTCATGGAATATTTCTCAATACTTTAGTCTTTTAATGACATCTTCATGCATTAGTGAATGTGTAACTTAATAAATCACCTTGAGTCTTATTTTAAATTTTTGCTCGTTTATTTGTTTTTCTCTATTTGTGGCATAAATAGGTAACTGCTAAGAAATTCTCTTCTGAATGGTTTAATTTCTTTCTTTCACTCCTTCTCCAAGTCTTCCTTTTAAAGATAAGACTTTTCAAGAGTGGTCTGAAAATCTGCGACCATTTTTTCCTAATAAACTTTCTTAAGGCTCTCAATTGTTCACATTGGAGAATTGCTTTTGCAAAATAGGAATACTTCCTTCTCACGTTACTTTGTGGGTTTGCACATATGCAGTTGAATATGCACAATGAATTCAAAATGGGGAAAACACTAAAAGGAGTTTTGAATGGGAAATCACACAATGCCTTCTATTTAAAGAGATATGAAGAGGCAAAAGGATAGAATAGTCCAGGATAGCAAGTCCAAACACACACTGCTGCTCAGAGTAGGAAAAGAAGGGCTAGAAAAAAGTAGAGATGTGAAAAGTCTATTGCAGGTGAAAACCTTTGAAATGTTGTAATCTCAAAATTTCATCTAGGCCAACAAAATTTTTATTCCTGAGAAGCCCATTCAAGGGCAATGTCTGCTACACTGGGTCCATGGGAGCCTGTACAGGATTGTGAATATAGTACACTCAGCTACGGAAAGAGGTTGCTGGAGAGCAGCATAAAGGGACCAGTGCCACCTCTATCTTTCTCATTCTTGCATATAACTTTGAGTTCAACTAATTCTGTACTTCTGTAGCATTGAAAAAAGTATTTTCATGTATGCAAGTATGCAAGTATTTTTACTGAATCAGTCAGATACTTGTTTTCTGTCTAATGATAATATACGTAATAAGCCTCATAAAAGTACGTTTTAGTCATAGAGGAAAAGAAAATTTAGATTTACATTTCATTTTTGTACACCTTTTGTGCATTTTTATGTCTTTAGTCCTCATTGCTGGTTTTGTAATGATGAATACGCATCTGCTTAAATATTTAATTTATACACAGTTATGCTGCTCCTTTTGTAATTCTGTTAGTCCTCTGGAAACTGTCGTTTCTGAGTTCATAAACTTGACTAAAAAAAGATGGACTTACTGATTGATATCAAGAGTATAAGGGATTTTTATAATTAATGCCAATTTTATTGAAGAGATCTTGAGCTTCAGGCTTTGGGGTTTAAGTTTTCTCTGATATCAAAGATCAGGATGACATCTAACTGTAACTGTAGATTTTTCTACAATCTCCTGCTGTGAAGTTCTTAGACCTTTTTTTTTCTGAAACTCTTTGAGCTGGCCATGATAAGAGACAGGCTATCAGATCTGACAGATTTCACATTTGGTACATCATGGTAATTTCCTTTTTCCTGAGAATACTTAAAAATCTGTTTTAACTTTGAGGACATTTGACCAAGCAACAGATCTCCTTTCCAGTCACTTAGTTCTCTTAAATCCTGGGTAGTTTAAGCTCAAAAACTTTGTTGGAAGGATTATTCTTTTAATTTTGGTTATACAATGAGTATTTCATGATCTGTATTCATTGTACAATCATAGAAAAATTTTAATCCTAAATAAGATTTTGAATAATAATTAAAACTACTGAAGTCTTAATTAAGGGTGTTCAGGGATTAGAACTGAGAATTAGGATGGCTGTTGGGCCCAGGGGTAAATTCAAGGACTTCAAACACCTTTTCAAGGAAAAAAAAAAAAAAAAAAAAAAGAACGAAAGAAAGAAAGAATAAAAGAAAACACATCTCAAACAAACCAAAATGAAACATATTTTCAAAGTGATTAAGAAATATATTGGACCAGGGATTTTCTCCAGGAAGAAGTCTAAAAACACCACATAAAAACAACAGAAAACAAGCTCCTCAGAGAGTTCAAAGTGTATCACGGGGGACACAATTTGATTAATTTCAGAGAGAATGTTTAATGCCAGGATTACTAAACGAAAACTTGTTTTGCTTTGTTTTTAATAGTGTTTAATAAATTAGTGGTGTAAGAAGAAAACTTTGAAAAGAAAGGATCAGGAAATGATGACTGAATTTTACTTCCCATCATGACTGTGACCTGTTTATAAAATAGGATCTTATTTTCAAAGTGACATCATATTATTATGTATCTAATACTTTATTTTCAAGAAGTTTCATTATAAAATATTTTGAAAAAATAAACGCCAACAAAACAAAAACTATAATCTGAATCAATTGGGGGATATTTTGTGCAATATGTATACATGTGGGCTGCTCCAAAAGTATGACTCATATTATTATGTTGTCCCACAACATCAGAGGCAGATGTTGATGGTATGAAAGTAGAGGATGAACCTCCCTGTCAGTATTCCGTTACAGAGAAGGCTCTGGAGTGACATCATCATGGCCTTCCAGTACTTGAGCTTAAAAAGTCCCAGGGAAAGGGACTTTTTACATGGTCTCATACTGATAGGACAAAGGGAAATGGTTTTAAACAAAAAAAGACGGGAGATTTAGATATTAGATGTTAGGAGGAAAATTTTCACTCTGAGGGTGGAGAGGTTCTGGCACAGGCTGCCCTGAGAAGCTGTAGATGTCCAATCCCCAGAAGCCTTCAAGGTCAAGATGGATAGGAGCCTGGGCAGCCTGATGTAGTGACTGGCCACCTTGCCCACAGCAGAACAATTGGAATGATGAAGGCTGCTCCAAAACTAACACCTACTATTTTATTGTGTTGGCCCACAACTTCAGATGTTCTGATGTTAATGGTATGGCAGTAGAGGTTGAACCTCCTCACCAACATTCCATTAAATTTTGCTGCTGCGTGCCTGACTGCAGCAGAGGGGCAGTCTGACACAATGGTATCTGACATGGCAGTGTGTATGAAACAAAGGCGTGTCTTTGAATTCCTCCATGCAGAAAATATTGCAGGCATAGACATTCACTGATGCTTGCTGAACATTTATGGAGAACAAAGAGTGAGTGTGAGCTCAGCAAGGTGGTGTGTGGTGTGTTTCAGTAGTGGCCAATGTGAGAGTGGGTCATTTCTGCTGGTGCAGATTTTTACAAGTGATGCATGCAGGCTCTTATTCATCATAGTTGAAAATGCGTAGCTAATGGTGACTATCTTGAATTTTTTTTTTTTTTTTTTTTTTTTTTTTGTAGCTTAGAATCTGTTCTATCGGACAGTGCTATTATACTCTTTGTATCTCTTGTAGTTTGTATGGAAATAAGAGAAAGATTTACTTTCAGTGTTACCTATATACTTTACTTTTTATTGCAGCTCTTTGCAATTCATCCTCACTGGATGAGGATGAGACCATTGGATAATTTCAATAGTTTTCATTTCCACTTCATGAATAGATGTCTCTGAACGTGCAGAACAAAACACAAATATATGAAGCTTTGGAAAAATTCTTTCCAAAATATCAGCACCGTGTATGTTTTGAAATGAAGCTTGACAGGAGCATTCTGTACTTGTGCTGACAGATGTACCTCTATTGGCTACAACAATGTTAGAATATTTCCACCAGACAAGTTTCATTTAAACATCTAAGCTCTCATGTTTAGATTACACATGTGATCATGTTTGCTCACTTCCTACTAGAAACAGGCCAAGTGATTCCGTAGCAGATGTACACCTCTGACACATTTGAGGTAATCTGGCTCTTTTAAGCATCTAGTTGGAAAATGTGGCAGACAAATCTTCCTGGTTTCCTGTACGTAAATTTACCTGCAAGTCACAATAAATAAGACTTTAAAATCAAACTGGATGAGGACTTGTTATGAGATTGTACCCAGAGAGTGATGATCAGTGGCTCAATGGAGATGGAGATCAGTGATGAGTGGTGTCCCTCAGGGGTAAGTACTGGGACTGCTGTTCTTTAACATCTTCATCAATTATATTGACAGAGGGATCCAAGTGCACTCTAAGCAAGTTTATGGATGACACCAAGCCATGTGGTGTGGTCAACATGCTTGAAAGATGGGATGCCTTCCAGAAGGATCTAGACAGGCTTGAGCAGTGGGCCAAGGTGAAACTCAAGCATTTCTACAAAGCCAAATGCAAGGTCTTGCATCTGGGTCATGACAACCTCTGCTATCAGTACAAGATTGGAGATGTAAAAACAGAGCACAGCTCTGCTGAAAATGATATGGGGATATTAGTGGATGGCAAGGTGGACATGAGACAACAATGTGAACCCCAGAAAGCCTGGGATGCATCAAAAGAAGCATAGCCAGCAGGTCAAGCGAGGTGATCCTGGCCCTTTACTCTGGTGAGCCCTCACCTGGAGTACAGTGTCAAGATGTGGAGCACTCAATACAAGAGAGACATGGACCTGTTGGCATGTGTCCAGAGAAGGGCCACAGAAATGATCCAAAGGATGAAACACCTTTCTATGAGGACAAGTGGAGAGAACTGGAGAAGGCTGATCAGGTCAGACTGGATCAGGTTCTGAGCGATATGATCTGGCTGCAGATGACTCAGTTCATTGCAGAAGTGTTGGACTAGATGACTTTTAAGGAAGTCTCCTCCAACTCAAATGATTTCATTATTCTATGGTGATTAAAATGCAACTTTCATATTTTCTACAATTTGGTACAAGCTAATTCTGTTTTTCTGTATAACTGCATAGTAAAAGTCCTCTGAGTATAAAACTGAAACTTTATGCAATTAGATAATGAAAATAACTCATAAAATCAATTAATTTGCCACTAGTAAAACATTAATTTTCCATATGAATAGAAACAGTAAATCTTTCTGAAAATTGTTATTTATGTAATACTTTTTTTTTTTTTTAATTACAACTGTAAGAAAAAATAGAGAGGTTAAGATTTTTTATAAGAAAGCAATTAATTTTGATTTGATTAAAAAGTGTTACTGAGATAGAAATAATATGAATGTGATTTGGGCATACTGTATTTTGTGAGCTACAAATTGAATTATGATTTATTTTCAAAGAATTGGTTTTAACTTAAAATGCGAATTGGTCAATATAAAGTGTTAATATAGAATAACTTTACATTAAAGTATATTTTACTTAAAAATGTCAGAAAATAGTTTTTTCGGGGTTTTTTTTGTTTGTTTTTGTTTTTGTTTTTTAATGGGCTTATTTAGTTCTTTAAGAAAAGTTTATTAAACAAAAAATATTAAAGGAACATGTTTAATAAAAAGCCAATACACAAAAACTTAATTAAATTCAATTCCAATTTTGATGAAATAATCTAACTGATCATGATTTAGTTTAACTCTGTGATGTACAGAACGACTTTTTAAGTTAGTGCAAGCTTGACCTCTTTAACATAATTTTGTGAGACGTGTTGCTAGCGCTAACTGATAATTGCTTTTGCATATTACTTTGGGAAGGAATTGGCTTGCCAATCAACCAAACACTACGATTGTTTTTGGTGATCCTATAGATTCTTTACTGAGGAAGGAGATACAGTCACTGCCTAAATTCCAGGAAGATAGGAAAGAATATACCCAAAGCACAAAGATAATTCATCTGCTTTTTCAATCAGCAACAAAAGAAAATGGTGCAGTACAAAGCAGGATGGTGCCAAACCAGAGCATACAGGTTACTAAGCACTGCTAATTATGCCTCACGTTGCACAAAGGGGGAATGACAATATCATCATGAGTGACAGCTGATGCTAAAACTCCCTGCAGAAAGACACAGTCTTAAATGATGTTCCACAGACAGTTGAAGAAGAAATACAGGCCCTGTGGTTTGAAATTAAAATTCAGCAGAATTCTGTATCATCTGAGATGCCTAAAGTTTACTGAGACTGAAAAAAAGGTGGATCAGGCACTATGACAGCTCCTTTAGGCAGTACCCCAGGCCTGTATCCCCCATAAACCTTGCAACTTTTATGAATAATGTATTATTTGTCATTGTTCTGTCTAGCAATACATGTGTTTTTAAATACTAGTCCTGTAATTATTTGTCCCTCTGCACTTCATCAGCCCAGACAATTTAATCTGTGTTCCTTAACTTGCTGAGATTTAGACATTTATTGTGAAAGATTTAAAACAATTGATGATAGTTTTATAAAGCAATTATCAGAAAATTGTTATTTATGTGAATGTATTACTGTCTCCTGTCTGATGGCTTAATTCTGGATGCATACATACGTCCTTCTGTGTCTCCTGTGAAATCAGCTATTATGCATGTATAAGTACATGCAGATGGCAGATTACAAATGTTCTGTAATTTACTTCTGTGTATCCCTTGCAAAAGTGTACATTTCTGAATTTTCAAATTGTCTGGTCTAATGAGAGTCAAGCATGTTTTCCAGCAATTGCACTCTGTATTTTTTATGCCATAAAGTGTAAAAAGTATCTTTTGAATATTTCCAGAGAAAGTTGTATAGCTGATCTTAAGCCACTAAAAAAGAAAATGAAGAGATTTTGTCTACAGACAAAACAAATAAAGGGAGAGCTGGACTTCAGACTGTTTAAGACAAATATGCTGAAAGTTTAATTCATGGTTTAAGTTCTTATCCAAATTCATCTAAATTACTTGAAGCTCTGAAGATTTTTGACAGCCATAAAAAAAGGATTTTTTATGAAATACTCTGTGTTCCCTCTCACGTAATAACAGAATTACATAGAAACAGAAGTAAAGTGTTAAGGGAGAAAACTGAGGAAAAATAAAATAAAATGCAAAGCTCAGTAGAGATATTGTATCTACTGCAGACTGTAGACTTAGGCCAAAAAGAAAATATGTAATTTATATAAGTTTTTAAACAGATCATTTAACTCTTATTTTCCTCTTACTATAATGAATGTAATTCATATACTATTTCTGAGTTTCAAACCACTTTACTGAAATACTTGAAACAGTATCTAAAGTATTCTGTAAGTACGATTTACTTGCTTGCTAGAATGTATTTAATTTTACATTATCTATTGCTTTGCTTATGGAATGAGAAATTTAAATTAAGTACTATTTTTTATTTTTCAAATTAAAATCCTAAATGCAAAAGGATAAACTGCTCCATATGTAAGAATATATCATACCCAAAGGGGCACATTTCCTCAAGTTCAAAGGAAGATTAATACTCTTGTTAGGATGCAAATTACACTTCCAGCATCAATATGAAGAATTGCTGTAAAAGATTTACTGTAAACATATATAACTTTGACACTAGATAATACTTATGTATAATTAATTTAAAATGTATATTTTCCTCTGTGAAGCCCTCCAATAGGATGCACACATTTTTTCTCTGTATCTACCCTGTCTGTGCTGCCTCTAGCCCCCCTCCCAAAAAAAGATTCAGTGTTTCTCAGATACATGACTGTTGAAATGTAACATAGAAATTCACTTTTATCTGAGTATTGAATCCTGTAGAAAAAATATATCTATATAACTCTCTACATCATAGTTTCCAACCTGCTTTTTCTTTGATATTCACTAAATATTAGTTAATATTTCTGTCAGCTATTTGAGTAAATTTGATGGTTTTGAGTTTCCACAGAGATGAAATATTCTTCTTAAGGATTTTTAAAACATTTTGGAAAACAAAACATTGTATTTGTCACATATGTAACCATTTGCATTTATAAATTTAAAATATAACCTCAGTTAAAACATTTTTTTTCCTCTACTGTAAGTAGTATTAGCTTTTTAAGCAGAGTAGCCTATCACCGTAAGTGTATGTTATCATGCAAAGTGAAGCTTTGCAGAATCAAACAATGACTGAGGTTTGAAGGGACCTCTGGGTCCATCTGGCCCAACTCCTGCTCAAGCAGGGACATCTGAACAGGGTGTCCAGGTCCAAGGAGATCTCCAAGGAGGACACCCACAGCCTCTCTGAGTAACCTGGGCCAGCTGGTACAAAAGCCTCCTATGTTTCCATCTGTACCCATTGCATCTTGCCCTGGCAGTGGGCACCACTGTAAAGAGCCTGGCTCTGTCTCCTTTGCACCCTCCCTCTTGGTATGTATAGACATTGGTGATCTCCGTCTGAGCTTTCCCTTTTCCAGGCTGAAATGTCCCAGTTCTCCCAACTTCTCCTCATCAAGATGAACTAGTCTCTTGACTATCTTGCTGTGCCTTAGTTGGTTGAACACAGTACGTCATTGCTGTTCTGTGGAACCTAGAACAGATACTGTACTCCATGTGTGGCCTCACCACTGCTGAGTTTGATGGTAGTGTGAAGATAAAGTGAAATCAGGAATCTGAAAGTTTTGATGGAATGTGACACAAACCAAGGCTAATTGTCTGAATATGTTATGCCTAACCTTTACAGTAAGAGTAAAGGAAAAGCCTGAAGTATGGAAAAAAGAAATACCCGAGTCTTCTGGAAACCCTAGAGTAGCAGTAAGCATAAAAACATGTTGCTATCTAAGCAGCACAACCAAGCTTAGGAGAGAGGTGAGTGATAGGTGTGGGAGTTATTCGTTTTAGGGATGAGAAACTATTAGATTTTCAGATGATTCTGAAATATGAGGAATAAGGCTGCAACTCGAACTAGCTTACATCACAATGACAGTAAAGGAGCAAATAGGGATGGACAAGGGAGTAAAAATGAGGATGAAGGCAGAGGTATGCAGAGGAAGAGTATAAGATGTCATAGACGTAGGGATTATTCTCAATAGTTCTGAATGGTGTTTGGGGGAAGTAGTTTAGTAGCAGTATATATTTATACCCTATTCAGGAAAATCATAAATATTAAAAGTAGTAGAACACAGGAGGTGCCCTTCTAGACCTATCAGGTTCATGTACACAACAAATCTGCATCTGCCATCAGCCTGATGGTTAGGTATGATGGTTACAGCTGCAGGCTAGTGGTGAGGCCAGTATCTAAGTCCTGGTCAGAGGCTAAGGAAAATAAATCTTTCTGGTGTGTATGGGTCTTGTTTATTTCTGGAATTGTTGTTAAACAACAAAACAGAGCAGAACAAGTCTTTTGCTATGTAATACTCAAATCTACTATGACACATCCTGGTGAGTTACTGTTACTATGATACTGTACTTGCACAGTTTAAACAAGAAGCACTTTTAGGAATGGGTATGTCCACACTCTGCCATATCTACCCTTTCAGAGTGGTTTTTACAAAACTACTGGCCTGAAAAGCAGCTCCCTGACAACCAACACGTTCAGAGGAAGTGCAGCTTTGCCAAACTGACTTGGCCTGTAAGCATCACATTACGTATAACACAATGCTGAAAAGGAGCCAAAAATGGGTCAGGAAATGTTTGTTTTAGATACTAGCAGTGTAAGCAGTCATATTGAAAGTAACAGAGCTATTGTACTGTGTAAAGTTTTATTAGGCTTAATCTCTCATTGAAGCTATTTCCTTTACAGTTCATGAGCAAAGAACTATTTTCTAAGTACTTCAGCTCAATATGAAATAGAAGCTTAGTTTCCAGATAATCTGATTCTTGGGAAATAAATGCATGAGAATACCGACAAGAAGAATAAACCCAGGATACTATATCCACTATTTAAACGTGGCAAATGATTTTAAAGCTACAGATGAAAAAAAGTGTAGAATTTAAAAAAAAAAAAAAAAAAAAAAAAAAAACTTTTAAAACATTGCTATGCCAAAAGTTTCATTAAGATGTACAATGGAAGAAAAAAAATTAAGTGTGGTTTTCCAAGGAAGGATTTTCTGTGTTTGTTTTGGAAAAATGAATTACATTAGCAGGAAAGGAATTTTACTAAGTTTGACTTAGGTGATTATTTTCAAATCAAAGTTTCATACATGACTGCAATGAAGTCAGTGGACCAGCACACAGTACACTTATTCCATGAATAGAGGTCATCATGTCTGAAGAATTCTGCATCCATCCCCTACAAAGCAGATACTCCTCTCTTCAGTTTCTCTGCAGAGACCCTCATAGCATGATCTAGCTTGCTAAAAATAGTTATCTCTCATTTTCAGAAAGTAGGAAATAAACTGAAGATATTGCATGTTTCCTTTTACCTTATATTATAATTTCTTACCTGCAAAGACAGAGAGAAGAGGCTATTACTTTGTGGTGAGAGTATCTGGATGTGGGGTGAGGTGGTCTGAGCTCTGCCCTAAGTGTTGGCAATGACACAGGCTTCTGAGCAGCTATCCCTTGAGTAATGTAGAAGTCAGAGAACCAGGTAAATGGGAGTCTGGTGGTAAATTAGTAGTTAGGACATGTGTTCATGCTCAAGAAAGATACAACTGCAGGATTCCTTTTTTTTTTCCTCATCTTTTATTGAATGCACTCTCATTCCTGAAAGCAGAGACCACATCTGCATTTCTCTCTTATCTTTTTTAAAATTGTACCCATTGCCTCTTATCCTGTCAGTGGACACCACTGAAAAGAGTCTGCGTCTCTCTTCTTCATTCTCCCTCACTGGGTATTTATAGAAATTGATATTACCTCCTCTGAACCTATCCTTCAGGTAGAAGATTCCCAGCAGTCTATGCCTCTTCTCACAGTAGAGATGCAACAGGCTTTTCATCACTGAGTGGCTCAATGTTGGACTCCTTCCAGAATATCCATGTCTCTCTTGTACTCTTTAAAGATGCCTTTCTGAAAGCACAGGAGTTCTCCATTCCCCAGTGTAAGAAGTCAAGCAGAGGAGACAGGAAACCAGCATGGCTGACTAAGGACATGATGATCAAATTGAGAGATTAGAAGTGTGTGAAGAATGAGAAATAAATTCTACGATGGAATGACAGCATCAATGGACAAATGAAGAGCAACTAATGCTGTTCAGCTGGACTTGAGCAAGGCCTTTGACATGGTTCCACGCCACCTACTTATCTCTAAATTAGGAAGATACAGATCTGAAGAGTGGCCTTCTTGATGGACAAAGAAATGATTGGATGATAGCAGCTGGAGGGTTGTGGTCTGAATGGAGACCAGTCATAAGTACCGTCCCCTAGGAGCAGTGTGTGCTTGCAGCCTGGATGGCCAACAGCAAAACAGACTGCATCAAAAGATGGGTGGCCAGCAAGGCAAGGGAGGTGACTACCACTCTCTTGTCTGGTCCATCTAGAGTACTAAATCCAGGTCTGGGACTGCCAACAAAAGAAAAGTGTGGAGCTGTTGGAGAAGGTCCCCATGAGGGCCATGAAGATTATCAGAGAGTTGGATCACCTCTCTTACTAAGGAGCTGTGCTTTTTCAGTCTGGAGAAGGCTCTGGAATGACATCATTGCGGCCTTCCAGTACTTGAAAAGAGCTTATAAATACCAAGGAGAAAGACTTTTTACATGGTCTCATACTGATAGGACAAAGGGAAATGGTTTTAAACAAAAAAAGACGGGAGATTTAGATATTAGATGTTAGGAGGAAAATTTTCACTCCGAGGGTGGAGAGGTTCTGGCACAGGCTGCCCTGAGAAGCTGTAGATGTCCAATCCCCAGAAGCCTTCAAGGTCAAGATGGATAGGAGCCTGGCCACCCTGCCCACAGCAGAACAATTGGAATCATGAAGGCTGCTCCAAAACTAACACCTACTATTTTATTGTGTTGGGAAAGTATACACTTTCAAGATTACTTGAAAGTAATGTGCTGCATGGCAGCAGAACAAGGGGGAATGGCCACAAATTGGAGCTTAGGAAGTTCCACACAAATGTGCATAAGAACCCACATTAAGGGTGATGGAGCACTGGAACAGGCTGCCCAGAGAGGTTGTGGAGTCTCCTTCTCTAGAGATGTTTGAGACCCTCCTGGACGCCTACCTGTGCAGCCTGCTGCAGTGGGTCTGCTTTGCAGAAGGATTGGCTTCAGTGTTCTCTATAGATCCCTTCCAGTCCCTACAATTATAGAATCATAGAATCACCAAGGTTGGAAAAGACCTAAGAGATCATCCAGTCCAACCGTTCACCTATTCCCAATAGCTCCCACTAAACCATAGCCCTCAGCACAACATCCAGCCTTTCCTTGAACACCCCCAGGCTCGGTGACTCCACCACCTCCCTTGGCAGTCAATTCCAGTGCCTGACCACCCTTTCTGAAAAGTAATACTTCCTAATGTCCAGCCTGAATCTCCCCTGCCGTAGCTTTAAGATTCTTGAATGGCTTGATAGCTTGAAGATACCCTTCTTGATAGCTTGAAGAATCACAATTCTGTGATTCTATGTATCTTACTGTTTTAACAAGACAAATACTGTGTTTAGATATCTCTTCTCCATTATATATACTTAGTCACAATATAAAATATTTAAATGTTTTACCTGAAGACAGGTACAGGAGGAGATTTACTGGCTGGTAATGGTATAAAATGTGATGACTCTACAGGTTCTCTAACATAAAATATTTAAAAAGTAATTATAGCACCTTGTTCATCAGTTCACTAATATGTTATATCTCACACACAGAAAAATGCTAATAATAATTTTTAAGCATTTATTGTAACTTACAGTTAGTACAGACTTTTCCTGTAACTTAAATAAAATAAAAAATAAAATGAAAGCCATAAAAACCTCATAGAATCATAGAATGGCTTGGGTTGGAAGAGACCTCAAATATCATCTGTGTAACTCAATGGCCACGTTCAGTCTTAAGGAAAACATGCTATCTGCATTTGAATGTGTACATACTTATTGTTGCATTGGATTTTCTATCAGTCATGACAAACATGAGTAACTCATAGCCAATAAACTACTAGATATTGTGAACTAGAAAATGTCATGTAAATAATAGGGAATATTTCCTCATTCTATACATCTAGATCACCAAAAATAATTGCACTTTAGTTTAATTTTCAGATTTTAACTGCAAAATATTTTGATATTAATACATTGAAGTTTTGGGTAATTTGGTAGGGAAGAATTCTGTCTTGAATTTGACAGCACAGTGTGTGTCAGTGCAGTAGAGCAGTGTATTTGACATGAGGCATTCTTTCCCTAGAATATTTCCAGATATTTGTCAGAATCTATTTCCTCAAAAGAAGTCAAACTGCTAAATTCATTTTGCCTTGTAAGAAGAAACATCCATGCTGCAGCAGCAAAACTAAAGCTACTGTATGGAAACAACAGCAGGAGATATTCAACACAATTTTATACTCTCATTACTACTGAACACAACTGTGAGTAGTGACAACTAACAGATTAGACTGCTTTAGCATTGAGGTTTCATTAGTTCACGAAGTCATGTAAATGAAATAAAAAAAAAAAAAAAAAAAAGAAAACAAAAATATCTAAGTCTTTTTCTGGGAAAAATATCATTTTATTTCTGCTTTCCAAACAAAAATGAAGCAAAAATTAGAGAAAAGTACAGTGTAAATAGAGTGTGCAGGAAGGATATTGTTTTGAAATAGCTTAGTAACTTCAGTGAAAATGTTAATCATACCACTTGTTAAGTTCTATCTTCATGAACACAATGGAACTTGAGCATTCTATTAGAAAATATACTATTCTATTTTTTTAATTAACTTCTATAATCAAAATCAATTCTGCTACCATTTATAAGTGGGACAGAAACAATTCTCTATTTTTTCACTTTTCACATAATTTAGTACTTGAATAATAAAAAATATCATGCCAATTATGATCACATTGCTTTATCTTATCAGGGATATATAGGTATTTTGTGATTTTCAGTTGGGAGAAGCTTGTAACTCTCAGTCTGTTTTGCTAGAAATAGAATTATCTCTTGGCTTATTTGACAGACTTAAGAAATAGTCTTTGAATTTGTAAATCCAAAGAAATGTCCAAGCTTTACAGAAGAGCAAAGTATGAAGACACTGAGATAGGAGACACCTGTGGAGGGAAGTCAAGGTTGTTCAGAAATGAACAAAATATTCCAAAATGAGTTTGGGAGTACTGCAGTTGCCATGGTTAAAGTAGTACCATTATCTTCATGCAACAGACTGGCCTATAATATAGCCTGGCTTCAATATTGTGAAGCAAAGTCTGTGCTGCTGTAGGATCCAGCATAGCTCACATAGACTGTCTGAACTTGGACTTAGCTGCTGGCTGAATTGTAGGTTGAACTTGACAGCTTATATTTTCCTCCCTTCAGTTCACTCCATTAAAATGTCCAGCTGCTTTTTGGTAGAAGTAACACAATTATTTCATTGAAGCTACTCTCCCTTCTCCATACATACACACCCCTCATCCAATGCAGGCTAGCCACAACTTAGTCTAAAGGTCTTAAGGGGACCACAACTAAGTCTTAAAGTCTAAACTTAAGTCTAAATAGCTGTGCACCATGGTAAAGAAAACAAAGTTATTCACATAATTAAGAGAAAAAAAAGGCAGTATGAAGCATCTTAAAGTAGAAATAATTGAATATTTTTAAAAATATACATACTTAGGCTTAATTGGCCATATATGATTTTCTTCTTGTAGGAAAAACAAAAAGTAAAAAGAATGATGACATGAGATGTTTTGCTTTAGTGTGTTTGCATCTGAAACAAGAGATTGAATTTTTTGTATTACCTGAGACTAATGATTAGACTTATATTGCTAATCAGACATCAGCAAATTTCAACCATCTTCAATAGACTGTCAGGCAGATAGCTACAAGGAAAAAGCCTTTGCACAGAAGAATGTCAAAACAATGTTTAAACTAAGACCTTATTATTTACTTGAGAGAGAGTTAGAAAACTGAAGACACTGTAAAAGATCATAGTCTAATGTAATCAGTAAGCCAAAGAAGCCTCAGCCTGTGCCATGGGGACTGCTAACTCATGAGGACATCTTTGGCACTAGGTACCAAAATTCCACATATCTTCAGATAAACAAAACTTTTTTTACTGAGATGAGCTGTGAGTTAGTTTCCCCAGATTATCAGCACTCATGAGCAAAATGAGATATCAGCATTGCTCAAGTCTTGGCACAGTTTGTCAGCATGGTTCCTGAAGCAGTTTTCCACATAACAGCATGCTCTCATCAGGTAGCACTCAGACATGGTATAGAGATAATACATTACCAGAGCAGATCTAAGAAGTGTGGGTGAGTAAGGCCGTGCTTCCTTAAGATGATAAAGGAATGTAGTCAAATGCTCATGAACAGGATTTATCCTTCATTCACTGTACACTTCATTCACAGTGGAAGCAAATTTTCTCTTGTGGCAAGAAGGGTCCAACCTTGTTTCACTGACACAGTAATAATAGGCACATAGACAGGAGCTGTCCTAAGTTTTGAAGCCTTATTTATTAGTGAAATTCTGACATGCATACTTAGAAAGACCACAATCTGTCTTCATTTTCCACCCATAGATATCTGATTGCAAAATAAGAAATTTTATGAATACATGGTGTGGCAGAATCTTGATAATTTCAAAACACTTTTCAACATGCTGATTATCCTGTAAAACATGCCCCTTTTTTACAGTTTTTCCAAACTAATCATTGCCTCTTCATGACTCACTGATTAAATATACGCATATACATATATTTCTATATATATATTTCTAATAGTATTCATAATTTCTTGTATATGAACTTACATTACTTAAAGATTTTCAGAGAACTAGGTCCTGATTTTAAAACTGGAAGACTGCTTTTGCTTTAATGTTATGGAACAGAAGGTAGCAGCTAATGTTTATATTATTGATTAATCAGACACTGAAGGGATTAAGCTCTAAGATTGTTTAGCACACAAAAATCCATTCTTATTGCATTAAAACAGATTTTGAGACCTTGTTTATTGGCTGTATCCAGGGTCAGGCCTCTGGGATTTATTCAAGCTAAAATGTCTATATTATATGTGAACATAAACCAATCTGTTAAGAGGCACGTCTAATGTGGGTGACACAGAGGCAAATAATTGGACTAAATTACAGGTCAGTAATTGAAAAAGACTATTTATGCAAACACTTGCAAATTTAGAAAACTGTCTAAATGTTAAATGTATTGTGTAAATAAAGATGAAGTTTGGACTACCACTCAATTTTGGATACTGTTTTCTTTGCTTATCGGATTTTCTGTTATGTATTCATTTTGTAATTTTCACAGATAAGAAATTTAATGGGCTTGTCTAAAACTTCTAAATGGGTACTCAAACAGAATAATGTGTCTTATTGCTCTTCAATGTATGTACCGGCCAGTGCAAGCAAACACTGTTTGCTATTTGAAAAGGTGAGATCTACTCAACTGTTTGGGAAGACATGTATCTATGTATATTTAGCTGTGTACATGGATGAGAGATTTTTGGGAGTGAGATGCCTTACAGACACACAAAAAAATGCATGAATATCTTACAAGAAGCTATTTGGTGAATTTCACCCATGCCATATCTACGAACATTTTGCAATCCGTATTTTTAGGTTTGTTTAATCTTTTTTTTGTAATCAGACATGACATTTGACCACTTAAAGTACCATGGTTCATATAATATTCTATTTCACCTTCCTCCAAAAGAAATTATAGCAATTCCAAAGTCATGTATAGAAATCGGATTTGGATTATTAAGAAACATTTAGATTTTTTTACCTGGTATTTATTAATTGCTTCAGCCTTGAAGTTCAATATCTACCTGCATTATTAAAAACACTTGCATGGAAGTACATGATTCCACTAATAAATAGTATGTTATTTCCTCCTCAGAATGATTGATCCAATGAGAACTGTTTGGTTGTTCTTTTCTTGGTTCAAAACCAAGTTTCTTATTGAAACTTCAGTATCCTTCAACTTTGTATTTCCTATATAATTAAGTGGTAACTGGTTCACTTTTTTGAAATATTATTGTTTTTATTCTTTCTGTAACCAGTAAATGATTATACATAGAAGCAGTTGTACAGTCTTTGTGGCTTTCCATCCTTCATTTTATTTTAGAGGTGAACAACATTGTGTGTTGGAGGAAACATTTTTATCTTCTCCCAAATCACATTTTAAACACAACAAACATCTTCTCAAGCCTTACTAACTGAAGATAGACCTTTTTCAATTTTTTTTTTCTGCTTAAGCATCTTGTCTTTGAAAATATGTATTACTGTTGCCCAAATCTACATGCCTAGGTTGAAGTTTTGACATGCCGTAGGTGTTGTTTTTTACGATAGTTTCAAAGCTGCCCACTGCTTGGTGCTGTTGCTCATACCCTCATGTTTTTCACCCACGAGGACTTCATAAAATGACCCATGCATACATCTCAAATAAGGAACTGAATTTATTCGGAGACACATCACCTCTCAATGACTATTCTCACTATTCTATTTTCATTTCTATGAATTATTGCCCAAAAGAATCGTGACACAAACAAAGCCATGTTTTGTCATTATGCTCTCAAATTCCTTTAATCCAGCTGCACTTTATACTGAAAAGCTTTGTTCTGATTTCCTACTTCTACTGTGGGACTCCTGTGTTTTTTTTTTTCATTAGGCTTAGTTGACAGAAGTTTAACTCCTTAAATTAATATACTTCTGAGGTTTTTAAAAATGAGTCCCTTAAACGTACTCAGAAATAAAATTACTTCTTTACTGCTTAGTTCAGTAAAGAACTCAAGACTCTTCTTGACTGACATAAGCTGAAATGATAAAAAAATAATAATCCCTTACACAGTGTCAAAATATGTATCTGGATGGAGAGTGAAAAGTATGCTAGTGTTGAGTCCAGCTAGTATTCGAGGCTATGTAAAAAATATTTCCCTATGCATATAAGGCATGAGCAATTAATATGGATTGAAATTTGTTTAAATACAAGAACGTTTCATCTTTGAAAAGTCATGGATGTCAGGAAATGTCCCTAGGGACTGAAAGGAGGGAAACATCACTCTCATTTACAAGAAATGGAGGAAGGAGTACTTGGGGAACTACTGGCTGGTGAGCCTCACCTTTGTGCCTGGGAAGACCATGGAACAGATCCTTCTGGAAGACGTGATAAGGCACACGAAGGATGAGTGAGTGATCTGAGACAGACTGCTTCACCACAGGAAGGTAATACCTGATCAATTTGGTGGTCTCCTATGATAGAGTGATGGCAGTGGACCAAGGCAAGGCAACTGATATCATCTACCTGGATTTCTACTAGACCTTTAACATGTTTCCCTACCACATCCTTATCTCTAAATTGAAAAGATATGGATGTGAAGGGTGGACTATTAGATGAGTAAGGAGTTGGTTGGAAGATTGCAGCCATTGGGTTGTGATCAGTGTCTCTATGTCCAGTGGGGGCTTGTAATGAGTAGTGTCCCCCAGGGGTCAGTCTGGGGACTGGCGCTCTTCTAAATCTTCATCAATAACATAGATGATGGGATTGAGTACACCCTCAGCAAGTTTGCTGATGACACCAAGCTGAGCGGTGTGGTTGATATGGCAGAAGGAAGGGATGCATCTGGAGGGATCTTGATGAATTTGAAAGGTGGGCCCTTGTGAGACTAAAGAGGTTCAACAAAGCAAAGTGCAAAGTTTTGCACTTGAGTTGAGGTAATCCTAGCTATGTATAAAATCTGGGAGATATCCTTGAAAGTAGTCATGTTGTAAAGGACTCAGGGATCCTGACTGATGAGAAACTTAACATGAATCCGCAGTGTATGCTTGCAGCTCAGAAGGACAATGATATCCGGGGTTCCATCAGAAAAAAAAGGTGGCCAAGAGGTTGAGGGAGGTTATTGTCACCCTTCATTCTGCACTCATGAAGACCTATCTGGAGTACTGTATCCACATCTGGGGACCCCAACACAGGAAAGGCAAGAAACTTTTGGAGAGGGCCCAGGGGAGGTTAATGATGATGATCCAAGGGCTGGAGCACTTTTGTGAATAGGGGCTGAAGGAACTGGGTTTGTTCAGCCTGGAAAAGTGAAGGCTGTGAGGAAACTTCATTGCAGCCTTCCAGTATCTAAAGGTAGTTTATAAACACGAGGAAAATCAACATTTTACATAGGTAGATAGGGATAGGACAACTGGCTGGCAATTCTGCATGTGGCAGGGGTGCCTGGAACTTGATGGTCCTTGAGGTCCCTTCCAACTCAAGCCTTTCTATGATTCCATGTTCAGATTAATCATCTCTTTCTGAGGGAAGGCACACAGACTTCTTAGGAGAAGTATTTATTGCCCTAGCATTACCTCTTTTCCTTTTATGGGTAGCCATGGAGCCCATAAAGTATTTACAGAAAAGCTCAAAGTAAAAATGCACTATTAATAATGGCCTCTAAGTGTAAATGAATTTGGAAAAATAAACATTGCGCTGTTCTTAACTGTCATGATTCATATACAGTGATGTTGAAAATCAAAACTTTACTGGGATATATGGTATATTTTTTTGTACTCTTAGGCATGTCCCACTGTGAGTTTTTGCTACATGTAGCTGACATGGAAAGTATTATCTTATCCTAGTATTTTAATTCTAGTAGAAATGTTGCTGAAGTCAACTTATTTTTGCCTTGTTTTCCTAGTAACACACTACTGCCAATTCAAATGCTAGTTAATGTTACTTTGTGATTTTTTTTTCCACTTTTACATACCCAATCTTTTCAGTAACAAAATAAGCATTTAACATACAGAAGTGTAATGAAGTATTTTGAAAATAAAATAAAATAAAAAAGACACCATAAGATACTCATTAGAAGGAATATTATCAAATACATGTTGGGTTTAAGTTTTTCCTTCCTTTCTGGTCTACGAGGAATTAATTAGTGGGATCCTTTACATGTTTAAAGAACCTTCCACACCCTGAAATATTGTATTTGTTTTCTTTCTCTTAAGAGGAAAACTTGCTATTAAAAAAAAAAAAGAAAAAAAGTAATAATAGAGAAATTCAACTGGTAACATTTAATGTTTTGTATCTTTTGATGTCATGCAGCTCAGAAACGTCATCCATTGCATCATCCTCTACATGCCTCTACATACCCTACTCTTCCATTATGTTCACACTGATGTGGTATGACTGAAGCCCTTTCCTTCGTAGTCTTTCCATTTAACTGGCTCAGGAAGATGCACCTGGGACCTGGGTCAGGCCTACCAAAAGGCACGACTACTGCTCTCGAGAGGGGTACCTTCTCCACTAAGTAGGAAAGGAAAATGCCTACATGAAAATAATCAGAAAAGATTTTATAGAAGTTCTGCCTTTATTTTATGACTACAATAGACTTTCCTCAATTTTAGTAATTTCCTTCTACGCCTTCCCCCTTATACCCACTGCAAGCATAGTAATAAAACAAGCAAGAAGGACATACTACCTACCTGAGTAACCCATATAGGATCTAGACATTTCTTCTACTTCCACTGTGCTGAGCTCAAACTATATTTTGGATGGTGCTACCAAAACTAAATATTCCTGTGCAAATAATCAAAGTGGGATAAATTCCAGTAACCTTCCTCCTCAACAAACAAACAAACAAATCTTGCATTTGTTTCTCATTAGAAGTTTGGAGATTCAGAGAGTGACAAAAACTGGCACAGTTTGTCTTCTAACAGATTATGAATGCCATGTGTGATGTTACTTGAGAAGATGGAAAGCATTTATACAAACTGTCAGAGATTGCTAAGCTAATTTGTGGCATGTGGCATGCATGTTGTTGAATTGAAAAAGTTAGTCATACACCTACTGTTTGGCTGTAGATTGTATGGGAATACAAATCTTGCTGACAGATTGCAGCTGCAGCTCAACTCTATGTGAAATGCTTTGATTTTTGAAAATTCACACTATGTGCCAGGGAAGAAAAAGGAGTGCTGCTGTCTTTATTTTGATGTCTTTCAGTGAAGGTGAGCTACTCTGATTTTGCAGCAAATGAAGCATCGCAACTCTTTGAATGTAGACTCCAAATGGAGGTAAATATGACCTGCTATACACTGCTGTCACAGAAATATGGGGTGGAAGTCTGCCACAGCTACAGATTGCCTAGAGAGGCACTGGTAAAGAATGTTGGAAGGATTTGCACATAGCACTGTTGGTGCTAAGGGTTGCAGGTGTGGTATACATGCCTTAGGAAATAAAACACTTGATACAGCTTGGCATGGCCTTAAATAACTATTGGAATGCAGTGTACATTTATTATATGCTCTTTCATAGGCTCTCTTGACCTGCGTATTTCCAAAACATTGAATCATCCATCTCTATAATATGAAATGTTCTCCTCTAAGCACAAGAAAAGTGGTGAAGAGTTATAAGCACTGGTGAAGATTTTATAAATACTTATAAAAACATAATTTGAAAATAGTCTTGTTCATCTCAAATTGCAGGAGAAGTCCATTTGTCAGCCATAAGTGAGATTATGTTCTACAGTGTTATAGACTTTCTTTATTTTATGTCTTTACATCAGTACTCCCAGGAAGAGTCCATAAATGGCTCCAGATGTTATCGAGTAAATTACTTTTATCCAGCAACCTTGTATGCTTTTCTTATACGATGCTATTTGGGTCAGATTTTCTGTCCAACAGTTACTTGGTGTTTTACTTTTTCATTTTACTTCCATTAAGTTGATAGTTAAGCAAAAGCTTAGTAAATAGATCCAGAAATTAAAATATAATTTGCATTATTTTTAAATTAAGTGCATGGATTCTTTTTGAGAGCAAAACTATTCTTAATTTATTCCAAAATATTTTCATTTAGTGTATGCACAGATTTCTTAGTGCAATAAGATCCATGTTTTTTGTAAGAGAAGTACACATTTTTCTGACTTTCCTATAAAGCTGAATGACTGGACTTGACTGTACTACAATATCCTATTCCAAGCAAGTATGTGATGGAAACTGCAAATTGTTTTCTGTAATAGTAAACTCTTATTATTATCTTCTGTAATGAATTTCCCAACAAAGCCATCGTATGCATTTAACTTGAAGTGATGCTTTCACTGTGGTCAGTACAGTGCTGGTTAGTCTCTTTTAAACTGATTCTACTAAGATAGGCTTCTGAGCCTATTCTAGTTAAATATCTGGCATTATCAGGTTAAATAATATGAATTGTTCTGAGAAAAAAAATATCACTTTCAGGGATCATTTAGAGAAATACCTACAAAGGCATTGATATTTCAGGCTTAAATTATTCCAGAATAAAGAATAAATTAGAACATACTGGACAGTAAGAAACTATTTCATTTCAATTTTCAGAGATTCACTAAAATAACATTCTCATTCTGATTTTTTTTTTTTTAACTTGAAAATAAAAATATCTAGGAACATTCTAATGAAATTTTCAGACCTTGAAATTTTTTCCCATCATTTTCTAAACTTACTTTCAAAGTTCTGTTTCTTCATGTTCATGTGTTCTGTATGTGCAGCTTCTTTATTGTTTCTAAAATCTTTCAGAAAATACTGGGGTTTTGTATTGTTTTTGTTTGTTTGTTTGTTTGTTTGTTTTGTTTTGTTTTGTTTTCCTGCAATTACCAGATTCGCTTTATTCCTGGGACTAGATATACACTTGACACATGGACTATCTGTCATTCCCAAATTCTGTGAAATATGAAGTGGTCATCAGCCCATCTTTCCAGTATGAACTGCAAAATAAAATATTTCCTGTTACTTGCAACTCTCTACAAAACTCACCATAGTTTTGAACTATGGAACTCACTGTAGCCAGATAATATAGCTTGGAAGTGAGATATTTGCCTAAGTGGGAAAACAGTA
Source organism: Tetrao urogallus (assembly GCF_951394365.1). NCBI lineage: Eukaryota > Metazoa > Chordata > Aves > Galliformes > Phasianidae > Tetrao > Tetrao urogallus. The sequence goes on along the minus strand of NC_136814.1, from coordinate 72,506,732 downwards.
AGTAGAATTATCCTAGAACAATTTGGATAAAATGTCATAGGAGATATATGGGCCCTGAAGTCCTACCCTAATATATATACATAGGTTTTTAAGGAGAGGAACCAAATGTGGAAGCAAACTTACGTTGTGAACTTCCTTTAGTAAGGGTATTTGATTATACCAAGTCCTTGAATTGATGCACTTGTCTCTAAAATCTTCTGTAAGTTGATGAAGAACTTCACCTTTAAACTGTAAACCCAGTATACTGTATGAGTAGAAAGCAAAAAGAAATGCATAAGAGCGGTCATGCTATGTGAAAAAAAATTCCCCAAAAGCATATCAGAAGTCTATCTCTAAGTCCCTAAAGACTCGGATTAAGTGCTAATTGAAAGTTAGCAATATTTTGAATAATAATCAATGAGAGAAAATTACTAGTAGTGCCTTAAAAAGACTTCTGGAATCTAGAATGGAGACAAATTTCAGGCATGCTTGGTGTTTGATGTTCCCTAATAGATGGCCCTGAACCGGTTTCAAGCATTTTCTTGATCTGCCTTCTCTATTTTCACTCTCAGTTGAAAAGATTAATTCAGCCCACTATAGCTGTGGTGAATCAAATATTTACTCCTGTGCTTTTGTTTTCCCCTGCATAAGAGTTAATCAATCTGTAAATCTTGTACTATATCTATCTCCTGCTGGTTTTTCTTTTTTGTTTGTTTTTTGTTTTTGTTTTTTAAATGTAATTCAAGTTCATAAAGAAGGTATCCATGCTTCAGACAATTCAATTCATAATCATTTTCAAATTCAAAATTTTGAAGTACCACTGTGATTTTTAATGCAAATATTCATAAAAAAATGAATAACAGAACTAATTTGTCTAACATTTCACAGTTTCTGAGTTTGCACTGAGGATAAGTTCTAAAAGCCAGGAGAGCATGTTTTTGGATAGTTTCCAAAAATACCAGACACTGTATAATTTTCTCTTGTTTGAAAGTCCCGTTTCACTAATTGCTTTCTGGTGAGCTCTATATTTGCTTTCTAACTGGGATCTTCAAAATTAATTTTAATTTAACCTTACCTATTTCTTTTTCATCTCCAAACATTCAAATGCATTGCGTGAGGCATATGTAACAAAAAAAATCATCATATATTATATAATGAAACAAAGATAAAAAAGATATAAAAGAGGCTGTATGAGGGATAATTTAATATGTACAGTGAAACAGTTCCTGACCTGAGAATTCATACATTTCTTCAAGATATAAAGTCTGCTTGGAATATTTTCAAAATTAAAAAAGGCATTTGTCAGAAAAAAAAAAAAAAAAGAAAAAAAGAAAAGTATATGACAAGCCAAAAAATTGGGCAGATTCGTAAAACATTACTTTAAATATCAGGACCTGATTTAGCAATAGCTACAGATTTTAACCGAGTCAAAACTTGTTTTGATCAATGAGTTCTCATGGGCTGTGGTGAGACAACACCGATGTTAGAAGGGTATCGAAAGGACAGTTCTGTGTGTTATAAAATGAAAATAGGCTGAGGATGGGAGCTATGAGGCTGCAGCTTTAACAGACGTTTTTTCTCCTTTCCTTTCTTCCTATAGCAGTACTGTAAATAGATATAAAAAATATTCAAAGTCCAAACTTAACACTGACTGACTGGAAAGATCAAGGACCCATGAAATTTGAACTCCTTCTTTTCCTGTTGTGTAGAGAGATACCCTTAGTGTCATGTATATTTGTATATATATGTGTGTGGAAAAGAGAGGACGAGTCAGTCTAGGAACTGAGAAGAACCATCCTTTACACTTGGTGCAAAGCTGAAGGGAGTATCTGTGACAAGCAACCTGAAAAGTATTTTGATAGTCAACTCTGTTCTGACTGTTTCTTCTATCAGAGCAAGTGAGGAAAGTGCACTGATCTCTCTCTTGCTGATCTGGTTGTCCTCTGGGGCAGGAACATTACAAGTCACTGTTTCAAATACAGGCTGTCATTTTAGATGATAGAACAAAGGGAATTGACTGAAAGTAAATAAAACTTGAATTCATACAGGCATAAAAAGATGTCTTCTTTTACAAGCAAGCAGTTATAAACATGACTCTAAATGATTTGTAAAGCAAAAATAATGTGATTTTTTGAGAATTGAGGTGCTTTCGACAGAAATAATAAATTAGGAGATTAGCCTCCAAGGGGTAGATAACCTTTCCAGATTCTAAGTATTTCTTCTGTTCTCATGTGTGAGTTTACAATCTGTTAGTCTCAAAATATATCTGCAAACCCACAGGCCCACCTTCCTGACAGCTGTTCGAACAACAGAGCGGAGGAACAGAGAAAAAATTCTACATCATCAGTCACCCAGCAATTCTGAAAATCTTGCTAAATTACTCATACAATCCAGAAATGCCACTCAGACTAAGGAGGGGGATTGGAGGCAGTGAGGGAAAGAAGTCCCTTAAAGTGCAACATTTGCAGCAAATGCTTGAAAACCAAAGGGGCCAATTAGTATAATAGGTTTGAAATCATTTCAGCACAGTCCTAAAGACAAAAGAAAAATTGTCCTTCAGAAATGGGGCTTTATTGTTTAGATGAGTATAGAGATGAACAATGAATTCTATCAGTTTTGGAGGCAACATTCCTTCTCCTTCATACTGGACCATACATTATTAATGAGCACGATTTTTGAGAGTGGAAAAACTGTTTGAAAAGAATTAACATAGTCTATTGGATGTGATTGACACTGTCATCCCTTTCATTTTGCTCTTGGCAAGAGGCATCCCTGTAGATTTATGTGCATCTGGACATTACTAATATTCTCCTTGTTATGCACTCTGGGCAGCTGTGATATGGAAATTTCTAGCAGTTTTTAAGGGGACAGTTTACTGTTGTTTTCTGTATAAACATACACACAGAAACATGATTTTCTTTTGGTCTAAGATTGTATCACTCAAAAATATTTAATATCTCCCTGCTTAATAGCTCTGATCTATTTTCAACACATGCACTTTTAAAAGGAGTTTTATCAAGATCATATGGATTCTCCATGTATTTCCAGCTACTTCCTTTTAGACAGTTTAGTTTTCAAGACTTCTGTCCACTCATCCTCCTCTTGTTTTAACTTCAAATTCTCCAACTCGTTTGCATTTTTAATTGGATTAGTGCTTCAAGAACTACAGCTAGTGTTTACCTGCTGTTTAGAACCACAAAAACTCTTCTGATTTGCCTTTGTAAGGACTTTTAACTACAATAAGTAAGACAAATGAAATTAAGAACTGCTGAAACAAAATATCAAACAAAAAACCAAATGTGACAGAGGCTATAGTTCTTTTTTTGTGTGTTTGTTTTTTTCAAGGAAACATTATTTGTTTTTATATGCAGGTTTAGAATTATTTTGTTTTACAGTCCAGATAAGAAAGTACAATCATTTATGTATATATATATATATATATTTGATTCATGTGTCTAGATATATGGTCAAATATTTTATTAGAAGGGGGTGCTTAATCACCATTTTGGCTATAATTTTCTCTCTTTTAAAGAGCACACATCTCTCTGTCTTTTAAAAAGAATACTTTCGCTTTCCGGATTTCTCATGAGAGAAATGAAAGGACTTAATGTGAAGGATCTGTTTGCAATGTTGGAGTATGAAGGGAAAAGGTAACATAATAGAAGATAAAAGATAATTGATGGCTACATTATTTTTAAATATGCTTTCATATTTACAGATACTCTGTGCAGGGACATAATAGGGGAGCCATGAGTTTTGAACTCTGAAGTCCAGCCCATTCTGCTGCAGCCCTCATATTCACAAAGATCCTTGTCTCACTAGTTTCCTTTACATTGAGCCTTATGAAATATATAAGTTTGTGTCCAGCGATCAGAGGCACATGAACAGCTGCTTTCTGCTAACAGTCAGCTGCTCTGCTCTTTGAGTGACATGTCCACCACCTTACCCAAAGGTCAGACCCATCTTCTCCATGGCAGGCCCATTGTTGGCCACTCCAGGCTGTGAGAGTTCAGCACGGAGGTCCCTCCTGCTTGGCAGCACAAGGAACTGCCACTGCTCCACTAGACAGTCTAATTATACCAATCAATCATGTAAAATAATTCTCACGGCTAGAAGTAGAAAGGTTATAACTCATAAAGGCATTTGCTAACTGAAAAGAGAAGGAAAAAAATGTGAAGTCAATACATAAAATAAATTTTAAAAAAATATATACTTTCAAACAAATATTCTTGAATCATAAATCCATTTTAATTTTTTTCCTCTGGGCCAAAATCAAGTGGCATTCATAAGACAGAGCATTATAAATCTTACAAATCAGTGATTAGTTGAAAGACTTACTACCTTGATTTTGGCACATTGAGTTTTAATGACTCATAGAAATGTGATTTAGTTATTTTAGTGAGTACTTCATACCAAGATAACAGTGGCAGCCTGCAAAACTACGCAGAATAGTCAGCATAATTTCTTAAATATGAATTTTACAATTCTTATGTAACTTCATTTTTAATTCCACAAATCTTTTTTGTAGTATTTTAAAATTTTAGTTAGTAATCACGATTACAGAGCACTTTTTCTTTTTTTGTTGTTTTTTTTTTTTTTTTTTTTTTTGTTGTTTTCATGTGTGGTTATTTCCACAGGAATAAACAACTAAAGAAAAATCCCTTCCACTGAGAATATTCATACCAGTTCTCCTACATGTAACATACCATTTACTTCATATCCTTAGCATAGCCAGCAGTTGTTCTTGTACTGCAAAGAGATGTACTGGAAAGAGAAAGCTCTGGAATCAGAGCTGCCCTGAACCCATTCCTTTCTACTTAAAATCCCAGGTTCAGAACTCAGATATGTTCCCTGATACTTCTGAAGACATGAAAATTCAAAGTCAGGATTTAATGCACATATACCAAACAACTTTGTGGAATGACCTGATTTTACTGTGAGTCTCAAAATACAGTACATATGCATGACTGTACAAACAAATTATTAACCTTATGTTTGCACAGACACTACAAAATAATCTAACTTTATAAACTTAAAAACAAATCAGAGCAGAAGACAATTTTCTGATGAAAGAATACCATCTCCTTACAATTTTTTTTGAACCTTAGCATGAAATAGTAGATTTTTATCTCAACATCATCTCTTTGCTACCATCCAAAGTCTATTTCATGAACTTGTGTCCAGTCTGAAGTTAAGGTGCCTAAAAAACAAAAATAAAAGACTTATCTGTGTTTTGTTCACATATGGGAAGTTATAAATAAATAAATAGACAAAGCAACTCCTTACAACCTTATGATATAGTGTGCTTGCACACATGATCTGTCACATCCACAACCCACGTAGGATGATGATCATCTGACTTGCTTTCTCTGTCATGATTCAACCTTACCTTTTCCTCATGGATAGGGTAAACAGTTAGCTTTAGTAAGCAAAGTCATTTGTCATAAGTTCCTAATATATAGTTTATTAATTTTCCTTTTCTTTGTTGGTATAAATCAAATAGTCTTGTCTTAGATATACATTGTGTACTTTAATCCATTTTAGGAAATAGTTATTTTTTACCAATAATAAAGAACTGAACTCCTTCTCTACTGAAAGCAGGAAGAGGAAGAAAGTTATGCATTTGTAACACAGATCGTAACCTTATTGCTTAGTATCTTCCTTGTGAAATTCCCCTGAAGGATATGTGTTTTGTCTAAATAGCAGAAATTCATTTAAGAGTGTATTTTTTGGTTCTGTTATGTTTGAACAATAGCAGAGTATCTACGCACAGAGGTACAGACAGGTATGGGGAATTTTTTTAGATTACAACCATTCCCTGCTTCCTGTTGCTGGGATTTAGTGTACACAAGAACTTGCTGACAAAACATGCCACTCACTTCATAAATAAATGTAATACCAGTGAAGATCTGAACTGGTGAGTGTCCTAGCAACTGTCCAAGCCAAAAACATAAGTGGTGGACTGTCAGAAGCATTTAGTGAAAAGATCTTATATAATCTATCAACAGAAGAATTGCAGAATTAACTAAAGATTATTTTTGATACTATGCTTTGCCTCTTCTACTGTTTTTCAATTTTGTCACAGTAGTGTTACTTAGAAAGCATCCTTAAATCCCTTGGGATTCAGCTATGCTTCTTGCAGTGGATTTCAATTTTTCATAATCTCCACAAATGTTCAGTAACTATAATTTCAGATGAAGCAAAGAGAAGACCCCCAAATCTGAGTAGCCAGGCAAGCGTCAGAATTTTTTCCTATAGAGATATATATTTTTGTTTTTGCTGACTTTTCTCCTGCCTGTGCCATGACAACTAACACCATATTTATCCCTAACAGATTCTCTGGATTTTGAAGAAGTTAATTAATGTTTGTTAATCTATTAGCTTTGATACTTAAGATCAGATTGTATGTAGTATAAATGATAAGTCCAAAGAATATTTAAAATTTACCTAACTAGATTCTCTTCTCTATCTTCTTTAATTATTAAGCAGATTATGCTGTCTTAGCATTTTTTGTTTCTTGTGTTGGCCAGGGAAGATGGTTAGACATCAGCTGTGGATCCTAAAAGTCCTACTGCATTTGAAGAAGTGTTTGCACATTATTTACTAACACTTGTTATAAAGACATAAAGTTAATATTCATTCTTGTTAAGTATTGTATATACAATCAGTCAAAACTTAAAAGCACTGAGAACCTACGTACTATTTTTAAATAGTACATATTTTCTAAATTATTTCAATTGTTTACATACAAAGCTTTGGCAGCTATGTGAAAATTCTTTAATATTTAATTTATTGTACATCTATCCTTACTTTTCTGTAGGGAATCTGAACAATCTAAAGTAAATTTTGAGACTTTCATCATAAGGTTTTAGTCTGCTTCTCCTGAGAGCTTCCTGTGAAGGAGTAAACATACATACCAGCAAAATATTCCTATGTTACTTACCTTATTTTGCTGCCCAGTTAGGTTTGTAGAGACTTATTTTTTTATGCTGTAACCAATATGCCATGGCAGACGATTTTGACTGAAGCAAAGCAAGAAAAGAATATTTCCCACAGGAATCTCTAGGGAGAATAATGTTTGAATGTATGTACAGGGTGTAGAGTGACTGCACTTATATATGCCTGAGGAAATTCAGGAATAGAGAATATTGCAGTATGTATTCCAAACACCGATAAATAGTTTTAAGAAAAAGAAAACAAAATAAGAACAAAACAAACAAAAAAAAAAGTGCCAAAAATTAAAATATCCAGGTTATGTAACATATTGAGATTTTTGTACTGCTAAGGTCTTTGTCCAGTCACATATTTACTTCTGTATTGTAAGTTTATCATGTCTTATCCCATTGCTGAACTACATAAGGGAAAAAGAAAGTTCAAACTACAGTTATTCTATGTGTAGATCAAACAGTGTCTCGCAGACTATATGACAAAATGAACTTGAATTAGTGTGGCAATTACCAGCGACTTTTTCATATTTTCAATTGGTGAATTCTAGTATGTGTGACCAAAGAGTATGAAAATAACATGAAAGAAGTTTAGTAATGAATAAGAGACATATGGGTCATTAAGTTTGGATGGTTCCAGAGAGTGCGCAAAACACCTAATGACATCCACAGACAAAAAAAAAGTCTACAAAATACTTAGTAAATATAAGTCTTGCAGAAAAACAGTACAAAACTTCCAGGTAGAAGTCAAAATCAAGTTTGTCTATGCACCTTTCTGCTATTAAATAAAATACTCTTTAAGGAAATAAGCAGGTCATATTCTCCTTCTCAGGAAAAAAAAGAAATAGGTCCTTACCCCAAATTTGATAACCAAATGTAAACAAAACAGATCCTCTCCAGTCATATTTTATCCTGTTTCTAGGTTTGTCGCACTCTAGATGCTCTGAAGAACTCCCTCCTCTATACCATCTCCTCACAAAGTCAACCTGGTTCTAGAAAGCATCCAGTACAAGATTTAAACAATCCCAGTAACAGAATTATATAATAATTTAACATAAAATGTACAAGTTTATTTCTCTTTCTCATTTTTTGTTCTCTTTCCTAGTAAGTTGTCCACAAACATCCACTGTATTTGAACCATCTGAATGTTGTTGGTTTTGTGTGTGTGTGTGTGCATTTATGCTTCTTCAAATTTAAATATTTTAATGATTTTTCTCACTTTATGGGTTGTCTTTGAAACACATGCTTAATCTACTTCTATGACTATGGCTTGTCCAATTCTTTTTGAATGAAATATATAAATAGCTTATATATTATTATAGTTTATATAGTTTATATATATATTTATTATTATATTTTTATATATTTGTATATAGTTTATATTTACTATACTAATGCAAACAGATCTTGGAATTCTTTCCTTCAGTATTTGCCTGTTCTAACTAAGAATAGGCATTTTCACAATTCAATTAATTATACAGAAAAAAAAAAAAAAAAAAGCAATCTATGCTTGGGAACAACTGAATTTCTAAGGCAGAAAAATATGTAAGTAGAGCAGAAACTAATTTAGTGTGGTTTCATGAAATTCAGCCCCCTCCCCCCACCCCCTTTTTTTTCTGTAATATATCCACAAATCAATCTGGTAGGTAACATGTTTGAGGTTGTCCATTGACCCACTAAAATTAATGGGAGTTTTACTACTCACTTTAATGGGATTGTGATTGGGCCTAATTTGTATTCTGGAAGTTTGTCCTTCATGAAGACAAAGTGAAAGAAGTATGGAGGGATATGAAGAATTGATGTAATTCAACTTTTCTCAGGTTCCCAGAAAGAACTTGTCAACCTTATGACCTTATTTTTGCCGAGTCATGATGTATTCTTTCATTCTTTTTACTCCCATTTTCTTTCCTGTATCACTAAATACTTTCTTGCCCGCATTATCCTTTAGTTGTGGTGGAATTCTCCTTTCTTACTCTCTGTATTACCAAAACAGAAAAGTTTAGGTGGTTATGATTCTAATTTTTAATCAGGTCACAATTCTAATAGTATAGTAAATTCTTTTCACCATAAGGTAATGCAAGCAGATCAAATATTAACTAATCATCAAACTCAGTAAGTTGTTGATACGATGTTAAGATATTTTTAACTAGACATCAGTATGGATAGCAGGAATTCATTATGGGATCAAGACACTGTCACTGAAGATCTGCAAGTTGATATCCAGATGTATGCAAAAAACTCTAGTTTTCCATTATAATCAGTGGAGATTTGCCAATGTAATTAATAGAGATTAGAGGGAAATTCATCTCAACTGAGCATAAATACCTAAGGCGATATTTGTTTGCTTAAACATTGTTCTCTAGTGCTATATAAAATGCTAGAGGGTATCCAAGATATGCTCATAAGAATGGCTGATACTGCAGTGCTATATTGTACCTTTCTGGAGCAGCAGCTGGAGACTAAACCAGATGCAACTGTAGGACAAGACATGTCAGAGCATGTAAAATAATATCTACATTTAACTTATTACTTATTAACTATATTACTTCTGTGGATCAATTCTCTACTGCCATAAACAAAACTTCCGACACCTGACACACCTATAGACAATTAGAGTTAAGTGTTTAAATTTCAGTCTGAATTGCATGTAAAATTGTTTAAGGCCCTAACCAAGGCAAGGAAGATTTTGTGTGAAGAAACAGTCCTCAAAACAACATAAAGTAGGAGTTTACATGTGTTGTGTTTATCACCAGTTTGTCCCCACGACTGTGATTTTTGGCATAAGTTACCAAAATTAGTTGATTTTCAATGGAATCAGGACTTGCACAGTTTTATTCATTGACTCTGAAACTATATACCTCCATACAGAACTATTTTTAATATTATGTCCTGATAATAATATGTCCTGATTATGAGGGCAAGTCAAGGCAAAAACAAGTCAAGGCATGTGTGCTATTATGCTGATGATTCAGTCTTGCACACAAGCTTGTCACATAGCACAGCATCTTAACATTTGCACTCTTTTAGAGCAGTCATGTAGCCCAATGCCATTAACTTTGCTAGTCCATATCCTTAAAGATTACATAAAGATTACATTAAATGCTTTATAGCATGCATTTTATAAGCATGTGCCGTAAAAATGGAGTTCAGAACACAGAAGTGAAAGGCAGTGCTCAGTTTGCTCCAAATGGCATCTAAATGCAGTGAACCAAACTAGAAGTAATATCATAGAATCATAGAATCCTTGAGTTGTAAGATCCTTATAAGTCATCTAATCCAATGCCCCTGCAGTGAACAGGGACACCTGCAACTAGATCAAGCTGCTGAGGGCCCCATCCAGCCCGACTTTGAATGAGGATGGGGTTTCCACCTCCTCTCTGAGCAACCTGTTGCACTGTTTCACCACCCATACTGCAAAAAAATTTCATATCCAATTTAAATCTCCCCTCTTTTGGTTTGAAACCATTTCCCCTTGTCCTATCAGAAGAGATCCTGCTAAATAGTCTTTCTCCTTCCCTCTTACAGACCCCTTTAGATACTGGAAGGCCACTACCAGGAGCCTTCTTCAACCCGAACAGTCTCAGCTCTCTCAGCCTGTTCTCATAGGGAAAGTATTCCATCCCTCGTATCATTTTTGTGGCTCTCCTCCAGATACACTCTAACAAGTCCACATCCCCCCTGTACTGAGCTTATTTCCTGCCCACCCTCCCTGATACTCCTTAATCTCTCCACCTCTTCCTTGAGCTCTACCACGATACTGAGTAGATCACCCACCTGAACAGCTGCATTTCTGGGCAGGCACTCAGTCTGGGTAGCCTCATGCTCTTTGTCAGGAGCTTTCAGCCTGGTGGAGACCACAGCTGGCTTTGTTGTTTGGAAGGCAGCAGATTAACGGTCACCCAAGCACATAGCAATAGCCCATTCTCCCTGCCTGCCCTGCCGAGGCGAATTGCTGCACCACAGTTGCTCTGCTGAGGTGGTTCCTTGCTTCAGTGTGTGATCGCACCCAAACCATCCACCTGCGGAAAAAGGAAACGGTACATTTGGAATCAGTGGATTTGTTGAAAAGATACCTGCAGCATATTTTAAATCTCATGTTCCAGGTTTTGAAGACTGCTGTGACTTCTAAGTTATAAGCTGTGCAGTAATGAGAGGTGCTAATCTTTTTACAAGCTTTAAATCATGCATTCTTATTGCTTCCAGTTGTACTGAAAGTGCTAGATACAGCCTTTGTGGGCAAACTGACTCATTTTCCTTCCAAATCTAAGGGTTCAAAATGTTCATTTTTTTTTCACAGTTCAGAAAAAAATATTTGACTTAACTCATATTTGAGACAAAGTTAGATTTATCATTGATGTGTTTGTTATTTTAGCTAAACAGTGGCACAGTTGTTCCATTTTACTGTTGTGACATTTTATATTGTGAAGTTTTTCCTTTCAATTATGTTAAAGTGCATTTTATTCTGTACTGTTATTTTCTCTTAACTTACTTGGTTGATTTTTGTTTATAGTAATTCTGGTGTAAATCCAAAGTAATTCTCTGAATTCAGTGGAATTTTTCCAGGTGTATGTTGATGATTACAGGTAGGAACTGCAGGAAAGTTTTGTCCCCAAGGCTTTGAATTTTTTTTAATATTCTGAACTTTCCACTATCTTCTATTAGTCCTTCAGCAAGAGCTTCTTAAGCCCCAGGACAGCCCTCAAAAACAGTCTAATGTGGTCCAGGCAAGAAGAATGCTTGACCTGTTCTATAATGGGAGCATGCTTCTTGCAGATAAGGAAGCATGAGTTATAAATTTCCTGCTGTGAGCTCATGATGCATTTCAGAGTTATATATTCACATACTCTAGCCAAAAAAATAAATAAAGTGCCTCCTTTATACAGCAAAGAAGGAAAGCAAACAATTGATCAAACAGTTTGTATTCTATTTAGTGGCATATTTAAATAAGCTGCTACAGAACAGAACATTACAAAAGTGTAAGTAGACATTCTCCTAAGATTTTTCTACTGTAGAACTATGCTGTGGGTATTAATTGGTTCAGAATGCTTTAAAATGTGTCATTCATAAGAAAATTTACAAATTTATCAAACTACTTTTTATTATACAAATAAATATGGTAGGGAATGTGAGTGAAGTCCTTGGAAAGTATGTGTCATTGTTAAGAAGGCAGGCCTTTAGCTCATATATATATATATATAAAAATATATATATATATATATTCAAATATCAAGATGTGTAAATAGCAAGCCAGTTCTCTCTTTCGAACATGTATTCCTTGCTCCCTGCATCTGTTTCACCAGAAAGATCTCAAAGTCACTACTTTCCTGAGTGAGGAAGAATTAAATAGAAATTTATTTAATTACTGAAAAAATATCACAGTACATGGAAAAAGAATACAGTCAGAGCCTAAGAAATCACTGTTCTCAAAAGCAAATATTTTCAAAGTTTGTACTGTCACAGAAAGCATGCAAAGTACAGGAATCAAAACTAAGCAGAGAGGAATATCTAATTTACTTCATATCATAAAGAGCCTGCACCTGAAGTTTGTGAATTTTTCTGGTTAGGCAGTTCTAGATAAGTAGCAATGATAAATCTAATAACTTGGAGTTGTTAGAAAAGCATATGCATAGATTTGCTTAGAAAGTTTTAACAGATTAAGAACAGGGTTTTTGAGGAAGTTTATACCTCCTCCAAATTATTTTTATGGAACCTAATCCTAAATCCACTAAGTCAGTAAAGGTAGATCTCCAACTTTTGATGTTGCAAAAAACTGGAAACCAAAATACCACCTGGTATTTGTGCTGAAACGAAATGGCTCAATTGCATTTCAAGCTCTGTTGGAACCTAAAATTGCTCAACACTAGACTTTATGTTCTGCCAAAACAGGCCACAGGTATTTGTGGCTTCCTATGAGCATTCAAGAGACCAGAATGCCCCCAGCAAATACTACTGTGAAGGTCAAACGCTCTCTGCAGACACTACTATACGGAATCCTGAATGTCTCGCTGACATTCAGGGATTTATCTTCAGCTTTGAATGTCACAAAACAAACGACATGCACTGCTCAGACTGGAGCATGCCTCTTGCATCAGTTCATCTTAAATGTTTCTGGGAATTTGGCAGAGTTTGACATAATTTGTATGGAATCATTTATGATTCCCACAGAACACTTCTTTTATGAAGGAAATTTTATCACAGAGTATTGCCTTAATAAAAAAAAAAAAACAGAGTTGATTTTAATCTTCTGCTTACCTTAGTTAAAAATAAATACATAAAGTCTTTTGCAGTACTGCTTAAATCTTGCTGCCTTTTGGATTCATGCACATGACGCTTTCAAAGCTAAGATTAAGTGCAAAATCCAAATAGACATAGTGACATGGGAAGTGCATGATGTTCATTGTCTAGAAACTATGGGTATGTCTGTACTAACAAAGAAAATACACTATAAACTACTATTTATCCCTGCTGGCAGCTGCCTTGGCATGATATATTTTTATATGAATAAGTGGTCTTTTGTCCCAAACAATGGGGACTGCATCCTGTTTGCCTGTGAGTAGGAGTCCCTGGGCCAAGTGAACCACCAAAGTGCTTGGGCATTGTCTCAGAGAGTGCTGGTTGGTGAGTACAGTATTATTTCAAGGACCACGCTAAGAATTTAACAGTATGACTAAGCAGATATCAGTATACCAGTTTGTGCATTGTTCCTGTGTTTCCTGTCATCTCTCAGGAGAGTGTTCGTGATAGGAATAATGAAAACAGAAAACATGATAGTGCAGATGTTGGAAAGAACTGAATGTAATTGACTTACAAGTAGAACAGGAGCTGTGGAAAAACTTGGAATATTAGTAGAGGGGAAGATATTTTTTCTTCATTAACCTTCAAGTTAAGCAACCACAAGATCCCCCCCTCCCCCTCATATATGTGTAATTATTTTTAATATACTTGATATTCATAGCTGTCTTGTATCACATCTGTCTCTTAACCTTAGAAGCATGCCATCATATTTATCCTGCATGTGGATGAATGTAAAATATGTTTTGATATAATGGATTGTTTGCAGGTTTTTCATACTGTAAGGGGAAGAAATACATATGTATATATATATGGTGTAGATGGAATGTGATTCTTTTTGTGGCCACTTCAGTACTCTCAGCCTCTGACAAATAGTGAGGTCATTAAGCATTATACAAAATGTTACACAACGTATGGCACTTAAGATTATTACCATACACTTGACAACCAAGCCTAATTGTGATATACAATACAATACAAGTGCTCCAGTCCATCTGCAGAACAGAAAAATGCTCTCATCTTGTTACAAATGAAGCACGCATCTGTATGCACATACAGTGCAAAAAAAAAAAAAAAAAAAAAAAAAAAAAGATATTTAAACAGAGGCAAAACAAAATATTGTTCTTGATACAATATTCAAAAGGAAAAGTGTGAAAATATATATGTCAATTATTGTTAAATCGGTCCTTTGTTGCTTTATGATAAGTTGAGTAAATGACGTGTATGATCAGGTTTAATGCTTAATATATCTTACCTATGGGGGAAATGGAAACAAATCTTGAAGTCAAAATATTTAATCACAGAATTGTAGGGGTTGGAGACACCTCTAGAGATCATCTTGTTTAACCCCTACTAGAGGAGGTTCCCAAGAGTAAGATGCACAGATTCCACAGTTTCTCCTATATACCCAAAGGAAGTGTGCCTAAAGACTATCAGAAAAAGAAGAAGTTTCCCTCGTGCTTTAGAGGAACTAATCTGTAACACAAGCATTCTAAAAATATTTCTTCTCATAATAAAAGAGTAGCAATTGAAACTGTAAGAGCTGTATTTCCCCAGCTGCAAGTAGCGGTTGATGGTTTACATCTACCAGCCTGGTTCCTGCTATGTGCATTTCTTCCATTACATCTTCTTTGTAGACATCTCTCCATGGACAAAGATGTCTTCTAACCCATAAACAACACTGTTGTCTCTAAGCTGTCAGCTTGTAACATAATGAATAACCAACAATGTTTTCAGATAGGCCATTCTAATAGGTGTTGACATTGATCCCACTTCATTCAACATCTTCTTGTTTCCCTGGAAGTAGCTTGAATTTGCTTGGGCAAATTCTGTCATCACCGCAGTTTCATTTGCAAATGCCATCTGTCCTGGCACTCTCTCAGGAAACAATCTTTCTTTTCTGACTCATGAGAGACATCCATGTTATTTGCACTCTTCCAATAATACTTTCTTAAAGTGCTACATATCATGTAAAAGTCACCTCAATGCTGTGAATTAACAGCTGTGGTTAAGTTACCAACTCCATAATTCCCTCCTTTTCCACTGATGAAAATATTTTAAAGACAGTTTTAAAACCACAGAGCTTTCATGCAAAATTTCTGTCTTGCTCTGTGCCTATTAAGTCTCTTTTTTACAATCCCTAATCAAGATTCATGCAGAAGGGGTGCTACCCTGGTTCTGCATGTTTCTAATAACATGAGTAAAGCCTGAAGAAATAAGTTAACCAGTGTACCCAAATAATAGTAACTGGCTAAAGCAATCCATCTGAATTTTGAGGGGGAAAAAAAAAGTGTTTCTTTTCCCAATAGTGTTGTTGTTTTTTGTTTGTTGTTTTTTGTTTTTTTTTATTCTATAGAATATCCAGAATTGGTAGGGACCCACAAGGATCATTGACTCCCCTGAAAATCAGTCCAAATGTCAGCAAACACTTCCAGATACTTCTTGAACTCCTGAAGCTTGGTGCTGTGACCACTGTCCTGCAGAGCCTGTTCCAGTTCCTGAACACCCTCTGGTGAAGAGCCTTAGAATTTTTTTCCTGACCTTCCCCCTGTCACAGCTTCATGCTATTCCTTCTGTGTTTTAATTTTCTTTAGATCAAAATAATCTGTGATAAAAACGTATTCTTCAAACTGTTTAATACCTCTGTGAAGCATCTTCCAGAAGATACAGATACTGATTTTTCTTTTCCAGGTACTGATCAGCAAATTCTAACTGTCCACAACAGAACAAACTTGCTTACCAATCTTACTGCTGATTATGAAAATTATACTAATTTTCTAATCCTCTGCTATTCCTAAATAACATCTACTTGTCCACATTTTTGCTCTTAAATATCAGGAACTTCTGCCTGAGTGAGGTGACTGAAAATACAGAAGAAAACTTTATCAGAGGAGAATACCAGAACTTTTAGACAGCTCTAAAGGAAACAAAATTACTTTGCATCGAAGTAAGAAAATGTCATAGGTTATTTTTTGATATCCAGATAATACATTTATTCACTTTTTTTTGTAGTGCCTGCACTTGTAGTAGCAACCTTTGTAAACAAAGTATAGCTGTAAAGCTACACACGCAAGTAAGAAAATATGTTGAAAACAAACTTACATGTACTATGTCATAAACATATTGGACAAAATGATAGGACATTGGCTTGAATTGTACAGTTATGCTAGTGATTCCATGGCTGCTTTCTCAGTGAATTGAATTGCTATATCTAATTTAATGATTTCTAGATTTAATCTTTAATTGTGCAGTAGGAATGTACACTTTGTTTGGGTCTGTGCGAATTCACTGATTAAATATGTGCATATATACACTGACATGAATGGAAGAAGGAAAATGAACAACATGTATCTCAAAATTTGAACATTAGATTTCTATATAGGAAACATTCCTCAATCCCTACAGGAGAAGATAAACCATCCCAAACTATTACTGTTAAGCAGGAATCTGACTGGCTTTTTATATATATATAATTAGTAGAAGATATAGAAAGCAGTAATGTTCCATGCATGTATACCAGAAGTCAAGGTTTTTAGTTTAAAAGTTTTTGTAGTTTGAAAAAAATACCCCTTTTCCTATCAGTACCCTCCCTAATAAAGATCCCTTCTCCATCTTTCTTTTGGTGCTGAAAGGCCACAACAAGGTCTTCCTAGAGCATTCTCTTCTCCAACCTGAAAGACCCCAGCTGATAATGAGGCTGAGATCATCATCGTTGCGCTCAGATTACACTTGTTCTCCTCCAACAGCAGACTCCAATACTGCGGAATCTTAGGGATGACATTAAAACACTGAGTATGCAATGAATAAACTACCATAAAATAGCACTGCCTAATAGTTCCAAAAGAAAAGAAGGCTTTGGGGTACTGGTACTTAGTTTTACATCTTTCTACTTTTGTCTCTTTTGAGGAAATATGTGTGTTTACTCCACAGTACACTCATAACACTCAGGTAAAACTCACGATTCTTCCTTTAGATAGTATTTTAAATGTATAATAAATGTTTTTAAAATATTTTTCCATTTTTTCTTTGATATTCATCCTTGATCAATTTTCACTTGAAAAGGTAATTGTAAAGTCCTGTGAGTCTCAAGAGCAATATTAATTATTCAAACACTCATTTAACCAAAAAGATTTGCTATGGAATGCTAATTATATAGAAGTCTCTCTTTTTGTCTAAAGACATTAAATCTCCTTATTGTAAAATATGGAAAATAAATTGAATCCCACTATGGGTTTGGATTTTGGTTATTTTGAATCTTCATCACTCAGCTGCGTTTAGCTTTGTTTTGCAGCTGTTAGTCACTATGTGAATCAGAGGTCAGCCTCAGGACAAGGTGGTCCACAGGGCTACTGTGTTTGAAGTATAGCCGTTTTCTGAAAGATGTATCAGGAAAGTCAGGAAAATCTCTGTTGTAAAAACGAACTCTGGTTATAATCTTTAAGGGAAACAAATGAGAATTTCTATATGTAGTACACAGTCAAGTAGAGATTTCCTTGGAATACACCACAAAAATAAAGTGAGTTATTCAGAAGAAAAATATTCTGAAACCAAAGAATATCTGGCTGTCCACAGGCTGCTTGGTAATTTTTCTCATTTCAACTCTTTTCTGAAAGCTTTCTCTGTTCCTCACGTAGAATAAAGTTACACTCCATGAGATAAAGAATCCTTTACATATTTATACAGTATTTTTCTTCTTTTTCTGCCATGGAAACAGATAGCCAAATTGTATCTGCTTTCTGTGGGAATACTTTAGAGATGAAGAGCTGCAGGGAATCTCTTTCTGCCCTGAAGTTCCTCCCTGCAGAACACAGGACTGGTTTGCCACGCTTCCAGCGGTCAAAGGCAGAGGATGAAGGATGCTGCTTGACAGCAAGGCAGTCATGGAAAAGGGCATGACCCGAAGCGGGGTGCAGTCCCTGGGATCCAACTCGCAATTGTGGAGCAGTAACAGAGTAAGCATGTGTGTGCTTATTGTGGAGATAAAGTCATTGACACTGCTCAGCATCCAGCCTGCACTACCCTTTGAAACTTTACTAAGTGTACTGAGCTCGTGTGCCCCAGAAATCCTGTAGAGAAGTTAGGTCCAGTATACCACAGAGCTGATGCAGCTCCAAGCACAGTGATTCTGGACCTCCTCCTGCGTTATTAAAACACTTATCCTAAACTGACAGAAGCTTCATTTTTAGTTTTTTGTGTGTGCATGAGTGTACTTATGCAGACCCGTATCTGCCTTTGATGACTGTTAATTTTCCATCTATATGCACACATACAGTAACAAGGCATGCAAAAATAGTGAATATTATTAAAATTTTCTTGTGTATGCTTTTTTATATGTATTGTTCCTGTGACAGCAATGATGAACTAAATATGGTGTTTTACTTGTCTTTTGAAACAATAACCCAAGCTAAGATTATAATCAAGGAGAATTTACGGTAGTGATACTCCTCCAATTAATGTATAGTTAGAAAGAATTTCAGATCATACTCCAGGAGTCAAAGATCACCAGTTTCACTGGTGCAGGATTATATTTCTGAAACATACAGTTACTCTGAAGATTTTTTATTATTTTATTATGATCAATAAACTGTTATTGTTTCTCTGTATATTGGACATAAACGTTACTGCTGATTTATGTGAAGTATTTCTACTGGTTTACTAATATGTTCATGTCTCTCCTTTCCAGCATACCTCAATAATCTCAGAATCAAAAGCATCTTGTTTTCATATCAGTCCATGAGATTTTCTTCTGTCTCTTCATCACTATAGGGAAAAGTGTTGTTACTACACCTCTTGTCATGCAACATTTTTAGTATTATCTGTATTCTAATCTTACTTTCATTTTCTCAGTGTAATTCCAAGCAGAAAGATGAAGAAAAGCAAGAATGGAAGAAAAATTACATGTTTTGTCTTGTCATGTATGATATTCTAAGTTATACAGCAAGTAACCAATTAACATATTTTCTTTTATTTTTTTCCTTTATCTATAAAATACATTTACATTCCTTAAGCAGAACGAATTTTCAGTTCATTCCGAGTCCTCCATTTCTGTAATACTAATTTTTTTGCCCAAAATGTGTGAGGTGGGAGGCAACAATAATCTTTTTTTTTTTCCGACCAAAATGTTGTGATTTGTCTCTTAACATTTTGTGACAATCTTGAGCAATTTAATCTAAATAGCCTCTGCTATTTTCACACATGAGTGCGTAACAATTGCCTCTGAGGTGCAAATGTGATGAACCACTGACCGTGTCATTCAGAGGGAAAATAAGTGACAAAAGCCATAATATATGCAGTGAACACAAGGCTAAATTGTTATCTACAGAAAACAAGTTATTGAACTTTTTTTTTTTTTTTTTAATGTAAACTTTATGTACACTGTGATCTTTTCTGTAAACTAGATAGCTATAAAGACGTAAAGGTAATTATTGGAAACCAATTGCAGTGAAGTGTAGAACAAAAGCCATTCCTTTTTATGATGATAATTGAACAGAGTGCTAGGCTTAGTAGGATAAAATGATTTCAAGCCTCTTAACACAGTGTTGATTAGGAGATTGAAAATGTCATGTCTTAATAAAGAGGAATGTTCAGTTTGAAAAACACAGATTCTTTTCTACATTGTCTTAAACATAGGGAATTTTTCCTTTCGTCTTTCACAGAAGCCTTAGTGTTAAGCACCAGGTCCCACAATTACATGTTCCTTTCCATGGAACTCTCATAATTGACCCAGAATGACTTTGTTAAAAATCAGCTCAGTAAGCCAGTTTCCATGCTGCTACATTGTTTCCTTCATAGATATTCTCAAACCTATCAGTAGTGGTGCTGCTTCTTCTCCCTTAGGTAATGTGGGGCTTCAGGAGCTTAATGACTCTAAGAGGTCAAAGCGATGTTTTCTGTGACTGAGTTTCATGTTTGATCTCGAGCAAGGCACCTGAGATTTAATAAATAAAAAATAAATAAAATGAAGTGGAAACCTCAATTAAGCCCAGGGCATTAAACAAGATAACTGAAGTTCCCCAAAGTCATAGAGCATACCAGGTCACAAGCATCAACAGGCTTCAAACTTCAACTACAGCATCATCTCTTAATTTCCTCTCTCTATCTCAGTTATGGATATATTGAGCTCAGAACAAAAAGAGCAAATCTTACGAAGGTAGCATATGATATTTACTCATTTTGATGCAGTATGTGTAACTGTGGCTACATGAAACATTTCTATATTTATAACTTCTTTGGAAGCTTATCCAGCAATTATGGGCTTCTAGTCACTGATGCACAGAACAAATAAGTATGCTACTTACTTTTTATCTGCTATATTGCTTTGTTTCTTACCTTATTTTTCTTCATCCCCTCTCTACACCCCTCCCCTCCCTGAATTAGGTTGCCTACCAGCAGTGATTTGAAAAGCTGGCTACAGAGATTCTTCTTTGTATAGACATTCTCCAGAAGATTTCTGAACCAGATTCCATTTCATCCCTATTTAAAAACTACTTGCATGTGAGAATGTGAGATGTGGAACACCTGTGTCACACAGGACAGTTTCACAAAGATATTGGCTGCTTATAATGATACATACCTACATAGCATTCAATAGTCACAGTTAAAATTAGAGCATTCACTTCAACCACAAAGGACACAGCCTTCTGCCTGTTCTCACAGCTAGAAGCTCCTTTTACTACTTATTTGTTTGGTTTTTTTTAATGTTTCTGTCATGAAGAGATAATATAATTTACAAAGTATGACAGTCTTTGCCTGTAAAAGTTTAAAAGGAGCATAAAAGGGGCAATTCCCTCCTCCCAACAAATGCAAGGCAAAACACGCAGCAGAAAAGTTGCCTTTTCAGTGAAAAAGGAAAGGACAGGTAGCTGAATAATTGTGTCTCTATATGACTTAGGTCAAGGAACCTCAATGGTAAGTCCTACTAAGGAATATTTAGTTAAAACAGGAAACAGAAAAATTTTGATTAGTATAATGTAAACCTTGCACAAAAAGACACAACTTTCAGAGGTGTGACTTGTTCTTTTTGTTTTGCTTTGTTTTGGTTTGGTTTGATTTTGGGATGTCTGTGTATGGTTTCTGTTTTGTTGCTCTGTGAGAAATTTTCTTAAGGCTTCATTAAAGCTTTTGTTTAAAAATGGGAAAAGGAGCATGGAAACTTCTAACAAGTGATTGTATGGTATGCTTTGTATGGGAGATATGGAAAACAGGATGAATTTTCAGAGATCATGGGAGCTCTAGCAGGTGAGTAGCCAAGTAAATGAGTTTGAGGTTATAAATCTATGGATATTGAACCACAGCAGTAACCTACTACACACACAGAAATCACGGACATCTAGAATATACTTCTAAAAAGTGTTGTTTTGAACAATATCTATTAGAAATACTTTTTTATTCTTGCTTTGTTAGTAATAGCAATCTGATCTGCATTATGAACAGGACTAGTCAGTGCTTACGGTAGTTATTTTTTTCATGGTTTGGAAAAAGATTGTAAAAAATAATGGGTCCCTAGGCTTTGGCTGGCATCTCTTTAACATTGACTAAATAATAATCTTAATAAACTGATACACAAAACCACATCACATAAAAGACAAGTAGAAAATAAAGTCTTGTATATTATCAGAATATTGCATAGAAAAAGCAAAATTATTTATTTGGAATACAGTTTAAGAGTTTGCAAATGTCTTTATTTTAAAAAGGCATTCTGGACATGAAATCTATTATCTATACAGAAATCATCCAGGAAGAAAGTTTATTAACTTTACCACTAACAAATACTTATTGTGAAAGATATCTGTAGAATAAAACTGTGCAAACTCTGCGGTGTTTTATATTTTCTCTTGACAAGCATCTGCTCAGGAAAAAAAAAAAAAAAAGCCTGGCAAGCTCTGTTCTACTCATCTTAAACACACCTTTCTTGTAAAGTAGGTCTGCACTTGAACAAGGTAGATAAAGATGCAAGTTACTAGTGTTCCTTCAGGAGACTTTGAGAGAATATTATTTTGATGGATTCATCTAGCCTTTGTTGAGGCATCATAAGGGTAAGAAAATCATATGTTAAATTTAAAATATTTCCTCATTTCAAAGTCTTGAAAGGTGTTAAATAAAATAAGGTGGAGTGGGTTTACTCAGAGCAAAAGTTTAAGTTTTGCATACTCCCACCTATCTACTGTTGAATCAGATTCTATTATGCTCCAGAACAGAATTGGATATAGAAAAAAAACAATAGAATCATGCATATTTGGATCCGATTTATTCTGTCCTAATGACATCCAGATCAACTTTCTAAAGTAGCAAGTTAACTGTCAGACTTTCAGACTTACTGTGGATGCTGGACAGTGCATGGATTCAGTTATACGTCACTTTGGAGGTCAGATTTTACACACTCTCCTCCATATCTGCAGCAGCTTTGTCAATGCCTCCAAGATGTTCCTTCCTTTTTAAGCCTGATGAACAAAATATTGGCTAGTAGGATCATTAAATACTCTTTGAATAATTTTTAGCCCTCCATATTTTGATGCTAAAATTAGGAAGCCACTCTTTCTAGAAGCATTGTAAGGTCAAATGAAAAAAGATTCTCCAGAGGTGAAAAGATGTCTCCATGTCTAGCTGTCCTTCATAAGAATTCATTTATTTTTTAGAGAAAGGCATGGAAAACAGCCTTATAACTCAACTATCCAGACGCCTAATAAGTCCAGATATCATCTATCATCTCACCATTCTCTCATAGAGGGATAATTTCTCATGTTCATTACATTACTATCGATGTTGAGTTTGACCAATATATAAAAAATCTGTTCTAGATAATATTGCTTAAAAAATAAAAAATCAATAGTAAGGCAATATATAAAAATAGGTAAGTGTAACAGTTCTTATGGAAATTTCATAGGTATCATCACCACAGAAGGGAACAATAATTATTCAGGACTATTAAACGTGAGCACTATTTTATAACAAAAACATAACTAAGAAATAAACATACAGCTTTCAGCTCTATATTCTCATTCAGTTTTTTAATGAAAATCTTGGAACCAACTACATTTTGCTACTTAAATTCTGTGCATGAGTGCACTGCGACCAGGAAACATCAAATGAATGGATTTATTATGGCACCAGTGTTCAAACGATTAGGAAAGAAAGGGCTTCTCAGATTTCATTTGGAAACATCCCTTCTCCTTCCTCTGCTCCTCTATTTAGGAAGCAGCAGCGTAACACTGCCACCCGCTGCCCTGCTTCACATAGGTAACACCGTAAGGGTTGATCAATATTCAGGAGTAATCACATTTTTCCAGGTACATTTCTGACATCTTTATTAAGTTCTGAAAGATCCTCAGGTTAAGTTGGGCAAGCTTTGCTTCCTTTCTTTTCAATTGGATGGAGTATGATTTCTGCCTGATGCAGTAAACTGGCTGGGAGCATTACAGTAGCTTTGCATGCCAGGTTTTGCTAACCCACTTTTACCTGTCACCATCGTCCTCCTCTGCTAAATACAGTAGCAGTGTGCAGAAGAGGAACTCATCCTCTCACCTGTCTCCAAATAACAGACAGTCTTTCTAAAGTGCACCCTCCTTAGCTAGTGTATTTAGACAAAGGAAGTAGGTGATCTAGAGCTATAATGCGTGACACAATGAGCCTCAGTGAAACTAAACTACCAACTATTCCAGTTTTTTATTCTACATTTCTAAATCACTGTATTTGCATGTATTATGTTTATTTGAAGGAAACTTCTGCACTTCTCCTACCAAAAGGACATTGCATTATCTTCACCTATGCAGGAATCATTAAGATTCTACTGAATAGGCTAATGAATACTGCTTAGTTATAGATAGACAGTTAGAAAAAAAAGGCTAGAATATTAAGCTCCAAACAATATGTTTATTTCTGGTTTTATTTGCCAGGTTTGTGGGGTTTTTTTTTGTTTGTTTTTTTTTTTTTTTTGTTTTGTTTTGTTTTTTAAACATACATAGATTTCTGTTGAAAACTGCACCCTGATTTGAAACACAGTCTCAAAGAACCAATTGGAAATCTTGTTGATTATATTCACCCCTGAACCCCCCCCTTTCTGAAAACCTTCAATCACTACTGGCATTCAAAGTATGCGAGACACATGGCATAAGGTTCTGGAGTGTCAGGATATTAGAAATTACTGCAAGGTCTTCTCATTTGAGCCTGCACCACCATTCCACTTCTGAACCTCTTGATATTTATAAATAATAAAGAGGAAAATTACTAGTTTTGCTCTTGAACACTCAGCAAATTACTAAGAACTGCTTTCACTTATGTAAAATTAATTCACAGGCTTGGTGTCTGGCATTACTTTGCTATAAGAAATTGCATTGTATCTCACATGCATTGAATATGAGTCTTAAGGAAAAAAAAATCAATAAAAGAAATTAAATATAGCCAGCCTCCCTCAAACAAAAAAAATCAATGCTATGTTATCAGATGCCTAAGAAGCAGGTTTATTTTCAACATTAATCTGAATAGTAGTTTCATGGTAATTGATTTTTTTGTACTTAAGCTGTCAAAGAATATAACAAGCAATGATTACTTGTTATTTTCCAAATTCATAAAATAATTGATTCTATGGGGATTGAGAGTTTTTTACCCCTTTCTTTCTCTGGCACTGAATTAGTTTTGTCACTGAAACAATTGATAATCTGTCTTCTAGGGATGACAAAATGGGAAAATAAATATTCACTATGTTTTAAATGTAATTGCTATACAACCAACCATATTTTCATTATTTTGATTGTTAAACAGCATTTCAGCTGTTACATGTGGCTGAATTAAATCTTGCTTTAAATACTAAACATTCCATTTTCAGCAGACAGAATGTGATTCATTCCTTAAAAGTGAAAAAAATTAGAAAAAAATAAAAAAAAAATTAAAAAAAAGACAAAACAGATAATATAGGATTCAACTATTTAAACAGACAATTGTCTGTCTTGCAAGTAAACACAGAATATCCAGAACATCCACTATATAAAAAAAATAATCTCTATAGTTATTCAGAAGCACTGGGAATTTTAGTATCACATGAATCATTAATTCAGGATTATTTTTGTTCCTTATTTTATTTGCTTAAGGATGGATAAAATAAGCCAGGGCAAACTTGTATGTAACAGAATTGCATGCAATCTAAAGAGAAAAAAAAAAAAAAAAAAAAAAAAAAAAAAAGTGAAATGATGCTAAATAACAGAAGAATATTCCAAAATTAATTCAGTTATTAACTTTTTTTTTTTTTTTGCATGTCGATTGAAGAAAAAAAATAGAAAAGGAAGGATATCTGTAGAAAATGCAACATCTCAATCCATTGTATCATATACTTAGAAGAAGAATATTTTCTGGAGAGTAAATACAAAAGAAAATATTTTTTAATGTGTTTGGAATTTAACAATCTACATGTTAAACTCTGTCCAGTTCCTGTAGACAAATGAGAGCAGCAAGAATCATACTTCCAAGCATTTTCTAACTATGTGAGATGTTTATTAACACAAACTTGCTTTCAGTAAATAGCGGTAGCAGCTGGAGTGTCAGCCGAGTTCGAGCTGAGGCAAAATTAACATAACAGAGAGGCACACACCCCTTCAAAGGCGTCTTTATTGGCAACACTATGTTTGGTATCTGATCACATTTATCAGGAGTGGTGTGGCTGTAGACAAGCTGGCAGTGATATGTTATTAATACTGGTATGTAGATCTGACCCAGAAGAAAAAGGGCAGACAAAAAATTCATTGGAAAGCACTGTATTTTGCTTGTACTTATTTGTGGAATGAAGTATCACAGACTACTTATTGTTGAGGGGAGATTGCAGTTTGATGCAGAAGGTACATAGGAGGGTTTCAATTCCATCACTCTACCCAACTCTGATAGCACTCTTCAGTATGCTTAAATCACTGATTGTCCATGTTGCTTCGGATGCCTCAAGAATAATTTTCAACACTTACCATGCAAAATTATTCTGTATTCTGATACCAAACATTTCATTCATTCACATCATCTCTTCATACATGCATAGCTAGGCTTTCTATTTTTTTAATTTCAGAAGCAATTATTATTCCTTCTCCTTTTCTAATAATTACAGACATTAGCAGCAGCTTTTTCCCTGTTTCAGTTAATATAGAAGAATTTTTATGGTGATTTTTCTCATTTGCATGTGTGAGTCATTTTGTATTTTTTAATAGATGTTTGATTGCATCTACTTCAAACATTTTCATACAATTACAATCCTCCTCATTGCTGCTGAATACAGAACTTCTTTTCCAACTACTATATTTTAATTTGTTCTATTCCATGACACCTTTTTACCTTTTTTTTTTTTTTTTTGTTATGTTGAATTCTCAAAATGAATCATTAATTACCCTTCTGGCAAAAAGATGCCAAAAAAATGCAGTCAACATGACGTTAGGAAGATTATAAATGCTTGTCAATAATATAACCAAATGAACAATGCATTTTAGAGGTAACAAAATATATCATTATGTTAATATATAGAATTCTCACTTTATTAAAAAACTCAGTGACCTTCCTCACCCATAAATATTTTGTTCCCCTCCCTGATGTGTAGGTCATTATATTTTGATAGCAGAAGTTAGGAGACCAGACTTTTCTTTGAATGGATTACATTTTGTCAGTTCAGTGCCATTTCTTGATGCTATTTTTTGTGTACTGTTCATGTAAAACTTACAGTACCGTAGTCAGATTTCTTAGAATTCTACAGAGCAAACATTTCTTTCATGATGGCATGATACAATAAAATATATTGGAAGTGAACAGTATGTTTCAAACTAAACAAAAAAAAAAAAAAAAAAAAAAAGAAAGAAGTGATAAAATGAGGAATCACTCCTTAGATTAAAAATGCTGGTTGTCACTTGCAAATGTGTAGCCTTCTACAGTGAAACTATTCAGAAATAGTTTCAAATATATACAGAAAACCTGAATGGTCTTGTAGAAGATTAACCATTTATTAGTCAATATCATCAGCATTGTAAAGTTCAGCTTCTCAGAAGAAAGGAATAAAGAGAAAAGTGTTTTCGGAGATTTTACTACATTTATTTTTCATACTGTTGTCTGTTACTGTGATGTCTAAGAATCCAAAAACATACTAGACTCCCATTGTGATAGGCACTCTATACGTGCACCAGTATGACTAGTCCTTGTCCTGAAGAACACCCACAGTGAAGGTGTGCTTCAACATCACCTTCCTAAGGCACCATACCTACAGCAAACGTGAAGCATAGTTTCCTTTCAGTTCTTCCAGATTCTTATCAGATTGAAACATGGAAATTTAAAAAAAAATTACTTTAGTTGAAGAGTACTGAAACTTTCATAAAACTCAAATATCATCTTTGCTTTAATTTTCCACTGCACAGAAGCTCTCAATGTCAACCAGTAATGCTTTCCCAATACAGCGATATTCCCTAGCAAATATACTGGATATTTTCTTTAAATAGTTGCAAGTTGCAACTCTGTTAGGTTAGGTGACAAGGTTAAGTGTCTAGTTTTGCACTCTTTTCATTTCTAGTGGACTCTGATGTTTTCCTTAATGATAGGATTAAATACAATTCCCAGCTACGAACAGCTGCTTTTCGTTCCCTATAGGCTAGTCTGTACATTGTGTGCTTATCGCAAACAAAGAGGAAATAACTTTCTCAGTCTTTGTGAGTATCTTAAAATGCACGCACTTTGGGGAAATCATATTTTCTTGAAGGAAATGAGGCATGACCAATCACACAAAACGTGAGAAAATCCCTTGATAGGTGACCTTTGCCACATGTAAAAGAAGCAGTTCAGTCACTGAGGTTTCATGGATTTCATGCATGAAAATCAGATTTTCTGGCCACCAGTGCTGTTCAGTAAATAAATAATCCATCATTGTGTCAAACAGTAGAAACACGAAGATACTGACACTGCTGACTGAATAAAGGTTCTCAGTTAGCAACTTAACCAAACTCTATATACTGCCTTCAGGAGCTGTGAGTATCTATTGTGGTTAGCTTTCATTGCTTGAACTTAGGTTATTCATGTTTAGGAAAAATGTGAATGAATTGATTAT